>NC_142202.1:40536340-41157590 GCF_049639895.1 Pseudopodoces humilis | reverse complement strand
AAGGGTACTGCTTGAATCCGTACTTGACTACCAATCTGGTGAACATATGGAATTGCTAAAAGGTCATAAGTGTGTAATGTGCTTTGACACCTGCTGACACCAGGATTTTTGACTCCAATCTAGTGATAGCCTTGTGTGATGTTGAAAGTGTTGGAGTTAGCTATACTTTATCCTATGATTGGTGACCCTCATGGCCACGGTAGGTGGGAGTTTCTGCATGTTTTGGAAATACAGATTATAGCATTATATTAGGAGGACAATAGATTAAGACTGAGGGTTTCAGTACATTTCCCAGAGCAATAGAATTGGCATGCGTATCTTCTAAACCTGCAAAGAAAATGGATTTTCGTTGCAATGTGTCTGCTTCTCTTTTTACAGGTGTTGACTACACTCATAATCCTGTTTGAGATAATTTCTAGTGTTTTGCATAACATCTCAGGTTTTACACCAGTTCATGACCTGGAAAGTTACCAAGAACTTCCTGCTAGACATCTTGTATTTCAGTTGTCACCAGACCGCAAAAGGAAAATATAACCAAACATGAATCTTGCATGTGATGTATGTGCTTGTCAGGCAGGCAAACAAAATGTGCTCTAAGTCAGATGAGATTTTAGTTAATTATATTCATTTTTCTTTTCTGCTGGTATTTTTTTCTGTCTTCTGGTGGCCAACAATCTTTGATAAACCTCACCAGAACTTTTGCACAGAACTATTCACTACAAACTTCATCATCATTCTATGCAGTTAAAAAAGTTTTATGGTAAGTAAAGTCTCTCTGCTTTTGCTGAGAATTTATATAGGTTTCTGTTTTCAGAGTAACCAACTAAATTAAACCTGAAAACCATTCTAAAACAACCCATATTAACATTTTTCCCTTCAGAATCAATGCCCAAGGCTTTCTAGGACATGTGCAGCCCAGTTTGTGATGCAAACTGCAGATTTGCCATGCTCCAGGAAACAGATGTGTGTATAGCATGGCCAACCTTGTTCTGTTACTGGAAACAGGTTCTCAGAAGACTTGTACAAGGATGGTGAAACTCAGCTAGAATATAAACACTGCATGTAACTTCAGTGACTCCATTGATCAGGACAGATTTTATTTGCTATCAGAAACAGTGCACATAAACCTAATTTCTTGATTGATTGCTAAATTTTAGATTATGCACTTGCTCCTAACTCAGCTTTCTTTATATCCCTCATGTAATTTGCTGACTTTTCAGAAAATATGGTTCAACTTTTTTTTGTCTTTATGATGGCCTAAACCAATACATCAGTACAGATGTCTGTATTACACATTAGCTACGTTTTTTCTAGCTTTACCCAAGAGAAAAAATAAAATTCAACTTTTAAAAAATGTATCTGGTCTATAAAAGCAGCATTGCCATGTCCTTGAAATCCCTATCTTAGATACACATACACCTCCTTACTCAAAGTCAGCCAATAAGCACAGATAGGTGCCTTTGCATCTGGGACTAACTATGCCCTTGTCTGAGGTCTTAGTGTGAATTAGAATTAAATTCAAACTAATCTTTTCCCTAACTTACTGCTGGCAAACAATCATTTCTCCTCCCTGCTAATGGAAGACAGTTCTTGAGCACTTCTGCAATCCAGACTAGGTTCCATCTGTTCCATCTGTTTATTCACGCCTATACTTATTAAGGTTGATGGAAAGGCTGCTCTGAGCCAGGGACTGTTTGTAGGGATGGCTCATGCTGGGGCTTGTCTAGAGCCTTGCTCTGTGCCTGATCCCACAAAGACATGATCTGAAGCAATGGTGCTGCAGCCCCGCTTTGAAATGGACCCAGGCACCACACTTAAACCTGGCAACCTACCAGATGTGCCTTCAGCCCGTCTAGCAGCACCCTCCAGACAGGTTTCTAAGGCAAAGAGCATAAGAAATTCCAGAGTGAATCGAGTATCACAGCATAACACCCTCACCACACTTCAGCCTGAGGTGGAAGGGGAAAGGGCAGCAGCACTTTGTAAGCAGGTTAGCTCATAGCCTGCACTCACTTACTGCAGCCCCTGGTTGCAGGGAAACTTTTACTCCAGAGCACCTTAACTCTCACCTGTGAGAGCACTGTATGTTGACTCACAGGAAGGAGATGGGATAAAGTGATGCTTCCACTCCCCTCTCAAATCTGGCTGACTCTTTAAATCCACACTGTTCTCATTAGAGTCCCAGGCTGTGGTCTTAAATACTGCTCTAATGTTACCAGGGAGCCAGAGCACAGCTGGTCTGCACAGTGTTTTAGGGAAAGGCAGGGAACTTTACATGGGAACAGAAATTTGCCTGCATGTTAGATTGTCTGAATAAACATAGGTTCTGCTGTTAACCACAACACTGAGTGTTTCTCAGAGGCAATTCACAAAGGCTATTAAACAGGAGGCATTTTATTTATACGCAGAAGCATCTGTAGCAGATGTATCCTACTTCACTGTCTATTAAATGGGTTCTTCAAACACTGAGTTGAAAATTCACTAAAAGGCAAGTTTGCAAATAGTTGAAAGAGGTGTTTTACAAGTTTCCAAATGTAGTTTTGCCTTTGCACTTTCACATCAACCATTTGTATTCCATTCTCCACTATCTTTGAAATAAAGGCGTCTAGCCACACAATTTTCTCATGGTCTTGTGATAGACTACAAACATAGGGAGTTTAGGACAAAAATAGTGAACTCCCTTATATTTATAGCAGACACTCAAACAATAGGAAACTGCTCTGTGAAATCCTGTAGCATGATGAAACCATGTAGTAGATTAGCATGAGCTGAATTTTGCTTATGGAAATGTGTGCAAAAAATATAAAAATTAATAATATTAATATATTAACATATTTATTAATTTAAAGTTTATAAAATTAATAAAATAAATAAAATTACTAAAATATAATTAAGTCCCTGACATAAGTTAATTCTTGCTCACCTAAAGTAATTATTTTCTTTTTTTTCATTGTTTGTTATTTGAAAGTACTGATTAATAAAATTATAGTGAAAGATAATGATAATCTATATGCATGAAGAGCAAAAATGAAAATACCATCATCAATGCACTGTCGCAAATATACAGATGCTGCATGATCTGTCCTGTTACTTCTTTCTCAAATGTATTTACTATTGTCAGGAGAAAACTGGCAACACTATTTAACAGAGAGCAATTGGTAGAAGTGTGGTCTTCCAGGGTGTGTTTCAAGCCCCTAAGAAAAGTAAAAAAATGATAAAATAACAACATAAAAGATACACTAACAGTTGCAATTGGCCAAAGTTGCTAAAGTACACGACTGATTTCTCTTCTGCAACAAGGCCAATACACCAGCAACACAACAAAAGCAAAACTTACAAGAGAAAATTTATCTGAAACTTACTATTTTGTTTCTACGGCCCAGGCCATAATGAACAATTTCTTAAGCAGAATCCATCAAATTAATGCTGGAAATTACAAGAAAAAAGGGAGACTGGGTATACGATGATTGAGTCTCAATGTGGCAAAATTCATGGTCATTTATACATTTAGCTTCTAGTTTAAAGTAATGCTCAGTGTTTCTTACTAAACAGCCAAGAGGCTGGGGCCATCTCTCTGCAGAGATATCTGTCTCATTGTGGTGCCTTGATCCCCCTTTCTCATTGTGAAGAGGACATTCAGTCCTGGGAAGCTGCATTCCATAGATTTCAGAAGAGAATGAAACTTCCTGTTTTGAAAAGTTGAAATGGAGCAGAAGCTCCAGAGCTTAAAACAATCTGTCACTGTCCATCTCTCCTCCCTCCCCACCTGCAACCACTGCAAGGAAACAGCAAATCTGTGCCAATTATCATTGTCTACCATTTTTCAGTTTTTCTGCCTGGTTTAAGGTGAAAGTCTTCCAGGCAAAATCTGATATGGGCTGGCTATGCTGCCTACTGCCAGAACACAGATTCTGAACAGTTCAAAGTCTCTGGGCATTATTTAAGTGGTGCAGCAGGTGCTGGTGGTAAGACAGGCGATCTGGCCACTCCCTTTGCAGCCTCTCCTCTTCACCTTGTTCCCCTCTCCCATTCCCCTCCAAGCTGTTCATGGGCTCTCTTTCTCTCTTCAAGCAGCACCCATGTGAAACCCCTTCCCAACGTCTCCCTAGACCCATCCCAGCCTGTTTCAATTTGCTATTTGCATCAGGTGCAATTTTCAATAATCACATTAGAACGTGATCAACTTGTTCCTGTATCTTCTCCACTGCACTGCTGAAAATCCAAAGTGTGAGGCTTGCTACTTGCCATTAGCTATTTTCTAAGTAATCTTCCGAATGACTTTTCAAAGTTAATGAAGTCAAACTCCTTGTCATCAGGTCATGGAAACATTTGGTACCTTTAAAATGGTTTTAATCTGAACGTGTGATATTTTCTATGGGCTCCAAAGTTTTCTTGAGCATCCTTCTTGCAGTCTGTTTCTCTGCCTTTTTCTCTCTCACAGAGATACAAACGTTTAAAGATTAAAGACTTTGAGAAGGATTTAAATAATTAGTTTTTAGCCACCCCAAGAGTGAACATAAAAGAAACCACAAATAAAAAAAATAGAAAATGAGAATTAAACACTCTTGTAATCCTTTGTCATCTATGTGTTGATTAAAGAAAATACTTGAACTGTATCAGCAGTTTAGGGTATCAGCAAAGCCTGCAGAGGATTTGTTGGTGAAATGAATGAAAGAAAAAACTAAAAAAACACAGCTAATTAAATTTTGCTTGCATCTTTACTGAATAAGAAATACAAAAGGAAATTTATCTTTGTTGTGGTTCTGATTTCCTCATCCTGTTCAAGTCTGCTCTTAGTTTAGAAGTATGCTGGTTTCTTCTTTCACATTTTCATTAAATGTTGCTGACTTCCTGGATATAAAGAAAGCCTTTGGACTGGCCATGAAAACAAGTATCTTTTGGAACAAAGCACTGGAGCGACTGGGATACCAAGGATCAAATTCAGACCTTATGCATGGATAGGGAAACATCCAAAGGCAGGATAAACCTATTGTACTAGTCAGAAAGTGATGCTGTGTGAGAGAGATGCCCAGAAAAATGAAATTTGCAGACTCCTTTTCACCTGTGTCCCTTCTCTTCTTATTCTCCCCTCAGCCTTTCAGACTTTTCCTCCTCCTGAGAACCTACTTTGCTGTTCTATTTCTTTCTATCTTTATCATTTCTACCCTTGCTTTGCTTCCATTTATCCACTTTTAAGCTCTCCTTGCATTTCTACCTGCTCTCTTTCCTTCCTTACCTGTTCTGTCTCTGCTCTTCCTTCCACATGTGGCTTTAGCACCATTCTGGCCACCTCACTCAGTTCCTCAGGGTGTCTCCATGATCCTATTTTGATTTTTCTCTTCTCTCTCTTCTGATAAATTTTTGCTTCTCTTTTTCTTTTTATTAGCCTTTTTTAAACTGCGTGTTCTTTTTTTTTTTTTTTTTCCTATCACTTCAGCCAGCATCTCTCCCTTTGTGTATTTTGCATTGCAAAATATTTCTTGAAACCTCTGTAAGGCAGTGATACAATTCGGGTTCCTGGGATAACAGCAAAGCTACAGAAAAACCTTCCTTCCCTGATGCTGAGCATTCAGTACAAAGAACTATGCTGAGAAGTACAGCTCCTTTCCACAGAGCACTGAAGAACTGATGTGTGCAGGCACTGCTCCATCATACGGTGCTAGGCAGAAAGAGGAATTAACTGGTTAATTAGAAAGAGGAATTAACTGGGAGTTAACTGTGCACATGCATCTACTGAGGAGTCATAGTATTTCTCAAATGTCCTGTAGCTGTGACTCACACTGACTCCCACTCAGCTGAAGCCTGAGATGAGATGAGATGTTCTCTCACTCTGAGCATGGATTTGATGGATTAAGAAGCAGGAAGTTAGAGATTGTCATTGATGACACAGGGCAGGAGTTTTCTGTTGATCACAGCCCACCAGGGTAAAAAAATCTGAGCTATGGAGTAATATCCTGTACACTGCAGTATCTGTCACCATGCTTATTCTTGTGTTCTTTGTTCTGGGTCTTTGTCCCACTGGTATCGCAGCCTGGGGGGTCTCAGAAGAACGTACCCAAGCTGTGGATTCGGGAAGACTGATTGGGAAACTCCAAACCAACAGAGCTAGAGGCACTCCTCGGGTAGTGGTCAAAGTGAGTTTTGGTTAATGCCAGCCTGTGAGTGAAATGACTAGTAAAGGTAGAGATATGCTAGAATATTTTAGGTTTTGAGTATGTTTGCAATGAGTCCCATGGCAGGCTTGTTTTGCAAGCTTGAACAGTGCCCCTTATATTTCTGCATATAATTCACACTGCTTCAACTGTTTTGCATAGATACAAACTAGTATAAATATCCTTACCCATACTGCAGTTTTCTTTGCTTTTCAGCATTCAGTGCTAAATCCAACCATTGATCAAGCCCCAGTCTCGTTTTTCTTTGCCCCACACAGGGATAGCAAGGCACTCAAAAATCTCAGATGAAGCATGAAAAACTGTTTAGAAACCTGACTTCTTTCAAACAAATGTGATTTTTTGATTTTTAAAGTTGGTGGAAGAGCAAGAATGCTGGTACCTTTCACAATATCCAATTTCTTAAAAAATAAGTGTCCAAATGTCACTTTTCCATGTTGACATTTCATGCCTGTTAGTAAAGAAGGTCCAACATAAAAATAACCACTAAACCAAAAAAAATACTTTTAAAAGTGACATTTCATAGTAAACTTCAATCACATGAAATCAGTCAATTATGGTTTAGTGAAACAATATTTCTCACTGGAAGCTTCATTAACTACTTTTTTCTTTCTTTTTTTTTTTTTTTTGTGACTGACTACTTAGAACAAATAAAGGCTATTTCATGGATTCACTTCACATACTGAGTGGGCTTTATAAATCTTTATTAACTGTTATTAGTGGCTTAATAAAAAATTGCAGCTGTCCACTTACAATCCCATAGACTGTGCTGATCTTTTATGAGTGATTTTCTCCATAAAGTGCCCATTTAGCCAAGAACAGATCCCATGCCTGTGCAAAGAAGGATTCTGTATTTCATATGAAACAAGAAATCCCATGCATTGAATTGATGTTAATTAAAGAGAGTATCTAGGGAAAGGACGACTCAGATGACTCTATTTTATGTAAAAGGTAGTTCTTTGCACATAATGGACTCCCAATTCATTATCTTACCTTCCAAAAAAGCTTTGTGTACCACCCGTGACATGAGTCAGAGGACAAAGTGTATGAACAAAAAGGGAAGGTGGATGTAGTAGAGGCAAAATACTGCATGTATTTCTATCATTAACTTAGATAAAAATAGATCTCTCTCCCTGTTATCCCCCTCATTGGATGTTCTAGGGAAATGTGTTGTTCTCAATGCTTTCCACATGAGCTTTTGTTTAAAGAAAAAAAATAACATGTATTATTGATGCTTTTTAAACAAAGGGCATGTTTTCATTTATAAAACTTGAACTGAAAAAATTAAATTGGACAAAGAATACAGTTTGTATCAATAACTCACTACAATCATTCTAATGTTTCAGACGTTAATAAACTTGGTTCCTCTTTAATGTGAAAGTAATTACTCCAAAATTGCAACTATTTGCCATCCCAAAGGAAATAAAAGCAATAAAGTTTTCACTTTCAGCACTAAAGACTCTTACTTAGAAACATTAGTTTCTATAGCTTAGCTATATAATACACCAGTGTAAATATTTAAAAGGGACAACTATATTATCTTTGCCAGCAAAGGTTTTTTTTAACCTCCAATAATCCATCATTTATTACTACTGTAAAATAAAAATATTAATTACATCTATCAAGTCTTGGAAACACTTAAATATCTTTAATGAATCAATCCGTATTTTTATTTTCCTTCCAGATTTCCAGGAATGCCTGCTTTCTCCACTGGCTTATGATACTCATGAAGGGCAAAAGTGTGGTCTAAATAAAAAAGTACAGTGTATTCCTTTACTTTTATGTAGTGATTATTGTTAAAGTTTCTCTGTTTCAGTCTTTCAATATCTGAAATGACATTAGCAAGAAGAATTGTCATTTGGAGCACTCATTCATCAAGGTCCCAATTCTACAAAATTAGCACCTGAAAGCTACTAATTTGTTAGACTGGGAGAAGACTGACAATTAAGTGGTTTTGGTAAAAATTAAACTATGAAGTTGACCTAAATGTAGGGACAGGAACAAAATGAGAAAGCTTTCCAAAGGGTTGACAAAATATGGAGCATTTCTCACGGTGTGGCCTGTTGACTAATGGACATTGCAACAGGCTGGACAAGTCACTGAAACCATACACATTTTTCAAACTTTCTAGTCTTCTATTTACAACCTTATAAAAGTTCTAAACAAGTATGTTCAGCAGTAGATGGAACTAGAATGCATATTGGTTAATGAGAAGCAGAATATAAGTTGTGTTAGCAGTAACAGGATTAAAATTTAAATTGTTGCACATGGAGTAAGATAAAAACTAGAATTAATTACTGTGTAAATAATAAACACTAGTGTGAGCCTAAGGGCCTGTTCACATGGATTCCTTTTTGGTATCAAGGCTGTTCCTAGTTACAAACAGAGCATTTACCTCAGTTTAAATGTTCTGTGGACATATGGGAGATACAGGATGCCAAGGTGAATTTAGCAAGCTTTCAAGTATTATTCCGTTAGGGATCTGGACTCTACCTGACATTATGAGAAGAGAGTACTACTTATATTCAAGTGGTGTAATTGCTGGTAATTGACAGAAATCATGAAAGTGATGACACAGAATGTACACACAGAGGAAACACCTCATGTTTCAGTTACTGTAGAGTTTTTAAATGACTCTATGTGGCAACAGTCTTTGGCAACCTAATCCACCTTTAGCATTTACTTGCAGTTCAATAACTGTTAAAGGCTACTCAAATAATCACATTGCTAGTCCAAATCTGCCTCCCCACACAACCTCTCAGTTTAAATGGGGTGCATTTCCAAACCATGGATATGGCAAAATATTTGGTAGGCTACGTTTATATTGTTTCCAAAGGGCATAGTTATGGAATTAAATGCTTCTTACAAAATGCTGCTATTAACCATACTGTGATCACTGAGCCAGGCATGGTGAGTTCTGAGGGTTTGCTTCCCCCTCCTCATTGTTTCCAGCCAGGCTGAAAGCTGTCCTGCAGCTCATACTCACTTGGAGGGGAAAAGGTGCCATCTCTCTCTATGCTACATTGCACTTTGCTGAGAAGAAGCAAGAGACCAGGTTGGAGCTATATGGAGAATTTGAAGCAGCAATGGTATGACTAAGACATGAATGATCTTAAAAGAGAATTCAATAAAGGCAAGGGATGAAGATGGACACAATGTGAGGTCATGAGGTTTCTTGTAAACTCAATGCAGTAGTGAAGTCACCACTGTGTGTATCTATTTCCAAACATGTCTCTCTGTGTTTTAAAATAAGTCAACAGCATAGTTTGATAACATATCAATCTTTAATCTATAAAGAAGATTAATTTCAAAGTTTAATATTATAAAAGAATAACAAATACTTTTTAAAACAAAAATACAAGATAACACACAGTTGCCTTGGTTTCTCCTGTTGCCAGAGCTTAGAGTACACAATTTCTGGGATACAATTCCATTGCATACAGTGTTTCCTTTCACTTCAGAATATGTTGCAATTGAAATGACACCTTTTGATTCACAAAAAAAAAGCTTTTCCAGGTACAAGCTCAAGCAGGGTGCCATTATGAGTAGCTGGTCACATGTCAGAACCTACACATTATTTAAACAAACCATAATGAAATCACTGCTTGCTGCTACATTCCTGCCTTCTCATGTCATCTCTTGGATGCCAGTAGTCCTTCTGCCACTGCATCGATCAACCCAGCTGCTTGTAACTCACAGCTGTTCAAGAGCAGAACAATTTTTCATTTGGGTCCCCTGCTTTAGATTCACATCCAGAAGTTCTTATTCCCCTCAGACTCACATATGAAAATAAAAGACATTGGGGGGAAAAATGATGGAGAAAGTATGAAAGCTTTCAAGAAGTTTCTTCAGTTAGCAAAGAAAAGTTTCCAGGCGGGGGCAATGTGAGTAGCCCCTCCTCTAGTGGGCCCCCAGGCAAGCCAAAGGGTTGATAAGAGTAGCCAGGTGTAAAAAGGGGGGAAAAGGCTTACCCTTCCCTGTCATGACAGTAAGATTTACAATTCTGACCCATACAAACTCTGTTCCTGCTTTGCACTGACCATGGAAACATGCTTGCTTTTAGGCTCAGACTGAACCAGACAGGAATGACACTACAGTCCACCTTACTCCTTTTCAGTTTTCTGTGTTAATAACCCAAGTGAAAGCAAACAGGAGAAAAATCCTACCAAAAGTTATAAAAAAGGCGCTTCAAAAATTGAAAAAAGGATACATTGTTCTATAAGCATCCCAAGTAGAATAACTGTTTTCTGAATCCATTAGTGGTTGTATTCTAATTGTATGATCTTTGGAAAGACTAATAATTACAATAAAAACAAAATGAAATAAAATATTGCCACCAATGAAAAATCTGTTCAGTAAAAAACTGCAAAACCAAGTAAACAGCAACTTACACAACTCTCTCAGTCCTGCAAACCTGAAATATTCAACACTGCTTGGACAAAATTGAGAATACAGTAGATTTTTCAGCATAACTCTACTTAAATGACAGTATTAAGAAAACTTAGGTATACTATTGAAACCAAAAATACATAGAATCAGATTTCTATGCTACTGTTTGCCGAAAAGTTATTTTTTTAAAAAAGGGTTTAAATGCAAACTTTTACATCTCCAACATGTTTTACATATTTCAGACAAAAGAATACACATACATTGTATGTGATAATTTTTCAAAACTAGCCATTACTTTTTCACAGATTAAAAAAAAAAAAGTCTGTTTAAATATTTCATTTCTACAAAGTGAATTTACATTTTTAAGTACAAAGTGCAAATACTACAGTTGTTTTTATTGCCTTTTGGTGAGGAAATCTCCCACATGTCAAAGAGATCTGCCTTGGATTAGTAAGGTGTTCACCCTTGCTTCTTCGAAACTTGCTGAAAGGAAGTTGAGAAAATTTGCATTATTAATGACAATGCACTTATCATTATTTTTTCAATTAGTCCAGTATAAAATTCTACCTCTATTTTTCAGCAGTGCACATATGCCACTATCAGAAGAGAGTTCTGCATAAATATGTATAGGGAACAAAAAAATTCCTGCTCTGTACTCCTTCATGAGGTCTACGAGCAAGGATATGAGCCATATCTTGACTACTTACATATGTCCCCTTTAAATCCATACCTGCCAAACACAGTTTTAGCAACTGCCTGGGCAAGTCCCTGGTTCAATATGCCTCCTATGGCATGTGATGTATAAGGAACAGGCTGCTGGCCCAAGTATCACCAACAATCTGTGCTTTCCTTACAAACTTTTTGCTAGGCTGCAAAAGCCCCCCTAGGTCTCACTGACAGCGTGTGGGCACCTACGTGTGCGTTTGTTGGGCAGGGTGGGGCTGAGCAAGGCAAATAACGCGGCCACCACCCGAGTCCTGTCAGAGCCATCCCCTATCTGACCTGTTTTAGAGCAACCACAGGTGCACCTCAGTCCTCATGAATAAGTAGAGAGCTTTTGAGTGTGTGTCTCCTGAGTGGTGCAAATTTGATCAGGCCTTCTTAGATGGGTGGTTTCCTTTGAACAGCTTCTACTCTTTTCAGTAGCTTCCTCCCGAGCGAGAACTTCCTGATGAAAACCACCTTCTGCATTTGCAGCCATGTACTGTTCAAGTAGGAAACTGCCAACAGATGGTTTTCTTAGCCAGCCTTAATTTAAGGCTATCATTTGTCAGCAACAGCTCTTAAAATAATTGATGCTGATTCAGCAAAATTATTAGACAAAATTGAAAAACATACATGTTCTAAGGACACTTTTATTACCAATTCCACAAGTCAGTATCAGATTACAAGAAAGGGGAGAAGGCTTGTCATGCTTCAAGTGTAATGCACGTGTGCCAGTAATTGCCATTATATAATTAAAATAACCCCTCTGAACGCTCTGGAGTTCTGACAGGGTAATTGTTTTCAGGCTGTCTTGTTTAAAGCGTAAGTGATTTGTGGGGAAAACCTGAAAAATTAAGACCACAAACACTTGTTTAAACAAACAAACTTATCACGTTATTGTAGCTGTGAGAATATTTTATATTCCATCAAAGGTATGTAGGAGGTCTCTGGTAAAAACCACAACCAATGTTGAGCTTGCCTTAGGAAGTGCAAACCTAACATCAAACAAAGCAGAGATTAAAAAAAGGGAACAAATGGACGAGCAACTTTGCGAGGAAGATTTCTCTTGCCTTGTGGGAAGATTCACCTGGGGCTCTAACAAATTAATCTAGCTTTATGATAGATGGGAAAACATTTACCACAACTAGGGGTTTGGATTATTTTTAGCCAAATTCCTATTTTCATAGGTGCAGCATTACCTGTTCTTTTAATATAGATACATGAATAATTTTTAAACCAGTTCATCATTTACTGGCGCTTTTGAGAGCCTTAATAATTTAAGTCCTCTAACTAATACAAAAGTGAGGTAAGAATAGTGTGAAGATGACTTTTCTTTGCTAGACCATTTAAACTACTGGACTCACAAGCCCTCCTTTAAGACCATGCAAAAGCACTAAGAAGGTATGATAATATTGCCCAGAAAAATGTTCTTTAGAATAAATGGTTATAAAAATTATAGCCCACTTTTTTAACCTGTTTTCCTGGCCTTTCACTTGAGTCCCTCCTTTTCAAAATTTACCTTTCCTTCATTTAAAAAACTCTGCTTTTGTGCCTTTTGCACAAATGGCTTGAGTAGCTAAACTTCCATGGATGACATACACTGGTGCTATTTTGAAAAACAAGATCAAGTCTTTGCAGAAAATTGTTAAAAAAAAATTCACGGATTATGTTGTCAGGGTACTTGACATTTTATTTTCTCCATTCATTCTTCAATTTTAGTTTAAACATAGATTAGCAGACTGATGCAAATCCTAGTTCTTCAGCATCATTTTGCACAGCCAGAAAAGATTTTTGAAAATGACAGCTCTTTTCATTGCACTAATACTTTAAAAGCTGTTTAAAGCCATCATATAATAATGCAGTGGGGTTTGTGGAACGTATAGATTTTCACAAGGCACGGGAAATGCATGGTTTTGTCCATTTCAATAAATGTCAATTTGTGTCTATACTGTGACACAAAAGAAAATTGACAGAATTCAGCTGAAGTAAAAGTTAAATGAAGATGAAGCAGTGCACATTTAAAAGTGGGAATGCTGTCATTCGGGAATGTAGAAGACTCACAAGAGCTCAATTACACTCATCAAATTATCATATATGTCCTATATGTCAACTTACACTTTCAAAGGAACTTCCACATGCAAGCCTAATTGCAAATTATGGACATTTACTCTGCACCTGTAATTGTCTGGTTTAGCTTTCCATACATAGAACTTAAGTAAAAATTTGCTAATTGGCATGTTGCTCTACATTTTTCTGGGAACTCTGAAGAATAGCAGATTAAAGCAATTTGAAACTGCAATGATGACTGCTAAAACCCCAAGAAATTCAGCCAGGAGAGGAAGAAATTGAGATCCTGGTCTCCTCAATACTCACCTGCCTGCTGGATGAAGTGCTCTCAGTGTTGGTTCTAGGGACTGCTAAAGGAAGGGAAAGAAAACATTGTAAATATGGTTTGCAAGTTATCCTCAAGAAGTGAAGCCCTCATTCTGAAAAGATCTTTTATAGAGCAGGGAAAGGGCATGGATTTCAAGAAATGAGATAAAATATTTCAGATCTTTCACTGACACATTTACTTTTTTCTTTCCTCACTAAAGGTATTGCTTATTTCAAGGAGTTAAATGAAAGTTGAACAACAGCATCTCTTGTCAGCTAGCATGTCAAATTTGCTTAGGAAATTGCATCTAGTCAAGGCTGAGGATTTCAAATTACTAAATCTTTAGCAGTAAATACAGTCCATTATCCCTAGCAGTAAAGAAGCACAGACAAGCAGATGAGCATCGAAAGCATTCACTTTGATTAAAGATCAAAGATCTATCAAAGATAGAAACAGTTTTACAAGCTACAGACATTGTTCACATTTAATCTGTAAAATGACAAGATTATCATTGTTTTTTTTAAATTTCTTAGTCTCAAAGTCAAAGACAGTCCTCAAAAAAGGGGAAAATAAACCCTTAAAAAGCTAAATAACTTTTCTAACCCATTAATCTTCCTAAGCAAACTTGTGAGACTCAGGAGGAACTTGCTCTCTTGGTTTTCCATGTCAGTCTGTGAGTCAAACATGCTGTAGTGGAACTAAGGGTAACAAAATTGGACCTTGAAAAATGCTACAGCTAGTACTCCCTTCAGAAAACATGCTTCACAAATCTCTGGCTTTTATAATGCTTCTAATTATTCTCACACAAGATACCTGGCACTCAAACAAAATGACACAGAGTCACTTCCTAGCTCAGCTCTCACACCTCAGGTGACAAGAGTCTCATATAATGAGACTTTCTTGTCCTAGAAATGTAACTCTAACTGCAGTGAAGTGGTAATTGCTTTCCTCTGTGCAAGTGAAAGGAGTATCAGAAAGGAAATTTTAATCATCAAAATAGAATAATGGTATTCAAACAAAATTAATTTTTAGTGCCCTGCCCTTAAAGCTATGTACTTCTAGTAAAGCAACCTGATGATTTGGTTAAGAACTTTTTTCCATCTGGATACCATTAGTTTCTCAATGCCAAACATCTGAGATTTTTTTTTCCCTTACAAAGTTGAATGTTCTCATTATTGAATAGATTTTTTGGAGAAGATCTGTTACAAAACTTCAGCTATGGTGGACACAATTTTTACTTCAGCCAAATCTGTGTGTGTGTCTCCATCACATGATTTCATGCCTCTTACAATTTTCACTTCCAAAAAAGGCAGTTTATCCCAATCTTTGGGGCTTTTTCCACTGGAATATGAAGACAAAAAACCTGGAGTTTGCTTTCAGTCTTGATATGGCTTTCCTTTACCTCCTGTGTAGTGATTTTGGACCCAAATTTCCACAAAAAAAAGTCCTAAGAATGCCTGCTGCAGCAGGACAGAAGTGTTTCTCTTTCCACATTCATAGCATAAAGATAACAACAGTCATCCACCTTCAAATACATTTTTTGGCCTTAATCATCTAAGTGAAAATTAGAAGGTATCATTATGAGGTCCAGAAAAAAATCCACAGGAAAATAATCCTGGATCTGATCAATACTTGTTGTGGAGATCTGTTACTGTGATCCATAGACAATCTACTTCATTAGTAAACTGCAGACCTCTTCTGTCTTTCTGCCATACTCCTTTTCCAGACTTCAATACAACCAATGAGACCCTTGTTCCACTGTTCTCACTTCATTTTAAGGTACCAGACAAAACAATTTACCTATATTCATTCTTCCACAACTTAAAGTATGGGGATCTACTGCTGCTGTTTAGAACTACTTTTTTAAAAATTTTTTATTCCCATTTTCAGGAATTGAAAAAGTGTGATTGAATTCTGCAGGGACTATTATGCTCTGTAATTAGTTGTTCCCCTTCCTACCAGTTTGGCAGCAAAGTAAGGTGGCTGTGTATTAGCCATTATTCCACCTGTTTGGCAGATCACCACATTCCTCTCTGTATCTCTAAATCACATATGAGAAATGAGAATTCATTAGAAAGCTCAACCATGTGCTTCCTTCCAGGAATCCAAGAAGAACAGGTGTTCTTTTGCTGTTCACTCAGAACACAGTTCTCTAATAACACTAAACTGTCTTTTTGATGACTGTTATTAAATCTTCTTAGGTTTCCTACCATAATTCATTTAATGGTCAGAATCAACGGGAAGTTTTTGATTCTGTCGGAGCAAAGTGATCCAGAAGCAACTTTCTTGCCATCTGCATTAAGCAACAGCTGCATTAGCTGCAGACAGGTGTATTCTTTTATTTTGTATAACTCTGGCACATATAAATATCAGACTCCATAAGCTTTGAAGAATTTAGTGAAAATGACAGAGAGAAAAGGTTCTTACTATGGCGTTTCTTTGTTTCTGCTTTACCTTCTTCTTTTGTTACTCCCAAGCAGCCCATTAATTCCTGAACCGACAAGGACTTATCGTTGTTCACATCACAGTATTCCACAAACTTCTTCACACATTTTTTAGGCTTTGATTTCTTTCTCAGGAATCTCTTAAATGGCTTGATTTCCTTCTTGCCAATATCACCACTGGAATTTTTATCTAGCTGCTTGAAATACCAATGGACAACTCTCTCTTCCAGAGTATGATTTGGATCAGGCTCAGAAACACTGGAACAAGAAAAAAATAGAATTTAGTCTTAATTCTTAATTTTGATATTTAATATCTTAATACCTTTATTTCAGAATAGTTACGTCACCATCAGATCACCATCACTATTGTAAAGCTCCCTGCTTTTGGACACTAACTTCTTTGTAGTGAAGCTCTCTTTTTTTTTTTCACTTTGGCCAGCAATATCCTAAATTTTACACTAAGGGCTAGAATCTGCTTTTAGTGTACTCTCTGAAACCCTGTTGAACTTAGCAATACTCAGCAAACAGCGCTTTCCCCTTAAATTTCCTCAAACAGAGCAAAGTGGAAAGAGAAATAAAAGAGAAAAAGACTGCTTCATAGTCAGCAGATGCACTAAATGTGTAAAGTAACCAACTGAAGTTGATCAACAATCAGCATCACCAAATACAGAAGCTCCAATTACAACCCATGATGGATTCTCTTAGAGCTACAACACCTACATATATTGAATTACAGGATAAGCTATGAAAATAAATGCTATCTCCTCAGATAAGTACCTGACCTGCAGATGCCCCAAGCATTTGACAGCATTTGACAGCACTTACACATTTTTAACACTGCCTGTGACTGCTGATAGCATTGGCTTGTTTTGCAAGCAACCAGGAAGAATATGAATCAGGAAGGTATCACACATTTAAGAAATAAAGCTTAGAAAACAAAGACTGACACACAGTTGCACCAGCAGCTACAGATAAACCCCGGGCTGTGCTGCTGAGAATTCATCTGTCAAGTCTATCTCTGTTTGGTGAACATAGTCCACAGTGGTAACTTTGAAGTGAACTGTCCTAGATAGGCTCTTGGAAATTCACCCTTTATGAGGGCTCCTCAAAGCTCTCAACAATCTGTTCACTCCAGTCAGAATCCTTTTAAAGACACAAAAAAGATCTGAAACCCACCGGCTAGAAGACAGTGATGGATCAGAGACTGCGTGCACCATATCTGTGGACAGTGCATCCAAAACACTCGTCAGGAACTCATTCTTCTTGGCACCAGGACAACCTAGAAAATCAGATTTTTAATTTTTTTTTCTTTTCTTGTTACTTGTTTTTACAACATTTATATTCCAACAATAGTTTAGACTTTGAGATAGATATTACCCCCTGTACACAGATTTCCATAAATTGTGGACATTTTCATAACATAATTCAAAGAAAAGTATTTAAATTCAGGTACATATCTGTAACAGAGCAGGAATAAATGAACAACCCTTTGAACTGAAGCAAGTTTGAATCTGTTTTGCATATCTTGAGTCCCTTTATTTAATTTTTGGCCATTATTTCTCCTTCTTTCAGGTGTCTTTAACATGGGTGTCACATTATGAAAATAACAGCTTTGAAACAATGAAAGTTTGTACATTACACAAGACAGAAACATGGACTAGAAGTTGACAATACTTATTTCAGATTTCCAATTTTACTCCTCTTATTTTCCATTGGCTTTCTTGACACACTTGCTTTTAGTGCATTGGTTTTCCTTTCTGTAAAATGATAGTCAACTCCTTGTGTCCTTCCCTTTCCTTTTGGACAGGGGTTAACTAGCACTACATGGCACCTAGCCCTATCAGCTGCTGTTAGCTGGTACTTTGGTTCATACTGTGAGATCCTATGGTGATGCTAGATCCTCCTCATAATCACATTCTCTATGCTGCAAGGTTCTTCTCTGAAAGAAACTGACAGCATGTTTCAGACACATAATATGTCAGATAAATATATACTAAAAGATCCCCTCTTCAGGCAGCACAGCTGGAGCAGATAAACTCCTCTGACAAGCACATGGATGTCGACACATGGAGGTTTGCTTATACAATGCACCTGCTTCCTCTCCTCTTCCATGGAGCCAAACACCAGGTCTTCCTCTAGCCCTCTAAATGGCTGAGTTAAAGTATAGGATGATACATAATCAGTAACATGGAAATTACAAGCTTGGAGCTAGAGCCCACAGCAGGACTTTCACAGACAATTCTGTGCTGGAAGCCACTTACTATAGTTCTGTTTTAAAGTGAAAAAGGGAAATACTTTGAAGTGTTGCGGAAAAGGAAGATTAGTCAGTCAGAAGGGATTTGGTATTTTATTACATTTCTCAGCAACCTCTGGAGCAGGCAGTAGGACTAGATGAGCCCGAAAAGCTTCATCTTGCCCAGAAAATTATTTTTTAATACATCCCATGTTGAGCCAAGGAAATAAACCTGTGTTATATTAGCCCTTAGTTGTATTGCAGTAAGAATAGCTCAGCTATTATGTACAGCAGGAGTACCCACTAGATATTGCTCTCTAACACATCCATGTAGTTATGAGTTCCTTGCCTTTGGCACCAGGGATATTTTATTCCAGTAACTGTAAAATGTATATAATAGGAATTCACTGAGGCAAGTTTCACTGCACTACAAGTACACATATGAAACCAGTTGTCACTCTGTTAGATATGTCCCCTTCTCCTCAGTCTAATCAGTTGTGGGTTTTTTCCTCTCACAGCTAGAAAAAAGAGAAAAAAGAAATTAAGAACCCCCCCAAAAACCAAAACCAAACAATCCAGCAGCTATGACTATAAGTTTGACTTCAGTGAGGCAAGCACTTCAATTTTCCCTGTAAGGAACAAAAGCTAGAAAGGCAGCAAGATATTAATAAGGGATGGACAGAAAACTGTGCCAACATGTTCCATTCAGTGCATATTCTCTAGTGCCAAGATTTTGCTGTCAAATTAGGTTCAGGCATTCCAGCCATGAAAGTAAACTCTGCATTGTGATTTAAATGAGATCACATAACTTTGCAAGCCACAAAAGCACATTTGTCCAGAGATGAGCAGGCGGAGGCCAGGCAGTTCCCATGCAGCAGGCACATCCAGCTGTGCCAGCGTGCCAACATGTATGAATCAAGAAACTGAGTAGTCCCTGAGCAACCTACTGAGCTCAGTGCTACCTCCTGCTAGCAAGGACAGCACTGTGGCCAGAGCTGGTTCCCTTCAAAAGGATGGGAGAAAAGTCTGTCTGAAGATCTCCATGTAGGCCTGTCTTGAATGTTATGAATGTTATTCATTTCGTATTGGAGCTGTTATTACCAACATCAGCCAGAAGCCTAAATTCTGCTCCAAACATAAGCTGTGAATTGATATAGGACTTGTGGAAAATGCAGAAAATAAGACCTCAGCACGATACAATGAAGCACAACATGGAGCAAAGGCAGTTTGACTTTTTTCCTATCTCTGTCCTTTTTTTGGATAGTTAATAATGTGAATATCCAATTTGATTTAGGAACTCCACCTGAATTTTTCATATTATTTATGAGTGTATTTCTGGAACATCTGGAAGAAACAAAAATCTGCTTTAGGTAGTTTCCAGTGTTGTACAGGGAGCTGCTGGGTGTACATATGCTACAGATATAGAGATCAAAATCCCCACTTAGCTTGCCATTTACGATGTACAGCTAAGCAGGGGAAAGTATCAACTTCCAAATTCACAAGAAATCACTGGAAGAAAATTCCACAGTTTAAAGCCTGTCTCTGACAATTTTCCATAAGAATAAGAAAGGTTTCTAAATGTGTATTTCATAAAGTTGCAATAGCAGCTGACAGCAATAGAAATCTCATAGAAAAGAAAAACTGCTCTTAAAACAAACACAATCGGTGGTTGTGAAACATTCTAAATTATAACTCTACTTCTTAATGTAAAATGACACCCCACAAAATCCTCATCAGTTAAATACAGAGAAAATATTCAGGTTCTCCCAATTATAAGTTTTGCTGACGTGTGGGCAATCATACAGCAATTTACCTTACAGTGAAATCTCTGTTCTTTGCAGGTGTTACTAACTCAGAATAATTCTCTGGAGAGTTCACGCTGAACTTTAATTTTCAACAAACTTGTGGATAAACTGGCAAGACTGGAGGAGCTTTAGCTTGATTGTAATGAATAATTCACTCTTATTGGGCTAAATACAGAAAGGGAAAGACTAGTCTCTTATGGGAGCCTTGTGCTTCTTGCTATGGTTTATAGGCTTCAGTTTCTTCTTCTGCAGCTGCCTGTCCTATGTGGATTTGACAGCTAACATAAATAGTAATGTGTTGTTAAAGGGTGGAAGCTGAAACCACACGGAGTTTACATACAGGTTCAGAATGTAGACTGAAGTGTTTGCTTTAGGGATAGTGTTACCCAGAGTAAACCTTAGACCAACAAATACATACAACAAATGACAGGAATACACAAACACCTCGTTTCAGCTGTAATATAAAGGAAATCAGAGAATCATCATTATGCGTTAGATCTCTCATATATACACATCTCTATATACATATAACTACTTTTAGCACTGAAAATGGATTTTGGAAGTTAAATCTGTGGGGCGGTTTCCCATAAACATTCTAAAATATGCACCCTGATGCCTTGGAGCTCCCTGCTTGGTTGATAATAATCTCCTACTGTCAGTCTTGGAAGATTATCTTTTACAACATATCTGAAGTCATGGCTAAAAGACCATTTTGTTAATTTCTGTAAAAATGGGAATCCAATAGATAAGATTAAACACCTTAAAAGAGATTTTACATTAATCTTCCTACAAGAGAGAAAACTGTCTTGAGTCAGTCACTCAAGTTATTAAAGGCATGACAACTTCTAATTAGCAAACATAAAGTTTCTTCTTTATTCCCTGTTTGCTAATATAAACATAAAGCTTAGCAGTGCACTCAAATACAATGACAACTGAAATACCTCTAAAGATTGTGAACAAGTTTTTGATCTGCCAAAAACCAGAATGATCAGAACCATTCATGCTTCATTTGTATCTTTGATTTCACTGTAAAAGTGTTATACAGAAGAAAATAATTTAACAAAATTTTTCAGTGCTACTGGTTATCCTGGAAGAACAGACAATACAACAAAAACATTTTTTCCTTGGACATTTATTCTATACACATGTATATGTACAGTCATGAGTTTATTTCTGTTGATCCATGTGAACTAAAAGTTTGTGTTTGTCTAGACATTCTGAGGGGCCTTCTCATTTTTTGGAGGACTTCCTGAGCTCTTCCTGACCCCCTTTCAAAAAAGAAAAAAAAGGGAAAAGAAAAAAAAACAAACCATCCTTCAAAATACAAAATATGGGCCTGGGAAGTAAAATTTGTTACTTTGCTGATTACTAAAAAATCACGGTCTCAAATCATGTCTCACTGATAGAGTCAGTGTCTTTATAGTTTTATTTAACAGATGGACTTGATGACCTTAGAGGTCTTTTCCAGTATTAAGAATTCTCTGATTCCATGATTCTATGCCTCATTTCAGTTTTGCTTCTGGTAACTTCTCGCAAACTATTTACTTATTTTGTATCATAGAAGGCTTGAGGACATTTTTACCTCCCCTTGTTAACATCCCTCAGGTATTACATTTTATTTAGAATTTTTATTTTTTTTTCTCTTAAACATTCATACAATTTAAAATAATTAAATTAAGCTCAAAGACAAATTCTCTTTCATATGTCCTTACCCAAATTTCAAAAATAAGTAAACAGAATACAATGGATATTAGCTGTAGAGGGGCTACTGATCCATTGATTTGTAGCCCCAGATCTCCATGTCTTGTAGGAAAGAGGTATTATTTCTCAACAAGTGCAGGAAGCAGATTTCAGTTCTTAACAAGTATGTAATTTTATTTTTGTTACTATTTTAAATTTATCTTTCTGTTCTAATTTTAGGGGACATAGAGAGTTAACATAGGATTTTCTCCCAAGGCCCTACCTTTCAACCCTAGGCATTCATATCATACCAAAGTTCATTGAGGAGGATTTGTTGAACTTGAGCCTGCTGAAATGAGGTGTCTCACCCATAATAGTTATTTAAGCTCAGTACAAAGGAACCCATTCAGAAGGCATTCATCCCAACTACCTGAGGGTTTTTCTTCCTTTAGAATAGAAGAGGATCTCCCTTCAAATGTTTCCCTTCTTCCCTATTAACTGAGGAAGCCCAGACAGAGGACTTTGTATTCACAGGTGGTGTTAAACAGCTTGTGATTAATTCTATATGTATCTGTTTTATAAATGGATTTAGGCTCAAACTACTCTCCTATTCTTTGGTAAATGTGGAAGAAAGAAGGGATAATACTCATAGCAGAAACACAAGATCCTATAATCAGCTTTTGCAGGCAACTGAGTGACAAAGATTAGGGCATTTGTTGATAGGAAAAACAGTCCATTACATTTATTTCAGTTCCTGTGCTATTATTACTAAACAAGAAAAAGAAAATCGTATCAGAACATCAAAGCATAAAACAGACAATGTGAAATGGCTAACTTCTGATTACCACTTTTTGCTTTGTTTTTCCCTCCATTAAAGTGTGAAAGGCTTTTGAGAAGTGAATTTCTTGCTGCTAACAGCTCTGAGATGTCACTGTGACAACAGGGAGCGATGAACCGGTTGAAACACCGTAATCGTTTCAGAAGCCATCCAGCAAAAAATCAACACTGAATTTGAGAAAGCCTTTGGATCTTATTTGCCATTCTTAACCATCCCCTTGTAGACATTTACCTTTCTAGTTTTGACTGCAAATGGGGAAAAGGTCTAAAAGTTCGGATCATAAGGAGTCGTGCCTCTTTGCTTCTTGACTGGATACAAGAAAACTGAAGTTTCTATTTGGCAGTCACAGCCTATAGAGTATCTACTTCACTTTTGGGGGCCAAAGACACCTCAGTATGCTGAGAAGGATCTGACATCCTGAGCACTTAGGTTTGCAGTCTGTGCCCGTGCAAACCTGTAGCCATTAGAGGCTCATCACCTCAGGCTGAGCACGACCTGCAATGCAGCCGTGTGGGTCCAGCTCCAGGGGAATAAACACAGTGCATTTCACTCTAGAATTGGCACAGTGACAGAAGTCAACCATCCCACTGATTAGGACACAGAGAGAGGAGTTTAAAAATTAGAAGGGGGCCCAAAAATGTGCAAAAGAGAAAAGCAACTAGATCTGATTTTCAAAAAGTTTTTCTTCTGCTATTCTTCTATTTAATGACTACCTGGACCTGAGATAAACAGCTAGTACGTCTGACTGCAGTTACACTTTTAAAAATAGTGCAGTAAGTAATAGCTTATTAAACTGAAATATTTTGGAATCCAGTTTTATATAGTATGACAGGCATCTGAATCTCCCCAGTATCACTCTGAGAGTCTTAGCAATTAGCAACCAAAACTGCTTAAAGAGTAAAAATGCAGTTATTTTTAGTAGACATTTATTACTTCCCATTCACTTGTATTTTCATCATGTTGTTATGTTTCCTCTCAGGAGAAGGGTATGAAAGAAAACATATTGAATTGCCTCCATTTAAATATCCATTAAAAAGGAAAAGCTATTATAAAGAATGTATGTTGTTGCAATTATGGAAGTGACCTCAGAAATAAGGTGCATAATTCTGGTCTCTTGATGGAAAAATTGAACTATGGGGGCCTAAGTGGGGATGTTTTTTACATTACTTAATTAATCTAAGCAGCCTGCTCCTTGGAAGCCTTCATGAAAAACAGTATTTTCTACAAACTGATGTTAACTTTTCTGGCTATCTCTTACTGAGACTTTTACCACTGGACATATAAGCTGAAAATCCTCAAAGCATCCACTCTCATCTAAAGCCACAAAAAAAGGTCTTTATTCACACCCTAAGAAGCAATGGTCATTAAATCAGAAGAAGGAAGTTCAGAGCTGTTGGGCCAGCAGAACACATTCCTATTTGAGCAATTTTCTCAGAGTCCTCGTGCACAGAGTCCTTCATGCCCTCATGTGATTCTTATGCAGTTGTAACACAGGATGGATGGAGATGGAAGGCTAGCGCCCCGTAAAGATACCTTTTTGTACATGATGGATCTTTTGAAACACATGTTTGAAACACTGTACATTTTTTGTTTTGGGGGTTGTTTTAAAAAAAGAACAAATATAGATGGTCCAGAACAATGCCAACCTGTGGCACACAAATGGCGCATTTCACAGATGCAGTGACTTGCTGTCTCTTGAATCTGGAAATAAAAGCAGTGGCAGAACCACCAAATCCAAAACTAAGTCAGTGCTACCAGGGCCCAAAGCATTTTGTTGGATGGTAAAGGATGAGATGGAAAAAAAGATGGGGAAGGGAGCAGCAGAAAGGAGGCTGAAGATCTAGCAATTTTGCAAGCAGTCATATAAAATATCAGTCTTTACCCTTGCTCTATTTTGCTGATACCTATGAGTACTGAACTTGCATTAAGAGACAAATTTTCACCAGTTTTATCTGATTACTTTTTTCTCCCTCTCTCCCTTCCATAACTGGCAAGAGACAGATTTAGAAATGGAATATCCAATACAGAGGGAGGCTAGAATTAATGGCAGGCAGGCATGGTTATTTCTTGGAACATTAGCTATATACTGAATTGTAACTCAGACTGGATTTTTACAGCAGTGATTAAAAGAGGTTTATAAAATGAAAATCCTGGAAGTAACTGAAGTGAAACAAGAGTCAGCAAGTACCACTAAAGCATTACTTAAACACTATGGAATGAAACAGTCCTTAGAAACCTGGCATCACAAAAATCTCCCTTTCTCTTTATGCAGTTTTTAGTTTGGGATCTGCAGTAGTGTTACCTTCTTGGGTACCTTCCATTAAACAGGATAGATTTCCACTGCAAATATAATTTCAAATCTGACTGGCTCATCCCCTTGCTAGATAAAAAGCTGTAAGATGACTGATACAAAAAACATAAATACAACTTACAATCCCTCAGTATGAAACTCTTACAAGGCGTGAAATTACACAAGAATGAAATGCCATTAGCTCCTGCTGAAGGAGATGAGCATATTGGGACAGACTGAATAGGCTCAGGCTTTAATAATTAGACACTATTGATTTAAATTAAAGATGATGGTCCATTCCTAATTCAACATTATCCAGATCACTTCTCCAGGGTTGACAGAGGTCTCTGTAGCTACAGCAGGTTCTCAAACCAACCGTCTTTACAAATAAACCTCTATTTGGAACAAATAGATTCCCTCAAGTCAAATATAGTACTGTGTACCTCATAAAACAGTAATAAACTAAATGCTCAAGTAATGATGAACTGGATTTAATCCCACAAAAAGCAGGCAACTGAGAGTTAAGCATGCCACCCTTAATTTGCAATTTACAGTAAGCACAGAGGAAATGAACACATCCCACTTGGTAGCAGAGATCCTGCAATGACAGAAGCACAATGGAACTAATTAAGGATGGAGATTAATGTAATTATGGTTCTAAAGTGTCTGCCAGGAAGGATGCAATGCAGCTGACTTCATGTAAAACAGTTTACAGTGTGCTGTGATTACAAAGTGATTACAAAGTGATTACGAAGTGCCTTGGGTCGCTTTATAACAGGAAGATACAATTCCATGACAACACTCCATTAAGGATTATGAAGACACTTTCCTCACTGGACCACTACACTGTAGGTGAATTTCATTGTGCACAGTGTGTTCTGTTTCCCCTGTCTGTGTCCAGCATTCAGTCAGATACCCAACTAAGGATATCCTGCAGCCTTGCCAAGGCCTGAATTTCCTTGCATTTGTGTGGAAGCCCACCCTGTCAGCTTCAGCAGATGTCATGGAGTGTGAAGCTTCACAGAGTCAACTTACTCTTGGTATTATCAGGCAATATCCAAAAGGGCTGAGAACACAGGTTATTGAAAAGTGAAAACCAGTCAGGCTTACTGACTTTGGGACTCTACAGAAGACAAAGAGAGAGAGAGAGAAATATCCTATTGCAGCCCCCGGACATCAGGCATGGTCTACAAAAAAACATGACCCTATTTTATACACAGGCTGACATGACATGGGATGCTGAAGGACTCAGCATGTGCAGACAGTTACAGCAGTGTGTGTGTGTGTACAGTTTCTGGAGCCAGCCATGGACTCTCATTTGTCGGTAACACAGCGATAAAAACACATGAACGAGGATCTCAGGCGTCTTACCCTGTGCTGCTGACTGAATGGAGAGAGAAGGAAACAAGACATCACATTATAACTTTCTGCCCTGGGTATTGCAGGGGAGAGGGGAAAATACAATCTGAGTGTACAGCACCAGCATTCCAAATGCTGAGACCCAGCAAAATTGAGTCCTTCTTGCGTATGCATAATGATCTGACTTTCAGCCATTTATTTAGCAGCAGTGCTTGCCTGTTGGTGAATGCAACAAAAATAATGCCTCCATAATTCATACACCCCACATTTCCACTCTAACTCTACTGGGAGTAATTCTTTGGTATAAATATGCATCCTCTAATGCTGATTTAGTCTACAGTGGTCATTTTCTATTACAAGTGAATGGATGTAAAAATTCCTATTCAAAACTAGAAGTCAATACTCCATACCAGCAGATACTCAATACTGCAAATTCCAACACGTGCAGACTTTCAGTCTACGATCTTTGCATCACTAAAGCAAACAAGCCCTATGCAGATGGCTATAACAGGGTTTACATGCTAGATTGTCAAAAATCACTTGGTGTTCTACTGCTAGTTAAAATCAGGAGGCAAAAAAAAAATGCAATGAGCAGAAAAAACCCAAACCCAAACACTTAAACCTTTAAAAATGCCTCAGATTAAATCAAGAAATTCACCATGTATGTGTGGATTGCAAGGAAAAGGCAAACAGTTACAACCCACCCATTTATATCAACTGATATAAGCATATTCACAGAAGATTTTACAAGTTTCAATTATGTGTGCCACTGCAAACACTAGAGCTTAAGCCAGAAAAATTTTTTGTGGAAAGGATATGAGTATATGATAAGGGCAGTGAAAGGCAGAGAAAAGCATGGAAATTGAAGAGAACCAGGTAGAAAATCAAGGGAGAAGAGACATGGAAACCAGTGGGGAAAAAATCTGCTTGGAGTTCCGTGCAAACTCTCAGCCTGTGCTCTGACACAGACACCTCCAGCAGCACTGACAGAATATCAATCTTCCTCCCCCCTTCTCCTCCAAGCAAAACTGTGGTTCACTGAGATAGCTTTGGTGTTCACATGAATTGGCTTCTGGTGGTTTTGTTTTCTCTGCTTGTGCCAAAGCCATGTGGATAACATGGCTGAGTCTCTGCATCTTTAGCTGCATTTGCAGGGACAGAAGGGTTTTATATCTTCCTATTGCTTCTGGCACTCTCGGTATGTGACCATGAAGTAGCTCTCTCTCTCAGCCTGGCTAGGAAACAACAATTCCATCATGTGGAAATAGTCAGGAGTGGGTAGTTTATATTTTACTCTGGTGCAAAATGAGTTTAATGCTTTTTTTTTTTTTTTTAAAGAGCAAAACACCCTATCCCATCTTGGCCAAATAGCTTGGTGATGAGGGCACACAGCTGAGATGGAGGAGACTGAGGTTCAACTCCCTGATCCAAACCAGACAGAGCAGGGAGTTGAAACCTGGCTTGCGATTATCCCAGTGGAATACCCTAATCTCTGACACTAGAGAGTTAGGTTCAATTCTCTGCTCTGTCTGGTTTGGATCAAGGATTTGAATCTATGTTCTTTCCTCTTCAGCTGAGTACTCTAATCATCAAGCTATTGTGTGTCCACAGAAGGGTTCCTTTTGCTGTGAGCAAACCCGCAGAACAAACAGAATGTCAGAAACTGTTCCTACTGCTATATTAAAACATTTTCTTCAGCAGAATAACAATAGCATCAGAACTGGACAGCATGTTCTTCAAGTCAGGGTTTAATCTTGCATGGCATAAAGAAATGCAGCCAGCTTCTTCCAAAAAGCCTGGCAAGTGTGTCAACAGTCTTCTCTCTAGATCAAGTGAATTCATGAGCTTAAAGAAAAGCATGGACTTCAGCGCTTTGCTGGATAAAGGCATTGCAATTCATAGTCTGAAAAGTCCAATTCTCAGTAAAAAGGTTTTTTGCCTTGCATGTTTTGGTCTTGAGGCTTTTTGCCTCACCAAACAACAGAGTTGTGTGAACGGATGCTTAAGCCACACTTCATTATTCTTCTAAACTATAAGCCACTGCTTAAAATTTTTTTCACAAAATTCCAAATAGAAGCCTATTGTTTGATATAAAAACACATTAAGTCTGTTGGATTTTATTTTCTAACTTTAAATCTGTTCAATTTAAAACTGAGCATTTAAGTTGCTCTGTTATTCAATATAAGTATTTCACTTAGGGAACATTAAAAGAGTAGACAATACAAGTGCCAGTGGTATAAATTTGAATTCAGAGCACACTGAAAATAACAGGGCAGCTGGAGGGAATCAAACACTCAGATGTCATGAAAAAGAGAGGAAAAAAAAAAACAAAGAAACATTATTTACAGGGGCAACAAAAAGTATAGGCTACTTCAGTGATTCTATCTCAACCTGACAATTTCCATCCACAACACAGAGCACAACCTGAATTTCTGTCCCTTTTTTTTTTCAATTTCATGAGGAAAGTTTCATTCAATTGTCTAAATTTTTAATAGAAAGGGAACTCAGGGTTCTCACAGAGTACCTTCAAAAACGTAACAAACTTCATGACTTGACTTAGTAAAGCACCTAGGTTTGTCTATAATATCAAGTGTATCTTCAGTTGTTCAGATGGAGCAGAATAGATTTTATCTATGAATTTCATGAATATTTGAAGAAAAAAATATCTATCAAGACAAGGGGAAAGGATGGGAGTTCCAAATTCAAATTTTACAATAATTTTTTAGTGAACTTTAGTTAATTTGTTTTCTGTTTTTTTTCTGCATGAAAGGGATCACTTTTAATTTCTCAAGTATTTGAGAAATTCCATTAATTATGCTGATAAGTTTGGAAATGGTTACCACAAAACAAGGAAAAATAATATAAATGCCTATCTATCAAAGCACATTTTAAGAATAAATTTCTCTTTTTTTATGACAGTCATTTATCTGTCAACTCCACTAAAAATATAACGAGCATAGAATGTTCTCACTTTATCTGTCCTGTATTACAGAGTTCTGCTTTATCTGTAAACAGAGATAAATCACTAAGAAGAAAACTTGGGCTTGGGGAATTAGTCTTTTGCTGTTAAAGTACAAATTTTGTGTTTACAGGAAAATTAACCCAATTAATTCCTACCTGTCTCCAAATTCCCAGTGTTACTAAGGAAAAGTTCTGAAGCTAAACATCTGAGAGAGAAAGCATATCTTTGAGAGGGAGCTTGACTTGAGCCTGTGCATGTGGTATGAATCCTTACTTCAATAAAAAATTAAAAAATTCATTTGTAAAGAAATACTTCTTTTAAATAAATGTGTTCCTTTCTGAATGTTAAGACTGAAAACAGCCTTAACTGTTAACTTAATTTATTAGCCAACCTATGAGTTCCATGTAAGATAAGGCATAGAAGGTACCCTTCTCTTTCTGCCCAGCTGAACTTCTGAAATCCATTGTAGAAAGGGGAAAAGCTTCAGCATCAAGAAATTCAATGTACCCCACAATGAGCTCACATTTTGTATATCATCTATATAATTACAAATAGAGCAAGATCCATTTGGTTTAATCTTTTTTTTTTTCATTCCCCCTCAAGACAACCATGTTTGATTTTAAATAAAGAGTTCAGATTTAATAGATTCATTCAGATATAGTTTTCAGAATAGTTTTATGATCAGACATGCATCCCTCTCCTTTTATATTAAACCAGAGTTTTCTGACTTGCTTCCCAGGGCATCTTTCCTTGGGTAGATTGTAAAGAATCAGAGAAGTTTATATCTGTTCACATTCCTCCTTCCCTCCCTGCCTGCCACACAAAGTGCCTATCAAGTGAAGCCTGTCTGCAAGATGCCCCACAGCCAGATATGAAGGAGAGCTAGCAACAACAAAGCATTCACCCGAATACTTAGCCAGGCCTCCAAGCTTAAATCTCAGGCAGCTAAGGAATTCGACAAAACAAGGTTTCACTGTAGAATAAACCATACAGTTTTCATTCTCCCAGAAGAATCCTGCTTTCCCAAATAACCCTAGTTTAACCAAGCCACCTGCCTATGTCAGGGAAATTAATGAACTTCAAAAGTAAAAACAACTCACAATGAAGAGCAAGCCTTGTTTTTCTAAACATTAGAAATGCCAGCACCACAGCAGTGTGCCTCCTTTTTTACCAAGCCATATAGGGAACTCTAAATTAAAGCCCGATTCCTGGACCTTACATGTCCAGCTACTGCACTGCACACGAATCTCTCTCCTCGATTCAGTTGCCAAGTTTACAGCAACACTGTGTGATGCACACCTGGAACCATGAGCCTGGCTCCAAGAGAACTCTGTACCCTGTTAATACAAGGGTCAAAATACCTGTTTAATGAAATTAAATTTTATAGGAAGTTCAAGTAAGTGTTTTTTTGTTTTTGTTTTTTTTGTTTTTTGTTTTTTGTTTTTTGTAATCCCTATTGGATAAAACTTTTCCTATTGACAACTACACCTAGTAAACAAAATACTACACATAGATCCTGGACAGCTCATAGAACTAATGAAATGGACTTGTAAACATGTGAGACACAGATGCTGTAGTTCTGTTTGCCTTCATTTTTTTAATCAAGGAGGAACAAGGGAAAAAGAAACACAGTAGACAAAGGATGAAATCAGCATTGTGTCCAAGCAAGTGGACAATTGAAATAGAAAACATGATTTCAAACAGCTCATAATAGGTTGGCATTTTTGTGTTTTTGCAAAAAAAAATTAAATGCAGCCCAGCTTGCAATAGGAAAGTTTCATGGAAAAATTAGTAAAACTTAAGGAATTCAGAAGACAAAGAGACTAGATCCCTTTGATTCAGTAGGAACCAGTCAAAGTTCAGAGAGAATAACAATTCCTCTCAAAATTTGACATTAAGATTGTATAATATAGTATAATATTAATTATTTTTTTCCATTACTTTGGTTCAAATTGATATGGTAATGTCAATGACACCTAGAGCACGAATTCCCTGTAGGTGCTGTTTATGAAGTTTAGATGACCCCAACCTCCACAGTCCAGCTGGTGTCCTAATTATGCTGAACTATGCTTTGCACAAAGCCAGTAGGAAAACTTGGATCCAGCTGAACTACTAAGGAGGAAGGGAGATATTTACCAAGAGATCCTAATTAACTAAGTGTCCTGGCTTTCCAGCTGTAAAAAATCTCATCCTGTATAAAGAAAGTAGTCCTTTGATATATGTACAGCACACGATGAATCAATCACATTTTTTCAGAAGCAATCTTCCTGCTTTTCTAAGACAAAAGATGCTGAGACACAGTTTTAAGGGCCATAAAATAACATTTTCTCTCATGCTTAAGTACACTCCAATTTTTTAATAGGTCTGCCTGAGAAATCTGAAAGATAAGTGCGTAGAGCAAAGTTCTGAAAAATGTGGCCATTTCTAGTGCTGTACATGGTAACCTACCACTCAGTAGCTTTAAGACACAGAAATCATTGATAAGTGGAGAGTGTGGATATGCTCAAGGAGTCACATCATACATGCAGTGAACCCAACATCGCCTGAGGCTGTTGAGCTCACTGACACAGCATAGAGTAACTCTTCTCCCTCACAGGAACCAGCTCTAGGCTAAAAAATGCAGGCACATACATGTGCCTATGGGAAAAGCAGGCTGTCAGAGCAGTTCATCCCACTTCTGGTAGGGGAATAGTTCAAAACCCCTGCTAAGTCTCACTGACAGGGAAATGTATGAAGAGCCCATTCATCACGTCTCACCCCCAGCCCAGACTCATGCCTGTACAAGCTGACCTCTGCCACGTGTGCAAGGAGCTGAGAGCCTCAACTCATCTCGGCACAATGGTGGTGCACAGAGATGGTGTCAGCCCAGTCTCATGTCCTGCAGCCCCACTGGACTCTGGAGTTTGAGCTGTCTTGCTCCAGAGTAGGAGAGCTGTGGCGGAAGAATGAATCTCCAATCATTTGGAGAGAAGAGGGTGTGACAACTTCCCTCCAGGTTCCAGCATCCCTCCCCAGGATGTCAGTATTCATGAGAGGGACTTGGATTGAAATACTAACATTCCTTGAAACCTTCTGATCACACTTGTTACTGAATCTCATGTGTTCTTTCCTTCTGTGAAATAAGCAATAAAAATATTAATATCCGAGTTCTCTTTAGGGAGCTTTTGTAGGTATCCAGTCCTAGTTATTTGTTTCCTTTATACCATTTTACACCCTAACAGAACTCATTACAGTGAGACTATTTTCAATTCAAACCAATGAATTGGAAGCAGAATTTGAACAACAGTTTCAGAGATAAACAGTTTCAGAGATTAAATAAAATAAATTTCTTCTTTAGAGCAAGTAACTGCCAAGCATACAATGAGGCATCTACTTCAAAGAAGTTATCTATATAATCATCTGGATGATATCAACTATTGAAAATATTGACAAAATATGTATTTATTTGTTTTTATTCTTAATACAATGACACAATGGATTTTAAATTTCTCATAACAAAATCATTGTTCTTATATTTGCATAGTACAGTCAACTTGAGTGAGGCTAAGTAAAACTGTAAACTTCTTTCTCTAAGGTGCATCACAGCAATTCATTACAAACAGTAGAGGTAGGATACCTAGGCTTTGGTTCATTTCAAAACATGAGAAAACTACTGACAATATATCTGGGATACGTTTGTAAGCAGAATCTGTTTATGATCCTTTCCTAGGAGTGTGAGTTGAGAGGCATAAGAGGATCTCTGTCTGTAAATGTGAATTTTAGTATAAATACAGATTTAAATTTAGGGCTATGTTAGCTATCATATAAACACTTTTAATCTACATAAATCAGAAACACATTATTTCTGTGTGATGAAATTACTAGCACACATAACTACAAAAAGCACCAGTAGAAATTACTGTACTCCAATGCACCTTCCTAAACCCTGTACATGTTATTTTGTGAAAAAATAATCTAAAACTCTCTTGTATAAATATTTCAGAGAGTTTAAGAACATTTTATTATCAATATTTTTGTATCCTTCCACCTCTTCCTTCAATAGTATGAATTCAGCTATACAGATCTCAGAGTGAGACAAAAATTATAACTAATAAAATCCTTCTCTAAATAACTCCAAATTAACTTTCTGCATTCAAAGCCTAAAGGACAAGCACCAAATATATTAAAAAATTTCTAAGGATAGAAATATGTGCTAAATATCCTAGTGAAAAAACAGAAATCTTCTATTTTTTGTGGTTCAGAGATATTGTTTTGTGACCATTTAAATATTACTTCTCTGAACTGAAATTACGATATGGATATTTACAGCATACATGAAAGAGTAACTCTGTTTAGTCACTGATGATTATATTTAGATGCACACATAGGTGCAGAATTAATGGAGTTCTTTATGATGCCTTCCTGCTTGTTGAAAATGAGAAAGACACAGCAATAATAGCAAGTGAAATTATAGAGTCAAATGCTAAAAGCAATTTATGAGTTAAATCCATATTTATCCATAGCTGTCTATTCTTTTCACCACCAGATGTAGAGTAGACAAAATACTATAGGTAACTACTACTAATATTACTAGATAAATATGTTGCTGAATATGCTATTCAACAGCTATTCCTAGATTCTGCTTTTCTCTTCAGTGAGCCAGGTGAATTTTTCAAACTGTGGGTTTATTTTTTGTGAACAAATCTTCTGCTCGGCTCGAGTAGACATTTTCCATTATAACTGTGGCTGGCTACAAAACCCAGGAATTCACTTATCACTACTTTTCTCCATTATAAACTTCACAGCATAGAAGGGTCTACAGTGATTAAGAAGCCATAAAAAAAAAAAAAAAGCTGATGAATATTCACTCTGCTTCTTAAATTAATTTGATTCAATGACCTTTGCTTTGCACTGAACTGTGTTCCAAAGCTAATTTCAAATTGGATCGTTACCAGCAAATCTGGATTATGTACTCAAAGAGCCCAAACCTCAAACTCGTAAGGATGCATTCTATAACTCTCCAGTTAGGGAACAGGAATAATACCCTGGGACTGAAAACCCCTGACTTTGCACTGGCTGTGACTGCCTGTGTCTCATTAAACAATCAGAGACTACATAGCACATAGAATATCGCGGGTTATGGAACAACCTAAACCTTCGTCCTACAGGCACTTATGCCTGGGCTTAACTTTACAACCACATGTAAAAGTTTCTTTGATTTTAATTGAACTAATCACAAGAAGAATGCGAGTAAGCGTTTGCAGGATCAGGGTTCAGCAGGTCATGAATTGCACCTTAGGGATATTTACAATGAGTTGCTTGTGGATGACTTACAGAGAAAAAGGCTTTACCAGAAAATATTTCTAGATAGCAAGAAAATTCAAGAACTTCACAAATTTAAAGGGCAAAATTTGTGACTAATTTATTTCCCAAAATTATTCATGGATTTTTGCCATATGCTAACATCAGGAATCTATGAACAGTAGCACTCCTGCTGAGCTAGAGAGAAGCAAATTTCTGAACCTTGTGAAGCATTCTGAATCCTTTGAAAGTCCCAGATGTTTGTATGGGGTCATTTAATTTTTTTCTGGAGAAGTCTCGGCTGTGGAGGCCTATAAGCTGTACTTAACCAAGGAATAACATCATCTGTTTGAAAAACACTGAGATAGTCTCATATACACTGTCATCCCTGTGAACAAGAGAATTTATTCTGCATCTCTTCACTGAGCTCAGAAAAATGCGTTCTCTGCAGTCTAAATACCTGATGCAAAGAAGGACCTGGAGGAAAGCCAGCTGGCTTAAGCTCAGCCAGTGTGAATTGAAGGTGACACATGCTGGCAGGCTGAAGCACTTTGAGGAACTGGCAGGAACTTTCACTGCCTCTCCAGTTGATGGCATCTGTCCACCCATTGTCCAAGTGGCTTTGCAATCATCTAGACCGCGAATTTTCCAGGCATCATCTTGTTATTCTGTATTTGTGCAGTGCCCAGACACTAGGATCCCAGACTCTCCAACTGTACACTACTGTGATGTAAACAATGAACAGTTCTAAGCAGGGAGTCTTTCCAAGCTCATCTCTGGTTGCTGGTTCTCCATTTTAACAACAGCAGGTGTGATATCCTCTATCTGTGGCTGCACCAAGGTTGCAGCACTTCCTTACCAAGACATAGCATGTAAAATGAATCATGTCTTTGATTCTCTGTGATCAGGAGGACAAAACCTGGCATTGCCTTTGAGCCTCAGTCAGAAACTATGTTCAATAATGATATTTTACTTTGTAAAATAAAGTCAACCTCAAGTGAGATGTGTGACACTGACTTTGCCTCTTGCACCAGTGATCAGTTCCACTGGTCTCAGATAAGCTATGCTGGTATTTAGAAAACATGAGCACTGAATGGACTCTCTGATTATCAGAGACAGCCTTTTTCCCAAAAGAAGTAAACAAAGTAATTATTTTTTGCAGCAAACTAAATATACTGCATGACAATGCATATGAGACTATTAAATACATGATGTCATTCTTTGTTTGAATACAACCTCCACAACTGAAAGCCGTTGAGGAGGAATTTTTTTCCCTTTTTGAGGGGGTTACACAAAAAGCCTTTTGCAGGCTAACACAAAAATATTTTCTTCAGAAAAATATACTTACTGATGTGAGATCAGTGTCAACAATTTTGACTACATCTTGTTCATTTTCATTGACAAATAAATTAGGCTTGTTGCTTGACACTTTCAGTCATTATTCAGCTGAGTAATGACTGATGTTATTGCTGTATTACACATAAAGTTATTCAAAATGTATAGTAATTCCCAATAGTAAGTGGGAAGGCTTGCACTGGCTTAATTTTTCACAAGCCCTAGCCTCATTTGTCTGCACTTCAAAAAGTCACTGTTTGATGAAAAACACAAAATTTCTAGGATGATTTAATTTAAGTATTTCAATTTTCAAAATTGCTGGGAATTGAAAATCCCTCTGAACTCACAGTTATTGAAGTGCTCATTTTATTTGAAAACTGGAACGCTTCTCCAAGTGACTAAACACAAAGAATAAATGCCTAACTATTGCTGTTCCCTCTTGAAAATATAGCTGCAGATATACATTTAATCTGGAATGAAAATATTTATTTTTCCCTGTCCAGAGATTAAACTTGAGAGCTGTTTCTGCCACATAATCAAGGAGAACTTGTATCTAAGTATGAAAACACAACAAAACAAGATATCCATTTTGAAGGCAACAGTGTTATAAATCCATGGAATATTTTTATTCGTATCAGATTATGAAGGAGAAGCCCCATACCAAGTGCCCTTGAGGAAATAGTGTCTTATTATGTGACTCTACTCACTGTCATGATAAGATTCAGGTGTCATTTTTCATTATGATTACAGCCCTGGCACACTAAAAGGTTTCCACCTTTTCCATTCAGTTAATATGAGTTTTCCTTGACAGCTTATAGGTTGCAAGAAGATAACGATTGCAGGCATTCTGGCAGAAAACACTGAGGTTATTCTATATCAATCTTCCCCTCTTGTGTTGAATTTTTTTCTACTGCGTGCCCAAGAGCTAAAATCCAGTTCCCCACATTATTATGAAATACTTCTCCTATGTCTTCACTATACCAGAGATTATTTCAAGATTTTTTAAAAAAGCATTTCTCGAAGCTTGTAGTTTTAAGAATAAAGCATCAAAGTTTGTTGAATGAGGCAAGTTCTTTAATTCCTTTTAGGTTCCAGTATGATCAAAGTTTCACTCTGCTTATTGTAGGATTCTATACTGGGCACAGACACTACCTCAGTATCTACATCATGTACTTGGAGCTGCCTTAAAAGGGTCTGTGGTATTTTCATCATAAACTTTAGGCTGTCTTTAAAAGAGGGTAAATATCTTTATTTTCTTAATTCACGTATTTTCTGCAGAGACCTTTTTAAAAGAAACAAAGATATTTAAAATGTACTGTTTTGCACTTTCTTTTGGGTTTCTTGAATAGGCTAATCTCTATACTGAAACATTTCCCATAAATTCATTTTCTTCTTTCTCTCTTTACTGTTAGGAAAAAAATATAGTAGGAGAATAAATATAATATTATGGATTAAATGTAACTACACAGCTGGTGTGAGACAGCCTCCTGGGAAATCAGCCAGACACAGGAGAACGTTCTCCCTTCTGGGCATGTTCCCCTGGAGGTGTTCCACTGACAGCAGGACCTAATGGCACAGAACAGCACAGCAGGCAATGCTGCTGTCCTTAAACATGGGTTTGTTTGGAAAAGGAGGATAGCAACAAGTGAGGTGAGAAACAGAATTTATATTCTTAGACATAGCCAAATGCTGTGAAGCAAATGAAATCAGTGTTTATTAGTCCTATTATAGCCCTTTTAAATAAACATAAAATTATAGGTTAATATGAACTAGAGCAATGAATTAAATGCTATTGCTCAGCCAGTAGCATCACCTTTAATTAGCAAGCTTTTCTCTTTTGTTAGATGTGAAACAGCTGTTTCTTTCACTGACATTTTACTAGTAACACAAATGTTTTCACTGTAATTTTATAGGCAAATTTGCACATTAAGCAGCTCTTGGGTTATGTGCTTGAGTTTTTTTTTCAGATATTAATATTTCTACTGTAGGTTTGTGGTAAAATTCATTTTGATAAGAAATAATTACAAATTGACAGCAAAATTAAAGCAGTATGAAGAACTGTGGCCACATCACTATTAATTAAATCAGGATGAGGAGATGAATAGAAGACGGTGTGCAGGAAAATCAATGTGAGCTGCAGAGCCCTGAAAAATAACTTCCAAGACTTCTTCCCTCTGGAGCAAAACGTCCCACTGGGAGACTAAAATATGTTCATGTAGCCAGGCAACGGGGTAATAATATTCGTTACTGAAGTTACTAAATTCAAAAGTCCGAGGAAACTACTGTAGGTTTAAGACACTGAGTCCTCTTTGAAGAATCAGCTACTCTGAAGCCATAGCAGTGGCATCAGCACTTGCTTGACCCACAGAGCTATGTAGTGGTGAGGATTACTGCCTCTGCCCTCCCCAGGCCACCACTGCACATGCTAGAGGAGACAGCAAGTGCTTTGGGAGGGGAAGCAGCCACTCCCCTTCCTAACCCAGCACTACGGGACTGACAAGGAGTGTTCCTGGCCCTCCAGCACCCCTCTGCACAGAATCATCAGGGTTGGAATAGACCTTTAAAATCATCTAGTCCAACCATCAACCTAAAACCAACCTAAATCACCCATAAATCAAAACCCCAAGTGCCATATCCAGACACTTCTTGAACACTTCAAGAGACAGTGACTTCACCACATCCCTGGACAACTTATTCTAATGCTTAGCAACTGTTTCAGTGTGATTTTTTTTTTTTTCTTATATCTAACCTGACCCTCCCAAAGCACAGCTTAAGGTCATTTCCTGTCATCCTTTCACTTGAGACATGACAGGAGAGACTGGCCCCCACCTGGCTACACCCTCCTTTCAGGAGCACTGAGGTCCCCCCTGAACCTCCTTTTCTCCAGGCTAAACACTCCCAGCTCCCTCCAGCTGCTCTTCATAAGATTTGTGCTCCAGACACTTCACCAGCTCCACTTCCCTTCTCCAAACACCCTCCAAAACCTCATTGTCTTCCTTGTTGTGAGGGGCCCAGAACTGAACAGAGCACTTAAGATGTGGTGTCACCAGTGCTGAGTGCAGGCAGAAAATCACTTCTCGAGTCCTGCTGGACACACTAAACTTGATACAGGCCGAGATGTTATTGGCCTTCTTGCTCACCTGGGCACACAGCTGGCCAGCTATAAACCAGCAACCCTGAATCTCTTTCTGCTAAGCACTTCTCAAGCCACTTTTCCCCAAGCCTGTATTGATGCATGGGGTTGTTGCAATGCAAGTGCAGTACCCAGAACTTTGATTTATTGAACCTCATGCAGTTGTCCTCAGCTCACTGATCCAGCCTGTCAAGCTCTCCCTGCAGGGCCTTCATATCCCCCAGCAGAAAACCACTTCCATCTAATTTGGTGTTACCTGCGAGCTTACTGAGGATGCACTAAATCCCCTCATCCAAACCACTGATGAAAGATATAAAACAAGACCAACCCCAACATTGTGTCCTGGAGAATACCACTAGTGACTGGGCAGAAACTGGATTTAGTTCCATCCTCTACCACTTTCTTGGTCCAGCCATCCAGCTAGTGCTTTACCCAGTGAAAAGTGTATCTGTTCAAGCCAAAAAAAGCCTCAATTTCCCCAAGAGACTGTTGTGGAAGATGGTGTAAAAGCCTTTACTGAAGTCTAGATATTCAACAAGCACAGCTTTTCCCTCATCTTCTAAGCAAGTCACCTTGCCATAGATGGAGATCAGGTTCTCATGCAGGAGCTGCCTTTCATAACCCCCACTGGCTGGGCCTGATCCCCTGGTCGTCCTGCACATGCTGTGTGTTGGCACCCATGATGATCTTCTCTGTGATTTTTCCCAGTCCCAAGGTCAGGCTGACAGGCCTTTTTAGTACCAGATCATCTTTCCAACCCTTCCTGTGGATGGGTGTTACATTTGCTAATTAACTTCTGGTAATTCTGTGACTTCTCCAGTTAACCAGGACTGCTGGCAAATGACTGAAAGTGACTTGGGAAGCTCTTTTGGCCAGCTCTCTCATTACTCCCAGCTGCACCCTGTCTGGGCCCACAGACTTGTGGGTGCCTCATTGGCATGCAATGTCACTGTGACCCCTCTGACCCCGATTATGGGGGCTTCACTCTGCTTCTGAACCTGCAGCTCTGGGAGCTGTACCTCGCTGTTGAGCCTCATGTCCTCCCTGCAGACACCACCATGTTCCTGGTAGGCTCCCTCCATCAACTCGCCACGCAGCTGTTCAGCTCTGCCATCACCGTCATGAAGGTTCACACCAGATTTGAACCAACATTTCCTGGTCACAGTAATTTTGTTAGGTAGTTCTGCTCCATACAGAGCCTTTTTGCCAAGTACATCTTGGTAAATAGAACAGCACAGGGCACAGGGAAAGGGTTACAGGCTCTTTCAAAACAGCCAGCAACTTCAAATGGTTGGTTGACTACTCAGAGCTTTAAGATTCAATAGCAGAAAGGAATATTTTGAGTATTAGCTCATGCAGCCAGAAAGCTGGTTACATCATAAAAATATAATCCTCTTAAATCACAGCTCAGTGGAGACAGTTACATGCCAATTGACCTAACAATTTGAAGCTCATGGGAAGGCTGGCATGTGTATAAAATTTGCATTATGCCTTATCTGATGCCTTTATAAAAAAAGAAAGCTTTAGTCATTCACTCAAATGTTTAAGAATGTGAAATAAGGTAAGATTAGTTTCTACTTTGTGCTGGTACCAGGCTACACTGAGGAACTGAAGCACTACCTGAAAACAGACTAAGCTAAATGAGGTAGGGCAGTGGGGATAACAGTATTTTAGCTGAGAAATACTCTAGCACCTTGTGAAATCTGATGCAGTCATGGTCAAAAGTGTAATCATTGCATGATAGAATGAACCTCAAGAGGAAAAGCAGTTAAGCCTCTATCACTTTCTTTTTCTTTTAAGATGCCTTTGAAGTGAGACACTTCATATGATGGCTGTTTGGCTGTGGGTGTTGCATCATCGTGGTTTGAGTGCTTCCGACTATTTCCCTTTAACTCTGGAAAAAGATACACTGCCAACAACCAAAAGTAAACTGTACTTATCCACACGTAATTCTCCCATACCTTAAATCATGAGTTTTGCTCCACAAAACATAAACTATTCAGGGTCAGTGCAGGACTATCCCATCAGAAACACAGCAAATAAAGCCATTACAATAGGAAGAAAATTGGGCAGTTAGAATATTTTTGTTTCTCTTAAGTAACACAAAAAATAAATAAACAGATAAGTTAAACTACTCCCTCTCTCATGCGTGATTTGCAGGGGAAAATATTAACTCCTTGAATGCCAAGGTTAAACAAAGCTTAAGAACACCCATAGCTCAAAACAAAAGCTGAGTCAGTAGTAGGCTATGAAATTAGAAAATAACCTGTAGTTCATACTTCAGGAAGAGTTGTAAAGGACTTTTTTTTTTTTTGTTATTAATTAAGTTGATTAAGCATACAAGGGACCTTTGTCAAGACATTTCAATTGAGTAATAAAGTTCCAAGTCTGAATTAAAGTGTAGACCATCAGAATATCACCAAAGTGATTAGCAGAGCTTAGGCCCTGGATGGAAAGCACCGAGTTTCGAATTTGGGTTGTGGTGAAAAGGGGGCACAGGGAATTCAAAATCTGTCTCCCAGAGGTTGTGCAAAACTAATTTGGATCCTTCTTGCGCCACCGAATAGATCCCGGACAATTAAAATTGTAACCTTTCAGATGCTTCTCTCAAAACCCTGAAATACTCACCTTTTTATGATAAATGGTCTAGAATTAAAAAATTTAATGATAATCAACTGAAGGATTGCCAGTAAGGACAGAAATAGGAGTGAAGTGCTGATCTTACACCACCAGTAAAAACCTATGGTAACTTGAATGTAATGGATGTATTCTACTGGATTCCAGCAAGGTAAACTGAGATCAGCATCTCAGGAAAACAAAATATTCAACAGTGAAAAGCTATGCTATTTAGACAAAATAAAAAAGGGAGACTTTCAAGACTTTTAGTAGATTGATTTACTACATCTGCACATTGACCCAAGTCAGTAGACTGTATTACTGTTAGAGACACTGTCATTTCCAAATTATACTTTCCCCTCTCAAATTATCCTTTTGTCTGAAAGGAACTATCACACCTATAGGAATTTCAAAAAACCCCACACTTCATAAAAGAAAAGGAGAAACTTAAAAAAATCAAAATACAATGTAAAGAATATCAGTAGTCTGACTTAAATTGACAAATAGCAACCCAGTAAAGTCTGAAAATCCAGCAGGACATTGTGTCCCTTGCTGAAACTTGTGTGACATTTACTCATCTGCTTGGTTTTGTTAGTTTTTTTCTGCACAAAAGATAAAGGTACTGATAATTAAAAATATTATGTGAGTGAGCAAAATTACATTTCCCAAAATATTTTCAAATTTTTTTCATTTGCTTTTCAAATTTCAGGTCTGGGTAATGAAAATCATATTAGAGGAAAAACAGATAAATTCCCAAGTCAGGTAAGAATACAAAAATCTTAACTCATAAAAAGTACTATCCAAAGTTTATCCAGCCCTCGCACACAGCAGAGCCTAAACCAAAAACTTCTTGCTTTCAATGCATATTTTTTAAATAAGAAAAAGATTTGCCCAGGAGACAAATTATCTGAGTAGTCTGGCACTGTCTCATGTCTTGCTCTCCTACAGACCAAGGTCCTTTTTTTTCCAGGTTGCTTAGAGAAGAGGCAAGATTAGCTTTATGAACAGGAAGCTTATCCATTGTATCCAAGGCAGGGTGCATGTACTCCAGGTGAGGCACATGACAATCAGCTGGAGTGCAGAAATAAAATATTGTTTGTGCTATTAACAGATGAAATTTAAAAAATTAAATTGAGGTCATTTCAGCTTTATTTAATCCTTTTTCAATTTCTAGATGTGCATGTTTTACAATATACTTTATTATTATGGTAGTAAATTTATGCGGTTTATAAATAAATATACACCTACGGCAGATATGTGTTTAAAAATATTTTACTGATAATAAAAAAGTATGGAATACATAAATTGCTTGAAATACCTTCACCCACAGACTCAGCCTGAAAAATTACAGTTTCAGGAACTGATAATTCTTAAGCTTGGCTGAATTTGACTCATGATTTTAGGAAAATACAGAGGTAGCTACACCTCATTTCATCATACCGTATGTTTAGCTTAACTAGCCTTCATGCTAAACCCTTTTAAACGCTCTTGATCAGCTTATGTAGAAAATTGAATTCCTCTTTAACACACTAATAATCCAAAGTATGGAAAAAGCCAGTCAAGACTTTACAGAATATGTTAGTTTATCACAAATCTTCCATTTTGCTGTACAACACAGAGGAGAATGAAAGGTCAAAACACAAATGTTTGAAAACTCTGACTGTGAGAAAACCAAAAAACCCTTTTGTTTCCACAGTATACCACATTCTCTATGCTCCTTCTTGAGTTCAATTTCATTATCTCAAAATAACAAGTTTCTGAGAAGGATCATAACCACCAGTAACCTCAGAAAAATGCTTTGGCTTTAAAAAAAAGACTAGAAGTCTAATGGGAAGAATTATTATTATTATTATTACTATTACTATTACTATTACTATTACTATTACTATTACTATTACTATTATTATTATATAGTTTCCAGCCCAAACTAAGAGATACAGGTGGCTTGGATCATCCCTACAAACATTAGAACACCCTTCAGTTTTAGATGCTTTATATTAGGTTACCGTAGGATGTGAAGACATAGTCTTAGCTAGGTTTAAACTAGTGGGGATTTTGCTGTAGACTCCAAAGGACGCCTACCTTCCACAGTTTTGCCTTAACAAGGTATCAGTGCTTGCCAAAAGCTGCTTCTTGATTTATTTGCAAATTATTGCTAAAAATATTTGGCTTAACATATAATGGGTTCAAATTTTTGGGTGGTATAAACCAGTGCAGCTGCAGAACCATGCCAATTTAATCCACTTGAGGATCTACCAGCAGGGTTTATCCCATTTAAGATCATTCATAGCAGTAAAGTAATTAATTTTAAAATCTTCCTGGTTTTACATGGCACACAGTCACAGTGGTTTCACCCAGGGCCACTGAATTTTTGTGGCTATAATCAGCAAATCAAGCAAACCCATCCTTTAAGAAATATATTATTCCTTAAAAGTAAGAATCCAATTAACCTTTTTTTTTTTTTTCTTTATTCAGTCCTGGCACCACTCAGCAATTATATGGCATATTTAAATTGAGACAACACAGATGCAAACATGCCTTTGCAAGGCTGCTTACAATAGAAAAACTGAGTAACACTGATTCATTGCTATTAAAAAGTTGATTCATATTAGCTATTTGCACAACTTTGTGTTACTTGTTAATTAGAAATATTTGTACAAGATCATCTTTCAAGCTCTTTTTTTTTCCAAAAATTCATCTAAAGTAAATTCAATTCATTTCACTTGATGTAGTGTTTCATGATAAGAAATAAATTTGCTGTCTTAAGACTTGTGCATTTAGCCTTATAGAGAGAGAAAGAAAAAAATAAACATCTTAACACAACTGTAGTTGGGAAGTTGCCTCTTCCTCCAACTACTTTAACAGGCATGTACTTATTCCATGCTGTTGCAGAATAGAAGGGATTCTTCTAGTTAACCTATAAGCATTTAAGAAATTTTAGTATTTGCCTTATTTTAAAATAACACAAGGCATTTGGAAGTCAAAGATTAAGCAACCTAACATGAGAGAGAGCAAATCCATGTCATACATATCAATTATGATAATTATAGGCTTGCATTGCTGTAGTGGTTTTTAGGACTAAAGCACACATAATGCAAAATATCATAATGTAAAAAAAAAAAAAAAAAAAAAAGAAAGAAAATCAATATACCATTGCCTAACTTAGTGAAAATTAATTTATCAAGTGAGAGCTTTCATCATTGAAAATTCTTGTTAGCTATTTCACTGGAAAATTATCTTGATTTTGGATAAATTTTATTACTGTACTTTATGAAAGCACTAGCAGTTTAGATAAAAATAGACACATGACATCTAAGATTCCATCTAGCAAATGCTTTGAAAAATATTTAGCAAAAGGTAGAAATGACCAAGAAGTGATATCTTCAGCTACAAAACCTGTTTCTTCAACTTCTGCTCTGCTATAATATCTTCTGAGTTAAGTCCTTTTCACTCAGAAAAAAAAAAAAAAAATAACGTAAAATCAAGTAACTATCCAAGTGTGTAACTATGCAAGTGTTGTGTGAAATAATTTGTTGAAGATGTTGAGGGTGAACTTTGGTTAGCCATTGGTTTCCACAGAGCTGTAAAACAGCACAGAATAATTTGGGTTGGAAGGGACTCCTGAAGGACATTTTGCCCAGCACCCGCTACAACAAGCAGGGCATTTTCATTAGCTTCTATATAGAACACAACATGGAGTTATATCTTATAATTTTTTCTCATTACACCTTGTAATTAGATTTATTTAATGACAGAGAGCATTAATGTGTGTTCATTCAATATCCATTTAAGCACTGATGGGCATTAGTTGAGAATTATTGTCTGGATGTTTCTTTGGGTGACCAAACTAGAACATTTTTCATGACATGAAAGATCTGCACATATTATTTACTTCTTTCTGGTTCTTTACAATGGGTGACAGTGACTTGTAATTCTCTCATAGTGCAATATCACTCAACCTGCTACACCTCAAGTTGTTCAAGCATACTAAAAGGCCATTTCAAGAATTAAGGAAGTCTACTGACTTATGTGTGGCTCAACTATCAATAGGTAACATCTCTCACATGATTATAAAAAGAGTGAAAAAATGAAAACTCTAAAAGACACTGTTTTTACGTGCAACAGGGAATAACGAAAAGATTATTGTGAGACAAACTGACAAAGATACTCTTGGAGAAAAGTAAGATGGATACATTTTTTAAACTGATTTGGAGATGGAGGCCAATTTCCCATGGATTTTGCTAGAACAAAGATTATAAAGTTAAGTAATCCTGGATATATTTATTGATTTCCCTGCTATGACACCAGCAAGGAATAATTATAGTAAGTAAATGTGACTGCCAAGAAACTACTGATTAAAATGAACCTTACTTTCTCTGACAAGATCCCAAGACCCATACTGACTTACACTATTCCAAAGTCAAAGACTTCAGTCAGTGGCAAATCAATATAGCAATATCTAAAAGGTAACTTGTTTTGATATAGTGTAAGGAATTGCTTTCTAATTTACTGGTGAATAAACTGATGAATAAATGAATAACTGAATAACATGAATGAAATTAATGAAAAACTGAATAAAACTGGTGAATTTACTAGTGAATAAACAAAGCATTGGAATGCATAAACATAAATTTATCAGTTTCACTGACCTTGAAGCTGGCGTCCTTTGTACAAATCCTTTGTTTTTGTTGGATGAGCTCTGGCACCATTATCACATTTAGGTTGTTCATATCTAAAGATCAGAGAGAGAATAAAAGAGTCAAGGCTAATTGGATTAAGAATTAACTTAGTTCCAATTTTATAGTCCTCATGCTTTCTTGTATTCAGGAAATAAACCTGCATTTTCATTCAAAGGGCAATGCAAACTTATCTGTCTATTTTTCAATTACCTCAAAGAAACCATATTTATTCTCCCAGAGTTGATACCAAACTAAATAATATTCTCTCTTCTAAAGCCCACTCTACTGGGAGAAAAGCTAAAGAATTGCTATAAATTAATTCAAAATAAAAATTCTTTTGAAAAAATATACCAAAGAAACCCCACAGAAGCAAGAAAAAATAAGGCTGTCTCTGACCTATAAAACAAAAAAGTCATAAACAATGTCACAGAGAGTATTCATGTTGGGAAACACCAGAGAAAAAATTTCAAAATTACAGCAGGGCAGGTACTGTAGTTAGGTACTACTGCAGCTCTAAATTAATGTGCTGCTGTATCTTCTGCAAAGAAAACCCAAAAATAAATAGTTTAAGTAAGAAGGGTTAACCATGAATGTTTTGAACAAGAGTGAAAAAGTAATAGAATTTCCAGAAGGAAGGTAACGGGGCTGGAACTGCTTGACTTGTGAAAAAGCCTGAATCTCCTCCTGCTACTGGAATATTCTGGCTCCTCTATGCTTATTGAGTTTACTTAAAGTCACTTTGTTAGTCTAACTGGTAACAAGAAACTGTGCTATTTGTACTTCCAGCAAACAGCGACTTACGCAACACCGCTAGCAATATCTTTTATGCAAGACCAGGAGGCATGGGAACATCTGCTGCTGAATATCACCTCTTCCTCCATGTCCCATTACCACTGAATGGTGGTTTTCCACTCAACTCGACAGAGCCCCTTTCTGAGAAATTTTTACTTTATTGTCTTAAAGTGGATTGAAGTTGCAGAACTTAGCAGGTTAAATTTCAGAGAAAGTTTCAATTCTCAGTTAAACCAACATGAATTGTGTCTACATACATGTGTCTGCACATACTGTTCACTGAATCTAGATTCTTTCGTAGTTTATATAACTGAAGTTCTCTTACTCCAACTTCACCAAAATCACATTTACTGAGTGGCATACTAAAATGTCTTATTAAAATATACTAATACAAATTTTTTGGAACAAAATACTTCTAAAAACACTTAATGGTGGCAATGTCCTGGATTCAGGTCAGACTGCTTCTGTAAACAATGCCTAAATATTTTGCTCTTAATTACCAGACAGCATAGAAAACTGCAATATTGTTTTTCCTTTGAGGGCCATATTTATTTCTATATCATCTGATGAAACTGAGTACTGGCCCATAAATTTTGGCCGCTGCAAGAAGGTACAGTATCATTTTCATGGACATAGGAGAGCTAGAGAGTCTTTTTTACCCTAAAGAATGGCAGAAATAGAAGGTGCTTTGATAACACGGGTTGGATTCAGATACTTGATGGATGACCACTTCAATAAGCCAAGAAAACAGTGAAAGGGAAGTCTCTGAGCAATACTCACTAATGCAGTATCTGGCAAACAGCCTGGCCCCTGATTAATCTGATACCTGACTCTGCATTCCCCTCCTTCTCTTCCATTACTGTGGCTGCTCTGTGCCTACATTTTATTTTTTGGCCTCTGCTCTTCTACCCTTTTGGCTGATATTTTTGTTAAATACACACGTAGTTCATCATACACAAACTAAATCTATAAAAGCCCAATAGGTGTTAAAATGCTGCGATGTGAAAAGTCTACGTTTAACTCTTTAAAGCAACTGAAGAAAGAAAACAAGTCATTTAAAATTTACCATACAAGAACAGCCATGCTAAAAACTGATAAGGAATACAGACTTGCTTCATTTTTCATGGAGAAAGAGTGGGAATGGGATAGCATGTCAGAACGGAGCACTGCCAGGTTAAAAATAGTGTAGTTAAAAGACATCCCAAGTTACACTTTTGAATTTAAAAGGGGAAAGAATCCCTAGGAGTAAACGTATATCTAGAATTGGCAAGGGCTTAGGAAGACTGCTTTGTACCTCTGATCAGTCTGCTGGGAAGCACTGAGATTTACTGAGGAGTACAAAGCAGTAGGGGATGAAGGCTTCCACAGGGATTCTACAGTGTGGGTAGCTTCATGAAACATGATTTACGTTCCTTTCAAATTTAGAGAATCTGGTGCAAATTTGGGGTTTACTCTGTACAAGATGCTAGTTGCTAAAAAGTCACATGTGAGAACATAGCCCCATGGGCCCCATGGTCCCATCTGAGCTAAAAGGCTGAGGTTCATGCTGTGATTTCCAAGAGGCTTTGGGAGCCTGCTGGTGAGGACCACACTGACAGGCTTTTGTGGGAATGGCTGCCTTTAACCTTTAAATGCATTACCCCCTTTTAATCCAGATTAATTCCACAACTTCACCTATTTCTTGTAAGTTTTACTGTCTTAAATGTCCTAGAGGGGTTCTTCATTGGCCTATCTTTATTTTAACTTTAGAATAGTTTATTTTTTTCTGAAATACCTTCACTGACAAATGATTTGTTGTTTTTTCAGATGACAGTATTTTAGAAGGTAAATGAGTGTTAATAACTTAGGGTCTTATTTAACGTGACTACCATTTAATGAGGTGTTCAGAACCTTACAATATGACCAAAAAAAATCATCCTCGTGAATACATTCAAAACAAATAACAAATGAAATGCTGAGCTGTTCTGGCAATAGCTTTCTGGATCTGTCTCTCCTTTCAGTGTTGTCCCCTAGTGATTTGATTCTTATTTGCAGAGCACAGATTTCAGTATGCTATGCATCCATCTTGCTACCAGGAGTTCTAATGTTATCAGTCCCCACAGTAGAGTTTTAACATCTTTTGACTGATATTTTGCAGTGGAAAACTGGAAGATAATACACCAAATTTTGCACAAGCCCCTGGTTGTTTAAACTAGGAAAGACTCACATATTCATTCTTTCCATTTTATAAGAATTACAAAAAGTGTATATTCCTCATTTTTCTGATCCCCCTTTAGTTCCCTCTGCCTGAGAAAAAAAAAAAGAAAAGTTTTGTCTGTACAGAAAAAAAAAATAAAACCAAGAAATAATTAATGGGATTCCAGCCCACCTAAATATTTCTCAGAAATGAGGTCTAGACATTCCTCTTAAACTCCAGGCAGTAATCCCACCTGCTTGTTTACCAAGACTGTAGATTCCTAAATACACCAGTCATTCTTTATTTAGTATGAAATTCCTAAAACTGAGTACTCTCCTTACCCATCTGTGCTCAGAAATGTCCTCTTTGGGGATATCACTAAATTTTACTTCCGCAGAGCTTCACTGAGGACTGACCTTAAGTCTAACAATGCTGAAAAATTAGAAATGGTCAAGAACATAGCAGCTGAGCTTTTTAGTATCAGTCATCAGGCAGAGCACTTTTGTGTCTAAACCATATGCATGGAAAGACTGAATCCAATTTTCCAGCCTTCCAACCTTAGAGACATGCAGCACAGTGAAAGGTCTTCCTGCCGCCTCTTCTCCCACAGCTGAGTAACTGTGTAATTGCCAAAAACAAGAGCCCAGCAGACCAAACAGGGAAAAAAAGAGACAGAGACTGATTCTAGGTCCATAAGTGATTCATCAAGGGGGTTGGGAAGATCTAGAATCCCAGTCTGTATGACAGTAGGAGCCAAAATGGCACATACTGCATGCACACAATACATATGAATAGGAAAGCAAGCTGGTTGGTTTTTAAGGATCATCACCTCCAGTTTCATAAATGGTTCATCCTGACATGCAGGATGTGGCAGAAAGCCCACAAAGATGAACAAAGTCCACCTAACAAAATTCACATTTAAAAAGGAAGCTGATATGGTTAGCTGATACAGGAGGAATAAGCAGACACTGTTCAAGGGTGCAGGGATGGGGTTAGGAATCTGGTAAGGAGCAGGAAGGCAACAAGAAGAACTTCTTGCATGCATATCAGAAGCAAAAAGAAGACAAGGGAAGTGTGAGCCTGCTGCTGGGTGGGATAAGAGACCTTGTGGTAAAGGACAGAGAGAAGGCAGAAGTACTTAATGGCACCTCCTCCCCAGTTTTGTAATCCCAGGTCCTTGAGAGCAGTAGTAAAGTCTCGAGCAAGGAAAACTTATCCTGGGTCATGAAGGATCAGGTCAGGGATTGTTTGAACAAATTGGACATACGCAACTCCATAGGACCCGATAGGATGCACCCACAAGTGCTGAGGAAGCTGGCTGATTTGAAACTCTCTATTATATCTGAAAGGTCATACTGACTGGGGAAGGTTCCTGGGGACTGGAAGAAAGATGTCACTACTGTGTTCAAGAAGGGCAAGGAAGAACCAAATAAGCCAGAGAGCCTGGCTGAGAGTTTCTGAGAAAGTGATGAAGTAAATCCTCCTAGAAGTTATCTCAAAACATATGAAAAAGAAGAAGGTGATTGAGAGTAGTCAGGATGGAATTATGAAGAGGAAATCATACTTGGCCCACACCTCAGCTTTCTATGATTCTATAACTTGCTCAGTGGATAAGGTGAGATGGACAGATACTATTTATCTTAATTTTAGCAAGGCTTTTGACACTGTTTCTGATCACATTCTCATAGACAAACTGATGAAGTGTGTACGAGATAAATGAACAGTGAGGTGTGCTGACAATTGGCTGAACAGACAGTTTCAAATAGTTGGGATCAGCAGAAACATTTCAGCTGGAAGCCAGTCACCAGTGGAGTGCCACAAAGCTTGTAGAGACAATACTGTTTAACCTCTTCCTTAAAGACTGGGGTGCTGGGACATGGAATAACTTTAGGAAGTTTGCAGATAATACAAAATTGGGAGGAAGTGTCTGATACATGGTTGTGCTGCCATTCAGAGGAACTTCAACAGGCTGCAGAAATGGGCTGGCAGGAATCTCATGAAGTTAAAAAAAAAAAAAAAAAAAAAAAAAGAAAATGCAGAATTCTTGCCTCTGGTAAAGATTAACTCCCTGCACCACCAGTACAGCATGCGGCCAACCAGCTGGAAAGCAACTTTGAAGCAAGAACCTGAGATTTCTGATGGAAGCTGAGTATAAGGCAGCAAAGAAGGCAAATAGCCTCCCAAGCTGCATTAGAAAAAGTACTGCCATCAGGTCAAGGGAGGAGATCCTTGCCCTCTCATTCACAGTTGGAGAATGAGACTTATCTGCATTGTTGTGTCCAGCTCTGAGCTCCCCAAACAACAGAGACATGGACATACTGGAGTGGGTCTAGCAAAGGGCCACGAATACGATTACAGGACTAGAAGATTTGATATAGTAAGGAAAGAGTGCTGACAATGTTCATCTGGGGAAGTAAAGGCTCAGGGAGGATCTTAATGCTGTCTCTAAATATCCAGAGAGGAAATAATGAAAGGGAAGTTATAATCTTCTTGCTGATGTCCAGTGGCAGGAAAAAAGGCAAAGGGCACAAAATAAAATACTGAAAATTTCATGCAAAGGTAACAAAAAAACTTCTGATGGTGATCAAACACTAAAACCTAGAGGCTGCCAAGAGAGGCTATGGATTCCTCATCCTTAGCAATACTCAGAATAAACTGGACATAGTCCTGAGCAATCCACTCTAGATGATATTGCTTTGAGTAGGGGGATTGGATCAGAGAACGTCCAGAGGTCCTTACCAATCTCAACTATTCTGTGACTCTATAATAAAATTATATCAATAAGAACCAAAAAAAAATAAAAAAGAAACAACACCACAACCCCCTTCAAAAAAAAAAAACAAAAAACAACAAACCAAAAACCCACAAGAAAAAAAAACCCACAAGAAAGAAAACCCAAACCAAAACCAAAACAAAATCAGAAATGACCCTACCAAAACCCAAAACCCAGCAAAAACAAAACCACAGCAAAAGCCCCATTGCTTGATGAGCACAAGAAGATGATTTGGACTCAAATTAGGGAATAGGAAATAAAATTACTTAAGATAGTAATTCAAAGAAGGATTAGCACTAAATAGAAGAAACAGTGAAAAAGCTAGGGGTGAAGAACAGAGAAAGAGCACAAAAGGGAGTATCTGGAATTTCTAGAAATCATCTTTAGATACTCACACAATACATATACTGACCCTACAGTTTTAGGATCAAATTTAGACTATTATGTTTTGACCATTTATGGACCTCAACTTGCCAGAAACAGTTGATTGACCAACAGTGACTCTGTTATGATAAAATCACTCTAAGTGATAAAATCAAAGAATGCTTAAGGTTAGCAATAAATCAGCATTTGAAGAATATGTGAAAAAGTCCTTCCCAAGAATACACAATTTTAAGCTTATAAGGCATGTTTCTTTCACAAACCTTATGCAAATGATAAAAAAGATTTTGCTGAAGTTATGAAAGAGTTATGATTGCATCAAGATACCTATACTGCCTGCCAGCTCTATATGAGCTTCTATATCATTTCTACAAGGGCCAAACCTCAATAACCAACCTAAATAACATCCTTTGGAACCTGATATGCTCCTTGCCTACACCTGCACTATGTGGCTCACAATATTTCACCATGTATCCAGCTCAGCTGAGATGACTGAACTCCAAACTTCTATTAGTAACACACTAAAATGATATTTCCTCTCTATGGGTTCCCGAGGAGTTGTTCCATCGAAGCCTATCAAATGAAATAGTTGAGGAGGTTGCTGGAAAAATAACTAAGCATTTCTGAAGTTGGATATGGTTTCTGTCATAGACCATCCTACTTGGCTCTTTATATCCAGAATAAGGAGTGTGAGATTTCCTCTGGGATTATCCATGATATGCTCCAAGCCTTAGATTCCCAGCACAAAATAGGAGCATAGAAGAGGACTAGGATGGCAAACTGCCTGTGCCATTGCAGAGTCCATGGCCATCTGGCCTTAATTTTGGAAGTCTCAAAATATTTCACTTTATAGCGGAAAAAACCTATAAGATGTAATTCCACCAGCAATAGAAATCTCCATGACAGTCCATGGGCACTAGGGCATGCTCTTACTACAGCTTTTGAGAGCTGAAGGTGTACTCCCTTACCTGGTTGATGTACCGGGGATGGGACGTCCCGTATCCACCAGAACACACCAGCAGTAGCCCGTGGAAGGATGGCACTGCACTGGTTTGTAGAGGCCGCCCTGAGCACACTCTGGAATGAACACATTGTCTTTCTGGGGTTGTTTTGCTTCCTCCAGGGCTGACTGAAGTTCTTGGTCACATGATGATGCTTTTGGATGGAAAAGAAAAGGTATTGAAGAAGATAGATGGAAAGCGCCTACTCGATTTATCAAACAGATTTTATATCTTTCTTTGATTGCATATAAGGATTTTCTTTGTGAGGGCTTGCTACAGCTCAAATACCAGCTACATTGGTTTAGGCTACATATTATTAGAAACTTTAGTTTCCTTTTAATGTAGCTGCTGCATTTTATAGTCCTAATAATATCTTGAATTCCCCCTTTCCTATACTGGATATAATCTGTGGATAAGCAAATACTTTGTGACCTCAAAAAAATCCTCATGCGCTCCACAGTCCCTAAAGTACAGATTCTTTACAGAGAGAATAGTAAAAATCCAACTGCTTAGGATTCCATAAATGAATTATTTGTCTAGATATTCATTTGGATGTTTATATTCTCCTGGTTCTTTCAAGCTTTGAAATAACCTCTTAACACAGTGAGAATTCTTCCACGTTCTTTTCTGGTGATTCTGGCATTTGCAATGTATCATTTGCTCTGGAGAGCAAAGACCCATGAGAAGAATACATTTTTAAGTCATGAAATCAGTATGTCAGAAATCTTTCAGTATCTCTGAAAAACTTGCATATCTATGCATTCTCAGCCTTTACATGAAAATATGAGGCAAGAGGGAAAGAGCAGAAACCACAGGGCCTAGACAGTTTACACTAATCAGTAAAGTAACACCGCTGCTGAGGATTTTTGGTCACTAATAGACTGGTACTTGTGAAATTTCAGAGACAGTAAATAAGAAAGACTATTTATTCAAGCCATTTTTTTCTCCAGGCACTTTAAAAGCAGTCATCTGTCATCTGAAATTGTTAAAAAGTAAAATAATTTCCAAACTATCCATTAGGAAAAAAATATTAAATATTTGAAAAGCAAGAATGAAGCGCTTCAATATTAAGCACTTCACAGACATTCAAATTACTATAGGAAAATTTCAAGCTAGTAGAATTTCCATAAATAAGAGATTCTCTTGAGTTAAAGAACAGTCATTTTAATGTTATTAAGAAAAAAAAAAGAAAGTGGGTAATATTTGATCTTCTTTCAAACCAGTTAAAGGATTTATTTTTGATTTTTAATAGCTCAGTGCACAAAGAACAAGGTGAATCCTGACTGAATATTCTAGTGCATTTTAACAAATTTCAGCTCTAGGGTAACCTTGTTTTCTTTTATCCACAGAATTCAGAAAATGATTTGCAAATTGTAGGCACCGACAGAAATTGACTAATCATGTGCAGAATATTACTGCTCTTTGATGGCTTTTCAAAAATGTAAATGCTCAAAATCAGTAAGATTTCTGCTGCAGGGGAAAAGGTGGTAGGAAGCACAACACCTTCATACTCCAAATGGCACACAGTTCCATCTATACAATGGTCTGGTTTACAGAACAGTGTGCTTTTTTCCAATACATGTAAAAGGTTTAGAAAAAGAGAATATCACTTGCTAGCTTGATTGCATAAGGCACAAATGGAGGTCTTTAGATGACTTTTGTTCCTCTTTTGTTTCATATAGTGATTGAATGGAGTATCTAGATAATTTGATGATTTTGGATGTTTTTGTCTTGGTCTACCCACATAAACAGAGACTGAATACCTCTCAAATTTCCAGTGTTTAGATAATAAAGTGTACTTAGAGAATCACAGTATTAGGGACAGAAACATTCTTTAAAAAATGGAAATAGGAATTATTTGCATGTTGAAACCTTCACAGAAATAGCTATAGCTTGACAAAGAAGAAATCTGTCACCAACATCCTCCTAGTGCAGCCAAAATAAATCTTCCCCTCAGTGAATCTGGATTATGATGACTATCAAATAACAAGCTGTGACAACTCTAGAAAACACCTCACTTCGCTGTGTTGTTCACTTTTTATGTTTTGTATGCAATCAAGCAGAAAAGAGCACATGGGGTGAAGCGGCTGCCATGAGAGAGAGGATATAATTACTCCTATTTAAACTCTACTAAATTAATGTCTCTTTCATACAGATAATCCTTGGGGCTGTGCCATTAGTTACCGTGACCTTCTCTTGGTTTATGTCCTTATAACTAGCAACATAATATGGCAGATGTTCAGGTATTCTTATCTCCCCAAAACCCAGCTTTGTAAGAAAAATACATTTGTATGCTCCCAGCTTTGTTTAGAAAATACACTGGTGTATAAAGTATAGTCAAGTCATCCAGATAAACAAAATGTATCTGAACAGAGAGGGTGTGATGGAAAATTCCCAGGGCAGAAGCAGATACTGTTTCAGCTGTGCACATAAACCACACTCCCTAATTTCTGTGAAATTCTAGTTTCTACTGATTGAAACAACCTGTGAAGGACTGCACTGCTGACTCACAGGCCACTGCAGTCGCCTCTATTGAGGTGATTTAGGAGACAGGGCTAGACTAAGATAACTGGTCTTTACTGGTTGACTTCTGGAGGCAAGATTTTCTACAAGCTGTTGCTCAAGCCAGAAATGTATATCATTTGCACTAGGCCATGTTTTTTCTGGTCCTTTTATTCCCTTATGTCAGGTTTTAAATCTCAGAGGTACACAATATACAGAATTATGGGGAAGATGCCACAGGAGGGCTGGAAACATGGCTTATAGCTTTAGGAGGGACAGTCAGAAAAGACTGCTTGAACTTAACATCAGAAGTGAGACTGGAAACAGAGCAGACAGTAATCAAAGGAAGGTTTAAAGATAAAGAGGAAGAACTTTCCCCTCCTTGAAACTTTTAATTTCTTATTATCTTTCCCTTACAGATGGGAAATTTTAACAAGCACAGGAACGCTTATCACCAGGCTTCAATTAGTTTGCAGATAAAATCTAGATTATTTGTAACAAATTAGAGGGGGAAAAAAAAAATATGATATACACTACATTTCTATGAGCCAAATGACTGAATCGTATTACAAATCTGCTGAAGTTCATTAATTTCATTCAACAAAAGTGCAGAATAGCTTATAATTTTTCTCCCTTATACAATGGCTAATGAGCTTCAGGTTAGCTAGCAGGCCATGTTCCCAAAAGAGTAATTTCTGAAGTCTAATGTTCTGTAGACTTTTGACACTACCATTTGTGCCACCATTACTACTTCCCTGTTTGTTTTCCCCACTACAGCATTGTTCCTACCTAAAGGAAAACTTATCTAAAATGCTTATCTGCCTGCCAGAACCAGAACATTAATCCTCTGTGTGGTTTCCTGTCTGAGGGAGCCATTCATCCCTTTCAGACTTTTCATTCAATTATTTACAGCAGGAGTAGGGGAAAGATGCAACTGTAGCCCTGTGATGCTAAGAGCTGTTATCACAAGAGCTACCATACTGCTGAAAATAATTGCCTTTGTAATCTCAGAAGAGTCATGGTCAACAAACGTTCATTTCCCAGGAGAACCAGTGATAAATGTCATTAACTAAGAAAATCTCTGACAGTTTGTCCAAACAATCTGACAACAACTATGAACTGGAACCATAACAGATGGATGCCAGAAGTTCATAAAGTGAGCAGTATGGAAAAGGATCTATGCCACAGTAAAAGAAGAATAAATACCTTACTCATTAAAATGCATCAAACTTTCTATGGAATGTGTTACTACAATAACATTCCTTCTGGGAGCAGAAAAGCACTGACACTCAAGTTTCTTCTTCTCAAGGAATGTGCTTACACTGTTGTTATTTTACTTAGTTCCTTCAATTTTACCTTGCCAGAAAAAAAAGAAGAGATACTTTCCATGCATCTTAGTAAAAAAAATAGTTAAACATGGCTAAAAAAAATCCGTTCTGAATAGTCTACCATGCTAGCCAGCACTATACCTTAGTTGTGATAATTTATTTCAGGTTAATGCATTTCTGCATTTCCTACCCAAACTACATTTTATTTTGGGCTTATAAGCATTACTGATTTAATACACGGCATATCAATCATATGAAGAAATATACCTTTTTGCCTGGTTTTACACCAAGAGCCTTTGTACCATCCATCCAATGGCCATTTCTGAATGACAAAGTAGAATTCTTGCTTACCACTAAGAGCTAATTTTAAAAAAATGCGTTAGATGTAATGTATGTTACACTTCCTATGTCACAGTGCTATTCTTGCCTTTTCATTTTAAAGATTAGTTACTAAATACATTTTTCATGTTCTGGTTTCAGATGCCTTTACAGTCCATTACAAACAAGCAGCTGAAATGCTGCATCTTCTGTCAATAAGAAACACACTTCAGCTAATGACAAACTCAGAGAAGAAGTTTCATGTTTAATATAAAATCTTTGTAATTTTTTTTTTTTTTTACAGTCTTCCCTAAGAAAACAGTCTGGATTTCAAAAATCAAGTTAATTTACAATATTTTTTTAATAAAATTTAAATTAATTTTGAAAAATTAAATTAATTAATTTTTAAGAAAAAATACCTCCACAGTAACAGGATGTAGCACTGTAAATACTTATTTATTAAAGACTCCATTTACTAATCTGTGATAGGCTACCTAAAGTGTTAATTAATGTTTATTAGGGAATGCCCTAGAGGAGAACAGCACTGACTTTTCTGGAAAAGTCATCTTGAATAATCTATTTAACTGTGCATTTTTCTGTTGCACAACTACAACACCAAGTGCTGTATTATGCATGTTAGGGTAATTATCTTGTTAGTCTTGTCACAGACCCTTGATTTCAGAAATTCAAGCAGTTTTTTCTCTGCTGTGTTTTATCACAACTTGTGCCAGCATGTGGAATTTCATGATTACAAATAATTTGAGTTTGTTTTTATTGCATAAATGTAAGTAGATGTATTTGTGTGTAAATTTCAGTGTGCTCCACAGAAACAAGTTGTCAAATCTGCAGAAAAGTACATCGGCCTCTGTATTGTACTTTAACAGTTCCTGCCACTATACAAATATTCCCTTCCAATTTAATTAACCCCACAATGTGTACACAACAAACAGAATCCACTCCAAGAAATTCTGCTTTCAGTTGGTTCCTTCTCCCTCCTTTTCTCATTATCATAATGGGCTATGAAAGGATAATTTAGGCAGCTTGGTTTTCACAGTAAATGGATCTTTTATTGGGACTTGAAGTTCAGTGTTCCCTATAGAAAGCTGGTAACAAGAAACCTGCGAACAAAAATCCTTCCAAAAGTGACAAGCAAGTTCTAGAGGAGTGCAGTGTAACATTACAGGAAGTTAATATTGCAGTTCTGCCCTGTTTCTGGGAGGATATACAGACAGAATATTATCATGTCAAAATTTTAGTATACTTAAATTGTATGACGGCTTCTGCTAATCAGAGTGGTATTCAAATCATCTGTCTGTCCTAGTTAATTAAGCCAAATTTAAGTGTACTTCAAGTACTGATTTACAGAAGCTTTGTGCTAGTTCATTTCAATACACCATGGTTAGGATGGATATAGTCATCCTACTGATACCCATGAAACCCTCCAAGAAATTTCACATCTCATGAGAGTAAGAATTTGATCTATTTGCTTAGGATGAACCCTCTTTGAACCAGTGAAGTTAATACACCCCCAAGGAAACTGATCACAATATGTTTTTATATTTTTAACTAGTTTTCATAGTATTCAAGTTTCATTGAATGGAATTCCACTTACATCAGACCAAATTGTATTTCCACATAGGACCAAAATGTTCGCTTTAGAAAGGAAAGTGGGAAGTGGGATAATTTCTATTCAAGCTATGCACTTCCTGCAGAGGGGTTGAAGTTGACTGAATGGCAAAAGGGTCCACTACAGCAGTGGCTCCATCATTCCATGTCAACAAACATGCCCCTTCAAGGTAAACTAACAGGTTCTTTACCTGTAGCTGACCAATTTCATCACCCAGAATCCGTCAATTCTGTTCCTGCTATAAGCATAGCCAATACAAATGAAAAAAATTCCCCAAATTATTTCACTCTAGTAAAGGAGGGATGGCTTTCTATTTTTTCAGGGTTTCCTTTTGTCCAGACATTCTCTAGCATGACAGATTCCCTCTCTGAAGAGGTGGATGGAGTGGTATAATGCACTTTGAATGCCAACTTCCTACCCTTTGTGCACAGTAAGCTGTTTCCTCATCCCTTGTGGCCAGAGCATGGACATCTCACACAACTCTATTTTAAGATTGTTTTTTTTTAAACCAGGACACCTCTTCTTACAAGAATTTGTCTGCCTGCCACCTCTTGACACTTTCAAGTAACCTTGATTCTAACTGAAATCAAGTGTAGCTCAATGCTACAAAAAACACAATAATTAATTTGCTCATGCTACTAGCTTCTTACAAAGGCTGTTGATTAACCTGGATCAAACAAAGAGTATTTATGTGGGCCAGGCTTCTCCCAGTAAAAAATCCACGGAAAAGTACCTACTAAATATATCAGGTCTCAGCTGAACATATTCATATGCACGTATGTTTCCAGTTAAGCCTAATATTTGTTCATGGACCAAGTATTGATTGTAAGGAATAGGTAACATTAATAAACACTCAACCTTAGACCCAGCATCTAGATGGCAACCAAAACCTAGGACTAAATTACAGCATTAATACTCATCTGGCGCCACATGTTTTGATTTACGTTAGGTTCAGATGCGCATCAGCATGAGGGTTCTCAAAGCCTGGAGGAAGCTGGCAACTTTCCTACCCATATTCTTTCTCATTTCTGAAAAAACTTGTGGGAACCAAATATTGCAGGCCCCTTGTGTGCATTTTCAGAGAGCTCTCAATGTACAGCTGATCACTATTTTGCGCTCTTAGAGCTTGGGCCGATGATTGTGGCTCAAAAGGCAAAGCTTCATTGCTTCAACACAGCCCTAGTGATTAATTTATGTGCTGTAGTCCATTGAACAAAGAAGGATAAATCACAGACAGATGCTCTCATTTATCTGTGTGGTTTCATATGCAAAGACACTGCAATACACAAGGAAAATCATCCGAAAATGTACTGAGCCCACAGAAAAAAACAGAGACCCCTAGCCCCCATTTAGCTCTACCTGGAAAGAATATAATCATAATCAATATCATCTACTGGTATATATCAAGATTTTTCTCAGCTTTTACCCTGGGTCTGAGTAGCCAAGTAGCTCTATATCAAATCAAGATTTCTGAAATACAAAAATTCTGGTTCTACCTACGGGCAAAAGTTTTGGCGGGGGGGGCATAAGACAGAGGTCTGAAATGTAATGGGATGACTTGCTCTTGAATCAAAATCCAAACCCAGTTTTCTGCTGGAATTTTTAAAGCAAGTTTCTGGTACAGGGAAGTTTTTTCCACATACCTCTACAATTTTTTATTTTTTTAAGATTTGAAATGCTGTAACCACAGTTACTGAGAAAGACTGTAACCACAGTCACTGCAAAAGAAAAAGAACTGTTTCGCCTCAAAAAACTCAATAGAATTTTAGCATTCTATTTGGTTGTTCCTTTGCTTGTTTGTTTATTTATTTTAGCCCAACTTCTTTGTTAAAACAGATGAGAAATATTATGCAAGTATTCAAATTTATCCTCTCACAGAATTATAACTAATTTAAATTAATCAGATATTCATTTGTGATCCTTTTTCTCTTCACTGCCATTGAACAGATTAAGGGATCAAACTAGCTACCTCTTTTAAACCAAATGTAATTCTCTATTTTGCCATTCCTCCTCAGATTGGATAGAACAGCAGCATGAGATCTGTCCTGACTTGAAAATTCACACAGAAATTAGTCTTATCTTACAAATATGACACAATCAGATTCTAAATGTTTGAATATTAGCATTTACTTCTACACTAGATAAATAAGAGAGAAACATTAAGTGAGTATAGGTTATAGATTAGAGTTATTTCAAAGATGCATTTTGCATTAGAGCCAAAATATTTGTATTGAACTTCCCAACTCAAATATTTTATTGCGCCATCTATGAAATGTGCAAAAGCTGTAAACCAAAAGCAGCATATTTTTGTTAAGTCTTTAACAGTGGTGTGTGAAAGTGATAGCAAGCCTTTGCAAAGTGCCAGGCATGATCAAGGACTGTTTACACCCTGCCTTCTTCAATGGATCTTTAAAATGATCCTTTACACAAATCAAAAATCATTTAAAGCCAAACAGTCAATGACATTGACAATGACATCAGGCTTCACAACGAGAGTGAAAAATCCAGTCTTCTGAGGAGATGAGATCCCTCATCCTGCTTTTGCTCAGTTAATGGAAAGAGCATGGATTTTCATCTCCAGGTGTTCTTGCTAGGCTTTGTTAACTTGACTTCCCTAACATGAGAGAGGATAATGTGCAAATGACTGCCCCATCCTTCAAGGATACACTGAAAAGTTATTTGCCAAATGGGATGAAATCTGGTTTTTCTACATAAGAAATATTGGAACCTATTATTGTTACATATGGCTGCCTCCTCCTGCCAGAGCAGAGCAGCCCAACTCTGTTCAAACTGCAACACCAACCAAACATAAAAGCCACCACCCAAAATTACAGCAAATGAAAATCACTGACTTTTCCCAAACACGGTGGCTGGTTGGCCAGCTTGCTATAGCAATCTGAAGGCTCATTCATTAAACAAAATTGCGCAAAGCTATCATTCTTGCTTTATGAGTATATTGACCAGCAAATGTGAGTCTCCTGCCAGTGGAAAAATATCTCATTTTTCAAGAGAGATTTGAAGTGAAAATAAAGCTGGTTCACTTTTTCCATGGAGCTGTGAAAATGAAACTCTTTGCCAGGTAAGCTGAGGGTACATATTTGTTTGAGTAGCTCTACTGAAAATTAAAAAACAAAACAGGCAGACAGGGGTGCCTAAATTCATACATTGGCACTTAAATATCCCAGCCAGCTTACACGAATGTTTATCCATCTAGCATTTCCCACCCATGAAACAGAAGTTCTTTCTCTTCCCCATTTTGGAAACTGAGATACTTAGACCAGTGTGTGAATATGCCTTTGGATATTTGACCTTAGGCACTCAAGTAATTTTCCTTTCAGAGGTGTACAGTGGCATCTCTGGCTGCAGCCTGTGTCATGTTCCTGCCACTGGTTCACACTGCTAATGCTCTTGGCACCATGCAGTGTTTTCCAGCCTCATTGCTTAACTCCTGCCTGAGGTGACTGCACTCCACTACATTTAATTTTCTAAGTATCAGCTCCCTTCCAACCACCTCACAGACAGAATCCTGACTACTGTTGCAGAAGCCAGCAGGAGCCAGGAGGATTTCTGTCTGTTTTATGGGAATGTGATCTGAGATGCATAGTTTAAAAACGTGCAGATACGTTAAAAAAAATAAGAGAATGTTATTCTGAATTTTGGTAGCTTTCTTTTACATGTGTCAGTGTATCTTTACAAAATGGTCAATACTGCCTGCACCTTTGTCTAACTCATAGCAGACTGGATGGGCATTACAGAATAGTAAGAATTTGGCCCTCTGGCACTGAGCAGCAATACAGAGATTAAACAGGCTGCTGAAACAGAAATACTCCATTTATTCTTCAGTGTTTCAGGCAGTTACTTTGACAGACATAATGCAAAAGTCTATGCTGCCATTGCCTCTCAGATAAGTACCTTTAAAACCTACTTGGTTTAAACAATCCCAAAATGAAAAAAATTTTAGCAATACTGAGAATATAATTAAACCCCTAAAACTAACCTATGACAGATTAATCAAAAATTGGCCACTTTTCTGCTGTTCTTTTCCTCTTCATCTCACCAAAGAGAAGACAAGAAGCAGGTGGAAAATGGGCATGCATATTATTACTTCTGTCTCTAATTACAAGGACTGTGTTGTGCAATGAAAAATATTTTAAGAGTGCAACAAACAAGTCGTCTAAGGTGGCATCATCTGCTGATGACTCTGCTCCCAGAACTTTTGTCCTCAGTATGAGATTCAACAATGTGAACGTGAAGCCTGGTCAAAAGGTGACTGCACTGCTTTAACCCTGCATAAAGCTGAAGGCTCATTTCAGATTAAAGTCTGTGCAGGTCTTTGCCCCCCTATATATTTGGATATAGCACACTATATCCAAGGCACACTATTTATATAGCACGTAGGATCTCAGTATTCATAACAGGAGAGCTCCAGGATTCAGATAGAACACTGTTTACTGATTTTGGCAAAGTTTTGTGTGCAATAAAGAGGATGAGCCAAAGAAGAGTAAAAGCCAGTAAGAATATTCTAATACTAATTCTTTCGGCTCCAACAACTTTTAATATAGTTTTGTGTTGTTCTTTCTTTTCTTTTTTTTTCTTTTGTCATATGGCCATGGTTAAACAGTTCAGCCTGTGCTTTGGTTTCAAGAGCAAAGACAAATCTTTGGCTTGGCTTTACCTTCAAACTTTGGACAAAAACAAGGGCAATCTGAATTCAAAATAAAAATTTCAATTCCACCCCACTTTAATCCCTGTTTTCAAAAACAAGTAGTTCTCTGAAGAGTGGATAATGCTGAATATGATGTGAGAGCGAAACATCGCTATGCTTTTGGAGAATGGGAGACCTACAATCATATTGAAAATTCCAGGCCAAAATTTCTGCTCCTGTAAACTGGAAACATTCCATTGCAGACAGTAGGGATCAGCAGCAGAAAAGTCCGTCCCAAGAATATTCATAACAATTTTAAAGGCTTCTTTATACTATACTATCCATATGCTACACTTTGTGCTATACTATCCATAGTAGCAAAGACTCTAGAATCAGTAAAATGAGAGTTTTAAAGAGTCTAAAGATCCTTAACCCTTTGCAACCCATGATTACTTTATGTGCTCAGAAGATCACTGCTTTTAACATGCCACACAAGTGACCTGTATAAATGGTACAGGCCTTGCAAAAATACTTCACAACAATATAATTAATGTGTATGAGAGTAAAGAGCAGGTTTCTCAAAGTGTTATTTTTCAAGGTATTTGCTTGGTACTTCCAGCCCTTTCAGACCAGTTCCGATCTTGTCTCCCCACACAGCCATGGATAACTGCCTCAAGCCATATTTACTTTGAAGTAAACTAAGTTAGTAAACTAACTTCCTACAACTAAGGAAGAAAATCCAAAAGACTGGTTTGGGCAGTACTGTTAAAGTAAAACAGATTATAAATATTTAACTTTTACAATAAGCTTCACAGGAAAGAGTAATGTTAGCATTCAGTCACCCAATAGGGAAATGCTTTTATTATTGCTTATGTGAAGACAGTTCTGTTATTGTTTCTACGTATAATGCATTGTATGCCTTGTGCTTTTTTAATTTGGGAAAATTAAATGTTGTTTAATGGCTGGACAATAATGCAAAAGGAAGCTCAGTGCATGATGCTCCCAGGAGGTTGTAAAGCTATTGCAATCAGAGCTGTTGCTAATTAAATCTGCCTATTGTTACTAAGCGTTTGGGGCCAAACCAATCGACCACTGGCATAATTAATGTAGTCCACAAGGGCTTTTAGTGGAACTTGTTTTCATCAACCATGAGGAACAAACACAGGCTAAAGAAGGGTGGAAAAGCCCCTACGTTTACCAACCTTGGGTCTCATTTGGGAATAAGTACAGTACACTCCCATGGCAAGTACCCTCGAACACTAGTAATTTTGCCTCATACATGTATCCACATTTCCATAAAGATAGCATGCAGAAGATACAGGCTCTCCCTTGCATCAAAGGGGGAAGGCTCTCCTTACACATTTTACCATGACACAATGGCAAGTATAGTTTGCAGAGTGAAAGGGATGAATATTTAAAGTTATCTATCAGTTGCAAGGAAAAAAGATCTAAATCCAATGTCACGATTTACATGACTGAAACACTGAGATCAACAAACAAAAGACATGAAGTCTACATGCAAAATTGAAAAAAGGGGTGCCTTTTCATTTATAGAAATACCACTATTTCAATTGATCAATATGTCTTTTTCTTCACTTCCACCTGCTATACTCCGTAAGTCTGTAAAGCTCCGTATTGAACTCTACAGTCCTCTACTAGATGCTATCTCAATCACCTCTCTGATGAAGCTTTTCTTCTGCTTGCATTAATCTGTCCAGATTGTGACAGCCCTGCCCAAAGCAAAGCCAGGGTTAGAGCCCTGGAGTTCCTGGCTAGCTGCCCTGAATGTAAGCAATGAAACCACGCTGTCTGCCTCCACTAGCTGACGTCAGATGTTTTCGCATACAATACTTTGTAGGCTGCTTAAGTCTCCACAATGACACCCTGAGGAAGTGATATTGGCACAAAACATACCCCAAGATTCTGAGCACCAGTCAGTAAGACCAACAGCATTTACATTATGACATCTGTATTGAATTTTATTTTAAAAGCTCAAATGAACTTCCACAAAACAACTCTCAGCTTTGACTAGGATGATACATTCATACTTGTGAAGCATCTTGACTCAGGATGAATTCTTATTAAGGAAGCATTCTTACTTAGAAAACTACTGAATTAATGCTGAAAATATACTTCACTAGCTTTAGGGTCAAACATCTAGTTGCTCCTACATTTTGGTATCCTTCAGTATCCTGCAGTACAGATAACAAAGCTGGACCAGGTATCTCTGAAACAGCCTCTCACACCCTACACAGATAGGTAATGACACCTTTCCAAGTTTACTCAATCTAGGAATCTTTCTCCTATTCTTTGCAGTCACTGCTCAACTGTGTTCTCCTAAGAGCTCTCAGCTTGGTTTTGGGGTCACTGTATTTTCAGACCACAACCTGCAAATTCATAGGAAGGTCAACAGCCTTTATTCTTTGGTTATTCTCCTCATAAAGCCCCCCCGTTTATGCCTCTGGCTGTCTAAGAGGAGAAGATAAAAGAAAAGAGATGATCAGTGTTACAAGAAATGCTCACTAGCATTTGAGATTGTGAAATGATATGTAGGCAAAAATTGAGAAACAGGCAGTGAAGAAGATCAGCTACTAGGAGAGAAAGAAGACTGCAGAAGGATTGGAACGGCATGGCGAATTCTCTGCAACCAACTTTGAGGATGAATAACAGAGACTATAGTAACATTGCAGAGGGCTCCAATAAAAGCAGGTATGAAATAAAAGATAAAATAAGTTTAAATACAATTCTTCTGATTCACAAACTTTCTTAATCATATAAGGGATAAAAAAGACCTGAAACAAGGCATTTTTCCTCTAGCCTTTCTGTGGACAGGGGGTTCTCTATATGGAGGCCATACAGGCTCATTTTCACATGAGGTAAGTAAAAGGTAAGTGCACCATGTCATCCTTAGCACCATAGTTAGTTACTTGGCATATTCTCTGATGTGTGAAGGTATTTATGAATATTCAATTTTTCTGAATATAAATATGATTCAGTGTGCAAAACACATCATCTGGTGACAATTAAGTTGTGCATAAAGGTAATAAAGAGAAAATACTTTATTCAGCCTTTCAGCTGGCAGTACCAGTGGAGTAGAGGAGCCGTTGTGCTGACAGCACATTCATTAAATCCAAGAAGAGCTCCAGCTATGTAACAGCAGCACAGGACTGTCCTGTTGTCACTGATTTGGCAGACTGATGTACTACATACAAGCTACTGTGAGAAATGAGTGTGTACTGTGTTTCCAAGAGAAGCGATAACACCATCATCAGTCCTGTACCACTAATGTCCCATGAAGAACATTAGAAAAAAAAAAAAAAAAGAAAGAAAATTAAAAGAAATCCTCCAGGCCTGATTCTCCTCTCTCCTTATAAGCATTACAGTGGTATTAGCCTTGTAACTGCAGCAGAGTCACTCCTATTTACACTGTTCTGAGTAAAATGAGGCTTTATGCCTGCTGAAACTAAATCATCTGCTCTAACAGTCATTTTCTATTATTATATTGGACTGTTGAGCTGAAGAGATGAACTACAGGATGTGTGACTACATTACAAGTCACTGTTTTATACTAAAGATGTTGGCAGGTAAATGGGAAGAAGTGACCTTTCAAAACCACTGGCATTTATACTGATATTTTTGGCTTTGCTGCTTCTCTGTTGTGTCAATTCATAGGAACTTAAAATCACATCCTAAAAATGCTCTTGAATTGATTTTAAATTCTGATTAGAAACTGCAAGAAAAATAAAACCATAAGTCCCTTAAGCTAAGAGACTTTTACAGCCAAACATGAGAGCAATGAGATTAGCAATTTTCTCATCACCTTCTGGCAGTTTGAGATTATGATTTTAGCTACATAATTGGTGTTTTAGGAAAGTCAGAGAGGAAACAAGATCAGAAGTTACTTAAATTTCTCCTCCCCAAACCAGTTAGGCAAGTAAACAAACAAAAAGTGCCCCTGCCTCCTTGCCAGCCAGAACCAGAATAAGTGGGCACAGGGATGTTCTGAAAGAGTAAATTGAACCAGAACAGTGTGGTCATGAGACTCTGCAACTAATCACACCCTTGACTCTGTTAACAGTCTCCATTGTATCAGAGAATGTGGATGAATTCACTAAGCAACAGGTAAATACAACCATCAGGATCAGCCTTTTTCAGTTCTTTCATCTTTTGGAATTTGCTTTAATACAGATATGAAAATTTGGCCTAATGACTGTGGGAGACACTCAACCTCTCCTATGATTTGAACTTGAACAGAACTTGCAATTCTGAACTCTTTCTTACAAAAACTTGATCTCAGATTTTGGAGGCACTTGAAGAGTTAATTTAACTTCATACTCCTCTGCTTCCAGACCAAATATCAGCAAGTTTGTTGCCCTGATCTGACTGGGTGTGCTGGAAAATAATTCAAGGGCATTAAAAGTCACCTGTGTTTGAGGAATTTATGTATTTATAATGCATTCTAGCCCCACAAAAAGTGCATCTAACCATTCCTTCAAATAGAGGCCAATAAAAATTCTTTCATTTTGATAAGTTTTTTTACTCACTGAAGAACAAAATTGGTAAGTTTAAACAGCACTAAGATCTCACTGGAAAACAACGGTACAAGGTAACTCACTGCTTAAATGGCAGAAACATAATTTTTTCCATAGTTTGTTATGACTGTAATACAGGTGGTTGAAAAATTTTGAGTGTCTGCTGGAAAACCAAGATTTGAATAAAAAGATGCTTTTCATTCAAAGTGTTTATTTTTGAAAAAAAAGAGAACAAAATCCCTCAACAAGCTGTTTGTGTTGAACTTCACAGAGATCCACACAATCCAAGATTCCTGAAGTGTCTGAGTTTATGAAGCAGGGAGACCATTATGTTCTACACATATTGTCAGCCTAAGGACCCATCCCTCAAAAAAGGAAGAATTAATGAAGTTTTAAAATTACAGCTCCAACAATGCATTACAATGAAACATCAAGATTTTTGAGTTTTGAGCTGAAACCATTCAGTTATTTGAAGACTTTGTTTATTGAATTTTTGTCTTGAAGATGCACTTTTTTTAGATGAAAATACATAAATTCAAAAAACAAGATCCCTAGTAAGTCATGTTTTCCACAGAAGGCTTAATTTTCAACCAGTTTGGCATATTAACCTTGGCCTTCTCTTTTCTCTTGTACTTTGACCAAGAGAATTTAAGATCTGAAATTTAATTTACAGCCTTAATTGTATTTAAACATAGTTTTATTTGTGGACGAGTGCAGATACTTTGCCTGCTGTTTTTAAACTGAAACAGGCATTAAAAATAGCTTAATGAAAAAGAGTGGTCTGTTTCTTCAACCACTGCTTCTTCTCCAGTAACACAGAAATATAGTGCACTGTAGAAATGATACTTAATGCTATTCCTAGGCAGTTATTAGTGCAGGGAAAACACAGTGTCTAACATTTACCTGGAGCAGTCTGACTTGAGAGACAACAGAGCACAATGTACAGAGTGCAGTGAAATGTAAAGCAAGCCAGTCATAACACAGTAGTTGGGGTCTAGATGGGAAGATCTCTAAGTGGGTTTATGTACTTTAGCAATGTAATTTTACTACAAGAAGTTCCCTTGGCCTGATGATCCTTGGTGTGGCCTTGCATGGAAACAAGGTTCTACACTGGAAATTAACAAAAGAATCCAGAACACTGCATTAAGGACAGGGTAGTGTAAAGAATCCATGGATGACAGCATCAACCTTGGACCTTTAACAATCCATAAAAGCAGACACTGCTGTAAAGAGACTAATGCAGTAGCTTCATTGCAGATGTGTGGCCAATGCACAGATTTGGAGGTGAATTCCACCCATCACACAGAAGTCACTGTAGGAGTTGAACTTCTCTTGCTGTTGTATCAAATGGAAAAATCTAAAATTACTGATGAGACCTCAAAATGTTCCTGCATCACGCAGCAATTTTTTACAGAATTAATGGAAAAGCCAAGAATTTATTTTTTTAAAATAATTAAGCATGAGCTGCAAAACAAGCTGTCAGCCTTGTCAACAATTTTGTTCAGAGATACATGGCTTGGGAAATAAGAAATCTGGAATTCATATGTGATAAATCATCCAATTAAAAATCCCTCCAAATTTAAGCCACCATGACTAGCCATAGCCTGATCTACCAGTGAAGATTATATGGTATTCCCATGGTCTGTACTTCCATTAACAACACTCAGAACTTTTTTGTGCTGATCAAGCAGTAGAATTTCACAGTCCACATAACTGGTTTTCGCTTTTTTCTTTTTTTATTATTCTTATTCAATTATTGGAAGGGTAGATAGCTGGTTATTTGACTTATCCTGATAGAACTAAAGGTCTAACCTGCATAGACCATGGAAATTTTGTCCTAACTATCAGGTCATTGTATGGTGATGGAAGGCCTGGCAGCTCTTACTGTTTACCCTGTTGCAAGACCTATCTTCTACATACCCAACAATCATAGCACAGCCATATCCAAAACCAGACTGTCTTGACTTATCTATTTCCCAGAAAGATTATGTCATTAGATATGATCCAGTCGAATATGTTTCTGTGCATAAACATGATTTACGTTATTTCTTTTTTTCATCTGTCACTAAAATTAATGTCACTTAACCTGACATTCCTCTTAGGATTTATGAACCTTATTGATGTTTTTATGATTATGCAATGTGATGTCTGGCAAACCACAGAAAGCTGTGGGTAGGTGGGGGAGTGCATGTCTGAAAACTAAAGGAGAACTTCAAGCAGGACTCTTGTGTCATTTACTTGCTGTAGAAAGTAATGTGATATAATTAAAAACGGCCATGAAAGATTACTATCTTTTGGCATCAAATTTTAACACATGCAGTAAAATAGAAATTATCAGCCTTGAATAAAACAGATTTTCTTTTTTTTTTTCGTCCCCACAGTGGGGGTCCAGTAAAGCCCTGGAACATCCTGAGGATAAAGAACATTAACTGGATGCAAAACAGAGCTCATTTTTAATGGTTTAGGATGGGAGGATCTTCCCCTGTAGTGGGAGGAAAAAGCTGGAAATGTTAGCGCTTGATCTTTTTTAAAGTTTTAAACTAATATGTAGAATTAAAATGAAGATAAATGAAAATCTTTGGGAAAAGGATTATTAAAGATAAGACAGTTCTATAATAAGCATGATCCAGCAGCCTATGAATTAAGAATGAATCATAATATACAAGCTGTGTGGGGAGGTCTGGAAAGTTTAATCTTCTTGGATGACTCTGAAAGAACTGAAAGAAAACAGTAATTTTCCTTTACCAATTTAGGTCAGGCAAGACAGAGCAAGACAAGGAAAAGAAAGAGGACCAGTGTATGAAGAGTGATTTTGTTCACTGGTGAAGAAGATGAAGAGGCAGAGGAGTACTGTTCCCTCCATTGTAACAGGTAAATCAAGATTAGGATCTCATTAAAAAGTAAGACAAAGTTCTCTATTAGGAACTAAATCAACCATTTATTGATTGGCCCTAGTGGTGTGAACATTCAGTAGCTTTTAAGCCATGAGTTTTTCAGCTGCCAGAGGGTACCTTGCAAGTAAGATTTGAAAGAATTCTACTCTAAAACTATTGTGGCTCTTGACAGAAAAAAAACAAAAAATGAAGCAAAGGGAACTACCTCCTACACTTTACAATATTTAAAAATATAACAGCAGTTGTGACAGTGTCTCATGGATCTCCCTCCCCAGCAGTTTCTTAAGAATGCTAGGTTTAGAGCAAAACACAAATCAGAAATTGTAATTCACTCCAAATAATTAAGTTCATTCTTGAACTCTAAAGGGAACATTTAGTGAATCAGCTATAAGAGACAACCCAAAGAGTCTAAGAAGGCCATAAGATTCTTGTTTTGGAAGCTTCCAGTCTTCATCTGAGTAAGTATTTCTTACCAAAATTCCATGCAATGCTTTTCTCTTTAACTGCTGTGCACCACTTTACTGAAAGAACAGGCCAAACAAAAAATGTTCTACCAGCTCATGTCCTTCAGCACCCACAGATTTTACAGGGCCCAAAAGCCAGATCTATGGCTAACAAAAAAATACTTGGACTTGATGCAGATGTCATAAAATAATGCCAGTGCCTTTGCCTGTGCAGGGAACTGACCTGCAGATGAGCCCAAGGTAAAAACTGACAGAAAAAATGTCAGGACTTGAACTTGTCTAAAATTTGGCAGAGACAGATTGTCCATCTGTTATGGACTGAGCTCCCTTTGACAGGATCCATGTGTTGACTTAATAGCCTGTTGGGATGTTTGAAGACATTTAAAATCAATACTTGTGCCTTCTACTTTCCTTTCATGGTTTGAATTGATGTTTTTAGGGCTGAAGCCAATTCAGTTTCAGATACTCTGGATTATCAAACCTCTGTGCCAGAACATTACAGATTTTCAACAGGCTGTTGTAACTTTTAGCCCCTGACAATGTCAGATACTCTAGGCATGATGTGGATATACTTCAGCAGTTTATTGCCATGCTTATGATTTCTCCAGCTACAGCTAATGACTGCATTTACAGCACAAGCTTGGGAGTGCAATTCCCATGGTTGGGTGTGGCTCATACCTCACTAATTGTTGGAAAGAAACACTGTCTTTAGGGCTGAGATGAGCTAGTAACAGGCAAAAAACTTCAGTTTTTCTGTGTAATTCAGTGGTTTCCAATTAATGGACCACTTCTACTCAGGCACTTTCCCTATGCCAATCTACTTTATGCATTAATTTGAAGTCCATTTGTGAGTGTCCAATGTAGGCATAATATAATAAGAGCAAGTAGGAGTCATCCTCATCTGCTCCTCCTTTAATGCTAAATACAAGCAAATTTGAGAATGAAAGATTAGCCAGGGCTCTGCAGGCCAACACACAACTTCTTAGGAACCCCCAGGGAAAAAGACAGGCAGCAAGCTTTTAAAATGCTTTCTTCCCCCTCTTGCCTATGTTCTTTCATCACTTCGTTATGATATTCATTTTGATTTCCTTCTGTTATAACTGGTTTCATATCTCAAATCTTCACATTGTAAAATAAGCCTAATTCAAAATACTTCTAGAAAACTTCTATTTTGTAATAAATACGTATGCTGAAACATGCAACTGGATCTTAGTTTTTCTTTGCTAGCTCACACAACTTTAACTGCAGGTAATTTATCTTCAATGAACACAAAAGCAACATCTGGAAAATGCAGCAATTAATGAAAATAAATAAAAAGCTGTAACTCCGTTTTCTGTCTCTAGCTTATTAATTCTCATTAATTCTCATTAATTCTTCTATGCTTACAAAGGAATTGCTCTTAGAATTGATGTAACTGGGCAGACACATGAACTCTTACATTTATTTCCTGTGAAATATTTTTTTTTTTTCCCATGCAAGTTTTTTTTTAACTTTAGGACTGACTTTTTTCACAATAGACAAAACAGGAAGAAGTTAGTCATACTGAGATTGGAATGAACATGAGCGTTGGAGTATGGAACAAGGTTTGTCTTGGTCCTTTCAGGAGGAGACTTTCAGGGAATGATCAGTGCACAAGGACACCACTGGAACAATTGACTCTGAGAAACAAAACAAAGCAAGCTAACAAGACAAACCTCACTGACAACCAACATAGTTTCCATGTGAGAAAAACTCTTATGTACAAATGCTTTGAAGCTGTCAGATGACATGACAGTAAAAACTGCATTCACCTCTTAGAATGTCATATTAATCAGTCTCACTGGCAGACTTTGCCAACAGATCCAGACTATACAGACAGATAAATGCAAGCAGCTACTTTGTACAGATACAGACACATAATTATCACTTTATATTTCATTATTTTATTCTATTAAGAAGGTATTCTCAGCAAACGTTACACCATTTTCATTTGCATTTGCAGCCAGTCTGTAATACATGGCTGTATATGCACATCAGTGTTTTCCCAGATGGTGTTTTGAGAATGAAACTCCTGTTGGATCGAAAGTTTCTAGGATTAATTGATAAAATCTTGCAACAGATTTTTTAAGTCCTGAAAATTATAGTCTGTAGCAAAAAGGCAGCAATAAAACACTACTCCATTGGGTCAGAAAATTAAATAACAAGCTATGTGTCCCTTTCACGTGCACAAAGGTGAAGTAAAAAATTATGATGATGATGATTCTACATTACCAGAACACCTATATAAAGTGGTTGAAATCTGGGCACTCTTGAAATCTCTAAAACCATAATTTGAGGAGACAATTAATTCGTATTTAGGATTCTTCCTTCTAGATGAAAATGTTATCATCACATAAACCTGACCCTGCCTCAGAAGTCTTAATGGTAGATCAAGGTTTTCTCTGGGTCAACCCTATTTTCTGATGGATCATGTGTGGCTTGTCCACTAGCACCTGCTTAAAGCATATAAGCATAAAGATGGCAGAAATCATGAATGGGGCACAAACACTGCATCATGTGTCTGTGTGGTTCAGATGAAATGTGAACTATTGGGTCAACAAAGAAAGGGAACCATTTCTTCTTCTCTTCTATATTGGTGATACTGGTCATACTGGATTATCAACACAACAAACACCAGTTTTACAACCCCTTTACAAAGTTCATTAAATACATGATCAACAAATGTATGATCAATGATATAAATCATTAGCACTAAGATACTAATACATCTTTATGGATACTGAATATGAAAGTATAATAATAAGAGAATAGAACTGAATAGTGAATAGGTGAAACTGTACTGTATTTTAGCAAGTAGAACAACATTCAAACATTTTTTTTATGCTGAATTACATTATCACCAGAATCTCTAAGGTCTTTAAGTACCTCTGTAAGTGTATTAGAGTTTATAGATGACTTTTTATTTCCTGTATTTGTAAAATTAATGAAATTTTACAGTAAGTATGGTTTATTCTGTAGTGTATAGATTCTACTGAGAAATTACTGAGTACTTTAAGAACCTTTTGAGCATTAAAAATATTATCAGTTAAATTCACCCTATTTATTTCTTAGGAAAGTGCTCCCACAACAGACAATTTGAAAATAATGGCTCTCAAGTTCAAGCTAAGAAAATTAATTTGAAGTTTCACTGGGCACTGTGAAAATAATTAAACTACATTTTCTTTGTCTATACTCAAACATAAAAAAAGGGTGTACAACCTCTGAAAAGTGTCATACTTTGTTCCCAAGAATCCCACAGGGATATACACTGATGATAGAGCAGATGTAGCAAGAAGAGGCTAAGATATTTACAGTCCAACCTGAGCTCTTCTCAGGGGACTGTATTTTTCCATGTTAAGTGATGGGAAAGCATTTGCAGTGTCTTCTCCACTCACAGTAAATTTGCACTAAGCCCTGAAGTTATAGTAACTGGCAATTGCAAAGAACATAGTCCAAAATATCCAGTTTCTTCAAGGCAAAAAAACCTTCTGTCCTATGGTCTTTACAAAATACTAAAGCTCTAAAAGAGCAGCACCTGGATTTCCAACTGATATCTGTGTGGGATTAAATTTGCCTAAAGCACAGCCACCTTAATATCAGCTACAGATCTAAACTAGTCACCATGCCTAGTGAGCTCCAGATACAGTCAGCTGCTCAGTGCTGGGGCTGTACCATGAGCTGGGTGGCTCTCCAGGCTCCACTGACTGCACTAATCACAGCCCCACAAACTACAGCAGGAATTTAGGCACACAGACAGGCAGCAGTGTAGGCTGCTACATTTTGATGTCTTAATCAGAACCCATGTCGCCCCTTGTTCAGTGGTTTCTGTTTATTTTTTATAGCTGTTGGTGAAATTCTTACATCTGATATGGCAAATCCGCAGTATTTTCTGTGAAATGGAGAAAGAAATGAGGAGTGTGGGGTAGTCATGAAATATTTGCAAAGGCACTGTAACATATGTATAAAACATCTCAGCAAAAACTATATTAGCAATGAGATGGATACTCTAAATATGGAAAGAAAAACTATTTTGAAAATAATCTTCAATGTACAAAAAGAGCTAAAATGGAGATATTTCTACTCAAATCTGCCACTTTAAATGGAGCTATTGTAAAACGATCCAGTGTTGATGGCATTTTTGCCAGGAGTAAAATTTTGTTCTCAAAAACTAATAGGTTAAGTATCACTCCACAAATGTCTTAAGTGAACAGCACAGGCCTTTTTCTCTGAGCCAACAAAAAGAATATACACTAGAAGGCATTATAGAACATGGATATATAATCCACTAATTTCATGCCTCTGTGAGTCTTGCAAATGCCATTACTCCGTGCTAAATTAATTTATGCTCATTTGGTCAAATGAATGCACTGGAGAACAAATATAAACCAGAATTTCCTGAGACATTATTATCTATCTTCCAAAACCTAAAACAGTTTATGCTGATTTTACTGGCTAATTGTAACTGGCAGGTCATTTGTAGAATAGTAAAAGCAAACCAGTTTATGAGGGGTAAAACAAATTTAATGTATTCATTTGTGACCTTAACTCACAAAAACTTTCTCCTAATGAGATTGATTTCTCAGCTCAAGACAAATTTGTAGATGACATGTTGATCATGATATTCAGGTAAAAACTAGCAAGAAGAGAGCAGTACAGACTAAAATAGTAAGTTTTTAAATAGGATATTTGTATCTTGCCTGAAATTTTTAGTTTTGTCCTTTTTTTTGTTATGTTCTATAGGCAGGGCCAGATGATAGTGCTATTTGCCCCTCAAGAATTTCTTTGACAGCACTAGGATTAGTACAGAAAAACAAAGGAACATTTAGCCTATTATGAATAAATTTGGCTTCGTGTTTTGTTTTATAAACACAGTTCCTATGCAGAGATAAATTTTCCTCATTTTCCTCAGGCAAATATTTTTCAATAAGCTCTCTGATGTTTGTATATCCAAGTCTGAATCAGAGTTTACTAAGCTAACTGAGTGAAGAAGACTTCTATATTTATGCTTTATATTGAAGCCTGGAAGTGGGAAGATGGCAAATTAACAATCCACTGGATTCAGTGGCAATATCTTTCCTGTTCTGTACACATAACAGTCCGGAGTTGATTCTCTGTGGATGTTCCCAAAAGCCTTGGCACACCCTGAGAGGTAACAAGGGGAAAAATTTACTTTTTTTTTTCCCCAAGAATTTAAAAACCTGCCTACAAGAATCACTGAGGACACTGGTTTTAGCACCTGGATTCACCTTGATTGATTATGTCAGTCTGGAACAGCAGTTATACCTACAAATTAAAGCTACACAGTACCTCCTGAAGTAATTCTGCTAGCCTGGGTATGGCACCTGAGCAAGACCTGCTGTTAGCAAACATAGCACAATCATGTTTTGATGATGGGCTACCAGTCACAACACAGGTAAATTACGGTTCTGATTTCTCTTCTCTTGTAAATACATGTTTAGACGGACTGAAGGTTACCAGTTCCCAGAAATAAACCCACCTTTTTGATTTTGTCTGTGTGGGGATGTGTGGGTGTTTGTGTGTGTTGAAGCTTTGGCTTCCATCAGCTACACTGAAAACTCAAGAAATCTTGCTTTAGTCTCTAGCACTGTCAAAACTAAACAAACACTCCTAACAGTGACTATTTTCTATACACATATTTTATGCAACAGAAATCCCAAAGGAATTCTGTTCTTGCCTACACTGACTAAAGAAATGACAAATTAAATCTCCAGCATGAAAAGTATTTGCTTCAAACTCTTGTCTACGCTGTTTAAGGTCCCTCCCTTAAGTGTCTACTGGAAAATCAAGGATAAAAAAAAAATATTAATAATTATTGCACCAATCTTAAAAACAGCTTCTATAAAGGAATCTTTAAACTTTTTAGCATCTTACTTTCCTTCTTATGATGATTGTTTGTCTTTTCTAAATGCTTTTTGGCTCTCAATTCAGTAAAATACTTAAGCACAGTACTTAATATAAAGCATAATCTCAGTTTCTACTGGTTTTGAAGCATGGCTTGGGGTGATTTACTGAATCATAGCCTACGTCATTAATGTTTCCTTTCAAACTATACATTTTTCCACAGAAATAGAAACCAGGAAGATTCTCTAAAGTTTATCCCACTGAAAGGAAGGAGCAATGAGAAAGGCATCAAAATCCACCAAAGCACTGAATTTATCTGAATACTACATGCTTCAGTTTTAGGACATTCACCTGACATACCTAATCTAATCCAGGTTTAAAAAGCTCAGTTCTAAACAGTGATGAAAATAAGTACAGCCAGAATTCCACAATTATTTTTAAAAAGCAACATAATTAATTCACACCAAACCAGTGATCAGTTTGTAAATAGCAGGTGGCTGATGCAGTAAAAAGCAGGTAACACAGTCTTTCTGAATCCTGCTCACTGACAACTAGCTTCTGGTGGGAGTTTGCTTCTTTTCAGGTTTGCCTCCTAAGATTTACCACCTAACAAATATAACCCACAGGAAAAGCACCTAATTGCTACATATCACACAAAAAATAAACAGATAACAAAGAGGGAGATAATTAAAAAGAATGCAAAAATTAATGTCTGACCCACTAACAGATGCAAATAGGTGTGAGCCAGAAACTTTAGTGGACTGATATAATTTTAGCCAAGTAAAGCCTGGCCAGAAGAACTTCTCTATAAAATGAACATATGATGCATGAGCTTAGTAAATCATCACCATGCACATCATTAAGGCACTATCATACAACAAGAGTGGAAACATTATTAAAATGTTATTAAAATGGTTCATGCATATTCACAGGAGCTTGGCAAAGTAAGGACAACCTAAGTTTCTTACCTGAGCTTTTATTGGTTTTGTTCTGTCTACTCTTGACTTGTTCAGTCCATAAGGTAGGATAACGAGAAGCTATATCTAGAAAAAAAACAAAGGCAACAGAAAATACTTTATAAATGTTAACCTTTTTAAAAGTTATTAGCAACTGAATAGCAGTCTGTAGTTTTAAAGAAGCATTTATAAAAAAAAAAAAGTGGCCCCTCTGGTTTATATTAAGGCACTTTAGACTATTATTCATGCAAGGCATGAATAGCTTTTTCCTTATCGCATTTGTACAGAAGATTGAAATAAATACTTTTAGACAAAAATTATGTTTCATTAAAATAAAAATGTCCTAGCCTGGACCCAAAGTATATAATGACTGCTGACCAAGTTCTGCAAGATTAGCAGTGAGTGATAAGGCAGCCATAACATAGGACCATTATTGATTATTTCATGGCAATTAATTTCTCCAGAGGCAAATAAGCCTCACAAAACATCAGCTTTAACAGTGATATTACCAGTCATTATGCTGAGGACAGAATTTACCCTTTGAGCTGTTTATTTGAACACAGAGTTTTAATCTCAGCTTTGGCTCAAATTTAAAACCTGTGGCTGCCCTCAGCAGTGACAATTAAAATTGCTGATGTTGGTCTCCACATGTAAAATCTCATCTCAAGACTATCACACAAAATTCAATGCCTGTAAGACCCTATTGTGTTCCCTGTCTTTGTTGTTCCTGAAAAAAGAACAGATGTTTGCAATTTCTTGCAACCGCCCCAGCAGTTGTAGATACTCCTAAAATGGCATTTTATGTTGTGGAATAGAGTCCATAACCGCACAGTTTAATACCACACTGTTAAATTTGCTCACCTTCTTCATCACCTTGAGGCTGAGTCTCCAGCGCAGGAGCTGAGGCATCATCTGAATTCAGAATGGAAAAGATTTGCAAGGAGACTACAATTATGAGAGTAAGCTAAATAAGTGTACATACATGATTGAAAATAATGATTTGCACATAGCCCCGGCCAGTAAACAAGAATTTAAACATTCTTTATAGGCACTACACAGCACAAGTGTATTATATATACAGACTATGTTTTATAAATGGATGGGGTTTAAGGTTATGGATGTTGAATTTATTCCAAGTTCTTTGGTGATGCATGAAGTGATCAAGTTGCTCTCTGGAGCGTAATTCTTCATTTCTAATGCTGCACACTGATACCTATAGATTATAAATGAAAAATCAGCACTTCTAAAGAAATAATTAGATAAATGTCCAGAAGAAGTGAGACCTGTGAGAGCAAAAACAGTCTGGAGAGAATGAGTGGCTACAGACACCTTGAAATCAAAGGGTTTTTTAAGCACAGCAGGATCTATTTAAGAATCAAGTTGATTTTATAAGTAAGATTCACAGATTGTATAACCAGAATATTTTTTTGCACAGCTGTTATCCTCTGGTCAGCATTCTCCATCCACCAGCTACAAACCATTACTGCAAGAAAACAGGGAGGGAAAATTACAGAAATTACAAGAAGATGTGAGTCATTTTAGGTTCAGTTAAACACAGTGGAGGTAGTGCTGGAAAAGAAAAATTAAACATTAAAAACTATTTAAATAAGCTTTTGCTAAACAGAGTGGTACCAAAGACCCATCTTTACTTTATTATATTTTTCTTATTTAAAACTATTGCAGATGTGGGGTAACTATGACTCAGGAAGTCATGCTAGCACATATTTTCCAGTCATATTTTCCTGTGGCATGGAGCTAATTCCAAGACCAAGGTGTACTGCAGTAAACAGCATCTTCCATGCAAAGGTTTTATTACTATTTCTTGCAGTTTCACAATTGGATCTCGGACCAAAATAGTTTCCAGATTGTTTTCTTGGCATTTTCATGGAAGACAGAATCAAAGGTAACTAAGAAGCTGCTTCTGGCATGTAGCTTTACCTGGGTAACAAGGGAGAAGCAGTTTCCAGGCTTTATTTCTCCTTTTCTTCTTGCTACTGAAATTCAGAAGAGTCTCCTCCTCTCTTTGCTATCACCATCACTGTTTGGGGTGTTAGGTTTTTTTTAAGTCCGAGTTGTCTTTAAATCATGCAGAGAATTTGGAGTCACTCTGGCCTTTGCCTCTAAGGGTCACAGTCTAGGTCACACCAAATACAGATACCAAGGAGATATTGATAGCAGGTATCAATAAAACCAAATTTCCAGCCATGGAATAGTGATCTTTATGCTTTTCACAAAACCAAAGCAGCAGCAAATGGGAGCTATTTTCAATGCAAAATTATCTAACCAAGGCATAAGGAAAATTTTCTTAAGAGTGCCCAATCTTCATTTCCACACTATGACAGGATTCTTTGCTCCAATGCTATGAAAGACTTTCGCTCCTCGTTATTTTTGCTGGCATTTCCGTGGTGTCCTCTGGGTGGTGGAATAAGACCATTGATTAATTTCAGAGAGGCTATCAAATATCCTAGTGTACTGAAAATCAAGACATATATTTAGGTCATCAATCAGTATGTGATTCAGGAAACAAAGTTATTTCAGAAGGTAACTTATGGTAGGCAGGTATTACCTAGAGCCAAGACAGAAATCAGGTCTTCATTTAAATGACATAAATCTAATAATCTTTTGTTGCACAATTGCAGTATGTGACACAGTCAATCTTATGTAATTACCTGAAATTCAGCATAATACTGCAACTCAGTGATAATCTGCCCAATCAAAATTAGCCTCCTGAACTTTGTTCAAGCATCATTTAAAACAGTTTTGGTGGTGGTGTTGTTGTAATACGATACATGTTTAATGAGTGATATGAATTAGATATCTCCCAGACTAATTGCACAATTCTTCCTGGCTGGCACATGCATGCCAATCCATGTATTTAAACACAAACCTGTTTAAATTGTATTTTCTGTCAGAGTTCAGTTACCAAGAACACAGTCCTGAAGTCAGCTAAGAATCAGAAAAAAGGGATGTGATCCCAACTCTGACACCTGTGCTTTTCAGAGTATAAATATTTTCCTTGGATAGAGGAGAGAACTGTGGGGCCAGAGAACATACTTAAAGGAATTCATTTTAAGCGTCATTTCTGTTCAGTTTAATGTTTAAATTTACAAACATGCCAACAAAGCCTCTGAACTCCAGTATCTGCAGCTGGAAATTTTCTTTCAGTACTGGAACACCCAGAGAAAGCAGGGTGCACAACTACAACAGATATGGCTCCCCAGACCCTTATCTATGAGACGTCTTGCAAGGGGAGACTGTCCCACTCAAGTCTGTGCTGTCTCTTGAGTAGAGTCCTCAAGACCACACCTTGCAGGTCTGAAGCACATCCTCTGGAGCACTGGGAACACTGGGAACCAGCCTAAGCTTGCTGGGCTACAATATGGGCAGACACCCCTGGTTAGTCCACAGGAACGGAGGAAAGAGAAGCAGGTGGTCCCTGCTTCTCTACTGTGCCCCTGCAAGCTACACAATATGTTTTACAACACTGTGAAGCTGAAGTACAGCTCCTTAACTCAGATAGATGTATGATCCTGGTCCCTACTCTGTGAGAGTCTGTAAAGAATTTGGGATGTCCCTGACAACATTACTTTATTTAAAGCATAAGGCAGTGACCATCTGGAAGAAGGGTGAGGAGAGGAAGACAGCAGTGTTTGAGAAGAAGCAGGGACCACCTGGGAGCTGGGCAGGAGCCTTTCATGCTGCAGGCTTGTGCTGGAGAACAAAACCCAGGCATGAGTAAAAGGCAGTCCTGCCACTTGAGACACAAATATACGTGGTGAGAAGGGAGATTTGACAAACTGTGTTCATTTCCTTGTTCTGTGACTGTTCACTCCGGGTTCCGTAGTTCAGCCACCACAGCCACAAACGAAAATAAAGGATCCCAGTCAAGTTTTATATAAGGGACAGGTCGTTCAGTTCAAAGCTGGAAATGAAAGTCCAGACCTGAAGAAAATGGGCAACCTAAGGTTAGTGGGAGCCTCAGTTTGTCTGGAAGTACATGAAGGAACAATTTGTCAGTATTTTGTAATTATTAGCCTTAAAGAAGTACTGATTCTTTCAGCCTAAAAGAAGTATAGTTTATTTAAATGTCAGGTTTATTGCAATAAACTGCAAAAGCTCCTGTAAAAAAAATTCAATTATATTTACCACACACCAAATAGATAGGCATTAACATTAGGAAAAAAAATGAGTAATTTCTTTAAAATTTATTTATGCAGTGTAACTGACAAATACTCAGTTCGTTGTTTTCAGCTGAATCTAAAATTATTTCAAGTGTTTGGAGAGTGTAAACTTTAATTTTGTTTGGAGCATAGACATTCATTTAAATCTAGCAGCTATGTCCTAGTCACACCAAATTTTGTCCTGCCAAAAATATATACATCATGACCTATATCAAATAACAACAATCTTCTGGCCATAAATATTAAGACATCAAATGAATTAATCACAATACAAAAGCAAAGTGATGGGTCCAAGATGACTCAAGCACTGATTGCTATGGAAATAAAGTGAGAACTCCAGTTCCCAAGATTTTGGGGCTGCAGAATGCTATTTTTATCAAAGAGACAGAATAATCTGTCCCCCAAAATAGGCAAAAAGTATGGGAAAATATTTCCAAGTGTAGATTTGGGAAGGAAAGTTGTCTTTCAAAATTCAAAGCATTGAATTGTAAAATCTATAGGACCAAGACTAGAAAAATATAGTGTCTATGCATATATATATATATATAAAAATACATGCATACTTAGATATATGTGTGTGTATATAAATACATGCATACTTATATATATATATATATATATGTTTGTAAGTTTGTTAAATATCTACAATGCAAACAAAATTAAAAACATTATGCATGCATACATATTACATCTGCAGCTATAATACATCACAAATTTATATTGATAATTTAAATATATGGAAAGCCACAGTAGTGTCTCCCACAGCTATTTCAGCTTCTATTTAAAGGCCAACTAAGATATTTACCTGTTTTGCCTGCACCTTCTCGTTGTGGCAGCTTCTCACTCACTGAACCTGGAATTGGAAAAAGGAATTAACCAGAAAAATATTATTTTCATTTCTAATATGCTATTTAAGAAACACTGTTCAGCTTTAATGATTCATTTTTGTATATTTCAGCAATAAGTATCAGCAAATTCTTCCTTTGCAAACCAAAGGTTTTAGCTTTGCCTGACCTCTGCATTTGTGCACAATCCGTGCACTACCAGACTCCACTTCTTGGCCAACACAAGACCTGAGAAAGAGGTAGCATTAAACACTACATAGACACAAGTCCAAGAACATGCTCATGTGCTTCAGGATGACCCTTTCCCTTCCCCACTGCCCCAGCAAGGACAGGTCCTGCAGGAAGGAGCATCACCCCAGAACCACTAATTGCTGTCCTCGGTACAGGCAGCTCCCTCCCTCTGCTCATTCCTGCTTCTCACACCTCAGATGCTCTCTGAGGGGCTTTTTCAGCCTCTAGGCCAGGTCTGGCTCAGATTAAAACTGTTCCTTTCTGCTTTAAAGGCTTCACACCTTGTGGCTCGTTTAAACCCTGTGCTGGTGTAGCAAAGTGTTTGTGTGCTGGGGGTGGGTGGGGGACAGCCTTGTTCTGAGCCTGAGCTGGGCTCACACCCCACCCCCAGAGCTGTGGCCCCTGGGAGAAGAGACAGTAGAGGGGAGAGGGGAGTCAAGAAGATTACAGGAGATGGGTTTTAACAGCTTATGCTACCAGCCTAGACTCCAGCCCAGCCCAGAATCCAGCCTTGCTTTCAGGCCATCAAGAAATGGAGAATACACTCATTTTCTTAGTAGTTTTTCAAGTGGGCACTTTTCCTTAGGGTTTAAAATAGAAATCCTTCCTTGTTTCTTGCCTATGTGCCATTGCATCCATTTTTAGGATTCTAATTAGTAGATGCTTTTTAACAATTTATCTGTCTCTACTGCATTAAAAAGCACTTTTAAAAGTGGTATTTTACTCTCTGAAGAGACTTGAAGTGATCAAATTTTAAAAATATGAAGTCTTCCCATTCTTACAACACAGTCTCTTCTTACACACACCTGCTATAATTAAAGAAAAAATACAAAAAAAACCCCTCATCTGACACATCTGGCAGATGCTTGTATGTGTGTGAAATAATTTAGCTGCCTTAATTTTCTTCATTTAGTCTGCCTGGAATAACTACAATCACTGTGTTTAAAAAAAAACAAAACAAAAACTAAAGAAAACCCAAACCTTGCAGCGCAATACTTGTTTCTAAAAGGACAATTTAAATAAGAGAACCCACTAAATCACAGGCCTTGCTTACCATGATGGTTACTTCAGCAGGAAGTTTAGACAAGGAGTCTGCCAGAGGAAAGACGCCTAACATTACAAATCAGCCCCGCTGATTTTAAAGCCTCCATAAAAGAATACATGGCAAGGCAGCCAAGCTAGTAACCTTCTGATGGATTCAGCTCTTAATACAGCTTTATATATCCATCTGAAAATATTATTCTTTAGACTTGCTTCCTTTTATGGCGATAGTGTATTTTTGGTGTGTTTTCATTGTATTATGCTTGAGTCACCAGAAATTCAATAAACTTAGTGATGCATCAGTATTAATTGAGGCAGGAAAAATAAAATCATTGTCATGATAGGAATTATATACAAGGGTGTTTGGGGTAGCTTGCACTAAATGGGCTCTAATATTAATCCATGTTTTTCACTCTGAAGAGGAGGCAGATTTTGTATTTGTGCTGAAGCCAGAAGATCTGAGATTTTGGTGCTTGGCTTGCATTTGATAAAAGGCCCAGCTTGAACTCAAATAAGATGTTCCAGTGTTCGGAAGTACTACATACAAAATTACAGGTTTTTCTAATTGCACTAAATACCAGTGACCCAATCTTTCCTCAAATTTCATCCAGCTACTATTAACTCTGTAGTTTCTGAATTTCATTTTGGTGCCCAGGCTTGTAATTATAATTTTCTTGCAAATCCAGATACTTTAGGCCCCACTCTCAGTCACACAAGCACTTTAAACAGGCTTTTCATTTGTGAGTAGAAATGATGTCTCAGCAGGGGGAATGTGTATGGTGAACTGCTACTGATACCCACTTTGTTCCAGTTTGGCACCAGTGCTGTCTCTCTGTGAACATTCGAACTACTAGTATAAATTGAATTCAGTTTATACATATTTAACACATTGGTGAAATTTATATAACATCCCACATCTTAAACTAAAAGCAGAAAAATCTTTCCAGATGCATTCACATTACTTCATCTATATGAGAAACGGTGAGAATGACTAAAGTCTGGGAGAACTGAATTTGATTTTTTTTACCCTAGATTTTCATGGAAAATTAATGGATGGAGGAAGAAAATGGCATTAACTATTAATGCTATACTAGTACTAAAAAGTAACTTTATCATACTGAATCTAATTTCAATAAGAAATTAGATTGATTCTATAAAAATTAGGTTTACTAGTCTAACATGATTTTTTTAATAGTCTTAGGAAGTCAACAAAAATATTTACAGAATTTCCTATGAAAGAAAACCTCTGCCCTTCATATAGTTCCATCTGAATTTTTCAAATTATGCAGTATAAACTTCTCTTGTTCTCTCCAAATTCAAGGTAAGGAGTTATTGAGTTTGTTTCTTTTTTCTACCATTTTCTGAATATATTTAAGGTAAAAGCACTTCCAGCTTAAGTGGTGCTAGGAAGTTGCATTTGCAAGTTTTTAAGAAACTGTGTCTTCAATATTCATTGAGATGAATCTCCACATTTTCAGCTAAGCAGGAAAGAAAACCAACTTATAACTTCTCTAAAAGTTAGACAATGCAATTGGCTTTGAAGTTTTCTGTACACTGTAAGCAACCAAATTACCACATAAATAAATATCCTTATGGAATGACAGAGGACGAGGAGGGATATTACCTTCAGCAGCATTACTTAAATAGGAAGAATTTAGCACCATTCAAGACTGTATGCTTGCTTAGCCATCTATTTATGATTCTGATAATTTATTTTTTTTTAAAGACATATATATTCTTAGTTTATTGCAAACCCCACAATTCCATCCAATTTCACTCTAACAGCATCTGGGGCACAATAAGTCTTCCAGGGAACATGATGTGAGTTTTGTGGTTTGTGATTTTAGCATATCCATTTTCTATAATTCTGATCATATGGGACTTGGCTATAAAAAAAAAGGTGAAAGCTTAATATTATCTAGTTTAGATAATTATTTCTGATCTTCTACTAAAGAATTCCTGATATATAATCACTGAATGCAGGTATCAGGAAAGGTAAATTCCCCCTGCTATTCCTATCTCACCTATGGCTGTGTCTGACTGTGTATGTATAGGCAAAGTACCACTACATGTGAGGACAAAATATCTGGGTGATTCAAGGATGGATTTTTTTTTCTTCAGGTAACAAAAAAAAATAATGTCAATTTTAAAAGTTCACTGCCTTGCCAAACGTATTTTTTCTATCATATTATCTGATCATAGTATTATACTGGAAGAGTTCTAAATTTCTAAAGGTACTAACTTGTATTTTGGCCATAAAAGCTGATTATACCATCTTAATCAAAAGGTAGCAAAACTACCTCACAGGAGAATAAAACATGTCTCCATACCTCTACAATCTCACTGGCAGGAGCCCAGCATACTTAATATGGCATAAACCCCCTACAATAGGCAAAGACTGTATTTTCCAATGATAATATAACACCTTCTTCTCAACTTCTGCCCCATTTCTCAGGACTCCCTGCCTATGGAATTTCTGTAGTTCCCAGCAGCACTGATAACAGAGACAGAGAGTTGTAAAAATGTCTTTTTTTTTTTATGTCTGGTGTTCTTTAGTGAAAGGACTGGGAGATATTCATCATTTTTAAGGAGCTTTATTTTTAATACTGTCATGGGAATGTGTTTGATTTACTGTCCCTCTCACCATTGCTCCTGCAACAGTGAAGACTATTTTCATGGAGTGGAACAGCATTTTGAGATTTATCACGTGTGCCTTAGCAGTACCAAATGCTGATGTGGGAAAAACTAAAAAGGAAGGAAGAAGACCCTCTTTCAGGTAAAGATACAGTAATTAAAGCAAAGGTTTACATAAAACAGCATTTTTTAATGCTGCTTATGACCTTCATCCTTCCACATCTTATGTCTCTCGCACAAAAGGCAGCTTAAAAAAGAGCAAGAACAACTCAGTGAGCAAAAAATGGCTCCAGCAACTGTTTTTGATATGTAAAAAAATATATATGGGACACTTTTTGTACCTGAGATAACTTTAGGAAACACCATGTTATTCAACTAGCCAACCTTAACAGTTAGGGAAATGTAGAGGTTGTTTTGCATATCCAGTATCACAGAGCAAATGGGAAACATGGATAGGGGTTGGAATTGCCAAACCAAACTCCTAACTGTCAATCTTAAATTCTGTTCTGTATTTCCTCTATTAAAATTCAAGTTCTTCCAGACTGCCATGTTCTTCTTCCTTATTTCTGGGCATTCACCAAAGGTAGCTCCACTGGGGCAAAATGAAAGGCAAGAAATTATCCCATAATTTCAGAACAGCACAGTTGATTAGACATATATTTTAACCTTATCTGAAGTTGCTGAAGAATAACCTAGAACTGAAAATTAACTGAATATTTTCATTAAAGCAAGAAATTTTCATACATTCCGTGGTAGCACATTACCTATAAGAAAATAATTAGAAAAATATCTTAACTGTAAAAATTTTCCTCTAAAAGAAAGAGGAGGCAAGAGTGATCTTGGGAGAAAAAGGTGTGGTACAGGCAAACAGAAATTTTTATAAATGTCTATGAATATCTATAGTATCCAGCCTGCAGAATACACAGAAGTAGTGAAAATTGAGAAACATGCCAGTGTCAGGACGCCACCACTGCAGGAGATCTGCCTGCAGATCAAAAACAGCAAGGCAATTCCTGCATCGCGGCTAGCAAGACACGGTGTACTGGACTAACGAGGGACAACAATATTGGCAGAAATGACATCTCTGTAATACTAGTTGAAACAGGAATATATCTACACAACTTCAGTTCACCCACTGAAGTTTTGGTTATAACTCCTGTGCATAGTTTTACTAAATAAAAAAGTACTAAAGGGAATCAACAGTGATCTGGAAAAGATCAACACTCTTGCGAGGATATAAAAACCCAACTCTGTTATCCTAAACAGATGGCAATTTTTGAATATATACTTGGAAATGGGAGAAAGGTGCAGTTGTGCATCAGACTTTCATTTTGCAATATACAAACTAAGTTTTGCCTTGTTATACCCCATAACTTTCTGAGAAAATCTGTATCTGTCTTCTCTGCTGAATGAGAAGGTTTCTCCAGATCTCTCAAAACTGAGTTCTAAGCCAATACCTCTGCAAAATCCCCTAGCATTTCAAGTCTTACTTCCAAACTCTGCTGTAGCTGGACTTCTTTCCTGAGGGACAAAGGAGAAGTTATGAACAGTAAAATATGAGAACACTGATACAACCAGGGGACGAAATGTGCAGAGATAATCCCACAGGATCTCATAACAACTGAAAAATTACCCACAATCTTTCCATGGATCAAAATCAGACTCTGAATACTCACCTGTGCCCTGGAGCAGTTTATTTATCTCTGAGCTACAAAATTCAGTTTGAGTGCTATTATGACCTTCACCTTAGCACTTCTGTAAAAGTAATTTCCCTTCCCTCCCCTGCAAAAATGAGCTGAAGCAGTCTGGCAGTTTATCTGCTAGCCACATGAATATACCTTTGAGAGGAACTAGGGTTAGGTTCCTGTAGAGATATAGAATAATTCTCATATTAATTAATTACCTGTGAACTACGCTGCAGTTGCTCCTCAGTAATACCAATACAAATACAAAAAGTGAAAATATAGCTAGTAATTCAACAACATTTTGAGCTAAAATAGTGCCATGTGTTATAAGACACCTAAAAAACAATTATTTATCGAACTTTCAGCATCAGCATAACCCTCTTTTCACTGATGTCAGTGAAAGGACTGTTAGGGAGGAAGCTAAAAATGGATTTTGCAGAGAAAGAAACAAAGGTGCACTCTCAGAGAAGCCCTGGCTATGGACATGTAAAAACATCTCTACTCAAAATTACACAGAAGCATGAAAGTGCTGTCCTAGCCATAGCATCACAGAATGGTTTGCAAGAGATTTTAAAGTTCATCTCATTCCAAACCCTTTGCCATGGGCAGGGACACCTTCCACTAGACCAGGTTGCTCAGACCCCAGTCCAACCTGGCCTCGAACATTTCCAGGGATGGCACATCCACAACTCAAGAAGACACATCCGTGTGTCTTCTGAAGATGCAGATCAGTCATAAATTATAATGACACTAAAATGAAAAAGAAATCACATTTTCCTCTATTTTAAGGTTTCTGAATATTTTATATTATTTTTCACAATTGAGCCTTGTTTCACAGTTGCTTTTCAGACTGGATTAAAAGGAATATTCTGAAGAGTATTATTTCTGAATAAAATTCACCTACAGGTAAGATGTGGAAAGATTCTGCAAGTCATTTTAACTAGAAAGACCTTAGAAATAAAAATTAATTTATATGAACTTTGAAACTTCCACAGTGGTCTCTTCCTTCCTCCATCTATTTGTTAAAAACATCAATGTTGTGCTTGAATGATTGAAGTAGATCAGGACAGGTAAATTCTCTGATCTGCTTTCTTTATCAGCTTTGTTCACACTACAGGATTGGCTTCTTAAAGCTGTTTCTTCCACATTCTGACAGAGAATGGTGCTGCAGTGCAAATAGTTGTACAATAGATAAAGTGTGCAAATATTTGTAGAGCTATTACTGTACAATTCTCTCAATCACAAGGGACATAAACAGCAATTCTGACAACCATTCATACACTTGGGATTTATATTTATCATCAGTATTAATTAAATAGGTTCAGAGAACCCCTGAAAAACAGAACCTGTTAATTTTCCTGATGAAAGACAAAAGATAGCATGCAAGGCCGTGAATTTGCTTTGCCAATTAAGATCTTCAGGCAATTGTTTTCATTTTGCTTTTAATGTTCTATTCTTATTTTTAATTTCTTATTTTAATGCTTTATTATTTTTATTTCTCCTCTGGATTTGGACATTCTTGGAATTTGCTGTGGGAGTTCTTTCATTGGGCTATGTTATAAATGGGCATTCCCACTATGTTTTCTCCAGTACTCTAAATATTTGAATCATCAAAAAACAAAAATCCCTCTGAAATGTTTTTGCAAGGAGCTTTTGTACAAGACACTTTGTAATATACAGTGCTATATCAGCAATTCAGTTACCTGGTTTAATACATGGACACATAAATATGGTAAAAATGACCATTGCAGAAAACCTTGGATAGCTAGATTAATGTACAAATAAAGTAGATGGATCCCAGAACCATGGGAAGGCTTAAGGTGGCAGTGACCTCAGACTTCATGCACGGCTACACGAAAAGCTAGACCAACTTTCTCAGAGCCTCATCCAGCTGAATTTTACCAAACCCCAAGGATGAGGCATCCACAGCTTCCACCACCTCCTGTTTCTGAGCTGACCCATTCTTCCAGTGAAAACTTCTTTTGCTTAAGTCTAATCAGATGCCACAGATGAAGTCTGCTGTCATAACCTGGCCAGACTAATAAGATTTACCTGGGCAGCGGGGAGTTTTGTGGGCCACAGCAGTACCACTGATAGGACGGCCATTGGGAGTGACACACCAGCAGTATCCAGTGTAACTGTGGCACTGAACCTGTCAGAAACAACAAGAACCATGTGCAGCTTGTCAGACATATGCCTGTTATCCCACAGCATTCATGGCACCTCAGTACAGAAACTTATCCAGCAAGCTATACTGACAAAACCTAGAACAATAAACCACAGTGGGCCCATCTGAGTCCTATATGTTTTTTTAGCATAAAGCATATTTCAAGCTAAATGTGGTAGGTGCTTCAGAATCAAATGGAAGAGAAAGCTATTGAAATATGTGCTTGTTTACACCCTTAGACAAGTGGGGTGCAGGTGTTATAAAAACCTCACAAGGAAGCTCCTCAAGGGACACATGAACTGTTCCTGAAACTAGCAATCCTGAGATTTTTCCCACACAGAGAACATATTGTTCCATCCACTGAAGGAGCAGGACAGAGTGCTTCTGCCAGCATTATTCATATCCCAAGCTGTCAGAAAGGAAACTCTTGGAATTCCTCTTAGAAATCAATTGCATTATATTTTCTAAGGGCCAATATCACTTGCCACATCATGCTTAAAAAGAGAAAAATTGTCTCCTGCACAACTCCACGACGAAAATGCAGTACAGAGGGGACAGAAGGTGATCATGACTGGAATATATACTGCAGAATAAGCTCCTAATTGTGCTCCTATTGTGCTCCTTCTGTATTCCATGAGCTAAGTAAATTAGTCTCAGACCATATGCTTGTGAAGAAATTCAGCAGAGAATAAAGAAATATTCTGTATGATTCATGATTTAGCACTTAAGATATGGATTCCAGTCACAAGATTTCTGGTTCAAATGAGGAACAGATCACAAATTCCAAGCATTTTACCATCTGATAAGTATTCGGGGGGCTACAAGAATGACTCAGCTGCCTCATCCTAGAAGAACAGGGAGTGTATTACACGAACAGTGGTAATGTTTGGCTCTTTTGCTGGCCAACTGTGAAAAAGAGAACAAGGACTCAGCACATAACACAGATTTTCCTTCCATTTTTTTTTTTTTGACGTGCCGGCACAAATTACATTGAATTTTGAAATTACTTTTCCCTTCATTACATTTGTCTCTTCCTCACCCTTTTCAAACACACACACTCTGACTTTCCAGTCACGCACGACACTGAATGAAAAATTTTCAACCTGACTATATGTGCCGTCATCATTGCATTCTGGGATAAACACTTGCTGGAATTCTTTGCGAGCTTGCTCTTGGGTGTACTTCCTCTCAGCCACACATCTGGAAACATCTAGAGAAAGGAAAAAGATAAGTCAGTTGGATGATGCAATACGAAGAAAAGATAGGTGATCATCCATATTACAAAAAAGACAACTCTGAGATTCATGCAAAGAGAATCAGAATTTTAATAAGTGAAAATGTACGATCAACTTGTGTTATTTTTAGAGAAGAGAACCAATACAGGACAATAATTTCTGGACAATAATTCATAACTGGAAATGAAATGGAGAGATGCTTGAACAGACAACCTTTCTGTTCCAAATGCCACCAAGGAGTAGAAGCCCAAATAGGGCTTTTCCTCTTAATTTAACACAGCAATAGCTGCCAGACTACACCCCACAATATTTTTTCAGAGCTGGTGGCAGCAACAGCTTTCTAGAGCTTCAGGAAAGGCAAAGGAGGCAGCAGGAACATAGCTGCCTTGTATTTCTTAATCAATGCAGTTAGGCAGCAACTTCAACTGTGACTACAGATGTCCCAGACAGGATGGTAAAAAAAAAAAATATATATAAATACTGCACAGTGCAGGGACTTATTGGGAGGGTGATTAAATAATAATTTTTGACATAAATGATTCATATGATGCTAAAGTTTAATGTGACAGTTTATGATTTTAGCATGGGACATCAAGTCTACTACATGGTCCTTTTTGTCCACTGTGAGGTTTCTTGCACCGTCTCCTTTGTTACTTGGTACTGGTCTCCATCCAAGAGACCAAATAGCAAAGAAGCCAGCTTTAATTTGGTAGAGTTTCTGTTGTCTAATGAACTACATTGTCTACTACATATACTTTATTTCAGTTAGGCAGTCAAGAACTTAAAAAAGACACGTAACATAAGCTGTTGTACCTTTTGCACTACAAATTTTAGCATGCTGCTGATACAGAATCAGAATTTCAGAATCCGCTTGAGCTAAGCAATGTCAGGAAAAATAAGAATGTCAGGTGAGCTTAAGGTAGTATTTATGATTTCAAGATGTGACTGTTACATCGGAATTAGAATGATTTCAAACATACGAGCAGAGAAATTTGCTGCTCTGATCCCTGTTTGGTTTAAAGACTGTTTGACAGAAACCGATTAATCCCATTTTAAGGCTAAAACTGTCCAATGATTACCTGTGAGACAGAGGTATTGTGGTGATTCACTAAAGCTTGTGCAGTGCTTCAAAAGCATGGGGACAGCCCTTCTAGTCCATGCAAGTTGCAAACTGCACAGAATCTGAACGGTGAGGCAGCAGCGCTTGACAGAGGTTTGCACACAGGTGAGCCAACTGAATTCCCAGTCCCCCACAAACCCTCTCTCTGCCAGTATGAGCCAGACACACATTGACAGAACCAGCCTGGAAACTCAGTGGAATAGCAGAAGTTCCTTTTTACAGGGTAAATCCTTCACTTGTCACCTCCACTGAGCTTTGGACAATTCACCTGGCAGCACAAGCATTAAAAAATTCCTTCAAGTCCTAGGCAATCTGGTGTGGAAGTGTAGCATAATGAGGACAAAAAATTGTCCTTAGCATCTGCATTTTGAAAACAAAATTGGGGCCCCTTAATTCTAACCTTCCTATTTCTCTCCTGATCTTGGATTCATGTGCACTAGTTCTCTGTGTTACTTTACTCTTCTCAAAGGAGCACTATAAGAGATCATGTTCCTAATATGCCCCAAATATAAAAAGTTTCACTTTGAAAAACTATGTTTCAGTCTTAGCATAATTAATTGCATTATACTGTTTCAGGAGGGATACTCACAGAGATGCAATGATACCTGAAAGGGGCAGAGAAGTCCAAGAAGCCAGAAATGTGAGAAAGAAAAAAAATAAGGAACTGAATTAGTTTGTACTATGGCACTTTAATAGTTTGTTTCTCCAAGGGAGAAGTATAGCCAATGTACTGTGCAGCTCAGGTAAAGTCTGTTAATTTGTGCACTGCCAAAGTTCTTTTGGGAAGAAAAAAAAAAAAGAAAAAAATAGAATTAAACATTTTAAGCAAGCTTTGGTGTCGTAAGCATTCTTTTGAGTATGGTTTGGTTATACAGTACTTAATAACATGTGGTTTTAATGTAGCTAGTATTTTAACTGAAAATAAATCACTCCTTTGTTGGACCTCTGTCCTCGTTTTTCTAGAATGACATGTGGTTTAAATGTCTAAAAGGAAAAGTGATATGAATTCCATCACATAAGGTCTCTGGTATAGTACCAACAGGGTTGTAAATTATCTTCAATAGATGAATTATCATGAAAATATGCCAAGAAGAAAGAGAAGTTCTCCAAAACTGTCCACCACTTGTTCCTAAACAGCCTGATGCTCTAAAGGCCTCCTATTCATGGATGATCTAATATGCTTTAAAATCAACAGTCACCAAATTTATTGGAATATAAAATTCACATTTGAAGTCTTATTTTGTATTATATAACCATGGAAACATTTTAAACCTATTGGGCATTACTGTGCTTCAGTATACTCAAAATAAAATCATGAGGAAGATCTCTTATATAGCTAAGCATCTGAAATTGTGTAAAGTCAAAATATTATATCCAGTTCTGTTTGTTTTTTTTTTATTTTACTGAGATATTACTGCAGAAGAATAATTATGACACAGAGTGGAGGTCCAAACCTGATAGAAGAAATGTAATTGGGTGATCAAGATAAAAAGAAATATAAAAACATTCATACTCAGAATATTAATGACCATTAAATTATTAAGTCAGGGATGCTAAATTCCTTCCAAATAAAAAAGACATGACTGAAGAGAAAAGAAATTTTATAATTGTTAAAATATTTTTATAATTTCTTTATAAAAGAAATTTAATATATTTTAATTTATTATTTTCAATAAATTTGTATGTAGGATTACACCATCTGATCATCTGCCTCTGTGCCCTGGTTGCAATGCCTTCAAAATCTGCTGCATAACTTCCAGCATTTTTTCCAAAGAAAAAGAATTCAAGACATTTAAGGGCTATACATTTATGCAAAGTAACAGCTGAAAAAGGATGAAAAGATGATTTCCTGACATGACTGGGAGAAAGGCTAATACATGAGCTCACATCAAAATACCAGACAAGAGATAGTTGTAGGGAAACCTTGCAGCTCCTAACATGCATAAATAAGTGATGGGTGACATCCTAATCCATAGGAAGAAAAACCTTCCACATGACCATTGCTCATGAGCATTCAGCAAAGGCAAGTCTGGGATTCACTGTACAAAGTCTCCTTTGTCTGCACCCAGACAATTCTTCTCTACAGGTCCCTCTGTGCACCTTGTAGTAGTGTAGGTAATGAAAATGCTCACATGAATCTCAGATTAATAGGGTGAGTCTAGAATTATGTGGTTTGCCAGAATTTCATTTACATGAATGAATCAATCAATAAATAAATATATCTGAGGGGATTGGTAAAGTCTCTCGCATACAGATTCAACTTTGCTATTTATCTAGGACAGGAATCATTCAGATCAGGATGGACACTGATTATTTTGAAATGAATACCAAGAATGAAAGGGGATAGGACTGACCTAGTACCTTTGTGCTGATTAATCAGCCCACAGCTTTTGACTTTTCAGCATTGCCCCTGACAAAAGCAGGCTAAACTCATGAGTTGAGCAGTGTCTCTCTAGTGACAAACCTGAGAGTAGAGGGGACTCTGAGGCTGCAAGGTTTTGGAAGGATGACAAACACTGTGTAATGCTGCAAAGATTTTTTTTTTATCTATTTATTTTATTTTTTTTTTTAATCTGTTTTTCTTTAAACTTTTGGATATTTCTAGTGGGAAAAGTAAGGGGCTTGAAACTGTTATTGGTTTCTTATTAGAATTCCCACTATTATTTCTCTTCCTAACTGAAGTATTAATAAGGAAGCCAGCAGACTCAGGATGGATTCTAGTATACAACCTGGTGAGAAGACCATGAGGTTCTAAGACCTGTTAAAATCTGCCTGAAATGCTGCCTAATTTGCCTATAGTCATACAATGAGAAGAACTAATTTTGAAGATATACACATCCAGCTGCAATTTGGAACTGTGTCAATGACCAGCTCAGTGAGACTTTATCCTCTCAACTCCAGATAAATGGGCTTTTACATCCCACAGCCTTGTGAGGAATTGGGAAAAAAAATATCACCTGGCATAGAGATTGAGCATGAAGATGCATAAGTTTACCTTAAATCAGCTCACTGGGACTCTGTTAGCTGTAAAACTGGATTAGTACAAGGCTCATTGCATTTTAGCATGGTATGTTGGCCAATGTGTTGATTGTACCTCTGTGACTCTGTACCAGGACTGCAAAAGCAAACAGAGGTTTCATAAGATGAACACATCTTAAGGAGTACAACAGAAGACAAAACTGAGTGTTTGGGAGTGGACAGAAATACACAGAACATAAGAAAGTGCAGAGTTGTAGCTGTTTGGGCAGGTCTTTCTGAATTGCCCTGGTGATGATTCTGGCTTCCAGAGGAGACCAATGACCAGAAAGCACAAGCAAAATAAAAAGTCATCTTAATTCTGATCTAAGTTTCTCTGTGCAACAGGGAAAACTTTCACCTGTGAAGTGGTGCCACTACATTGCTGCAGGATCTTCCTGAGATAGCACTGAAGTCAACAGGAAATTCTGGAAATAGAGTTAACCTCACTAACAGCACCAGCCTGACTTGGAACTAATCTCATTTTATGCTTTATTTCCAGCAGTACAGCACCGAAAACACTGAGCTTCAGGGAAAAAAAAACATGCACCAACTTCAACTCTGCTGGCCAATCCTTGAATAATATATCAAACAGAGGGAAGTTTATTACTGCAAAGTAGAAGTTTATCATTATAACAATGACACAAACTCATCAAAGGTGTAAACACCATCTCTAAGGTGACATTCAGTACAATTGATTTACAGGAATTTTGGGGCTCTGCAGGGAGTTCTAACCCAGATTCTCTCATGGAAAAGTATACTGCTTGCCAAAAGTATCGATAAATCTCTTGCAAAAGTTTCAGTTTAGTTCATCTGGCATTTTTTCGTTTGCTATGTATCGCAGGAAGAATAAAAATACCTTTCTCAGTCCCAACACATGGAGCAAACTTTGCTTGCTTTACAAGAGATTATTGTATTGGACACAACCTTGTTACATATTTTTTATATACTATACAAAAAATACACTTCATCCTTTACTTAGTTATTTTATTGTAGATGGAATATTCTGTTGAACTCATTAGAAAAATTTACTACTTTGTAAAAACTATATCTAAAATAGTTAACTTCATCATTTGAAGGTTTTCTTGGGAGCTTCCCACAGACAGTCAGCTGTTCTTGCACTAAAGAGAAAGCTTTTCTAAAGTCACATAGATGTGAACAAGCAGACCTAGTGCAGACACACACAATCCAAAGACCTTTCACTCTTTTCCTTTGCACCTCTATTTTGCCACAATACCTGTCTACACTTGTCCTTTAACTTAGAAACATGCAGCGCAACAACTTATTTCAAGATAGCTGTGCACCTGAGCACTTTCCTGGATTGTCCAAACAACAAACCAGAATTTATTTCTGCTTCTGTGTTTCTTTCCTGCTGTTATACCCTTTTGATAACTGGTAGTGATATGATAAAAGTCAAACAGTCTTAATTTGCAGTTAATTTAGCACAAAAATTTTATTCAGAGCACAAGACACCGCTTGGTTTATACAGAATAAGCCACTCATGAAAATTTCCTATTATTTTGACCTAGGTCAATGTATATTGTAAAGAACTGATTGTGTCTAACAGCAAAGCAGATAAAAAGCTGTAGCCTCTAGTGATAGGAAATGTAGCAATCTATAGATGCTGAAAGTATCAAGTTTTAGAGATGCAGAGATATTAGCCTCTTGGGTTAGAAAGGATGTCAGCACAGACATTTAGCCTGACATGGCCATAAAATAATGACTTGCTGCTTCGTGACAAGAGCTGGCCAACTCTTTCACTATTTATTTTTATAGCTGCTTTCTGGATTCAAGCAAAACAGCAGAGCAATCTTAGCCTAAACTCTCCTCTATTGGCATCTAACAGACAGAGCCAGGCAGTGTGGGGTTTCTTTGTTGTTTTCTTTTTGCTTTTTATTTTTCCCCCCACATTTTGCAACCACAAAGCAATTTAGATATCTAAGCTCTAAGATAAAATAAGGAATGCTGTGCTGGATTCCCTCTTGGCACACTCTTTCAGTTTGCTAACAGTCACATTTGGAGAGATTCAGTCTGGTTAGAACTGAATCAAATACTTCAAGAAAAACTAAAGCAACAGCTTTCCAATTTTTTAGATGCCAAAGGCTACACTAGGCTTTCTGAGAAGAGCAGAGATTTGATAGTTTGGAGAAGTCTAGTTTGCTAATTCTTGCACAGAAAAACTGAGAAGGTTTGCAACTATTTTTGGTTCCTAGTCTTCAGTGCAGTATTATTGCTTTAGCACTCTCCACTTCTTTTAGGACCTTCATTTTTATATGTGGTCTGAAACTCAAGCTGAAAATACATGAGCAGAAATGAAAACTCCACAAAAAACCCTCCAAAAGATTACTTTCAAATCAAATTGCTACAGTGCATATTTGATTTTATGAAGACACATTTTTTTGTGCATATGAATGCCCTTACATACCTTATTTCTGTGCAGTCTGGCTTCAGCAAATTCTGCTTGGAGAAATATTAGCAATAAAAATTGATAATTTTAAAAAGGGGTAAACTCCCTTTCCAAAAAACTGTGGATACTATCCCAGCATTACTCATATTGTGTTCTAAGTACCACTAGATCCATTTAAAAGAGCAAAGACTATTCCACAAAAATATTCGAAACATACTTAAAACTATATTCATTTCCATTAAATGCTTACTAGAAAGTATAATCAGAAGCCAATTCCACTTTCTTTAAGAGATAACATAAATTGTAACTTCTATATGTAGATACCTTTTTCACCAAGACATTGAATATTTTTTTTCTCAACACTTTTACTACAGTGGCTCGATGTGTAACATCATGACACATAATATAAATGAAGACTCAAAACCAAAACGAGGTTGGGACTGAAAAGCGTTTGTATCAGGAGTGCCAGCATCACAGTTTGGAAACTTGCATTCATCCTACAGATTAAACACAGTGTCTACAGTGAGAAAATATGTCTGAAAAAGGAAGAGACGGCTCCTAGCTGAAAGTATTTTAAGACAAAAATCTGCCATATAATCAATCTTCCTCCTGTAAGGTTTATTTTCAAAAATCCCAAAGTTGGTACCACTTCTCAATATATTCTTTTTTTAATATGTTTTTCAAAATAGCAAAAAAAACCTGCATCACTCTTTTTTTCCTTTTCCTCATAGAAGATGAGAAGGGAAAAGAAAAGGGACAGCTGAGGACATGTAAAAACTGCCCTGTTTTTAGCGTACAGACTGTGCAAGGTCTCAGTCTGCTCAGGTTTATTTTTAAGACTGACACCTTGGTCCAGTCCAGCTTTCACTCACTTCAGTTAGAAAAAGAACCATACCTACCCACTGCTTTTTTCTCTCTCCAAACGAAACATCTTGGGAGCATGTCCTACCACCCAAACACATCCCACAGGGCTGCCTTCCAGGCAGCAGGTGCACCGGCCAAGCCAAGGTCCCTGCCCACACTCTGAGCGAAGGGACGTGCTCAGGCACTGCGAGCACACGTCAGCCTCACGCCCGCCTGGCTCACAGGCAAACCCAGCTGGATGGCAGCCTCCATGGGAATTCTGGAAAAGGTGTGCGCTCAGAAAACACGTCCAGCATTCACAACCCAGTTCTTTAATAGGCAAGAGTAATGTTTCTCCAAATTACGCTTGGGTTCGTTAATTATGGGACCAAGATCAACTTGTGGTCTCAAAACAACCAGTGCCCAGCAATGCCTTCATTCTTTTCACAAAGAGAAAATCCTATTAGCATGTTTATCCAAAGGCAGAAATTTCAATTTATTTAATCATGCTTTTAATCCATTCATTAACTCATTGTACTAATAGCTTAAATGAGTAAAACTTTTCACCATTCCTGAAAGCCCTAATTTAAAGAAGCGAATGCTGAGCATTTTCTTCTTTAAGGAAAACAAATAGCAAAATCCCTCTTTTATGAGAAATTTCAATCATATTTTGATGTGCTTTGGTTCCTTTTGTGACTTGTGAGAATGAAGATATTACCTTTTGTTATATCTATGATAGCTCATAAATGTCCTCAGCATTTTTAAACAGTGAGGCTCTTTAAGGTACCATAAATGAATTAAGCTAAACATGATCCACCTAGGGTTTCCCATGGAGAAAGGGGGATCTACATAGCTACAGGAAAACAATGACACTGCTCTGTGTGATGGCTCTCCTTGGTGTACTCACAAAGCAGTAAGTCACTGTTGGGGCCATCTCTGCAAATACTGAACAGACACTCAGTGTTAGACAGATTAAACTCCAAACTCCTCAGAAATTAAATATCACCGTGTAAAGTTCCTACATTGCCATTTTAAGTAAGAACCACTCAGACATTTGTGGAAGTCCAGTTTAGCAGTTGCTTACAAACCCAGGTTGCTGTTACATGATGATAGTTAACTAAGGAAATGTGATGCAAGCTGGCAGTGGAGATTTTATAGTGATTGACAATTTGTATTAAAACTCCAGCCATTATAGAAGTCTTATTTTAGTAGAGTACTTGTAGAGAAGTCACAAAATCTAAGTACCTACCTCAGCTGGGATGTTTTAAGAACTCTGTGTTAGGGTAGAGGTATGCTGGCAAGATGGAACATATGATTTCTTTTGATTTTTTTTTTAATTGATCACAATGCCAGAATGCCAAATATTATTACCGAGCCACTTGCTTAATAATTGAGATTATTAGTCTCCAGGGCCCCAATTATGGGCCAGGTACATTCACTTAAAAACAGAGAAATGAAATGGGTATTCTTAATGCTATTTAAGAAATAAGAGAAATGAAAGAGGAAAGAAAAAACACACTAAACAGCCTTAAACCTGTAAAAGAAGGCACCTCTGTGCATGCTGCCTGCTGGGAGTAGTTCTTGGCCCATCTTTCCACTGAGCCACATAGATACAGTCCTCAGGAGAGCACAGCTGGCCAGTGCCCAAAGTGAAACAGGGAGCACTTACCGCCTTTCCTGCATGATGCTCACACTGTCTCCTTGCATTACTTAATTAATTTGTGCAGACATAGTGTCTGTGTCTTTCTGAGCAGTTTAAAAGCAATTACACTGCTTTTCCACTTCTACTATGTTTTGTTCCTTTGGCTATGCTGGGCCAGATTTACTGTGAAGCACTTGTGTGTGCATGTGGTTGATCCCCATCACAGGTGATATTTTAACAGTCCTAACTGTTAAACAACATGAGTAGTATTTCTCAGCTGTCAACACACATTTATTTATTAGATATGTAATCTCGTTGCACAGTAAATGTCTGTGTCAAGCAAGTGGCAAACCTCCAGAGCTTCAGAATTAAGATCTTGTTTGGAAAAGTATCCAAAAATGTGGATGTTCATCTACAGTATACACAGTTTATTTGTGATCCTAGAAACTCTAAAAGTAGGCTGGAAATTTTATAAGATTTTAGCTTCTTATAGCATTTCCAAGCTTAGCAATGGATTCCAACAAAGACTGGAAGTGGACTTAAAATAAAAAAAAAGTTATAAAATTATTGTCTTCAAAAAAAAGAAAGCAAGCTAAAAGAATGGCCTATTTTGATGCTTTTTTTTTGTTAAATGTGGGCTGTCTTTCAGAAATGAGAGGAAGTTTCAAGGTTCATTTGTTTTCAGGTTTGTTTAAACTGTTTTGATCTCTGCTACAGTCATCAGGAATTAGAATAGAAGTACAAGGGAAAAAATGTTTAAATGCTGCTGTTTTACTGCGATCTTTTACGATCTAGGATCTAAAAATGTTTTCCTTTAAATGCTAAAGAATTGCCTGGGCTGGGCGCTCTTGCTGTGAATGAAACTTGAATTAGAAAGGAAACAAGCACACACAGAGAAAACTATCCCTTTGTACTTTTTAGTATTTAAGTGTTTAAAACCAAATAGATGAGAAAAATGTTGAGAACAGGTGAGAAAGAGAAAAAAGAGTCAATATAAATGTGCCTTTCCCAGGAAAAAAGAAATAGATAAAGCAGACATCAGTCTTGTCATCATTCAAAATTCCTTATGGATGTAAAAGAAATCACAGTTCTGAACATCTAAACAAGGAATGATGGACTCAAAATTATTCCAAAAGGCTGTCAACATAAAGTGTCAAGGTCTTTAGATTTCTAAGAGCTAGTCATCATTTATTTAATTAAAATGGTACCTGGAAATATTTTGTTTTCAGAGAAGATTTTTGTGAGGTGAATTAGGATTTTTTTTTTTTTCAGAGGACAGGAGAAGACAGACTTAAGATTGCCTTTTTTGATCCATTAGGATGATTATCACTGCACAGATTTAAAGCTGTGAAGTCTATAGCAGGAATCACTTCTTTTCTCCCTTCAGAACATCCACATGAAAACATGTGTGTTTCTTTCCCTTTTACCTGAAAGCTCAAAACTTCTTTCAAAACCAGTGCTTTAAAGGGGAGTTAGGGTGGGTGTCTGTTTTTTCAGGGGTACAGACAAACACTTCCAAAAGGATCTGTTTTCATTCCTGCATAGAATGAAAGTAAATTCTGAAACCTTGAAAGCTGTTCTCTAATGAAACATCACTTTTTGGTTAGCCCCACTAAAACAACCCTCTGCTTTTTGATCAAGCATCACCTGCAACAACAAATTTCACCACTCAAAAGCAACTGGTTCAAAAGGTCTTAATCAGAGGACTTCCTTGGCTCTTTCAGAATGTTTGATATGACCATCAGAACTAGCCCTAGCAATGCTGAAACTGAAACTGCTGCTAGGCAAATGAATCATCTTTTTCTTCTTCAAAACTTGTTTTTACAGCTTGAAATATTTCTGATGATCACAGCCATAAGTAGGAATAAAGACACTGGTCACTTCAAAATTTAAGACTGCTTTACTGAATAAGACATACTATGAAAATGAAAAATTTAAAGAGCACTAGTCTCTTGCTGATACTGACTAAGTGCATTACTGGGAAATATCTGCCTATTACCATTCAAAGGAAAAAACATTTGGTTGAAGAGAAAATTATGTGTGCACGCAATCAGCAATATTTAAGGTGCCTAAAGTGTCTAATTCCAATTTTACAATTCTACTCTATGCATTAATAAATAAACAGCAAATGAACATTTCTCCCAATTGGAGCTACTGACTGCAGAAACACTTGACAATATCAATGACGAAACTTCAGTAGAGCAATTCTCATCTTAATGAAGAAAATGTCTTGTCTATGAGTTTTTCAGTACGGTATAAAAAAACAATAAAGAAAAACACTCAAAATTAATTTCCATAAAGCTCTAATGTATACAATGAACAAATACCAAGTGCACAATATTTGTCTCTGTCGTTCATGAGCGTAACAAAAGCTTTGGCTCAGGTAGCTTCATTATGTTATCCTTGCTCACCACAGTAAATAGATCCATCACGTAATACAATGGTCTACTATGAAAGGGCTGAAGAATGAGGATACTGTTTCACCGCAGCAGAAGATGAGACAGAATGTCTCTTTGAAGCAGTCTTGGTGCTTCAGAGGTTTGCAGGAGCTAATGGAGAGAGATGATGTGGAAAATTGCCTCCTACAGGTAGAATTGGTGTGGTCCCTGGGGTTTTCTTTCCCCCCCCCACCTCCACTCCCTGCCACTCTCTTTAGGACAGAGAGAAAGGGAAAGCAAATCTTTAGGACTACTGCTATTCTTACACTTTAGAAAGATCATTGTGTTGGGAATCACCCCACACTTCAGTAAGGAGCTGCATTGTCTAGCACCATGTTACTCTAAAATTTAACTGTGGATATTTTATAGGGTTGCATGTCATCCAATTTCTCTAAAAAAAAGATCAGAAGTAAAGGAGTGGATGATACAGGCAGCAATGGCCTGTGAGAGCTCTATGCATTGCAAAGCTATTTTTGGGTTTTGCTTTTTCACACTCAACGCACCCTACCACCACGACCCCTGCCACACCACATGATTGCAGTTTGGAAATACATGACTTAATTTGACCATCTCAAACTCAAAATGCCAAATTTTGCTAGATAATAAACCTTGCAAGATAACAATATTTAAGAGTTTCTCTAAACTTGCTAGTGATACGGTCCTTCTGAATAAGGACCCAGCCATGTAATTTCCTTAACAGTGACTTACTGAAAAATAAGTGAATATGGGACTCACAATTCTGATGAAGGCTCAAGATTAATTTATCTTTAGACAGCATATCGCTACAGAAATAACAGGATTAATTTAAACCCATTTGCTTTTAGAAAACTCTTCAAGTCCAGCACTCCTGGTTTTCAATTCACAGACATTTCAAATACAGTTTTAGAGTCTAGTGTTTTTCATTAAGGTCAAGGGAAACTTTGATTTTCTCACCTTTGCAGTTGCCTCGGTAGGCTATTTCCAGCTGAGGGTCTTTGCATTTGGCTCGTTGAAATTCACACCGGGACAGAAAAGTTCTTCCATCAGATGCACAGAGTGATTTCTGAGGGGAACCTGCACAGTCCAGGCTGCATTCTCTGTCTTTGTCTTGGTCCACTCTCAAAAACTAGGGGAAAAAAATATTCATGCTGTAGAAATGCTGTTCCCATGTGAAAACTGCTCTGTGGCCCCTTCCCCAGCAAAGACATACAAATATTACCCAAAAACTGAAAAGAAAGTTCTGCTAGATTTGTCTATTCAAATCCTAGGCAATTCATTATATCTGGGATTATTCTGCTGCTGCTGCTGTGAAATGGCAGTGATTGCAACATCTCTGTAATATACACTAAACCCAGTATTGCAATTAGGAAATCCCTGAATTTCTTTCAATCATTATGAATCTCAAAACAACAACTTGGAGTTTTTGGAGTGAAAATGGTGATGGCAAAATCATTCTTCACAACAAAAATGAGACAGCAATGGATGCTTGTCTATTTTATTAGATATTTATTAATTATTCTACAACGACATGCTGAAAAGTCTATTCTAAGACCAAGTAGGATTTTTAACATAAATATTCTCGCTGTGGATTTCAGTGCACCTCTTTCTAGTTTTGACACAAAGCTACACTGAACTCAACTAATTGTTCCTCCCTCCAATGCCAAGACCACAAGGCTCATGAGTTTGGCATCATCCTTGGCACTGTGAAAAGAAGGAGCTTCTCGCCCTGAAACATGCTGCCAAAGAAAACCTAATCAGATCTGATGCCACTGCATGCCAGCCAAAAATGAAGACAGATAAAAACAAAGGTATTATTTTATCATCTGAACCCTTGAAAAGCTGAGACTAGGGAGGAGGTGAAGTCAGTAAGTGCTTAGATGAATTCCTCTATCCTTCTGCTTCTTCTGAACAAGCACAAAATTTAGCAAGGCATACAGCTACTAGAAGGTAAACCTTCTCCTAAGCACCATGAGGTGCCCAAGAAAAGATGAGCATCCAGCTAAAGCCCTGTTTTCATCAGTGCTACTTCATCATTACAAAACTCAGGTAGAGAAAGTTTTGAACTTCAGATGAGAAACTGAAATTAGGAGGAGGAAAAATTCAAGGAAAACAAAAAATGTGGACAAATAATAGTATTTGGGATTAAAAATTAAAAAAAAAAAAATTCTACAATTCCCCTGCATTTTATTACACCTAAGAAATATATAAAGAGAGTTATAAATCTCCATAATCTTCATAGTTAAGACTGTGGTCTATTTGCATTTCCTATCATTTAACATGAGGAAACACAGATGTTTTTTCTGGAGAGTCTGCATGAAAATGGAGAGATTATCTCAAAGATATCACTTTAAAATAATAGTCATATGGTTGGACTTTTACCAGAATTTTTATATTTTAGTGGCACACTAAGATGAAAATGGAAACTTCCTTCTCCCAACATTTTTGAGCAATTTTTCACTTTTAGGAATAATTAACTTCAGAAGCAAATTACTCACAAATTACACACAAACCCCAAATCTTTCTCCAAGGAATCTAGCTACAGAGTTCCAGAAGTGGAGAACAGATGTTCCTTGCTCCCCATTACGGTGTTATTTTGCAGATCCTTCCTGCCGACAGAAATTAATAATTAGGTGAACTAAGTGGGAAGGGAGAAAAACTCAAGTCATCTCCCTTAGCCTGCACAATGAGTAACAATGAAGACAGGCATCCATGATTCTGAACAACCTCCAAATCATGCTGGTCCCCAGGGCTTGCCTGGGAGCCCTGATGAGCTGCACTGTGGAAGCTATGTGAGGTCATCCAGGCTTCTCCTTCTTGCCTGGGAGGCACCTGCAGGACTCTGACGTTAGGCCTACCTAGGACTGTGAAAAGGATTTCTCAATGAAAAATGGACCACGTGGGGGCCCTAGCAAAAAAAGTTGGATCCAGTCCTCTGCTTCGCCTCTGACTTCCCCTGTGGATTTGGTGATGGCAAGTCAAGAGATCTCCCTCTTTCTATTTTGAGAAGTAAGGAATACAGCCTTTCTGCTTGTAGAAGACTACCCCTCTGTAATGGCTAGGCACTTTGCCACCCTTAATTTATCCTCACCAACACCTCTGTTGAACAGAGAATTAGTTTTCAAAAGCATAGGAAGGCTTCATGACCCACAGAAAATCATACAGGCACTGAACCCAGGCACCAGAAGAAAATCACACACAGCAGCAGTCTATCCCCTGTACCATTTTCCCCCCAGAGTTTCCTCATTTTCTCTGTTTTGAACTGTTGCAGGAGTTGAGTATGCCTGACAGTAACACTGTGGACAGAAAATCCCCTTAATTGTTTGAGGAACAAAATCCGCTCCCCTGAGAGCATAACAGTTCACAGATAAAGCTGTATTTTAAAGGGCATTTATCCAAAGAGTTTTGTTTAAGTATTTTATTATTTCAAAGCCTTAGAGGAGATTAGGGCAAATTAAAGGTTCAAGAACATCCAAGCAACCTGAAAAAGCAGAGGATGAAGACGTATCCAGGACACTAAACCACTTGAATAGCTTATTGGTTAGCCAAACCTCACTGGAGAATTTGGGTTGTACATTTAAACAATTTCCACCAACCTAGCGTAACTGAGAGATTTAAGAGCAGGAAGGACAAAAAGGCAAGCAACTTTAAGGAAAGACAACATGGAAGAGAGACTGGCAAATGTACTTAGAAAAAAACATATAGAAAGTATGTGACTGACATTTGGAAAATACTTCATTGTCATCTTTACTACAGCAGTATAAGATGGTAAAGTCAGTACTGCTTCCTCACACAGACAAAGGAACTGATAAACACATCAAAAACTAATGCTGAAACAAGAAAGGGCTATGGAATTTCTCCTAAGATTTGCTACTTGTTCAAAGAGAAACAAGCACAGTCAGTGACAGAAAAGTTGGGATCACACTGGTGCACATCTTACAGCTGTACTTTCCTGTGAAAGTAGTCCTTTTGATTAAAATAGGACATTTAGAGAGAGAAAAAAGTGGCTCAATAAGAACCAGAAAGTTACTCACTCTCAGTATTGGTTCATCTGTTTCTGTCTTTGAATTCATTTAACAAACGTGTTATTGTACAAACATGTGATTCACTGAAAGACAAGCTTAAAAATCAGCATTTCTGTTGAATGCTGCTAACGACTGAAATTAGGCCAACAACAGTTGACCAACCTGAGACAGAATTATTTTGAACAACCAGCAGAAAGTGGACAATTATGGTTAAATGCTATTAAAAAGCAAAACTCTTTTAACAGAGAGGTGTTCTTGCCCTAATGACATAGAAACCAGCCTAGTCATGTTTCAAAAAATTTGTTTCAACTAAAAATTATTCCACAGATTATGAGGCATGACTCAACTGGAATTGCAGTAACTTTTCTTCTCCTTTACACTTCAGTATCATTTATTTCAGCCTTTCCAAAGCACTAAACTTGACAACACCCAGCTTCCAAGGGGCTTACTATTCTGTACGAGGCACTGCTTTAAATTCTCATTTCTGAGAAGAAAGAATAATAATGGGGCTATAGGAGAAACAATATTTGATTTTAGGTTTACCTCATTAATAAAACCTAATCACTAAAGTCACTAGATTATGTGTACCCACTTGACAGGTATAAGCATTTCTGAAATATTATTTACTGTCATATATTTCTGGCATCACGGAATTCCAGTGTTTTCCTTCACTGTCTCACACTTCAAAGAATCTTAATACTGGATGAAAGGTATCACTGATGGTCCCAGTGATCTTTCATCTCTCTGTTGCTGAAGTTCAGAGAGTATGAAGTAGCAAACACATGAAACCTTGCTTAAACTGGAAGAAAATATTTCTGCTCTGTTTTTTGCTCTGTTTTCTGCTCTGATTTATCTTTCTGCTTTGTTTTCGGTACTGGTGCCACATCTGAGGTATGGATAGTCAGAATGCTTATTTCTTCAACCACAAGCAATGTGTTGCAGTCAATGAGAAAGTTTTTCCAGTACCTTAAGAGTAGGAAATTGATGGTTTCCTTACTGTGCTATTAAACTATTTATCAAAATAGCATGTGTGTATAACCCTGCTCACTGCTGTGGTGTAACACGTATCTTTACCTTACACTGTTCACTCTTATGCAGGGATTCAGTGTTGTTCCCTCTGGTCTACATCCTGCAGCTACATCAGCACAAGGGCAGAAAAGGTCTTCAGATGAAGATGAGTCACATGCACACCTTTGCATTTCTGGTGCACAAATCTGTGACCCCCACCCTCTGTAGTTCAGAGAAACTCTCCTCGCTCCTAAGTGGATGACAGCATAAGGTGCTTGGCTAGAGAGCCAACAACTGGATACACCTGCAAGCCAAACTGTGAGTCCAAGAAAGCAGGAGAGTCAAGACCAGTGTTACAGTCTGGCCATGGGGAGCACCAACATCCTCTCTGTATTGGAAGAAAGGCTAACAACAGGCGCACTTAGGCTGAGGTGTAAAGATTAGTTATTGAATCTGGCTCAAAGCCTCTTAAACAGTAATGGGAAATGCTCTACTCTACATTTCATAGCACAGTGCACAGCTGTGGACTTTGTCTTTGGTTTGATGCCACTGTTTGATTAATCTGAGCAAGGCAGAACAGTTTTCCCCCTTTTTTTTTTAAAAAAAAAAAAAAATTTGGGCCAGCTTGTCTCTAGTATTTGCCATCCTGTAGAGACAAGCTTAACACAAACAGGCTGCACGTAAAGCATAACTCATAACTATGCTAAATATATTTTTAATTTGCCCTAATATAAGTTTTATTACTAAAGGTGAAGACCAGGAAACCACTTTTTCTGTCGGTGGATAGAAACTTCCATCCTTTTCTGTAACACCAGCTTGGTGTCTATGGGCTACAAAAGGGACAGACGTTCAAAACCCATGGATTTCGATAGTTCATCAGAGGTTTGTAACCAATCTTTCTGCAATTTATGGATTTCTTCAATTTTGACTGGACCTATATACCCTCCACTGACACTAGGTATTTAAGCAGTCACAACAGTTTTTTATTTTATTTTTTGTGGACCCCTTATAACTGATATAGACTTTCCCTTTGACCAAGTGAAACTACTTTCAGAATCTAAAATACAGTTCAAGATTGCTTGTAAAACAGGAGACTAACACCTCACCTTGGAGGACTGAAGGCCAAAAGGGCCTGAAAAACAATCAGAAGAGAGAAGATGGACACCAGACATCACTGATTTGCTTGGAAAAGCCTACTGCAGACTACAGCTTGGAAAGGCAATTTCTTTATTCTGCATCTGGTTACTGTGAGACGTTGAAAAGAATGGTCTGACTTCCCTGCTGCTGGCATGGGAGGTCTGCAAACAAACTGTGGAGCAGTGCACTCTAAAGTGGCTCTGTGCTGAGAGCTCAGTACTGGTGAAAAATGTGCTGATTTACAGTGATTTATGTAGTCATGCTGTTTTTGTCTGATAGCTGCCTGACAGGCAGATGTAGAAATCTCCAAGCTAGGAATATTTTGTTCCCTCTGGGCGCTTGTCTACAATGGAAAAATGAGTTAGACAACAATAATACATGTGTGTGTGCATGTGTGTGTCTGCATATATGTATGTGGGGTATATATCCACACATGCAAGTTATAATCTGTAAAGTCATATTCTCACATGTATTTCAGAAAAAGGCAATGATATTTAAATATCCATGTTACACTCTGCCTTAGAGAACATTCCAATCAGCTAGCCTGTCTCAATTAATCTGCTTCACTAATTTTTTCAATGTTTATTTCTTCACTCTTATCCCAAGAAATGAAGAAGAAGGTGATCCTCATGCATCCTTTCCAACTCATATTCTATGATTCTAAAGTATATTTACAGAACAAACTCTACTCTCATCCCATTGCCATGGGAACGCATTCAGCCCTAGCACTGAAATGGATGGAAAACTAAAGTTCTCCTTATCCTTGATATTTAGGGCAGTACCAGAAGATATGTTCAAAATACCCAGTCTGCATGACTGCAGTACTCAACTAATCTTTAACAGACTTGTTCATCTTGTGCTAGCCCACTGAAGCAAAACAGTCCTTAATGACTGTTCCATGACCAACCCAGAGCTGTGTACTTGAAATTGTGACCTCATTCTGTTTACAAACATACAGGACATCCCCATTAAGGTTAAGCTTGCATGGAGGAATTTACACAGAGGCATCACAGGCTGGGCCTGTGCAGCCTTAAGAAAAAGTGACTGAGACCTCCTTAATGTGTATAAACACCTAAAGGTGAGTGTCAAGAGGATGAATCCAGACTGCTCTTGGTGGTGCCAAGAAACAGGACAAGAGGAAATGGGAAGAAATTGATGCCCAGAAAGCTCTACCTGAACATAAGGAACAACTTCACTGTAAGGGGGACTGAGCACTGAAACAGATTGTCCAGAGAGGTTTTGGATTCTCCTTCACTGTGGACATTTGAGAAGCATCTGGATGCAATCCTGTGCAGTGTGCTCTAGGAGAACCCTGCTTGAACAGCAAGGCTGGACCAGATGACCCACTGTGGTCCCTTCCAACCTGACCCATTCTGCAATTCTGAGACAAATCAGATATGATTCTAATGAGCCAGAACATGCCTGTGCTTGCTATTACCGTGGGCAAGGCCATTTGCACTTAAAACAAAAATAATCTCATCAAAACAATTCTGTCTATTCTCAGTGCTAAGGGTTCTTGGTGTGCATCAGAATCCATTATATTCCCCTACCAGACAAGTGACCAGATTATTGATTTCAATGAAGTTATCTCAAACTTGAGAAAAAAATGAACATTTGCTCGAGTTCATTATCCCTGTTCACACAAAAAATTAGTGACCCAGCCACAAGAGTACAGCACTCTTCAGGGTAGCAAGCCATTATCATGGTGTCATAGTGTGGAACTAATTGTGTAGACTTCAAAAACTAGAAACTGGCAGCATTAGGATAAGATTCATCTGCCTTGGAAAAGAGAGATCATGTCCTATAAACATCCCTTCTACCTTATGAGCTGGAGAGTCTGATAAACTAGCTCTCCTGCAATTGTTTCAAGTTCTATGAGAATAACCTGTCCCTTACTGTCAAACAAAGGGGAACAAACTCTCAAAGTCCCTGGTTTCAGGAAACTGAAACAGAGGTGGGCTCTAGGTTTCAAAAAAAAACTCTATCAAAGGTCTCCCGTAGGTTTGCATTTGCAGGGGCACATAGGAGGCAAAACTGTCTCTAATACCTGCTGAGACACTGTTTTATTGAAAAGGACTGTGTTAAACCTTTGCACATAGACACCCCCCACCACCACTACCTTTGATTCACTATATTTCATGAAACTTTTTATATGTAACTTATGTGCAGCCTCTTTCCCTCTAAAATTTAGCCAGGATGGTTGACATAAACAGCTAGAGTATGCAATTTCACAGAGTGGGAAGCTGGGGTTTGGGTTTGCTGGGTTTTCTTTCTTGTGTTGTGGTGGTGTTTGTTGTTTTATTTTTTTTTTTTTTTAATCACCCAGGATTAGTACTCAAAGTCAGCTCCAAGTTACCTACCTATCAATTAGAACACTGTTGTGCTTTACTCCCTCAGTGCCTGGAGTGCAGTAGAGCTTTTGGAGCCTCACTGCCAAAACTACAGTATCCTCTTGTTACCACCAGCACAGAAAATTATTAAACAAGGTTGTGCTTTGATTGATATGTTTTGCTTTGGCATGTTATTTTTTAAATGTTTATTGCTTTAACAGGTGTTTTTTTAAAATGACCTCTGCTGGATTGATGTAGGGATGGGGGGGTGAATGTCAGCACATCCATCATTTCTTTATACTGCTGCTTCACAAATTACTAAAAAAGGCAAAACATCTCAGTTGTGCAACCATGTAAACTAGGAAGGACTAAGCTGAAACTGAAGCAAGCTGTGACATACATTCTTTTTTATTTTCAAGAAAGGATGGACACATGAATAACAGAAAATGCTACCAGAACAAGGAGTCCAAATCTACTCTTTTTGTCCTTTCCTTGTCTTAAAAAGAATCTTAAAGGTAGTGAAACCATATCTCTTGAAGGGCTACTCTCTTCAGTAGCTTAATTTTAGGATCTAGTTCCACCCCTACTAATGTAAATATACAGATACCAACAGGAGCAGGCTTGGGCTCCTGTTGAGTAGCACTCTGTCCTGGTGAATCGCCTTTTGAGAAGGACCTTTCCCTGATTCATTTGAATGCTTCTATAGTGCAGTCTTTTCAAGCACAAAGCACTCACTTCAAATGAGTCATGCCAGAAGCTGCAAAATCTGAGCATCAAAAACAATGTATGAAAAATGTGTTAGCATTGACCACATACAACTAAAAATAAAATTATGGTCTTAATTTTCATGACATGATAAATACTATAAGTGACCCTAAAACACACTTTATCTGACTATATGCATTCATTTCCAAGATGAGGACTCCATATTCCTGAAACCACTAATTTTTGCCAACTTATCCTACTGTATTCACTTTAGAAGAAAACAGCCAACTCATTTAATACTGTAGATACTTAGAAATAATAAAAGTTCACCTCAGCAAGGGCAAATGATCTGCAACCTATTCTTTTCTTACAACAAAACAGGTTACCTGACTTTTCAGGGGTAAGAAAAATCTTCCCGTGATTTTTATTATAGTTATTTTTAACTTCAGTTTAACATAAACATGTGGGTTTCTTTCATTTTGCAACATCCAAAAAGTTAAACAGTATTGAAACTTATTGTATACATTGCCCGAAAATTGAATGTTGGATTGGGATAGAAAGCTTGAGAGACTTGTACAGTGCTGCGAACAAGCTGGTCCCATCTCTATGTATGCATAAATGTAAGTTAGAGAGAGCTCAGGCTTTTTATTTTGTCAGTGTCCAGTGGCATCATTTCTCTTGGTTTCAGAGTATCACCAGAAAAGTATACTGGTTCAACAGACTCAAAAACCTACAGATATAAAAACCTTTGGTTACCAGAGACAGGGCAAATTACTTCTACAAATTTAAGTTGTACTAGTACTATAAATTTAGGTTGAAATTCAAATTGAAAGGGTTTCTAATCTGAAGATATCCTGTTCTGCATCTACTACAATCCACTAGTTGCTGGCTTGTGCCATGTGTCCACTGCTCTGCATTTGTCCCAAGTCAGTGGTAACTTCATGCCCTTCATTCTTGTGGTATTGTTATTCACAATCTTTTCTTTGGCGGGTGGCTGTCATTTATAGTGTTTCTTCTCAGTTGCCAGAAGTCACACAGGGAGAAAATAAACAGAGAAACAGTGGGATGCATTGTGTATGTATTGAATTATCCTCTAGTTTACTTAAGCTTTTCATAAGTACTGACCCAGCTTTCAGAATACAAGTGGGCTAGCACAACCACCCTGTTAGCCAGTTTCCTGAGACACAGCTAATCTGTTTGGCTGGCATCTTTCATAACCTCAGCAACAACTTGGGAAAATAGACAAGTTTTACTTCTTGCTGTTGTTTAAAGGCCGCTTGCTTGAAAAATACTTTGGCTTCCAAAATATTGAAAAGCTATTTTAAAATGCAAGTAAAATCTAAGATCAACATTTCTATATTTGAGAGGTTTATTTTAGGATTAAGGAATATCGATACACATCCTTTAAAGTGTCTGAGGTAGCTTAAAACAATAAAACTAAAGGCAATGACCTAGAACTCAAAATAAGAAGCATTAGGTTAAACCCCTATCACAAATGCCAGAAATCTACAGCATACAGGCCATGCAAAACCCTGAAAATGAGCTTTTAGATGATAATTTCCAGTGTAAGGTATCGCTATTCCTGGAATCATGAAAGAGAGACTTCCTTTCCAGCTCACCTTTGCTCTCCCCCCACCACATACTGAAGCAGCAGCCCAGCTGCAATTACACTGAGGGATGTCAAAAAAGAAAACTTCATAAGAAGCACTTAGCTCTGTGAAAAGGAAATAGTTTATTAAAGGAATAGAGGGACCCCCTCAAAAGCCAAAGTGAAACAGTGCTGGATGTTGCGTTGCAGACTTGTAGGGAACAATCTCCCTTTGTGGGGGACAGAAAGGCTCAGCTAAAGAGGGCTTTTCTATATCTGAGTTTCTATGCAACTCTATTTAGTGCCTATCATGATCGGCAGGCAACTGGCCACTCTCCATATGGCTGGTTGCCTTCTCTTCCTAGGGAACTAAAGAGCACAGAGGCATCTCAAATGACGAAGACACAGTATGAGACAATATCACAACAGAGCATTTCTTTTTATAATTTAAATCAAGTAAGCAACTGATTCACGCAGGGCAGAAACTCGATAAGACATCAAAGGTCTAATCCCCGAGCCATAAAGCTAACTTGCTGACAACAACTGCAGAGTTCTAACTCTCTTACATTTATCACTGCCATCAGCTCCTTCAGAACAAAGTATTTGGGAAAGAAGGCAGGCAGCTGAGTCTGGGGGGCAGATTTTGCTCTTTAGCTAAACTGTTGATCTTAAAATAACATGTTGCTAGGTTTAAATACTGTCATCTTTAAGAAGAGGAATCACGCTAAAAGCAATAATAGTACACATTTAGAGTATACAAGGGTTTAACAAGCCAGTCTAATGAAAAAAAAACCACTTTCCACAGGGATACAAGAACCTGTAAGCAGTTTTCTCAAACCACTGGCAGTTCTATTTCCCCTCAAGTTTGGGGTTTTATGGAACTCTTGTGTTTGTTTGTATGTTGGGCAAAAACATTTTTCCTTTAATTTAAACCATTGTTTTCCAAGGAAAAGGTCATTAGGAAGCCATTTATTTCTAATTATTATGAGAATTTTTTCAAAAAACAAACCCTTAAATATGAAAGACAAAATTTTCATCTAGCAGTGGATAAAAGGGGTCAACAAACCATGATCCAAACCAGACATAAAAGAATTTTTCCAAGTTCTGTTTCACATTTTAAGTGGCCTCTGCTCTCTTTGTCAGAACTTTTTCTTGCAGTTCTTTGCCTTCTACACACCACTTGGCCAGTAGCTTCAAAATCTGCCCTAAAAGATCACCCAGTAATGTGAGGGATGTTAAACTGTCATAGTAGCAGTACAACCCATTGCTCCCTTTCCACCACAGACCCAAATGTGTGAGATGTCTTGATAGCAGAATGAATTCTTACGGATGACAAACCAAATGGAAGAGAATTCAAAGAGCTTCTGTTTGAGCTCAGTGAGCAAAGACCTCACGACAGTTGGTGCAGCACCAAAATAATCCCCCAAAAGGCTGTAATGACAGTCACACATACTGTACTGTAGATGAAGAATCAACAATAGAAGAGACTACTGCACTTCACAAGTAAAAATAAAAATGCTGGTTTTAAACATAATCTTATTCTGAGGACACACAGAATAAGACTACAGCAATTTTTTGAGATACTTTTTTAATAAAAATCACCCACGTCAAAGATTTTGTAGAGTTTTGGGGGTTTTTTTAATGGTATGCAATCAGAATTAATTTCTGCACACTTGGGGAAACCTAGACAACTGTGTATTTCTATTTGTATTTACAGGAAAATGCTTGTAAGTACTTTGAAAATACAACAGATAAAGAACCCCAAACCTCTAAAGAACAGGTATTTCATTTTAATCATATTTTCTCTCACCCCACAGAGTGAAATAATTAAGTCCCAGCAAGTTCCAGCTTTTACCAAGAGCTTATAAAAACATCATATTTTTAAAGCTCAAGAGTGAAGATTTCTGCAGTCCTAAGTTTCTGATGCAGTATTTTATATTTGTGGTTTCTAGTCATACTTGAAAAATCAGAGAACCTTTTCCTCTCAGATTATTTTTGTTGGAAGCCTATAATTACCCCATGATACAGATATTTTTTATATGCAGTGGAATTGACCAACAAAATACAGGCAGAGGTGGCACCTATGAAATATTTTCCTATTTCACTGTGGAAAACGGCTCCCTGATATGGTTTTGCACAGATTATAGCATTTGGAAGAATATTTATGAGAGCCCATCCCCTTCTAACAGGCAGACCCATCACATCAATTCCACATCCTCTTCCTCCCAATGTAACAAGCTTTTGCCTTCCTGGGGCATGGAATCTGGCTTTCAAAAATCTTACTTTGTCTTTTGGTGCTTGTGAGGCCTCAGCCACAGCTTTGTTTCTCTGTTGCACACTCTGTGGCCTGCAAAGCCAGCAGTCATTTGGCTGGTTTTGACCACATCTCACTGACATGGGAGGAAGAAAAGAAATAGCGATGCCATTTTTAAAAAAAAACTTAATATTTTTCACCTGTCATCTGCCTCACGGAGGGAAAAAAGAGCATATTCCAAAGCAGATGCTGAGGTACTCTTACCTCCCTTTATGCTGCTGCCGGAAGAAAAGGAGCATCAGGTGACTGGACTAAGGACAATTGCTCATTTGCCACCATTGTCTGTAGGGAGAGCTTGGCCAGCCACCTAAGGAAAATTACAAGCTGCCCACAACAGGCTACTGGTGTACAGCATTTAACCACATTTAAAGTAATCTGGATAAAAATGACAAATGACAGTGTAAATATATTCAGCCATGAATATGGCTTGGACTAGATGAACACAGGTATTTTCCAGGCACCTTGGCAAATGTAAATCACTGTTTAACTGCTCAGAAAACAGGAGAGAAGATGTTTTATGTGAATTCAGCGTGCCCATATTTACTACTGGAGAGGCCTTCTTCTCTTTAAGATGTAGGCCTGGGGGCATAAAATTTGTCCCTAGGACAGACTGCCTTTGATACCTAAGTTATCCTTCTGTCAGCTGCAGTCTGTCACTTGACCTGTTGGATGCCATACACTAAGCTCATAACCATAGCCACCTCCTACAGCTCCTGAGGGCCAGGCCTCTCTTTCAATTAAAGTTCCCTGAGGTCTGTCACCTCTGCAATCTACACCACAGCTTTACCCACAGCTCACTCAGAGCAGCATCATTAGCTGACTGACACGTCTGCCACAGGACAGACTGACACATCTGTCATTATCACTGTCTTGGACCCAGGTTCAAAGGTAGAAAAGGATGTTCTGCTATGAATCTGCCAGGTATGAAGAGGTGCCAAAGCACCACAGATTGCTGATGCAAACAACTACAAATACTTTGTGGTATTTTTCCATTATCTAAACAATCCATAGGAAATGGCAACACCTTTAAATAATTCTCCTGGATTCACGTTTAAGAAAGCTAAAAATCTAAGTCCTCTTCAGCTGCTGTTGATACCCAAATATACATTCTCCCCACAACTTGCCATTAAAGGAGAAAATTTCTGCTAGCATCAGTTTACAGACAGTTAATTTAGTCACAGAGATGTGGTGACTTGTTCAAAGTCAAAGAGGAAGTCTGTGGCAATGCTGGGAATTAAATACAGGACTCCAGAAACCCCTTCTTGTTTTTTAACCTCATGTGTCATCCTTCCAAATGGTCTTTCCTACATAAGATTTAGTCATGGCTGAAATAAACCCAGTTCATTAACAAACCAAGGATATGGCAAGACAAACAGCATGAGTCCTTCAAAACTGGCACATGGTTTTTCTTGTTAAAAACATTTGAGGATATTTTGTAAACTATTTTATGACTTTTGTTTCAATTACAAAAAAAACCCCAACCCTTCACTGAATGTCATTTTTAATGCAACCTAGGATGATGTTCCCAGGAAAAAACATCGGCCGATCTGTTTGGACTCTGCACACTATTCTCTCAAGTTTTGAACAGTGTGGTACTGATTTTTTTTTTAGTTCTTTCAGGGAAAGTCCTGAATTCAAGATATAACAGAGTTTTCCACTTCTAAGCCTAAAAGAGTAGAGCAGAACAATAAAAAATTAGTTTGTAAGAGATATATAACTGCAATTTTCCTTCTTAAAATAACCATGTCTCCCTCAAAATCAAGGCAATATTTGTACTCTTTCTACCCACAATGAAATGACTAAATCACAGACAAGACATTTTATCTTAGTGCTTCTTAAGAGTTCCCCAACAAACATCAGACTATCATTACTTATCTTTGTAAAGCGTTTCATAAACCATGAATGAAAAATACAGTAAGAGCAAAACATTAATAAGTGCCAAAGCCACAAGATCAGGCTCTAAACACAGCCACAGACTTGACTTTTGCTTTAGTTCTCTGGGGTTTATTTATGGCTAAGCATTAATTACTTGTATTTTATATGTCAGCTTAGCATAGTGTTTTATTTAGCTATGTGGTTTTTAGCTTTTAGGATCACCTCAGTTTCCAGATACTTCTTTATGTAGCTGTCAGACATAAAGAAACAATGACAGCATTGTTAATATATCCATCAAAACAGACTAGATATGATACATTAATGTTTCTATAGCAAATAGACACTGTTAAGGCAGAGGCATATTTTTCAAGGTTTCTGTAAACATTTTTCTTTACTGCAAATTTGTTTAAAAGCTATACCTCAGTGCTTCTTCACAGCAATATTTCAACCAAATTGCAAACTGATCTGAGAAAAATAAGAAACACTTTGACCAAGAAGAAGAAGATGTTCCTCAACATGGTTTCCATACTCTAACACCTCAATCTTTCCTCCTCACAGTTGGAAAAGGAGAGAGGATTAGCATGACAAGAAGCTGTGTATTTCTATTTGTATTTACAGGAAAATGCTTGTAAGTACTTTGAAAATACAACAGATAAAGAACCCCAAACCTCTAAAGAACAGGTAGTTCAAAAACAGACTTGTTTTTTTCTGTTACCTGCTTGATATCATAATTTATCTGCTGCACACCATGCTTTTAATATCACAACGGTTTTCAGATAATCAGAATAAATGACAGTAGTAAGTCTTGAACACAGAGTAGTTAAGATGTATGCCTGTTAGCTGCTCTTAGAGGAATGAAACTGCAAATTGGCTAAATTCTTTCCCTCTTTGCACTAAGAGTTTTATTAAGGAAACTGGACTTGAAGCTGAAAGTGTTTTGTTTCTGTAAAATATTGTTGAACCACAAACTAACTAAATATGGAGCAAGAGATGTTTTTGTATATCAGCCCAAAATATTCTCTTACTGATTCATTGGTAACTTATGACCAATTTGGATATAATCTTAACCAACCATCATTGGTTTTGGGAGGTGAAGTGACATGAGTCAACTGTAGTTAATATGATAAAGAACAGCTCATTCTTATTGCTTAAGTCAGTCCCGTCAAAGCTCTGCTTCTTGCAACAATATTCCAGTTGCAGCCTTAGAAAAGACAAATACAAAGGGCCATAGCACACTCCACTTATCATACAACTCCTTTCCCCCTAGCTCAAAAGCATAATACTCTTGTCCAGATGGAGGTGAAAAAGAGTATCATGTTTTCATGTGCAAGAACACATTAAAAAAATAGACAAATACAGTATTTTTTGAAATATATGTTGCATACATAGCTTCATAAATTGTTGCTGCCCATTACTAAACATTCTTCCTTTTTTTCCCATTTCTAAGTCTAAAAATCATGTCAGTCAAGAGATACTCCAATATCTTCTGGCACACCTGACATAACCCTGCACAAGAATCCGACTAAGACCTTGTCCTTTGGCTACAGGAATGTCACATCCAGAAAACACAAAAACAAGCACTGCAGGTGACAAGAAACTATTTAAAAATAGAGAAAAATTGTATGAATAAATTTAATCAATTAATTTTAAGACTATATTTAATAATTCCTGCGGAAATACTACAGACAAATATCAGGTTTTAAGCTGCACCTTGAACTCCAAGTAAAGGAGCAAGTGAACCTGGGGCAGACAATAGAAAGGAGATGGAGTCCAAAAGTTATCTACTGTTAAGCACATATAAAATTCCAGTGGAGAGAGAGAGCAAGTGTCAAATCTGGGGCAAACTTGATTCTGAGCAATGAAGAGTCTAATTTAAACCTTTAAGCCTTAACTAAGCCTTAGCTGTCAATGTGAGAGAATATACACCATTATCTAAGTATAAAAGTGACTATCTTTAAAGTTTTGGGGATGTACAAGTTTCCCCAGTAACCACATAGGCTGATGAGTTTTCTTTGAGTTTTCACAGTTATATTGTTTCATTTACATGTAATATGCAAGCTGAACACTTTTTATATAAAGCTGTCTTCTTGCACAGTACAAGCAAGTTATCAGCTTGAATGTCATAGAATTCTAGAATTTCCTGAGTTGGAAGAGACTCACAAGAATCACTGAGACCAACTCACAGGACCTGCACAGGACCACTTCAAGAGGTACACCATGTGCCTGAGAGTGCTGTTCAAGTGTTTTCTGAATTCTGTCAGAGTCGATATCGTGACCACTTCCCTGGGGAGCACGTTCAAGTGCTCAATCACCCTCTGGGTGAAAACCTTTCTAAAATCCAACATAAATCTCCTCTGACATAACTTGAAGCCATTCCTTTGGGTCCTGTCACTGGTCCATGAGAGTAGAGATCAGTGCCTGCCTCTCCTCTTCCACTCACAAGGAAATTATAACTGCAGTGAGGTCTCCCCTCGGTCTCCTCCAGACTGAACAGACCAAGTGACCTCAGCTGTTCATCTTTGTAGTCCTCCTTCAGATGCATTCTGACACCTTTATATCTTTCTCATTTTGTGGTGCCAATCCACCTCTGATGAATGATATGTGATGTATTCTGAATAATGAAAAACTAGTGCTAAACAGACTTGTTTTTTCTGTTACCTGCTTAAGCTGCTCTTGAGATACTGAAAGAACAACTGATATCTTACAAAATTCAGCTGTGTTCTCAAAGCAGTTTACCTAGTCACATATTTTTGTACACAAAAAAGAAAATCCTCACTGTTCCTTCCAGGATTCACACTGCTTGCAATCTTTAAAACACTGCTTTGCTCAAGGGGAAGCAGTCTATGATTGTTCATCCTTTCCTGCCTCAAAGTTACAACCTTGAATGGCAACTTAAAAGGAAGTATCAGGATTTTTATGTTCCTTAGCCATGACCTAATACTTCATTTAAGAAGAGCTTGTAGATCTAATCATCTCCTTGCACTCTATTTTATTATCTGCCCAGAGCCATCTGAAGTACCAGTTTCTTCTATCTGATAGAATATACAACATTTTGTGGGACTCACTGTTTTCTCTCGTGCTCCCTTAGTGGATTATATTTTCATGCTAAGCACTGGTAACTGCATGGATCTTACCCTTGACTGACCCTGGTTTATATTGTTCTTGGCTTGAAGAGGCAAGAATGAACAACCCCCAATGAGAAGTCTGACGATCTTCCTCCAGGGGAATTGCAGCTGTGGAGAGACCACATATCATCTTTGAAAAATACAAATCTGTAAGGCAGTTTCTCATTGCTGGCATAATAAGGTGTAAGTCAGATCACTTTCAGGAGTACAGATAAGTCAAGTCCCCACCTTTGATGAAACAGAAGAGCAATTGCATCCAAATAAAGCTACAGGTAAAGGAATGGTAATTTATTTTCATCCCGTGAGGACCTAAAAACAAAGATTAGATTGAGCAAGCCTGAAAAACTACACAGGAACACTCAACAAGAGGGTTTTGCAGCAATGCTTCCCAGAGTTCCTGTTTCTGGCCAGGACAAGAAATACCACAAGAACAGCCACAGTTTAATCCGAAACTGGATATGCATGCAAGAATAATGAAGATGGAGGGATGGGGAATGACAGACACAAAAACACAGGACTTTTACAAGCTCTCTCCAACCTAAAGAAAGGCTTGGGTTTCTTTATAGCTCAAGTTCAGCTGAAACCTTTATGTAATTCAATAGGGAAAGCTGGAGTGGAAATCAACACTTGATCCAGGTCTTATATTCTCTTTACCTCAAATACTGTATAATTCTGGTTCCTAAGAGCTGATGAGTGATAGCCTTAAAGGTGAGAGGCAAACAGCACAATGGCAAATCCAGTGAACTGACAGGGTGCAACAGGACATGGCTACAAAACGTGTGAAGAGAACTCACTTGTTGTAGCAGAGCCAGGAGGAAAGGGAGAAAGATAGGAAGGAGGTTGCAGCAATGGTACTGAGCACTACCTTAAAAAAGTGTGAAGTGGCCATTGTACAGAGCAGCCATTCCAACTCATTACTATTCTGTGTTTGCTAACACACCTGCATCCCGTTCTTGTACGCGCAAAGACTTGCAGACAGTTCCTTCCCAAAGCAGATGCAATGAATACATGTAATTTCTATATTATTAGCATACAGAGACATCATAGGGACAGCAAAGTCCTTTACTTACACATCATCTACTCACACCAGTTGCACTGACTTTAGCAAAGTTACTCCTGATTTACATCTGTGTAAAAAAAAGTCCAGTGTGCTCAAGGAAATACTCTCCACAGCTGGGACAGTTTAGAAACATGAAATAGATATTTGGAACACCATGTGATTAAAGAAAAACCCAAACCACAGAGTTTAGATCTGAATCCAAATCCTCCTCAAGCTCGGTGTGTTTTAGATCCAAGATTTTGATTCAGGCCCTTGTCTATACAAATTGTAGCGACTCAAAATTCGCCGTAATTTTAACTAATATATCACATCGAATACATCAGCACCTATTTTGGATTTTAAAGGCTTTGTGGTAACTGGTAAATTAAGTTCTGGAACATAAACAGTAAGTAATATTTGGTCTAGAACAAAAAAGAAACATGGAAAATAAACATGTTAACAGGCAAGTGCCAACTTGATATTCCACTGAAATGATTAATTCTGTTGTCCATAACTCAGATGTGACCATTAATCTTTTATATAAAAAATACATGATCATTAGAAGAACTCATTCCAGAGTCAAACTGCATGGACACCTGTGACAGAACTCAACAATTTCCAGCATGCAAAAGTTGTCAGGGTTCCAAACCCAGTTTTTGCTTACAGTTAGAACACTGGTTCTATGAAGATTATCCATCAACCTCAGCTGTTTCCTTGCTCAAATATTTGTGGAAGACACTGCACTCTTTTAATGTCATTAACAACAGCAATCCTATTTCCTTTCATAGGACAAGTCATTGAATGCTTATACATTAGAAAGCAGAACTTACCTATTATGAAAACATTTGAAATGCAAGCAAACTTGACAGTTTTAAATATAGTAATAAACAATCAAAATGCCTTTCTCATTCAAGTGATCTGCCTTAACTTCCAGCAAAGGCAAAGATCCAGTAACTTGAAGCTCTAGTTAGAAAAATTCAAAACACAAACTAATTTTATTTTTAAAAGCTAAATCTTATTAATCAGAGAAATTTACATACCCTTAGTATGTAACAGGAGCAGCCCATCAAGTAATATGTACATGCTTAATACTTACTTCTCTAATAGCCTATATTTCTCTGAATTCCTAAGTGTTCATCTTTGTAAATGTATACACTGAAACTGGTTGTATAAGAAGTAATTAACCCAGTAATAAAATTAAATCATCTTCCCACTCCTGAGAATCAGTGTCCAAACCAAAATATGTCGACTACGCAGTTAGTTGTGGGAAAAAGGTTTCTTTCCTAGAGTCTAGGCCAGTAATTCCACATTTGAGAAAGTGCTTTCTAATTAACTCAAAAGTCTACTGACTCCAGCCACAGATGTTTTCTCTCAGGGGTGGTATATGCTGGCAACCAAGTTGACAATTCAGAAATATTGGGACTATGCAAAATAAGCCTTCATTTCCCTTTTCACTCTGAACTATGACAACCCAGTAATTTAAGTTTTCGAAGTAGCGTAGTCAGACAGCTTCAAATCTTCTTCTTCAGCAGGCAGTACTGAAGAACAAAAATGCAAAATTGAAGTTCTGTGCTGGGTGTTAGTACTTACTATAACTAAGTGCCAGCCTTTTTCTCAATGCAACATTTTCCCAACTAATCAGTATCTTATCTTTTCCCAATGAAAGAATATTTTGCCTACTTTCTCCTATTTAGTTGCTTTCACCATTTCCATAGAGTTTGCTCAGGTAGCAAAAGTAACAAGTCTCTGGGGTACAACAGCAACCTTCAAAACAGATCCCTAGCCTCATCCCAGCCAGAAAAATGGTAAGTATATGAACTGGTTTTCTCAGGCCCAGCTGAACTATCTTGTGTAACAAAACTATGTATGTTAGTTAAAAACAAGTAGTGCTATACCTCTTACTGTCATCTGAGCACAAAGCACAAAGAGGGTGAACAGAAATATGGTTTCTTGAGTGTCCACATCAACAGTGACACTATTCATCAAAATAAAACTACAAAAGCTGTCATTGTTTCCACACATCCATTAATTAACTCTGAAGCCTCAGAGAGTTCCACACTGAAACACCTGTCACAGCCAGATGTTTTGATTTGTTCTGTGGGAGTAAATTCAATGCTTTCAACATGAGGGGAAAGCTGTCCTGGTGTTTTTTGGTTAAATGGGTGTCGTGGTTTTAAACCAATAACTAAGAAAATTACTTATTTCTTCCTGTGAGATATGGATTAGAACAAGAGCAAAACAGGCATAAAACTTAAAAGGGAAAAAGAAAGAAAGTTTATTGACAAACTACAATAAGAACACCAGAATAAACTTCCAGAAAAACCTTTTCATCCCCTGTCTACCCACTATTCCCTTGTTCACATGACAAAAGAGACAAAACCTTTGGAACTTTGATGGTTAAAACAGTCCCAATTCTTGCTACAGTCTTTTCACCAGTCTTTATAGAGAAACAGAAGTTTCTTCCTGTTAATTTATGGAGTTTCTCACAAGAAAAACTATTTTTCTTATAGTTTTCCATTGCTCTAATGTTAGCTGCCCAGAGCTGCTGTCATTAGAGCCCCACTCCTCCAATTTTCACATCCGAGGTTTTTATGGGCCATGAGTCTAGGGATGGGATTTTTAAGGATAAGTTATTCAAAGGCAAAAAGTCTTCTTCATCTGTTTCCGTGAGCTTCACCAGAAAACAGTTTTCTCATTGCCTCTCAAGGCTTCAAATCTTCCAGCACTTCACTGTACCATAATTACTCTACTTTTTACTCAAAAATTTACACTTTTGAACACTCTATTCCTCCCTATATACTGTCATGAATTAAAGGAGCGTTTTCAAGACCTTATTGTCCATTTCCATAGTTTTAACAGAAAGATATTTCAGCTTAATTAAAGCATCTTCTTAATTCTCTACCTTTTCTTTTCTTTCCTGTCACTAGTAGTTTATAAAGTCTCTTTTCATGTTGATCACTCTCTTTTCTCTGTCTGGATAAAAAGATTAATCCGCAAGTCTCATCTGGGAAATGAAAGAGTTAAAATCTTGCCCAGGCTGTTGTAGGTAGTTCTGTGGCCTCGGCCGGTGCAGGAGCTGGAGCCGTCTGCGATGGAAAGCTCCTCATGGCTGCTCTGGAGAGTGTAGGCGCCGCGCCCAGCCCGCTGCAGGCCCAGAGCCCTTCTCCTTCTTCACTCAGCAGTCTCCAGTGAATCCAGCCACAGCAAAAAACCTGCAGCCGAGCCAGAGATCGGCTCGGCCCGGCCCGGCCGGAGCCCGGAGAAAACCCCCTCCACAGGGCCCGCATCCCCCGGCCGGGAGACGCTGGGCCCAGCCCGGTCCCGCCCCCGGCCGCATGGCCTGGGCAGGGAGCGGGAAGCCTGGGGCTCTGCCGCCCTTTCCCACCCAGGAACACAAAGAGAGCCAAGAGAGCTCTGGTTTTACACTTTAAGGTAGGGTTCACAAGTTGATCCCACTTTTCAATGGCCTAAACTGCTGTCAATTCTCAGCAATGACCGATAATTGGTCAGGAGAAAAGACGCCAGGCAGATCCCAGCAACTTTAAAACTTTCTTAAAGGTAAAGTTAACTCCATGACATTCCCACCCCTTCAACTTGTGAAACCTTACCTAAAAAATTATCAATTATATTCAATATACAACTTAAACAACAATAAATTGACAGAAAAGAAGAAACAGAACATTCACTACTTTCCACCCCTAGACTTTCATTATCACTGCTATATATAAACTTAAGACAATCATGTTTTGCTCTTAATTAACCTTTTATCTCACAGTAAACAGTTAATGTAGTGGTCTAGATTTGCTAATTTTGTTTGCCCGCATTCTCCACCAATGAAATGTCGTGGTTTTTTAACCAATAACTAAGAAAATTACTTATTTCTTTCTTCCTGTGAGATATGGATTAGAACAAGAGCAAAACAGGCATAAAACTTAAAAGGGAAAAAAGAAAGAAAGTTTTATTGACAAACTACAATAAGAACACCAGAATAAACTTCCAGAAAAACCTTTTCATCCCCTGTCTTCTACCCACTATTCCCTTGTTCACATGACAAAAGAGACAAAACCTTTGGAACTTTGATGGTTAAAACAGTCCCAAATCTTGCTACAGTGTTTTTCACCAGTCTTTATAGAGAAACAGAAGTTTTTTTCTGTTAAATTTATGGAGTTTTTCTCTCAAGAAAAACTATTTTTCTTATAGTATATCTCTCCTCTAACGTTAGCTGCCTAGAGCTGCTGGTATTTAAGCCTACTCCCCCCATTTTCACATCCCAAGTGTGTATGGCCATGAGTCTAGGGATGGGATTTTTTAAGGATAAGTTATTCAAAGGCAAAAAGTCTTCTTCATTCTGTTTCCGTGAGCTTCACCAGAAAACAGTTTTCTCATTGCCTCTCAAGGCTTCAAATCTTCCAGCACTTCACTGTACCATAATTACTCTACTTTTTTACTCAAAATTTACACTTTGAACACTCTATTCCTCCCTATATACTGTCATGAATTAAAGGAGCGTTTTCAAGACCTTATTGTCCATTTCCATAGTTTTAACAGAAAGATATTTCAGCTTAATTAAAGCATCTTCTTAATTCTCTACCTTTTCTTTTCTTTCCTGTCACTAGTAGTTTATAAAGTCTCTTTTCATGTTGATCACTCTCTTTTTTTCTGTCTTGATAAAAAAGATTAATCCGCAAGTCTCATCTGGGGAAATGAAAGAGTTAAAATCTTGCCCAGGCTGGTGTAGGTAGTTCTGTGGGCCTCGGCCGGTGCAGGAGCAGGACCCGTCTGCGATGGAAAGCTCCTCATGGCTGCTCTGGAGAGTGTAGGCGCCGCGCCCAGCCCGCTCCAGGCCCACAGCCCTCCTCCTTCTCCCCTCAGCTGTCCCCAGTGAATACAGCCACAGCAAAAAAACCCGCAGCCGACCCAGAGATCGGCCCGGCCCGGCCCGGCCGGAGCCCGGAGAAACCCCCCTCCACAGGGCCCGCATCCCCCGGCCGGGAGACGCTGGGCCCAGCGTCTCCCGGCCGGCCGCATGGCCTGGGCAGGGAGGGGGAAGCCTGGGGCTCTGCCGCCCTTCCCAGCCAGGAAAACAAAGAGAGCCAAGAGAGCTCTGGTTTTACACTTTAAGGTAGGGTTCACAAGTTGATCCCACTTTTCAATGGCCTAAACTGCTGTCAATTCTCAGCAATGACCGATAATTGGTCAGGAGAAAAGACGCCAGGCAGATCCCAGCAACTTAAACTTTCTTAAAGGTAAAGTAACTCCATGACAATGGGGAACTTTGTTACATCAGTCTGCTTACATGTATATCTGCATTCTTATCCATCCATTCAGAACAATCTTACATGTGAAATCATAAGTTTGTTAGTAGTTCTGTGGGTTTGGGCATAGTTTTTTCTTTATATAGGCTATGTCACCAGCTACAGCCACTTTTTTGAGTACCTAAAAAAAAATCTGAGCCTGGAAAGATTTGGGGAAGAACTATTTCATGTTGCCAAGGAAGTGCATGAGAAATTTCCCTTACAACTGCTCATACTGTGATTCTTACATTAAATACAAGAAAAACTTACAAAGCCATATTTACAGAAACAAATTATATTATTTTACTGCCTTTGTATGCTGTGGTTCAGTTTCAGTAAAGAACATACTGCCTACTATGAGAGTAAAGAGGGGAGCTACTCTTTTATCCAAAGAGTGCATTCAGTAAACTGAATTATTAGTATCTGTCTTCAATCAGGTAGCTAGAAAGTAGGAAACAACTTCTGCATTACACAAAAGCAGGAAAATTCACCTATATTTGATTCACAGCTGCAAACAACATCTATAGCTTAATTAAAATCTTCCAGTCAATACTGAGATAAGAGGAAAAACATCAATTGCTTCCAAGGCAGCCAAGTGACACTTTGTCAGCCCAGCTGTGCCTTTGTCAGCCCGGCTCTATCTTAAGAGAAAACATACAGATAAAATACAGGTTTCTGGAAGTAGCTGATCTTGATTTTTGTGATCTCTGGCTGCTTGGAATTTTTTATCTACATTGAAGGGTGATAAGCACTCATTACGAAAACCCAAGCATGTCTGCAATGATTCTTCACTCTGGCACAGACAAGAGACTCAATTTCTTTTGTGTGCATAAAGCTGCAGTGATGAATTCACACACTAACAGGCTGAATGAAAATTTCTATGGTCTTTTATTGTGGCTCAAAGAACCAGGGAAATGGAGTTCCAGCTATTTCTGATGGGCACAAGGCAAATTTTCCAAAACTGACAGTATATCATCTACAAAAACACAACTGTGAAGTGGAATTGTATTACCCTGCATGGAGAAGAGTTTTAAGTACTGCAGCTGCCTGTTGTACTTTGAAGACCCATCTCTATCTAAACAACTTTTTGGCTATTTGTCACTAGAAAAGATAGCTTGTAGAAATGAAAGATTTTAATACACCTGGAAAATATTCTTCCAAGCAACAGATTGATTTTATCTTGTCTTTTAATGCTGGTGTTTGGACTCTGTAAGAAGCCATTGTAAACTACACTGGTGTACACAGCTGTGTCTTTTTCTTACAAGTTACACAATTCAGATTAGCAGTACGTAAAATGCTGAAGTGCAGAGGGTTATTTTCCTCTAATAAGCTGATAAACTTCACACTGTGCTATTGTCTCAGTGGAAATACACCTACCCACAGGTTATAGCAAGAGAGATTCACAGTTTATGTTTTAAACTTATTTGACTGCCTAAAGGGTAAATTATTAACTAGATTGATTAGTACATTGATTGGCCCTATAACTGCAACAAACAAAAGTTGAACAAACATCCCTTTTCCAGAGCTTTCAGGTAAGTCAAGGACATTTCCTTATGAGATCAGGACTTGAAAGCTTCAAGGTGAGATTAGTGTTCAAGGGTTTTTGGCCCAATAAATGTAACAATTGCTTGTTACATTTAATAGAGAAAAGAAATAGCAATTCACAGTGTACCTGCAGAAAACCAGACCTGAAAACAATGTGTTATGCATCATTTTCCTACATGACTTAAACATTCCCTGGACTGTAGATTCAGCAGAAAAAGGCATCCCCATCTATGTTTGGCTCAACTTCTAAAAGCTCATAGTAAAATCCTCTTTTCCTTTATTTTGTAATTTGTTAATTCTAAGATCTGGGCAGCACATGGGATTTTTATTAAATGTAAGCTTACACAGGGAAAATGAAAATTTCTTTAACAATATTGCAGCATTTCAGTTGATGTGTTTTAGTGCAGGTAACAGACTTTGTGATGAAAATGCTCAGCTTCAGGAATTTTCCTAGCAGAGTAAGAAACAATTTACTACTTTATCCTGTGTTATATCCCTTTTAGATTCTATTAATAGAAAAGCTCCATGATTACAATCTTAGTTCCTCTGAACTAGTGAACTCAATCCAGTTTGCAGGAGTCAATAAAGTGTTGCTGTTCTTTTCAAATAGGTAAGATCTTCTCAAATAGGTAAGATCCTCAAAATTTCAGGAGCCAGTTGGATGTCATTCTCCTCTGTTATTAAGAGACAAAACCAAAGAGGCTGATGAACTCTTGTAAGAACCCATTTGTAATACAAATCTTCAGTAGGATTTATTCTCCTGACCTTAAAGTGAGCACATACTGGGAAGTGTTATCTGTCTTTTCCCTTCAGGAAAGATTCAAATTTCATCTGCTGACACCTCAGAATATTATAATCTTTTTCCTATGATGAAAGTCCCCATTCCATACAGGATCTCCCAGTGTGTTTAACTATTTTAGTTTCATCCTTGTAACTGAACAGTTTGAGTACTACCTGAATAATATGGGCACATCCAGAATCACTGAGAAATGCTGTTTATCATCGCAAAACACAGCAGCATCTCACAGAAGACAAAATAAATAGCAGATGTCAGTAATCCATCACTGTGTTCCCTCCCATGAATATTTCAGGTCAAAATCTTCCAAGCTGCAGCTGTGCAATGACATCCATTTGAATAAGGATTCCCTGCTATAATGAGAAAAAAATTTCCTTTTGTTACCTAATGTACATATCCAACAGCTTTTATCACAACAGTGAGATAAAAGGAGGGCTTGACAAGTGTGTGGGGACTGGTATTCAGCAGAATTCCCCAGAGTCCCCAGAGTTCCCTTTTGGAATACATGCTGCAAATTCACTGATGTAGGATGCCCCCGTATGCAACAAAGACTTAAATACACAGTAATAGCTTAAGTTAAGAATATTTGCACTGTGTTCACAGCAATTTTGATCTCACAGTAACGTACACATGGGATATAAAGGCTTGAGACATAACTCTTCCTTTTTTCATAGCTTCTCTTATGTGGTTTAGAGAACATCTTTTCAACATTCTTCGCATCCTCCCTTTCCCACCACCCCCAGAAATAGGGGTGACATTCAGTTCTCCCAACCATGAACTTGTGGAATGAATCACACCAGTGCTAGTGCAGGAAAATCCTGTTTCCTGAAAGCAACCACAGAGCTCTGAGCACCAAGGTTAAGTTATGACATGCAAGCTGGCATTAAATCCACCCTAAAGTTCAGTTCATGTAAGAGTTCACCACCATATATGATTTTACTGGTGATTGCTCAAATTGAATAACACAACAACCGGCCTAACAAATCCTCTCCTCCAGCACACTGTTCTCCCTAAGGGAGGACTACATGGGCAGCAGAGCTTTATCCTCAGATTATTCAAACCAAAAAGACAAGGTTGAAGAATTTCAATTTCCTCTGGACAAATTCTCATTTGTTCCTGCCAAACAGCTACAGGTTTCTGCTGCCACAAGGCCAAAACAGCTTGACAGAAGCATTCAGTTTGGAAGTGCCTGGAAAGACGGGATGTATCTCAATTCTTCTTTCCAATGAATTTATGTCTCCTCCATGTGCCACAAGCAGGATTCCAACAGTTCCCTCCACCAGATTAAAAAAGACCAACAAATACAGTTTAGCAGAGTCCTTGGCACCACCGCTGCCATGGAGGGGTATATAAACTACCCCACAAAAACACTTCTAGAGTTTCACAGTTCACAACCTCACACTTGAGAGTCTTACTTCACTCAGTCCCAGAGATCTTTTCCCAGAATACATTAGATGTGAACTGGACAGGGCATGGAGGTGACTGCATGGGTCCTGCAAAGGGGGCTTGCCCCTTTGAGATGTCACTGGTCAAAGAGCTACTCAATTTGTTTGTACAGTAATAGACACAAAAAAATAGGACTGAACCCATGAAAATGAACATTCTCCTCAGGGGATGGCTGCATAATAAAGAGACTAAAAGATACTGATTGACATCATGAGAAGAGTTTAATTCCCAAATTATTAATTTGTATTTTCAAGACTCCTGTAGTATAAAAACATAATGGTCTTTTGATCCCCAGAATTCCCTCCCTGTTGGTACCTTTAGCTGAGTAATTAAACTGTTTCATAAATCATAGTTTCATAGTGTTGTGCAACACATTATACATGGCACCTAAAGAAGGCATAAAAAGTACAGAAGGAACAGGAAGAACTACTTCTAATCAGATCAGCAGCACACAGGCTGCATTCAGCTCTGGTGAGCAGAGGGAGGGCACAGGCTCCTTTCCCACTACAAAAATAAGTATTTTAAAGTCATCTAAAGTAGAACTTGCATTAGGAATTAGGATCTTGTTTCTAGCCCAAACACTTAATTCAAACTAGAACATATCAAATATTGCCTTGATTACCTAGGCAGCAAGCATTATGCACTGTTGTTGGCACCACAAGAAGCTGTCTCCTCAGCAGATCTGAGCTGCCAGTCACAGAGAAGCAATCCATGACATTCAGTTCTGTCAGCAGCTGCACTGAGGAAAACAGAGAGCCAATACCCCAGAGAGCACTTAGGCAAACGTGTTGACAGTCTTGTCCATTCCCTACACCTCAGCTCCACCAAGAGCTCACTCAGACCCTTCCCAGCCTCATGTATCAGACTCCCTGACACCACCTGCTAAGAAAAGGCCAGGGAAGGAGCTAGCTAAATGGACAACTACAGCAGATCTCCTTGACATAAACTGGTGCAAATGGAAAACAGGTTTTACTTCTCCTTTCCCCATTAAATACATATCACCCATTTGATGCGCTACCCGTAAGTTTATATCAGTGAAAAAATCTATTTTTAACTACATTATGTTAAAAAACAGTGCTATTGCAATGATGTGACAAAATCTCTACTACTTAAAGAAAATCTCAGTGAGGAACTGGATGGATCATTCAAGGTTAATACATTTATTGTGAAAGCAGATAGGACTTACCGGTAAAATTTTTACCCCATATAAACTCTTAAAAAGTAATTCCTACAGAAAACTTTAATCATTTCATGAGCTATTGCCTATCCTGAAGAAAGACTTCAAAAAAGGTCAGACATGTCAAGTGTAGCAAAAACAATCAGTTAGCAATGAAAATTTCCAGGACAACTGTAAGATTCTAAAATTGTTCCTATTGTTTTATTTATTCAAGTTGATCAAAGATATTAACTATGAATAGAAAATCAGCTCCAAATCATGTAAATGAGTTTGGTTTAGTGTTTAACCTTATGACCAGATAGAATAGTAACATAAATTACTTTGCAAGTGTTTTCAGTATAAACATTTCTCCTAAATCCTGGGAAAAAATCCTGATATGATAAAGTAAGAATGTGAAAGTAAAAATATTTCTAATGCAGTAAGAAATGAGAAATGGAGACTTTTTTCCTTTTTTCCTTTTTTAAGGGAGGAAAAAATGTCAGAATTTCCTTGTTGCCTCAGGAAAACTGGTGCTGGCAAGCACCTTTCGTTTCATAACTGTAAACACAAGGCATGAAATCTGATCTTTCATCAACATGATGAGTTCTTGTGGTCCAGAACTATTTTTGACCAGACCTTGCAATATAATAGAAACTGATTTCACTAGGGCATTTCTGGCCTGAATATTTGAAGGCAAGCCACATGTCTGTTAGTTACCTGCAACTTGCCTATTCAGTTTAGTCTTCTGAAATTTGAAAACAGTGAAAGATGTATGTGACAATTACAAGCGTGGCAATCTCTGGCATCCCTACACTGCCTGCTGGGGAACTGTACTGCCACATAAGCCTTGAGGTAGTCTTGATATGTTTACTCCCTGTTTCACAACTCTGAAAGCCACAGCAGTGTTTGATCAATACTTAGCTGTGCAGTGGGTAGATAGCTATAAATCACCTGTCCTTCCTGTGCTTCCTTCTCTTGGGCACACAGGTGTGCACACAGACACGGATATGTCCCTCTGCAGCTTCTGTCTCTGGCAGCCTACCCATGCTTCCACAAGGTTTAATTCCATTTCTTGGTTTATAGGGTGTGGAAGGCAGGGAAAGCAATCTGGAAAGTGTTGTCCGTTTCCTGTAATAGCTTGGTACTCACTCACACCTGAGGAGATTGTGGATGGGGAAACTTTACCTACAGGCTGCTGTCCTGTCAGATATATGACACGAGCTGTCAACAGTCTCGTTACTGCTGTCTTGCAAAACAACAATCAATATGATGTGGGAACCTACGAAATCTAATGTTCCTTAGGCACACTGGGTGATTAGCTGTAAGACTGCAGCATACACATTGCTTCCACAGTCCGTCCGAGTCAGCACACTGTACAGAGGGTTGCCTTTTTCTACAGTTTTCTGCAGATTCTCTGCTCAGTCTTTCCATGACTTAGGGGATGATGAGACCCTTCGGTTTTGTACCGCACTAGCTTCTTTTAATTCTCCTTCTCCAGGAGAAAAGTCTTCACTCACAAATAGCAAAGCAACTTCAGCACAGCATATGTCATCAAATCAGAAGTTAATGGTCTCTACTGACTTTATATTTCATAGCAATTAAAGCTATAAAATCTGTATTATAGAAAGTACAATTCGACTTAACATCAACTAGAATGCAGAGGTGGTTTACTGGGGTGCTTATGCAGACACCAAGCAACCTAGTTTCATCCAGTAAAACTAGGAACACCTTGGCCCATGCGTGCCTAAAATTGGTTTGTGTCACCTTGCCCAGATCAAAAACCTGGCTGCTAGGATTTCTCATCAGAAGAATTATTTTACAGATTACAGAGATCTTTTTAGGGTACATTCTGATTATTTGCACTTAAAGACGATGTTGGATCTCCATGTACGGGTCCTGAGACAATGTCCTTCGTAAAGGTTCGGCTGTCTGAGCTCAGGATCAATGGAGAGACAGCACAGCCCACTGGCAGCCCCTCTTCCCTGGTGTCCCTCCAGAGGGGCTCCCATGCCCTGCTGGAGAGGCAACAACCCAGCTGAGGCTTTTCCCCAGCCACAGGACATAATTTCCAGCGAAAACCTTGCTGCTTGGCCTCTGCCCAATCCACTGCTCCTGCCACATTCCATCTTCACCATGGGCTCTGCCCATCCATACCCATATTCCAAACTATGACTTCCCACTTAAAGAGCAGTCCATACCCAGGCAGGCATCTGATGCCAGGGGCTGGGGCTGCCCTGGGCCCCCATGGCTTCCTGCTCCTGGCGGGGGGTGGGACAGGCTCTGCCTGCCCACAGGGAGCCCCCACTGTTCCCACTCCCTGGTCCTCACAGCACCTGACACTCTAATGTAGACTTCTTGCCTTTTTACATTACATTTTTTACCATATTAAGAGGCAGTTGCAGTGGTCCAAGTAAAAAGGAATTGGTCCCCTGAGACGAATGTGTAATGATTTTCTTTGGACTGAGGAAGGAAAATTCATTTTTAATTGAATAATATGAGAAAAAAGCCTCACATGTGCTAATTTGTTGGACTCAAATGTGTTTAGACTGGGTTGTTAGGATGTTTTGACATTAGGTAATTAGGGTAATTGGACAAAACAGCTGGACTATTTTGACACTAAACATTTTGATATGGGTAAGGTCACTCTGACACTAAGATCATGGAAGTTGTATAAATGTACAGGAACTTGCACATTGAAACAGAGCAATTTTCTATATAATACCAAAGATACCTTTAAAAATGCATGAATTTAATAGCTTGGGATTTTTCAAAAATGGGTCTTTGGAGACATCTCCCAAATCACATCTTTATACTTCTACAGAGGATCATATCTGCCATGAAAATAAGAGTGTGAGTATGGCACAGGAAAAACAAACTGTGATAGTAAAATAAACAGTTTTACTTTATAAGTGTTTGGCTTTGGTAATAGTTACGTAAGGACTTTTTCCCACTGTTTCTGCAGGAATAAATCTGCAGCTGTCTGTGAACATTTTTATATCCTCAGTTGCCTGTGAACATTTTTATATCCTTGTCAGAAACAAATTTAGCAAAAGTAACCACCAACAGCTTGACCTGTCTTATCTCAGTCTCTTGTTAATAACAAATCAAAATTCAAATGTCAATTTGTCCCACACTTCAGAGGTACCTACAAGATTATCCTGCATGACATGACAATTAACCAGTATTTGCTATGCCTACAAGTGTTTCATGAACAGAGCCTGATTTTATAACACATTTCAAGTCTGGAAAATAGTCTATAAAATTTGCAAAATCCTTAGACATTTTAGCTTGACAAGCTGGTTTTTAAATGAGTCATATTTATTATATACATCAAATCTTCCATCAGAAATAGATATTCTCATATCAAAAATGGTAGAGGAACTTCTCAAGAAACTTGCGAAAAAAAAAGACAACAGTGAATATTTCTACATTGTCTTCAATATTAAAATAAAATGGTGTGACTGCTAACAAGAAGCTATGTCAGAGAAGATGCATAATTTGCTAATTTTGCAGAAGAGCTTTCAAATTAGAAAAGATTCACAAAAGGAGAATCAGTTCATGAAACTTTTTAAACTGCATTCATTCTTAAATAGCAGATATCCTGCTACTGATACAAAATTATAATTATAGTAGCCTGTGTTTTCATTCATGTTACACTGCCTATGAAGTACTGCAGCTGCTTGAAGTTCCTTCCAATTAAAATCCTTCAACTTGAAAATGGCTAGATTTCCTGCATTTTTGTCTTCTGTCAGCTCTCTTTAGAAACCAAGCTCTTTTGCATTACTACACATCTCTGGAATACAATAAAGTAGTGCTTCTCCATCTCCTTAAGAACATAAGAAATCCCCTTAGCCTTTTAAACACAGAATTTTAATAAAATCCACCATGTTTACAGAAAATTTTCAAACAGAAGAGCTGTTTTTTAAGAAGTGTTTTCTCTAAAAATGCAGCATTTCATAGGCAAATTGCCTTTTAAAAAACTTATTTTAAAAAGCCAAAATTTCTTGTTCTTTCCTTCTTTATGCTAATATGGTTTTTAATCACTCGTACTCTTGATTACATAGTTCTTATCATGAAAGAAAACATTCAGCCATTCATCTAATCAGATTAGCTAGGAAAAATTTCACATTGTTATTGGTAACAATTTTTTTTAAAATCTCAGATAATGAAAAGCCATCTGTCCACAAATGAAGGAAATTAGTTAAAAGCAAACAGAAAGACCAAAAAAAGGAGTCAGTACATGCATGCACAAGACTGGGGCAAGAGGAAAGCACTTTCCCTAGGCTGCCTGGAGCAAGATGGCTATCTTGTATATGATACTGATTGACACATTCTTTTTCTTTTTTTGTGCTTTTATTCTTTGATCCTTCAAAAATACATGTACCTATCTTTGACTCTTCTCTCTCTATTTTTCAGCTACAGCTGATACAATTTTCAGCCTTTCACGAATGCTCTTTGAATAGATGAGGATCCTTTTCACCAACTCAGTTTCCACTGGCTTCTGAAGAACTAGAGAGGTGATGGTAAATAAACAGCAACAACTGGGCAACTGCGACTGTGCCTCACATGTGAGGTTGTTCTCGCACTCAGCCATCAGTCAGAAACACAGCAGTGATCTGCCAATCACCTAGGAATAAAGCAGAAATATTTACCAAAACGTTTCTGAGCCCGCTTGTCTCCTGTGGTTCTGAGGGGCACTACAGGCACACTGTCAATAATCTGGCCTTTACCAGAACATCAGGACTACCTACCAATTTCTAATATATATTTTCTAAGAGAAAGGGGTCCTCAGAAAAATTCCCAAATAACCTACTACACAGAGTGGGACTGCACTTCATCAGACAGATCAGCCACTCTCCACAGGATAAGGGAAGTGTCCATAATGAAGCTGAGTGTGGCTGATAAATTATCCCCAGGGTAACAGAGTACTGGGTATATATTTTATTAGGTGATGAGCAGAAGAAGGGTAACATCTGGATTCACAGTCCATCAGGCTAAATCTGCCAAGTGTCCAATTCAAGTTCAGTTTATTTGAACAACACCGTAACAGTTGAATGGATTCCCATGGCACAGATCCCAGTGCAGTGTGGAAAATTAAATAGCAATAGTGCAGTGGTGTCCACCATTGGCATGAAAAATGCACTGAAGAAAAAGGTCTATCTGAGAGACAGCAGATAGTCAACAGCTATTTAAGACAGCAAAACATCAAGCAGCAGAGATCTCTGGGCTAGAAAAAGCTTAAAATTTTGATCAATGTGCTACCACAACAATGCAAGTGACCTGAACACTGAAGGACCAGCCCTCCATTTCATAGCATCATTCACAGCTTCAGGTTAATGGACACAAGGGAGCCCTGGCCACATTAACTGAAATAACAACACTGACTTATTTCACACAGTTGCTAAGACAGAGGCTGCCTGTTGAAAACACAAACTCCCTCATTCCATGTTTTCATGCTCAGTCTGCAGGAGTTTTAACACAGTGTGCAAGCATTTCTGGACAACATGGGAGGCTGTCAATTAAGGAAGCAGCAGGTAAGCAGCAGGAACCTCACCTGACATACTGCAATCAAGCTCGGGCATGATTCCAGGCCATGGGGGACAGCAGGACTGACTGAGAGGCACGAGCTTGGAAAAAGAGTGCATTGTGAAACCAGCACATGCTGAATGGGCTTGCCCAGCTAATGCAGTCAGAATGAATAACAGGTATTTTAGCACTCCCACTTTCATGAGCTTTTCTTAATGACTGTGGTGATGAACCATACACACTGACAACCTTAGGTCTAATTTAACAGAGTTGTATGTGCAGATAGTCAATGTCACTGAGGTAATAGAAATCATTTGAAGAATTTTAAAAAAATGTGTGTTTGTTATTTATAGCCCATCTTATTTATAAACCGTTTTATTTTGAAACAAACATACTGGTTTTGAGGGAAAAAAAGAAATATAAAAAATTCTGAGGCTCAAGCCTTTTTCTTCACACATTTTTGGCATGAGCACAGCTTCCCACTCTGTTGACTTTAACTGCTGTCTCTTCTAGGTTCTGCTCACTTCTGTTTCAACTGAGCCAGTGCTTCCACCATGCTCAGGTATCTATCAGTGAATCTCTGTCTCCCAGAAGAGTCTTTGGAGCCTTCTTTGAGCATGTTGTTTAAGAGCAGCTGTGTCTTGGAAGAGATTGGGCCTTTGCAACAAAGACCAAAACTATCATATCCACAGGGGGAAAAAAAAAGAATTGGTAGTCTTATAGTAACACTTTTGGTGGATATGGGATTTATCGAATTCTTAGTAAGAGAGTGAGCCGTATTTGCCCTGAAAAGTGAATGACGAGTTTAACAAGTCTTATTTCATTAATTAGTGGTTATTTCAGCGGACCTTTAGGTTCTGTAGTCACTTGCATTTGCCAACAATATGTAAGAAGGACAAATATGTCAACAGGGAAAGTTAACATAGTTCAAGAAAGCAAACACCATCCGGTAGCAATAAAGAGCAGGGAGAGAAGAGGCAAACCATCTCACTTCACCTCACCCATGCTACTTTGCCATTCAAACTGCCTTGCAGACACCTGGCACACATCACACAACTTTTTCATCAATACAGGACACAGAATGTGTGTGTATGACATGTGCAGCCCTCAGGCTATTTCACAGTCACGACAAATGAAAGGAAATTAGCTAATCAGCTCAAATTATACTTTGACAACAGCTCCTAAATCTCACTCTACTGAACAGCTTTCTATCAAAAACAGAAGCTGTAAGAAAATAATCACAAAGTTTTAAAAGATGAACCTTTATTCAAGCAAGAAGCATCAGGTATGAGAAAGAGGAAGCATATAGTCCAGGCACACGTGCACACCTGTTTTGCTATTGTTGACAGCAGATAGCTGCAGGGCTCTTCCTGAGAGACATCCTGCATACCACAAAAGAGCTGGAGAGTATGAACTGTGACCCCCTTCAGCTTTGATAGACTTGTCATTTTTTTTTCAGACTTTTCCATCCATCACGCACACTCTTTCTAATGTTTGTCTCAATTTTATGAAGATCCCTGGAGGGAATTTCATTGCATCTCTGACAGTTCTTTAATTGCTGTCAGTTGGAAACAGTGAGTTTTTACATGTGATTAGTCCTATTTGTAACTTCCTGACTTCATTGGAGAGGTCTGCTTGTTTCTTACTTCTGTTAAATGAGTGTGATTTCCTGACATGGTTGTAAAATGAATCTCACTTGGGAGTTTCCTCACCCCCAGGTGTGTTGAGAAGACTCAGGATAGCAGTTTTAAAGAAATAATTTACTTTTGTTACAAGGAAGGATCCTGTGTGATATTTTGATTTCTGCTGTCATAATAAGCAATGAAGGCAATAAAAGCTCTATTCTGTCATATTTAGAATGATAATCATGAGAGCTACTGAAATAAAATCAAATATTGCCTGAGGCAGTTCCTGAAGTTACCTGATCTGAGATTTGAAGGGAAATGGTATTCTTTTTGCTCTTTTCAGTCTTTAGATTACACAAATTCATCAACTAACAAACACAGCTGCCCTGTAGCACCTCCAACACAGTCAAAACCTACTTCGAAATCTTGTCAAATGAAAACTAACACTAGACCCCTATGCATCATTCCCTCAGACCAAAACACATAAACAAAAAAATAGCAGATCAAAGCAGTTGGATCAAATTGCATAAACTTCAGGGGAAAAATATCTGACGTTCTAGTTATTAACCCCAAGGGAACTTTGAGCTTTTATGGGGGTTCCAATCATTGCTGGAGAACAAAAGGAGGAAAAGGTTTGCATGGGAATGTATATAGTGTACCCCTGCATAAACATATATGACTGACATGGGTCATTTTAAGGTAGAATAATTCCCAGTCTAGGGAATTTATTGCAGCTGATGGATACAACATTCTGAAGCCACAGAAAGCCTATAGGAAAAAGTTCTGTGTTTCTTGATATTGCCTGACATCTCTCTGAATTTGTCAAGAGAGACTTTGGACCAGGTTTCCTAGAGGCTTCTTGGTACTGCTGCTATAGAAAAAGAAAGGTGAATGTAGTGGCAAGAACAGCGCTCAGCTCCTTGGTCTGCACTCACAGAATGGAAGCATCTTTCATCCAAACCCATGTCCTCTTCTCCTTTGAAAGGTAAGGAAGGGCAGTGGGTAGAGAAGCTTCCAGCTCCGTCTGACCCAAGTGCAAAAATAGGAAAAGGCACCCAAACGTTCACGTTATTCTCTGTAGGAAAGATGAGGCTGCATTGATTCAGGGCTCTTTTTCTTTAGGAAATAGAGTTTTGCACCATGAAAGGAAACACATACCACAGCCTGAGAACCCCAGCTTAAGGGCAGTGATAAGATTGAAACACTAAGCTCTCACAAGTCAGGAAATACCAAGCAGATGACACTTGGCTCTCTGCACTATGCAGAACACTTTGGCCAACAGCATGACAAGACCAGAGAATAGACAATTTTGCTGATCACTTCCTGTAATGTTGAATTGCTTGCTCCAATTTTTTACAAAAGGTAGAATAGGATCGAACATATGTGGCGGGGGTGGGGGGGAGTATAAACACATACATCTAGGAAAGTCTATACAAAATAAGCAGCTTGGATAATTTGCAGAGAGTGTAAAGAACCAGACTGACCAAAACTGCCTGATGAACTCCACTATTCGCATATCATCCATTTTGAATTTGTTGTTCAGTCTTGCCTGCAAGAAGGTGTCATTCAAGATTTATTTATTACTGAACTTGAAAACTGTGACAGACCAAGAAGGCCAACCAGGCATGAGCCTCTTTTGCCCAAAACACTGTACAAACACAAATAGCTTATAGTCTATGCACAGAAAAGGCATGTAAACACTGAAGATGTACTAAGGGAAGATCAACTGGATGGGGGAGAGAATATTGGAGAAAAATCTACAGCGGCCAGAGAGAGCCCAGTCACAACTATGAGTCCCAAAGGATGCCAGTTTCCAAGTCCTCTGGGCTCACTCCCAGCAGCAGTGTTTCAACTAGCTCTTTGCTTTCACCTCAACACTGCATGTACTGTGAACCTGTGATTACCTCACCAGTCACTCTACCAAACCAGCAGCGCTGTGTCTGCTGAGCTTTAGTGAGTCTGTCACCAGCCACAAAGAGGCAAAAATTAATCCCTATCAGCCATTTAGTCTTGGTGTCAGATCTGGCTCTGTCATCTAGTAGGAAATACCCTGACTCTCTCATTGCCATACACCTCTCCTGGTCTTGCAGCTAATGAACATAAACACTGACACTTCATAAGAGAAGTACTTGATACCCATTTTGCAGTCAGGAAAATTGCTGCACTAGTTACAGACAAGTAGACATTTGAGCTCTGCTTTTTGCCATTTTCCCTTCAGAGTGAAATCAATTATCCATGCACGAATATTGCCTTGTAATTTTTTTGCAAATTAATGGAAGTCCACTATCAAGCAATGACAGAGCTTTTGCTCTGGGAGTTATTCAGCACCTGGAAAAGGGAAGTTTAGCAATTTACCAAATGAACACTTCTTTCAAAAGAAACTTTCCCTTTCACTCAAAAATGTAATTTATGGAACCTTTCAAGGAGAAAACATGATGGAAAGATAAAACCTCCTGTTTAAAGTTCAGATTTGCAACTAAATCCACTTAGGCTGAAATCTATCAAAAATTTGGCATGCTTGGCAACTGCTGTCCCAGGAGGACATGGTCTGAAATACAATCCCATTAAATACAGTGTAAAAAATAAGTTGTCCGCTTTGTTTTGTCTTGCTCGCCAGAATTTATGTAATAAACGCTGCAAAAAGAAGCAGTATGGATACATGCAATGAAATTAATATGCCCTATGCTTTCTGCAAACTGAACCCCTCCACATGTCTCACGGCCAAGAGTATCTCATATGTTAGGCCATATATTCCCTCTTGTCCACACCAGCCTGCTCTGAGTTCTCATGAATGCTAATTTGCGTTAATTAATGTCAAGCCGTGTCATGTCATTAAAGACACTTTCTTTTTGCAGAACTCTGTTCTACCTTTCGACAGCTGGTGTCAGGACATTTTTTTCCACTTGAGATTTTTTCCACTTGAGATTTGAGTTCCGCTCTGACGTGCACCTGAGCGGCGAGTGCTGAAAACTCAGGGTGCCCATGGGCTCCCGTCCTCCCGCCCGGGCTAAAGCCGCTGGGGAGGGGAAGAAGGGCTTGCCCTCCCTCCAGCCCTTCCCGGAGGAGACGGGGCAGAGCGCGCTGCTCTTGCTCTCCCTCCCGTGGTGGATCCCTGAAGTGCCATGGGAGAAGGGAGGTGAGCTCCCTGGCCCTGAGGACGCTGCGCAAGCGGTGCCACCGCTCTGTGTTTGCACTGGAATGGACCGGGGAGAGAAATGGAGAAATATCCGCATAGACCCTCCCATCTCTGCTTTTTATTTTGCGTCACTTAAATCTTTGATGGCTCTCTTCAAAAAATAACCCATCCAACACACCAGAGATAATTTACTAAACAAATAAACCTATGGTTAACTCAAAGTCTGATTTATTTTCTATGATGACAATCTTTTTCATTTCTGCACCCTCTTGTGGGGACAAAGGTATCTTTACAATATGTGGTATTCTCGAGTACATCGTAGCATATTTATTTCAGGACCAGGTTTCAGTTACTTGATTTTATTTCTTTGATAGAAATTTTTACTTTAAAAAGTGACATCTGCTACAGCATCAGTTTTTCACTCTAGACAGCCCATCAGCCCACATGACAAATGCAACCTGGACTTGAGCAGTGTTATACATCATTATAGGTGAAAAAAGGTGATGCACAGTGACCACGGCATTAATAAATATAATTTACAGAGCCTGGGTCAGTTTCACTGACACCCCTTTGTCTGCACTAAGCGACATCCATATGGAGGCTACAGTGAATGAGAGATGATTAAAACACTGTGATTAAATGCAATAAATAATTCTTCACCTGCACAGACAAAGAAAAATAAATTAACTGAGACAACCGAACCAGAGAACATTGGTAAGCTGTGTTTAAGATGTCCTGCTTCTAAGAGAAAATTTCCTTTTCGTTTTAAGACCATTGGGTTCACCTCACAGTCCCGAAGAGGAACCCAGCGTGTTTGGATGACCATAGAAAATCAGGCTGAAGATAAGTGCACTGAAACCAGCATGGCACACACATATCAGCCTCACTGAGAAGAGATTCTCACATTTTAGTATCTTTCTGACATGCTGTCAACGCAATATTTCTACCTTGTATTCTTACAGCAGTGGCCCCAAACCCTAGATTCTACCATTCTCAGAAAGATGACACTGTGAAGAACAGCATCTTGCAAAGAAAAACATTTGGGAAGCAATCCTCTAATGGCATGATTTATGTCCCCAGCTCACACACTTTGTATTCTGTGACACTTCCAGACACATGGTCTGATTTAACAGCATTTCTGCACAAGTAGACACATTGCAGTTAAAATGTGGTTAAAATGGTTTGCATGTCTACTAAAATGGCACCCACTCTTCTCCCCGTCCTTCAAAGCAGTAACGAGACTCAATGGCAGATTTTACTCACACTAAATTCAACCATTTCTCTACTTTACTCCAAATAAGAGCAAGAAAGAGAGAATGGAACTGAGGAATTGCCTTCCCACCCTGACATCCAGAACACCTGAAATCTGCAGGTTTTCTCTGTACTGCAGCTTGCGACATGGATGATAGTGAGTCCATCCTGAATACCAATAAAATTATTCTTTACCTGTTGCCTCTTGCATTTCAAAAAATCTACTGATCTCTCCTGAGGTTTTACACTGTTCACTCACTGATAGTAACTTGTTTTAATTATGAAAAAAAGGTCAGAATATTAGTAATTGCATGATAAAGGCAGCCCAAGTAAAAAGACTGTGAGCACTTTATGGCAGCAAATTTATTTAAAAATCTGCAAAATTCAGCATGAAGCCATGACTTAAAGAACATTGCAAAGTAAAGGAATTTTTCTTTATTTGCATGTAAGTACTCTTTGGGTGCTCTAGGACTTAGAGATTTATAGTATATGTATGACAGCTAATTAATATACAGTTTAAAAATAGACACCTAAAAGACAAGAAAGTATATTATTACATCCTCAAAACAAACTTAAGGCAACACAAAAGAAAAAAATTATCTTTACTCAGTGACTCAGAAGATGACACAACAAGCAGCCTAAAGTAAATGGAGGAAAAAAAGCTAGGTTTTGGATAGGTATGATGTAAACATTCTCGAGCAAGTTTTCTAGCAACCCACTGAGCAAGCCAGGGAGAGAGCTGGAAAGGATTGCCTTCAGGAAATGTTTTCTCTTTCTGTCCTGACCAGAATTCTAGGTTGCATTCTCTATTAGCCTGGATGTTTAACAGCTGATGAAACACTTAGTGGTCATTTTTAAAAGGTAATAAATTAGATAGAGGAAAAAAATTCACTGAAGTACAGTTACTTTATTAGCTCATCAAAGCAATTTCTTCTTCAAGGACTGGCTAAAACTTCCATTTGGGAGACTGATTTCATGAGTACTGCAGTAAGATGTGACACTCCATTAGCTTTGCTGCTTGACAACCACTGATAATTTGGTAAAGCCATATTAAGCAGCCCTCTGATACTAAGCGTTATCACACCAAACTAAAAACTAGTCCATATTATTCCAGGTAGCTTTCACTTTCCCACAACTGAAGTTTGTAACTTTGGATTACAGCCCTGCACTGCAGCAATGGCTGTAATTCAGACCAATTCCCTATGTACGTGGGGCAGCCAGGCAAAGACTGAAAAACTGCAGGAAAAAAATGCAGGTATTTATGCCATACCTTCTCTTTTATGCTTAGTTTATTTACTTATATATAATATTGTGCTACATCTAGCTATCCCTCCTTTTCTTTTGGCATAAACTACTCTATGTGAGATCAGCATACTGCAAATTTTTTCTGAAGTATTTTCTCCTTCCCGGTTCGCCTCCAGTGTTGCACTGGAAACCATTTTATCTGCCACTGTAGAAAATATTAAGGCAGTGATTAGTAATTAGTAACCAGAACTGGATAAAGAAATGTCAACAGAAGCATATCTTGTGAAAATACACAGGGCCATTGAGACCAAATGACTGGCATCATGAGAATTTTTCTGTAGAAGACAGTAGAGGGACAGAGAAGGCAGTATTCACAAAGTCAAAAACTACTTTGACTATATTAATTTGGAAGAAAGCATTATGAATTTTCATCATGAAATGGCCTTCATGATGAATCTATGATGTCAACTCTTTAAAAATCTACCTCACAGCACAATACTGACTCAGTCAGAAAATTAAGATGCATTTGAGTTTTGATTCTAAAGAAAACGCAAAAGTTTTGGAAATCCCTGAGTCATTTGCAAGATGTAACTTCTTTTCACTCTGCAGATTGCCCAAGAATGTTTGAATTTGTCCAGATAGAAAATGTCACTCCTGAACCAAACTCGGACCTTCACGTCTGCTCAAAAATAGGTCTTTGATTTCAACTCTTTCTTACTCAGTTTTTAATTTTCAGGCGCCTCTGCACTTCCTGGTCTCAGGCCTGACAGGAAATGAAATACCAAAATACCATGAAAATGGCTGTGCCTGTGGTGAGGCTGGTCTGGCTGAAGAAATGGAAACATGAGCAAAGTCCTGAGCAAGCCAGATCTTGAAAAGATCTGTAGCCTGTTTTCCAGACCAACAGGGCCCAGATAGGTTTTGGATTGCAGCTAAACCTTTGGAGGCTTTTCAAAACGAACTAAACCTTGAGGTTTGCACACTGTCAAGAAATACAGCTGTTCCTCGAGGTATTCATAGGCAACAGGAGGCCAATGACAGCATCAAAAGTGGACACAATGTGTATGATCTACTTCTTTTTGTTTGCTCTGTCCTGCTCTTGCCGCTCCACTCACATTCATTTCTACTCTTCAATTCTAGTTTTAAAAATCTTATGGGCATGCAGTCAACCAGCCATCCTCATTAATGTCTTACACATTATAAGGTGCAGTTCATGCTGGCTGCATGCACAAAAATTACTTCTGACCCCTGATCAAAAGTTTGCTGAGTCTTTCAATATCAACTCCCACAGGTTTTGGTGTTGTTTCTTTAATAAGAAGTGTCTTGAGAGTTTATTGCAAGGAAGCATTGTTGAAAGTGTTTTATTTTCAGAGCTGATGTACCCTTGGTTGTATCAATGCCCATTTGCAGTAACAATGTTGTTAGGATCTGGAGCCACTTACAGTTTTATTTATGGTCTTGGTTTTTCAGTCACAATTAGAGTAACTTTTCCAAATGTTTTGGTTTGCAGGCGCCATCCAAATGGGTCCCTAACTTGGAAAGCTTTGATTGTGTTTAGTTTCCCTTTACTGAACTACCTTAGTGGTCCATTTTACATTGGTCAGTGTTGTGGAAGCTATCCAGCATACTAAATGGTATTGAATACTCACAAAGCATGTGCCAAGGGAGAAAAAGAAAACAATTGTTCCCCAAAATATTCAGCTGCTGATGAAACAAGCTATTAACAGGCAGAGGTGTTCATTTCAAGAAGCAATTTCAAGCAAACTTTCTCCCTTTGTAAGATCTATCAATTTTTTTGATTGTATTAAGAAAAGCACATGGTTCAGCAAGGCTTTGAAAGAATAGTTTGTGGTATGTTGCAAGTCATCAAGATTTTAAAATAAGAAACACTTGTATCCTATTGTTTGTAGAAGTACATCCACACACACACAACAGTGCAACTGAGATAAAAGCGAAGTTGACGGTTTCAAAAATGCAGTATAAACAATGACAAAGTGTATTGGTAAGTGCAGTGATCATAAACTTACTTATTCGAGGAACAAAATGAGTTTTCTTCAAAGCACTGTGTTTCAAAACAAAAGCAGCTATATCCACAAGATATTCATAATTTTCCTAATATAAGAAGTTAACAAGGCTCAGATCTCCTCCGTTTCATACATCCAGAAATAACGGGTGCACCTCACAGAGCAGAATGAAAATACAGCATTGCCAGAACATTCCAACAGTGTGTTACAAAAATTGCAGAGTGCTACCTGGTTTTCTATAAACAAGGTAAAAGGAGAAGGCTACTTAAGATATTTTGTGGAATGTAAGAACGTTTTACATTAGCATTTGACACAAGGGGAGAAAAAGCCAGGAGCAGCCAAACTGGCTACAGTCCCTCCAGATCTCATGGGTTCTTATGAGATAGCTCTCACCCTACCTTTCCATACTGAAAGCCATTGTTCCATTGCCAGTATTTGTTCATTTGAAATAACAATAACAATTGTTATAGTTGTTAAATATACTAAAGAATATTCTCTCAGTAATAAAGACCATTCTCCTCCTGCATGCATCCCTGAGGCTCAGTTAGCAATTAATAATTAGTATATTTCCCTTCACTTTGTCTATTATTGCAATATGGTCCTACTCAGGAGACCAGGGTCCAGGAGCAACCTTAGCAAAGAGTAATTTTGGTGACAAGAAGAAGCCAAGACTTGGACAAACTCAAAGTAACTCTGGACTATCTCTAACCCAGTGAACGCATAGAAAGGTGAAACTCTTAGACCCTGGTGCACATCATGGCTTCCCAATAAAGATTTGGGTATGCATCAGCCCGTCTCTCATGGTCCTTCTCCACCCTGGCACATAGGCAGGCAATCAAGTAAGTTCTGTCTGGGTCCAGAGTTTGGGCAGAGAGGGACAGATTACAACACTCACACTCACTTTAGATATAGCCATGAGGTCCAGGGGACCAGACTCTAGACAGGCGGGAGCGTTTCAACTACCTGCTGACTATTCTGATGTATCTGTCTGCCAGAAATCATCCTAATAGATACTACTTGGTAGGAGACCATATGCTCATCACTCCTTGCAAACCTGCAGTCACATAAGACTGTTAGACAATCAGAAATCTCTTAGAGATATTATTTGTGTGAAAACTCTGTAATTTATTGCTATTGGACTACTGCAAAGCTTCCAACATCTGAAAATCACATATTCACCTGTACTATAGACATGTGTGGTTGTTGTGGGTATTTCTGCCCAAGTGAAATGTAAAAATATTATTTCTAATTAAATGGGGAAACAAGTCTGTAAACTACAGACAGAAAGTCTTATCTGAAAGTAGTACTTGTTCCATTCCTGGAGTTAGTGAGGACATAAAGTTAAAACAGCACAGAGGTCCGTTTATAGAGATGAAAATCTTTAAGACAGATGTTGATATCCTCCCTCCCTGCCATGTCATCACCCAGTTTGTTGCTTAGAGCCCAGGCAAGGAAAAAACCTCTAATCCATGTGTTACCTTTTGGAAAAAGGTAGAGTGGCTTTTGCTAGAGGGAACTATAATTTTATTATCGTGTCTCTGCCAAGGTTCATCTTATATCAGATTTACCACTGCAGTAAAGGAGACTGTGCCATTGATATTGTCATCATCTGGCAAGATGAGTATACCTGTGACAGTACCTGTGCCATCAGGGATGTGGATTTCCCCTCCACGATCATCCATGATTTTATGTTTTCATAAAACTCAGATCCATAGTGAAACATGCCCTGTTCCCATGAACTCTGGTTATTTATGAAAATTTCAGCCTTTATCTGCTATTCATCACGCCACAAATAAAATCTGCATCTGATGGGTGGCCAAAAGAATGGCCGTTCTCAGTCGCCACACAGTGGCATAGCAGGTGAAAAAAAGCCATAGATTTTCTTGGTCTTTCTACACAGCTTTGGTTTGTTGTTCCTTGTAATTATGCAGGTAGTATCCATGAATATTTGAGAAAGGTACATGTGGAAAGAGTTACATAGTCTGCGAACTACAAGCAAAATTATTACAGGAGTTCAGAATGATTAAGCGGTGTAGTGTTTATTGCTGTAATAGCATTTTTATTTTTATTGTTGTTTAAATAGATTAAGTAGAGAAACAGTAGAAATAAACCTGCCTCACTCAAATTTCAGCTTTGTGGGAAGATGTAGAAAGTATATGTGCACCAGTGTGTGTTTGTGTTATTTCATTCCCAGGGGTGTCTGCCTGTCCACAACTTGTTTTAGGGAAGGATTTCCAGTGTAGTCTATTATTTGTATGGGTTAGCCCTTTCCATAAGAAGAGCACAGGCAGTGGAAAAATTAGCATGAACTCACTACCTACAGTCCTCTACTAACAAGGCTAGCTATGCCTACCAAAATGTTCAAATTCATTTCAGTCTGAAAACTTGATGTTTTCAAAACCATTACCTTTTTCACAGCAGAGGCAGAGGGTGGGTATTCCACCAGGATTGACTTTTCTGCTCATGGTTCTTAAAGATGCAGACTACTGTGTAGTCTGATCTATGATTACTACTACTAATGCATACTGAAACGATGAAAGAAGGAACAGAATGGCTTTAACATCACTCAGATGACAGTGAAGTCAAATACATTTGCATGAGTATATGATATTAATTTTTAAAGAGTGTGCTGAACTGCCCTTGGCCAGATTTTTCAATGTTTTTTTGAGGCAGACAACCCCTCACTAAATGAAAAGTATATCCTGCAGTGATTTATATCTTAATATTTTAAATGGCTTTAACATAATTTAGGTTATGTATCACTTAAAGATATTGTAACGGTCACAATCACTCTTACTTTACATTTGGACAAACTAAGGTTTGGTAGTATTTCCAAATTACTTCCACACTAATATTTAGAACTCTTTTTATGTACAGATAAAAAGAATATTACATGTGCTATCTTGTAAATTATACATACATTTGTTAAAGTGAACTTGAAAGTAGATTGCAATTTTAATCTGTTTACTAGAAGAGTATGTATCACCTGAGAGTCTAACGGGGCTTCAAATGAATGTCTTAAAACAGAAAAATTTGATGATCACTTGACTTTATCTGATCCACACTTCAAAATGCCACACACAATAAAATTCATGGAGCAAACCCATTCCTTTAAGGTTTTCAATTAGCAGCTTCTAATCTATAAATCATTTAAGAGGGGAAAAAAAAAAAAAAAAAAAAGTCAAACTTAGACAACAAGGCAAAACTTTTCCTGAAGAATTTCAGGTATGAACAGCTCAGCCATCCCCCACTGCCATTTCACCTTGAGCTGTCCCTATAGCACCTTACTCAAGAAGGGGGGAAAAAGGAGAAGAAAAAAAAAGAGGAAAAAACTCAACTCTCGGGATTTTACAGAAATTTTCTGAAAGACTTAAACAAAATAGGGCCTATTTAACTTTGCAGCTGCCTATAACTTTACCATAATAAACTCTAAGCGCACAGCCTTCACCAAAACACTTAAAAACAGCTTGAAAGAGGTATTCGCTGCCCGTTATGTTTACTCAAGCACTTGTTTAAAAACACATTTAAGGAAAATGTTTTTATTTCTACAGATTGCATTAATTATAGCTTTGCAAACACTGCAAGCTCTTCAAGAAGACTGAACTGAGCTATTAGCTGCAAACCTCAGGTCTTGGCTAGAAGAGTGGTTATGGCTTATTTAGTAAGCCTAATGAATTGGCTCACCCATCTCTACGCGGACTTCCATGTATAGCACCATGGAGCCTGGAATAGCCAGAAAGGCTTGTTTCATATCGCTTTATAATTAAAACAAAGTAGACTCGGTCAGCCCGAGTGGGTCCAGAGGCAGACCTCCCTGCAGCATTACTCGTGTGTCGGGCAAACAGAAGCGCTCGGGCGGGCATTAGCGCGGGACGGACGCTCTGCGGGGACCCGCAGCAAGGCTCTCCCCGGCGGTGCGGCTGCTCCCGGGGCGCTCCGCGGAGCTGCGGCCCGGCCGGGGCGGGGAGCAGCGCTCGGCCCGCCAGCCAAGGGTGCCCCTCGCCGCCCGGGGGCCGCATCGCCCGCTCAGGTGCGCCCGGGACAGGCTGGCGCTGCGGCGGGGTGGCCTTACCGTGAGGGCTGAGAGTTTCTGTGCCGGCACGGCGGGGAGCAGCTCCGGCAGCAGCAGCAGCAGCGGCACCCACATCCTGAGGCGGCGGCGGCGGCGGGCACGCAGCGGCTGCGGGCGGCGGAGGACGGGGACTCTCCTTGGGATGTCAGCCCCCCGGCCACCCGACGCCTGCTTTGGCTCCTTTTCAGTCCCTCCGGCTGGGAGGTCCCAGCTCAGGTCCTCAGTTTTCTTTTTCCCCACCCCAACCTTAAAATTTGGGGACCCCTGTAAGTGCCGCCTCTCAGCTTTTCTCCCTCTCTCTGCGTCCCTCGGGAGTCAGCCCCGGCTAGGAGATGCTCCCCCAGGCTCTCCGCTCCCGGAGCCCTCCCACTGCCGGGGGAATCTGCCGGACGCCGCCGCCTCCCCCGGGGCGCCGCGCCTGCTCCGCCTCGGGCGGGCTGCTGTCTAGCCCTGGGGATCCCTTTCTCTCCCTTCCAGCCCTGAGCCCTCTGTGGCAGGGGAAGCGGGAGGAAACGACTGGGACGGGAAGGGAGGACCCACCACCACGGCCGGGAGCACGCGGGAAGGCACTGCCGCGGCTGCGGAGGCTGGCGGTGTGCGACCTCTCCGAGCCGCTCTGCCCCTTTTCCTCTTATCCTTCCCCCTCCCCAGCCCGGCCTCCGCTTTCTCCTCCCAGACGCACAGATCCTCACCGATTAACCCTCCCCGGTGCTCCCGAGGGGACGCCGCTTGCTTCCCCCGCAGGGTTTATTCCTCCCTCACCCCCCCCGCCTCACTCGGAATCAACATGTACAAACACCCGCAGCCCCTGGCAGGCGGGGGAGGGCAGTCCCGACCCCCGCCCCGGTGAGCCCGACCTCCTACCGGAGTGCCCCGGCCCCGCATCCCGCCGGGCGGCTGCTGCTCTAGAGAGCAGGCTCTACCCTGAGCCCCTCGCTGAGCCGCGTGTGACAAAGCCCGCAAGGATGTCAGATGGAATGCTTGAAAAAATTGTCACTTGTGTGCTGGGAGTTGTGCCGCTTTGCAGCCTTCCTAAAGCCCTTCTGTGTCCCACTTAAGACACCTACTGCTGACTTTTCCAGATCCTACAATGTTCAATTGATGCAGCCAGCAAACTAGTTGCAGCATTGCCCGGTCTCAGTGAGCACCCACAGTCACAAGAATTTGAAAAGCTCCCTTTTCAAAAGGTTTTGTTTTATATGATGCAATTTTTAACAAAGTATTTGCACACATCTATGTGTCAATGCCCTGTAATTTCTCCTGCACTTTTTAAACGGGGAAAAGAAAACAAAGCTATCATATTCCGTTCCCCAGGTTGGAGCATGTTTGAGGCGCTTCACTGCACCAGACCTCTGCTGCTCTCAAACTAGCAGCACCTCTCATAGTGATAGCAAGTTGCCAGTTGCAGCATTAGGCATTGCAGTACATTTTTCCAGCCTGGGCTTCACAGCCCTTTCCTCTCAGCTGGGTGAAACTTGGCAATGTCTGTCAGAGACGAAAGGATTTTTTTTTTCTTGTGACCATGACTAGCCTTTTTCATACCACAAAGTAATTCACCACATGTACAGAGCTCTGTTTCCCCATCTTTCTAGTCCTCTTCCATGCTCTCCTGGCTGCCTCAGTTTGTTTCCCAGTTTTTGTCAATGTCCCCTTCATCACAATCCTGTGCCTGCTTTCCTTTCTCTTTCACCTTGCACTTTGCATCTTGCAAGCCCCGCAGCTCCTTTGCCTTCACTTCAATGCTGTGTGCCACACCACTGGCATGAAGCTGGGCAGAGGCAATTCGTGGCCAGCCGTCCCTTTGCTCTTTGTCTATCTTGTTTGTCTTTGGTTTGTCTGTCAGGACATGCCAAATGACACAGCAGTTTGGGGTTGACACTGCAGAAAAAAATACATTCTCAGAGTTGATGAGAAATATATCTAATAAAAGCAAACTGCAGGTTTTTGTGGGCTTAGAATTTAGTCGAATGTGAGTGGATTTACATGAATTTGACAATAGACAAAAGGCCAAAATTCTGCAGAAATGCAAGTTTAGAGTCCAGAAACTGTTGACATTATCATTTTAAAATAAAGATGATTTGCCAAAATATACACTGTTATTTTCTCTACTGTCATTTCCCCAACTTTTCTCCAAAGAAACTGAAAATGCCATTTAAAATTTCTTCTTTCGTTTATTTTGTCCACCCATCCTAGAAGATAATTCAGCCTAAGACAGGTATTTTTAGAGGAAAATAAGAGACCAAGTGATAAAAACCCAGCAAGGTTTAAGCAATGGAATGTAGCATTGTATAAATGTAAAAGACAGAGTGATTTCAACAGGCAGAGCTTCCAGCACCATGTGGCAAGATGCCTACCTGCCTCCAAGAACTTCCAGTCTGATTAGACAGAGACTATGAAAAGGGAAAGAAAAGTTTTTCCTTGCTATAGCCAGGGAAATATTTTGAGAGAGTCGCATCAGTACTCCTTACAGATGTTGACCATTTATTTAAAAAGGAGACAGCTTTCCAGAAGGACTCATAGGTCCATCCACAGCCATCCCCTCCACATAGATGCACTGAAGGAAAACTTTGTTTTACATTACTTCTTGTAGTGTGTCAGTGGTGGGTTTATCCTGAGCTCAGCCCTCAGCCCCCACAACTAGACATATTTTGGGTTGTGTTGGAGTCAGTTGCCACCTAACACCAGGAGGGTGCCCACACTGGATCTCTGCTTGTACACAAGTCTCCTGAAGTCCTACACATCCATTAGCACAATGAGACCCAGGTATTCTCCTCCTGCCCTGAGTCTTCTGAGAGGTGTTGAGGAAAGCAGCTTGTATTGCTCAGATGAGGGAACCTCATGGCGCATCCTATATAGTTCAACAGCAGGGGATCCAAACATACAGGAAATACACAGCAGAATTTAATGAGTGCTTTCATTTTATGCTTCTAATTGGGTCAGAAAAAGAAAAGGGGAATTATCTTGCTGCTACAGAATTGTTCAGGCTGCTCTAGAATACTGTGGATGGCTGCCCATCCTGCATTAAATTCAACAGGATTGTTCCAATAAAGATCCTGGAAATTCTAATTGGGAGAAAGGAAAACTTATCTGTCTCTTGACTATCAAGACTACAGAAAGTAAATCCTCTTAGTTTACAATATAGCACTGTAGTGACAGGGATGGACTGCTAGGTCCAAACTGAGTTACTTGGTGGGGGTATGTAAGCATTCAGGAGTCTGCTTATCAGGATCAGGTGTTGTTTGGCAGAGGATAATGCAATGCTGAGAAAGAGAGTCTTTTTTGCCTGTGAATTTCTGGCACCCCTATTCAAAGAGTTAGCAAGCAGATTCTCTGCTTATACCTGCTTTTCAAGTTTGCTGCTTCTCAAGAAGCAAATGTATTCTGTAGCCTCACTTGAGATATACCAAACACTTGATTTATTTTTAAAGTTGGAAAGAAATAATGGGAAATCATATTAAAACTCAAGCAAGCAATTGTTGTAATACCTAGAGAATACACAGGGACTTACAGACATGCAAACAAGTACAGAACAGTTATTTCCATGTTGTGTGACTAGGACATACCTTTCTCTCAGGGGTTTCTACGTTACTGAGTATCATGAAATCTCAGCCAGTGACAGACTGTGTCTGTAATAAATACTAACAAAATAGAAGTCATTATTTTTTTTTCACTTGTACGGCATTTTCTCTTAGCTTCTTTTAGAGACATACTAAATCAGACCCAACTAACATCAATGACAAGTCTCCCATGTCTCTGAAATGAACATGGATGAAAAGTTCACAAATAGAAACCTGGAAAACTCCAGCTCTACTGCACTTGTATAATGAACTGTATTCATGAGTTTTCATACTTGATGGGAGTGAGATCTTGTATATACCATACATTTAGCTTAAAGTAACAGTAAAATCCTCTGCTGTCTTCCTTTGTGTTTGCTGTGAGTAATTGGGAAGATGAATTCCAAAAACTAGATAGGAGTCTGTGGGACTTCTTTAAAAAACTAAAAATTGCTTATTCTTTTTAATTAATTTTTTAAGTGGAAAATGGTCTTTATAAACTGTTTTCACACAGCTGTGAGCAAGCAGTCAATGATGGAGCTGTGTTCTGTGCCACCTGAAACTTGGAGTTTTTATATGATTTGGGAACCAGAGGCTGAAATCCTCTTTTTTGAGAGTTACACAGGTGAGCCAAACCCTCATCCCAAAACACCGAGACCTATACATTATTTAATCATTAAAAATAAAGTCATCGAACTGACCTTTTAGGGAGGGGACAGAATATAGAGGTCAAGTCAAAACTGCAGAGGAACAGACCAATGTGTGTGGCTGGCTGTCCTTGGGAAAATAGACAGCTTTGGAAAGCATCATCCTTCACTTAGACTTTATAATTTCAGCATGTTGCATTTTACATTTGTAGAGCTTACTATGTGGAGATTTATCACTTCTTAGTGAGTAGTCAGTATGAGGAAGAAGACTTAAACCTCTTCAGGGCAACAACAATGGCAAAAACACCCAACTCTCAACTTGACACAAGAGCAATGCTAGCAGCATTCCCACCTGCCAGAGACACAGTTCTTTTACGCTCTTCCCATCACCCAATGCCAGTGCACTCTTAATCAGATCTTTTATACTTTTTTCAATCAGAAGATTGCTTATTGCAGCGCAGAGACAGGCACTGCTGTTGACTCACTCACCTTGCATTAAATCAGAGGTTTAATGAGGAGCCACAGGTGCTCCTCTTTCACTCAACTGTGGAGCATGGGATGGGATGGCTGGGATGAGAGCCAAACTCTGAAAAAACATCTGGTGGCTGAGTTAAAGGAGCACCAGGGTTGGCAAGAAGGATGTGAACACCAGCAGAGGCAAGAAGGATAAAGAGGAAAAAACAGCCTTTTGGAAGTGCTGCTGACAAACCTGGTCTCCTGCTTGACTGTCTGGAAACAACCATGGTGTTCTGCATGATTCTTGGAGCCTTAGACATAAGCCATGCTGTGGTCAGAAGGAGGAACTCTGTCTGGGGGGGATAAATTCATCCCTAATTCTTGCACCTAGGTTGGCACCAACCATTAAAATCATAAAGGAAAAGAGCTATTGCATGAAGTGAAATACTGGCTGTAAAAAGCTTTTCTGAGAGCCAGGGAGTAGCTGACTTAGGTGACAAAGGATGCAACAGAAAATAAGAACACAAAATAATACCAGAAGATCTAAGACATCAAAATTCTTTGTCAGAGAAGTAGTATGTGTTTTATTATTATTATTATTATTATTATTATTATTATTATTATTATCTTTCTGTGGGTGGACTTATTTTGCTATTCTTACCTCTTTACAGTATGGCTCATCATCTTTTGGAGGAAATATTTTTCATTTTCATACAAAAGAAGGAACAAACAGTTTAAATGTGAAAATATAGGAAATCTTCTTACTGGGAAGATCCTGACCAGATTTCAGAGATGTACCACTTCAGCATCCATATGCACTGCTTCTCAGAAGAATAGGAGGTGGTTCCACTCTTCTAATCCTTAGAGGCTAAATGGAAATGCTTTCACAGGAAAAGTGTGGTATTTTATCAGTGGAAATTTCATGCAGTCCTAAATGTGGAATAAAAAGCTAGGTTTAGTGCATGAATATATTTTATTTCCAATCCATAGCACTGACATTTGTATTATAATAAGCTTACTATTTTGCATTCACAAACCCGTTGTAACCCAAACTCCTTTACATTGTCACTCCTCTTCCTCAGCCCCGTGTAAAGGGAGCCCCGTGGTCCCAAGCCAGCTTTCTGTGGGCACAAGGTGTTTGCAAAGTCTTCACCACACCTGGGCATCTCAGCCCAAATGCCAAGGCCCAAAAGCTGCAGCATCACCACTGGCAGAGATCAACCCAGGACAGGACGGAGGCGAAGCTGTCTGAGCATGCTTGTCCCTTTCCACATCGTTCCTTCCTCCTACATAAACACAGGGCTTCCATCTTCAGGGCACCTTTCACAGTGACTAATGCCTTTTAAGACATTAGGAAGTAGAAAACAAACAGGCATAAGCTAGTTGTTCCTTAGCCCTTCTGCCCTTCACTCCTACCCTCTCCTTTTAATGGGCACATGGCAAAGAAAAGTGTATTTACTCCTTTCTGCCCTCTGTGACTGTCCAAGGAAAGTCAGAACAAATCTTCTGTGCTAGGTGAGAAAACATGACTGCAAACAACAGCCTCATCTGCAGGGGTGAAATATTGGAAATATAAGCAAGAGGGAGGAGAGGACCCCAAAATTGGGGGAGAGCAGAAATATCTACCCAGAGGGTGCAGATCTGCAGTTAGAGTCCTGCAGCCAGCTTTTGAGTTATCCTGAGAATGTATGCAGCGGAACTTCTGGTAGAAAAGTGGTATTATCAGCATTCAGTGGTCTGTGCAAAAATTGCTACAGGTGACCTAGCGAGATTTTGCTTTGCAATGGGTTGCAGCCACTTTTAATCTCCTGAGAGTCATCTTTTCTTACCAGGTTCTCACCAGAAAGAGTCAAAAGTTATAATAATGCAAATATTATATATTATTTTGCAAATAATGCAAAAAGTTCATTTAAATTTTAAAGAAAAAAATATTTTAAAAGCCCACATTTTGGGGGGAAATGCCCATTTTTTCTAAATGTTTTGGATTGTCATTAACTGGTTTTGCCCAGCTGGTGAGTACAGGTGCATTCCCATAGACATGGTGGTAACAGTAAAACAGCAGGTTAACATGGCAACGGACATGACTGCTTCTCAGCTTTTAATCACTTCTTTCCTTTACAATTTACTCAGTATTTCAGAAGCTGTGATTTTCATGTACTTCCCATTGCCTACCAAAGGCAGTGGTTGCACCTTCTGCCACCAGTTTGTTTGTTTTCACTTATGCTGACTACTAAACTAACTAACAGCCATACATTTTGGAGAATGTGTTCATAAGTGCCAAGGTTTCTTCAAAAACCATTGAACATCCTGTAGAGTAATGTCAAGAACTCATTTGGGCATGTGTTGCTTTACCACTTTAGAGAAAAGACAATATTATTTTTTTGTTTTAAACTGAAGCAAAAAGCAGCAAGTTTTATGGGTTTTGGCAGGCTGGTCTTTGTTGCTAGCATTTCTCCTTAAGCTGAGTTAGTAGTGAGCTGCTGGCTCACCATGTCTCTGGGGCACACTGAGGTACAGTGTAAAGAGTGGGGCAATAAGATAAATTTATAGCAAGAATTAAGTGCAGAGACATCATGAGTAATTGAATAAGGAGCTGTCAGCTTAGACAAACAAACTATCAAGGCTTTTTCTCTGTAAGGCTGACATTAGACCAAAAGTTCATTTCTCAGACCTGAAGAAAAACTTTCTTTCTCATTGTGGTTTTAAACCTCTTACAGGCTTCATAAACATTAATTCACAAGGTGTTTAAAATTTTGTGTGTCAGCAAAGATTTGTGCAGGTTCTGTAGCTTGTATTTATTTCTATGGAGTGACTAAGGCATAAGAAAAAAAGATTCTTGCTTATGAAATGTAAACACAGGCCCACTTGAGAGACAGTGATAGGAATTACACTATTTAGTAAATGATTGGTTTCCACTGGGAGAGCAAAGTATTTTGCATTGGAAGAGACACAGAAAAGAAAAAAAAAAGAAAAGGGAATGTTTCATAACTATTTTTCTAAGAAAGAATGTGAAACAGTATCTGTAACTGGCACCTTATAACCCTTAGATCATTTGGCCTTTCCTGAGCTCACAAGAGTCAATCAGAAGTTCTTCAGGGAAACAAAATGTACGTGTGTTTGTGCCACTGCACACCAACTTTTAAAAAGCTATGCTTTCCACAGTGGGGGCACATCAATTGCAATAATATCAGTCAGGAATATCTGTCAGGAAAGATTCCTTGGGCTCCCAGCAAGTGCTTCCACTGACAAGCAGGCAGAACTTTGCCCCTCAGCCAAAAGGCTGCTGCTTGAGATGCCTGGAGATAGAGGACACCCTTTGAGCTCCTATGTTGCCTGAATGACACCCAGCTCTCCCATATCCCATCCTATCCACCAGCTGGTCAAACTGTTCTGGAGTAGCTCTGACAGATGAGCTCAGGACAGAAGGATCTTCTGGTAGTCAGCAGGGCCAGCTGCTCCCCAGCACTGGGGAGACTTTTCATTAGGAGCAGGGTTAAGATTTGATACGGCAGATTTGAGCAGAGCGGGGATGCGCACCTTTGTCTCCTGTGTGCCAGGTGATCATCCCAAGCAGCCAGCTAATGTGTAGTCCCTGCTTGGTTTTTCAGGAGAAGTTTTTGCTGGTATTGTGACTAATGCATTGCAGCTCTGCTGGCAAAATCCAGTTAGGTTGCCAGGATGTGTTATTTCATCCTTGGAACCAGTGCAGTGTCAGGAGTTGCACCACCCCTCTGGGATTTATTGATATAAAAATTCCAGTACAGCTATACTTGCAAGCTCCTTCTAGTGTACACTATGCCTGTGAAATAGAGTATTTGAGAACTTTTGGCATTAACAGATTATTTCTTTTTACCACATTTTTTCAGAAATGTGGGATAAACAGTGAAAATAATTTAGGTTAACAAATTCTGTGCCTAAGCAAATATTACTGGGTGCTTTGTTAGACTGGGGTTGACATTAGAGTTAGGGAAGAAAAACAAGTAACAGTGTTACTTTTCTTTGAGATTCTTTTCTGTGGCCAGTCCTATTAGTTACAACTCGAATCTACAAGTCATCTCAAAAAATACCCAAGCCATGACCTGTCACTTATTCCTGTAAATCATATTGACTTCAGTTGCATTCCTTCAGTGCAGCTGAGAACAAAATTTGGCCAAGATGTATTAAGCCTGCTCTTTTGCCCAAAGGTTTTACATATTTCATGTGAAGAGGTCTAACTTAATATCAGCTCATCATCTGCCACTTGGGCAGTCAGCATAAATCTCCTAGGGCAGACTTGGTAGGGTTAATCTCAGTACAACAAATTGAGGAAAAATGTCCAGGGATAATCTAAAGAGAGTAACAGAGGACAGGTCTGGTTTTCCAGGGTTTTGTTACAACAGGTTATAGTTACAACTACATAGGTGACCCCTAGCAGCATGGTCAGTTTGTCTTCAGCCTGAGAAACCATTTTTGCCCCATGTTTCACTACATCAATGCCTAATCCACACCAGGATGGGTCCAGGGAGCAAACTTGGGTCCAATAGTATCTACTGTCTTTGCCACATTGTTTGTTCCCCAGCCATTAAGATTTTTTTTTGTCTATTTCAGTCCCACACAGCTCTGAGCTACTGCTTTTTCTTGACTGTGCTTTCCTCTAGTTGGGAGGCAGGACTTGGCTTTTCTCTTTGAGATGCCTCACTGCTACAGGTGCCATTACAAATATTTTATTTGCTCATTTTCAGAAACCTGGAAAGTGAAAGAATCTGAGGTAGAGCTGAATGCTACTTTGCAAATACTCATGAAGGTATGTCCAACTTGGCACAGAGCTAAGTCATCCCAGTTGGCAGGAGAGCAGAAAGTCCTTTTCTCTCTCAAACACGAAATCTGAATGTCTGCCAGCTCCCTGTAATTACAAGCCCCAAAGAGTGTCTACTCCAGTGTAACTAGAGATCTATGGGTTTTGGCATTTCATGTATCCATTACCACTCAGTGCTACATCACCAGGCCAAGATGGGAATTTCCTTTGTGGGGAGACCTCTTTTATTAATAAAACACCAACCACATTTGTTCTCCAACATCAATCTCAGCTGGCTAATTTCTTTTTGTCCCCCAATACAAAGCTTCATTTTGAATGCTCCTGGGGAGTATCCCTTCTCTCTTGTTTGTCTCTGCCTGCATTTAATTCTGCGTCAGTATACACAGCAATAATTTCCACTCCAATACAATGAATACACTTTCTGAACAGCCTGTTAAGGTCACTACAGGTTGAATTCAGACTCCTCAGATTTGTCATGCTTGTCCATGACTAGCAGCACCTCAGAGCCACCATACATTGTCACACCCATTGTACATAGCAGTGGGATTATAGAGGGCTCCTGACTGCTGACCAGCTGGAGTCAGAAGTTGGGAGGAATATCATCGGCTGCAGGCTGAATCAGAATCTGTATAAAAGTTCCAAAACTTGCTGAAAAGCTATTAAAATCTCAGATGACTTGCTGGTGCTGAATGTGATCCTGTCAGCACCTGCTTCTGCACTGTACAGCAGGCGGCAGCAAAAGCACCCTCATATCGGAGTGTTGGTGACATAGATGTACAGATTGTGTCTGAAAATTGATTCACCAGGTATGGTGGGTAACTGTGGCTCTCATGGGCCCTTACAAAAGAGTCCTCAGATGCCTGTATAATGCAGGTTATTCCTGCCTTTCATGTATTCATCTATCTCCATTCCTGCCACTGTCAGGTATGGATCCACTGCTGGAAGACAAGTCTTTTCCTGCCTGTGAGGGAAATGTTATCACAGCAGATTAAGAGAGAGGTAGATTTTGAATAACATTTTGCCAAGATCTTTCTTGTCCCCAGGAGAACAATCTTGGGGAGGGCTCTGCCTAGCTGGGTTCTTACATGATACTATTGGAGCAGTGACTGTTGGCAACACAGGGAATATGCGTTAATTTTTTATCTTTTTGGTGAGAACACTGTGGAATAAGGAATTCCCTTAAGGTGAGGGAGAAAGCAATACAGCAGCTGTTACAAAACCATCTGACTACCCACATCCTTGTGTACATTTGGTTTATTTGTACATTGGATTTGCTCAGCTTCTGTTCTTTAAGATGAAACTAAAGGAGAGAAAAGTGGAAAAAACAAAAAGTAACATAAAAGTAACAATGTAAAAGGAGAGTGAAGAATAAGCAGAGGTTCCTTCCCCTAATAAGAGACCAAACCTGTTCAGTGAGTAGCAGACTCTGCCTCTGGCCTCAGTTCTGCTGAAACACCTCACGTCTGGTAAACTGTGAGCTGCAGCTTTCCTTACTGCTGGTACATGCACCACAGGTCTCACTTCTTCAGTGCTCCTGGCAGCAGGTGATGCACTTGATCTCCTGTCACAGCTCTTCTGTGCCTCTGAGCCTCTCTCCAGTACCTGGGCAGTGACATTCAAAGGACATTTAGGACCACGATCTCCCCAAGCCTCTAGTGCTGTGTTAACTTCAACTGGAGTTATCCAGCAGGGATCAGAGAAATTAAAAAGGCTGAGAAATACAGTGTTATATAAATCATGTTTCCTTATAAATAACTTCAAAAAATTGTACTCAAATAAGCCAAAAGCATGGAGAAACAGCCTTCATGTGTTTGCCACTTGCCAGTTAGAAACCTCTGTGTGCACTGATTTATAGTTTATTGCCAACCGCACTGTCATTGAAACTTGAAATTGTTTTATACCAGAAGGTTTTTGCAGATTTTGAAAACATTTGTTTTTGGTCTGATGGGACTTCTAAATCTTATGAGGGGTTGTTGGTTTTTCTTTTTGTTCTTTTCTTTAGAATTGCAAGCTCCATCCCTTCCATTAACCTCCCTCACCCTTTGTTATCATCACTTATGCAAATATGAATATTATTTTTTTATTATTTTCCATGCTTAGAAAAATTTTTTTTTTTATGAACTGCAATCAGAAGGGATTTCTCTGTTCTTCAAGGAGTCAGCCTAGGTGGGTTTTGGTTCTCTCTACTGGAGCCTGAGGTCCCCAGCTAACTTTGAACAGTTGAAATTTGGAACGAAAGTGCAGCTAAAGTTTCAGTTGGTTTGGGCATTTAACCAATCACATATAGACTCAAAAAGCTAGTAAGTAAATTCCTTTACTTCTTTTGACTGTTCAAAGGCAAACTTATGAACCTTGTTCACTCATAGCTTCAGTGTGGATAACCATGAGATTACCTGTGTGGGCTTGTCCTCAAAAAGAAAAGCTTCCAAAAACTTTTATTAATGTCCAAGAATATAGCAGGAAATTGAGTTGTAAGCATGTATATAACTTCAGTTGGATTGTGCATTGCAAATCAAGTAATATGTGCCTCTATGAAGTTTTGTGTGAATGTACGTGAAAATGGTAACTTTTGGCATCATGCAATTATCTTTTGACTTTTAGGCTCCCCAAACCCCTGAATGAAAACAATGCCACATGACAATAATTTTTCTATAAAAACAATAGTATTTTTAAAATTTGAAGATACACACCAAATATGGCAAGGAATAAGCTTTCTTTCAAGAAAAGCTGATTACCACTATTTTTGTCACTGGAATAAGTATTTTCTTGTTACTGCTATAACATAGAAAACCATTTGGCTTTTTACATTATTTGTAGCTGAGTAACTCACTCATGTTAATTAATGAAAAAGATTCTGCTGATAAGAGCTAGCAAAAATAAGAATTATGCTTAGAAGTATAGACATGTCTTTTCTATAAAATATATCTCATTTTCAGGGATAAGACTTACAAACATGACTGCATTGAGATTCCTTTTATTTCGGGGGTGGGGGGGGAAGGGTGGAGAGGCTTGGGGTTTTTTTGAATTTTTTCAAACATGGAATCCCCCAGGAAATTTCAGTGGAGTTGCAAAATTTGCAGCAAAATACTTGATTTGGTAAAAAAGCCTCTTCAAGATTAGATTAAACTATTTCAAGCAGTTTTACTATAGACTCAAAATTGTGCCTTTAATCCAATATAAACTCTGTTTAATGAAAGCCATCTGCAGGTCATATCATTGCCACTCCTCACCCCATTCCTATTGCCGCTTGAAGCATCTCTGTATCGGCATTTACTGTGAGTGGCCACTGTTTTCCAGCAGAAGCCTTGTAATTATAACATCAGTCCAGCAGCTGGGACTTTCTACCTCTTGCTGCCTCTCCTGTCGGCTCGTGCTGCATGGCTGAGCCAGTCGTGATCGCTATGCAGCTCGTTTTGCCCATCTGATAAGAGGATATTGTATCTGCCTGCCAGGTGTGTTGTAGGGACACAGTACTTAATGTTTGCAAAGAGCTGGTGTGGTACTTGATCAGGAACCCTGCAGAAGGGCAAAATATCACAGTGGAGTTGGAGTACAGACTCAGACAACCTTTAATTATCCCCCGGTTTAAAAAGTTTTGCTCAGGCTACAGTGAAAAGAAATTATGGCTAAACAAATTTAAGATCACCCAAAGTCTTTTTTTTTCCACCCTGTGCTGTCTCACAGCCCTTGTGAGATCTTACTTGTGCTAAGATCTGTTGATGGGGCCATGCTGTCCTTATCTATACACTGACCTGAATGAGAAATTATGTTGCTGAGAGGAGACTTACTTTTAACTAGATCAGTTCCCTGATCTGCTTTCAGCGTGTCCCAGAAAAATTCAGAATGGAACAACTGAAAGTGCAGCGAATTACAGTACACAGGCAGGGACAAGCAGATGAAATGGGCAGGAGTCCTTAGACTGATTTTACCATTAAACCTCTTCATTGAACGGCACCTCAGAGATGCCTTCCCATGCTTGGTGCCTTCACCGTGCTTCGTGCTCCACAGTAGCTATTCCCAGCACACTAATAAAATGCCATGCTTCAAAATGTGCAAATGGATGGAAGAAAGGAGTCATGGTGATTCCCTCTGTGGAGCTGGGAACTGGGCACTGGAAGTAAGTGGCTCACCACAAGTAGATTGGACAGCAGTAAGAGCAAATCTGAATGCAAGTGTCCTGCACATTGATTAGAAAGCCCATTCTTCTTCCATGCTGCAGTATGCATTTTAGATGCCTTTCCACTCTTTCTGCATCTAAACCACATTTCTCACTCCATTTTAATTGAAATTTCCCATGACTGAAGTGCTGTGTGTGCCCTAGAGAAGGCTGTTTTACAAAGACTGGGGAGTCATGTATGGTACAGTAGTATAAAATTAAAGCAGAGAAGATTAATTGGAAAATAATTTCTTTTTGTGTGCACTTAAACTCCCACAAATAATTTCTGAAATAATTATCTCCATATATGTTGCCATTATTACAGAATACTCACATTAAAAAAACTATGAAAACTTTTGAGAGAAGGTTTATGGTGACATTGTCATGACTGTATCTTGTGAGGGGAGCTTCTGATGTGTCCCTGAGGGATTCTATGGAAGAGTGAGGATCTGGGATGCATGTCTTTCTAAAGATATTGATCCAAACATTCATGTTGCTGGCGATCTGAAGGAACAGATCTTGTCCTTCGATTTGCTTCGATTTTCAAATTTTCTGAGTGTAATTTTTGAATATTTATTTTTAAATTTTTCTTTAAATTCAGGTAAGTCTCCATGTGTCTGAAAAGGTGACTCTAGGGTCACTTTTAATGGTTATGCATAGTTGTCTACCTCTCAACAGCATTTTTGGAGATTTTTTGAACAGAGAAGGGTCCGTATAGCAGCAGCATCAGTCAATTCTCCTTTTTCCTTATCCCATCCCTCGAGTGAAAAAAAAATTATAAGTTAACCAAAGAGACAAATGTTAAATTCTTCATCATCACTATGGTATGCTGTTGACAAGGAGGTGTACTCTTCTTCAGTAAGGGGAGTGCCTTCCCCTGACCATAAAATGACAGCTCTAATTACCCCATACATTTGTGACTTGCTTTGGAAACTTATTTTGACACATGCAGAGACAGAAATTGAAATAGCTTAAGGGAGAAAGGAAACCTGTCACAGATGTGAGTGGCAGAGCAAGAACAAAAGACTCTGGATTTCCTCTTTGCCGCTACAGATCTCTGAGTTGCCATCTTTTCTTCACAGCAAACTAGGAAAGAAGAAATTCCTGAAAGCAAAGCTTTGTCTTATCACGTGCAATGATAACATCTGACAAACTGTACAGATCTTCCCCACTCCCTGCCCCTCTCCTTTGCTAAGGTTGGGGCTGGGCTAACTACAGGATAGCAGGTCATTGACCTATTAGCCTCCACGATCATTTTACCCCAGGCCCTGAATGATGTCTACAGACAGGTCCATTGGGAAAGAGAAGCAATAAGGTCACCACCTCCCCATTTCCTTTTCACCGCTATCTCTGCACCAGCAGCTTCTCTGGGCTTGACTTCTCCATGAGTAATTGATGTGTTGAAAGTTAAGCATGTGCTTAAGTGCTTTGCTGGAGTGGGGCCAGCATGTGCTGCACCTGGAAAGGTCTGGTCCCGGGCAAAGGAGGGGCTGGCTCACAGCAGCTGCCCCTCTCTCCCCATGAAGCTGCTGAGAAGGCAGGCAGGCAAACCACCTTTTACCTTGGGCCCAGTGCAAGGAGCTGTATGCTACCCATGCAAAATCTGCAAAACTACAAACTCTTTTAAAATATAACATGATGGACGATTGTCTCTCTGATGTCTTAGAAAATTTAGACATTTATCATGATCTGCATATGCCTGTTGTGCCTGACCACTCCTGCTCCATCTTCCAATGAATTAATTGATTGATTTGAGGGAGAAATAACAATCTCTGAGAAAGTTAAGATCCTCCAAATTTCATTAAAGTAAGCAGCCAGAAATAGCTGCTAAGGGAGAGAAAGAACCAAGGTATCCTCCAGCTGTTGAATATGAGAATCATCTTCAATGATATGACATATTACTGGGAAGCCATTCAGTCTCAGTGCTTCCAGAATAGTTTCTGGGTCTCATTTGTCCTTAATCAGAGTATTTTATGTATTGACCTGACTATTACAGTTGGCACACCTGAAAAAAAAAAAAAAAAAAAAAAAAGTACCTCCCCAATTCCCCTGGGTCCCCAATAAGGCTGAAAAGTACCACCAGTATTAATAATCAAAGCAAAATGAAAGGGGTAAAATATAAATTAAATTAAATAATATATATATTATGTAATTATTATTATATGCAATAATAAATATAAATTAAATATATATTAAGTATAAACTCTCCCTGTTTGACCAGTACTCAGCAATATTGTGGTTAGTTCTTTGCATTAATCTAATTGAATTTTAATTCAGCTTTTCTGAATTTAAGTAAGAATTATATACAAGTTTTCTGTTAAGGAAACAAACCAACTAAGATATTCCTTTAAGAACTTTAAAATTTTAACGTTAAGTGATTCATTCAAGTGCTCTTCTAGGATGTTGGAAAACACCAAGAAGAGTAACAGGAAGATTGAAGTTCTCCTGTAAAGCAGACTTGAAAATAGCTTCACTGACCTTTCAGTTATGGAAAATGCTATGCAATACAAATTCCTTGATGCTGCTGGAAAAAAAAAAAAAAAAAAAAGTGTTTTAAGCCTCTCTGAACAGATCAAATTCAAAGTCTGCATTACTAGAAATTGATAATCAAGTATTTCTATTGTTTTCATATTGTCTCTTTTTAGAGAGAAGATACTCAGGATGGTTTTGTCAACCTCATAACTTACTTTCACAGAAGTACAGTAACCATCAATAGCATTAATGGTAAACAAAGAGTCTAAAGAAGCTTTGGCAGTTTCAAGAGCTGGAGTAGTGAGAGGTGACGCCTTTGTTGTCTCACGCTGAGCAGGACACTACACCAACCCTCCCTGTTAAAACCACCAGCAATATCACTGTGTTTTGGTGCATTTCTGTGAAATGCCAAGTGCAAGGCTTAAAAGGCCCTGGAAGACTCCAGGTGCTCCTGCAGACACCAAGCACAGCCCAATGGCCAGTGGTGTGCTTCAGCAACATCTGTGTAACATTATCTGTACCGAACAACGGGGATTCAGTCAACCACTTGTTCTGTGGTGCAAAAAGGTGGGAGCAAAAAACATCTGTTTTGTAAGGTTTGCTGAACATAAATCGTGCTTGAAATAAACTGTAACATGCAGCTGGTTATATTAGCTTTAATTGCAGAGGTACTGAAATGAGCTTCTCTTCCCCTTGAAAGGGAGGCAGAAGTGGAAGCAGATAGAGTTTTCTCTTAATGTTACTTCTGTATTCCTCAAATATATAGATAAGCCAGGTTCAGCCTTTGATTTCATGTCTAGGAGTCAAGGAAAACAGAGTTTCAAGGTAGATGTGGGCTTGATCCAAAGTCCACTGAAGTCATTGGCAGCATTTCCACAGCCCACAGTGAATTTTATATCAGGCTGCATAGCTGTAAATAAGAAGATTCACTTGAAGATGAAACATTAAAGTTCTTGTGAAGTAAGCACAGAAGAATAAAAGTGGAACTAAATGACATTATCATTAACCCCCTAAAGTATTTATAGGAACTTTTTTTGAGAAAAAAGCACTGGGTTTGTTTTTTTTCTAGTTTCTCCCTGTGTTGTGTTGCCCTGCAAAGCACACATGGCACACTGCAGTGATTATGTCTTAAGCCTCTGGTACCACTCACTGACTGATAAAGAGGTCAGAGGGGGAGTCTGGGTGATGATAGTGGAGAGAAATGTTCCAGAAGAAGACTTACAAAGGGCTGTGAACTGTGGAAATTCACTCTCTCACTGTCACCAGCTATTAGCAGGGCCATCAATAATACAACTTCCAATGTATAGGTGCATTAGCTGTTGTCATGCTCTAGTAATGAACCTTCCATAGGACAGAGTGATTGGTGTCTTTATACTAAAGGACAGTAATAGGCCTGTACAACTCCTCTCTTCCCTTCACTCTGACTTACAGAGGGAAAAGAGGTAGTTGACACACACTTTTCTGAAACAAGTATTCCTGAGAGATTTTTTAACTCGACTTTCATATTGTTTGGGGCAAGTGCTGTGCCCAGTGATTTTAACACTTCTGCTTCCAGTGTTAACATACTACATGTTCTCCACTTAGGAATTGTAAATACTCACTGTTGAGTTACTTTCGTTTGAAACTGGGTCATCTGATACTATTTTTATTCTCAATGGCATGACTTTGGTCCCAGAAGAAATTGTATCATTTTCATTTACACACACACTTCTCAATATGTTGGTGATAATTCAGCTTAAGGTTTGCAAATGGGTCAATTTCAAGCTTGACAGCAGAACCCCAACCTTTGAAACTATACAGCTTAAATTATGTGAACTGGCAACACTTCAAGTGTTGACCTGGATAGAAAATTGCTGTCAAATTCAAGTGAGTCTTTATAACATGTTTTATTATTTATTTTTGTTCATAACTCAGAACACATCCTGTTCAGAAAGTATAGTACATTCTCTAACCAAAGCAGCATTTTTTAATTATCATTATAATGTTGCTTTGGGGTTTTTTTTTTGTATTGATTTTAAAAGGTTCTGATGAGAAATATGTTTTCCTTACAAGAGAAAATTGTCATTTGGCCCCTAGAAAGAAAGAGAAATAAGCAACTTGGAATGAGACAATGATAAAATGCAAATTTGTGGTTGAAACAGAGAGGTGTTTGGCATATTTCTTTGCATATTTAGTGAACTCAGCAGAAAAACAGTCTTTAAAAAAAACATGGCATTCCTATTTCTGTCCTACAGATCCTAGTGCTGATAACCTGAACTGAAATACAAAGCTCCAATGAAATCTGTGAGGGTATAGTACAGTTCTGCGAGCAACTCAAATGATATTTCATTCTTTGGGAGAATGTGCCAATTTATGAATCTATTTCAAATTCCAGAAAATCAGAACTGAAAAAAAATCCAAGAATCTTCTATAACTGCAATGAAATAAATATGCTTATGTCATTTGCCATTTCCCTTTGACATTTCAGTCTTTCCTTAAACATTGAAGTGACTATACTTCACTGGCATGAATGCCCAGAGAAAAGGAATTAATATGAATATGCTCCCATGAGACTATTCAAAAAATGCAAGTGCAACAATTCTTGCAGGAAATGCTTTCCTGTTTATCAAACTCAGATAACAGCAATGACATCATATGATGCCAGAAGCCTGTCACAACCAGGCTCAGTTTTTTGGCAAGATAAGAAATTTATGGTAAACAAGTTTTGAAGCAAGTATATTAATGGGAAAGTCTCAGTGTGAAAACTTCAATATTTCTATGGGTTGTCTGAGAATCAGAAAAGATGTCTAAAAAAGTTAATACTTTATACCTTGAATTGTTAACAAGGGTCTAAAAGCACAGTGACAATGGAAATAGCTAGCTGGAGGTTTTTCAGAGCCTTTCCATGATGCTTGTACAGGCATGCCTGGAGCTTATGTCTGAACTTACTGTCACCGTAGTTTCCATCCATCATAAAAACTGAGAATGTCATGTTTGGCCATAGCAGAAGCATGGAGCTGTCACAGCAAGACAAACCAGTAGATGGAATTTCTGTTACTAAAAGCAGAGGAAGCCTTATGGCACAGCATTTATAAGCATTTATAAAGCTTTTGTGTTTCTAATGGGGACCTAGGATTTGATGAGTAGGGGAACCTAAACACTTCATCTCATATTTTCATTAGATGTTGACCAAACACCTGGGAAGAAACCTTCCATGTGTTATTTTTCCATGTGTTATTTTAAATGGATCTAAATAAGCAAGAAAAGTATTTAGGTCTGGTGACCTAATGGGTAAAGAAAAAAAGAAACAGGGGTAACCGTGGAAGGAGGTGTCTCCTGACGGGAAATCAGTGGAAAGATGGTACATATATGTGCTTGTGCCTGCTCTCTTTGGGTTCTTTAGCCCCTCTCCATTATGGACAGCCACACAGAAGAATCTGCTGATACTGCAGATTTTATTTTCTCTTAGTTTTGGCTCAAGCACTTGATACCTATGACACTGTCTATTTTTCTTAGTTGGCAAGGCAGGGTCTGTTCAATCCTCCTTTCGCAGAAGTGGCCATGAGAAGACAAAACCATTCCGGTCTCACTCCGCTTGACCTAGATCTTAACTGCTGTGCTATATGTTATTGGAAAGGGATAGGTTTAATACCCTGCCAGGTACAGGACATTTTGGTGCTCGAGTGACTGCTGGCCAAGGGCTAGAAAGGGACAATATGTCTGGATTGCTGCTTTATAGCCCAAAGCAAGCTCTGTATTTTGATTCATCATATGATCCCCCTACTTAGTGAGAAATGAGAGAGCTCTGTTGTGCTCCAAGCTAGAGGAAAGAAGACAAATATTTTCCCTCTTATCCTGGAAGAAAAGTAGACTGTCTTTCCACATGCTCTCTTTAACCTTTGCTGTTCACCTTTTGGTCCCTAAGCTTATTATAACATCTCAATTCCTCGTATGAAATCACTGTCTTATGTCTTCTGTTTGTCTAGGCCTGTGTAATGTCAGATGCTTCAGACTTTCAGGCTGGCCAGTATGAAATCAAATCACAGCTTTCTCAAGCTACTAGCTCAGACTCTCTGGCTTGCACAGCAGCCATTAAATAACCATTCTTTGTGATGCTGCTAGTCCAGTACCAGTGGCTGGGGAAAATCAAAACAAAATAACACTAAGTCTTGTGGTCGTGGAATGACATCACATGTGTTTGGTGTCACACTGGGCACGTTGAGTTGCAGTTTGTTTCCATTCAAGCGGCTTCTTTGGCAGTCATGATGTGCTGATGTGCTGCTGGAAATGATTGTTCAAGAGAAGTCTGTGGGGATAATACTAATGAGTGATTCAGCAAGACTCAGACATTTACAGAGTTGGCCCTGGTGAAGGAGAGCTTATGTTTAAGGAGAGAAGAAAAATGAGGAAAGAACATGTAGTTTATGGAAAAGACGTGAACATGACCACATGAAGGAAAACGAGCTGAGATCAGAAGAGAACAGGACTGAAGAAGAAAGGAGAATGATGGAATGGCACCAAGCATACCAAGAGCACAAGGACTGACACTGAAGCATTAGATATTGCTATCACTGTGATAGTTAGAAGAAAGCAGCACACTCCTACTCTACAGTAAAAAATGACAGGAGAATTAACCAAAATGCTCTGTTCCAAGTGGTCTGTGAGGCATTCATGTTGTTTAGGGACCTGGGCCCTGATTGTAGGTCTTGACATAGAACTACACAATTTATTATGGAAAACATTGTTATAAGTTCATGTTAACTATATTAATATATCTCTCATTTATCATAAATTAACCAGTAATTAAACCCTCAAAAATTCCAACTACTGAAAACTTTCCAGTTTACCTCAGCTCACCTTTAAATCTTTTTTTTTTTTTTTCCTGTACATCTGATGTTAGCTGTGTGTCATAGATCTCAATATTCACATCTTATGAAAAAATTGCATGTCACCTGCTGGCTTCCCTCAGTTATGGCCTGGACACCTACAGAGTTGATAGATGATCCTGTTGGCAGCCCATGTGGCCTGTAAGTGCCTCTCATCAAGCATGATTGAGGAGATCTGCATTTATCTGTCTGCAGCTCTTTAACCTGTTAACACCCATTCTGAACAGGATAATTTCACACTTGAAGTAACTGGGTGAAAAAAGTTCCTGAACTAAACTAGAGCAAATTTGGTAGGCCACCATGAGGTCACATTATTTTCTTAGAGTGATTTGATCCTACTACAATATCTTTGAACTCTCTTTTTTTTTTTTTTTCCTTCTCTGCAATGGTGTAAACCAGAATCTCAATTTCATGATCACTTCTTTGTAATACAATCTGTGAACCTGGGAATTAGAAATGGAAAAAACTTTCAGGTGGGAAGGGGAGTTCTAGATGTCTCTGTTTCAGCCCTCCTTCTCAAAGCAGGGTCATGAGGAGCTCACTTAGCACCATGAATCTGTATCCCTTCCTTGCTTCTGCTAAATGAACAGCCAGTCCTGTGACTCACCTCCTCCAGAAACCCTTTTGGATCCATAATTACCCACCCATTTCAGTGGAAGATACTCCTACTGGTGGGTGAATGTAGAGCTCAGCTTTGAGCCCACTGCTGGGAGAAGGCAAGACAGGTACCCAGTTACCTCCCAATCCTCCTCTCTTCCTCTGCTGAAGATCAGAAGGGACAGTCTTTCACCTGTCATTCCTAGCAGGAACATTTCATCATGGAAATGCCTCCTACCTACTCACCAGTAGGAGATCTGTCTGCCTGTGAATATCATTTCTTCCACTGCTCTGCCAGTATCCCAGCCTGTTGATTTTTTGGGCAGGATGCATGGTTCATCTGTTTGCTCTAGCCCTTGCCTGAGGATGTGGTGCTGAACATGTCTAGTTTATCCTGGAGAGGACTCCGAGCTGACACAGATCAATAAGCCATTTGTTTTATTTATTTGCAAACTGCTAATGGTAGCCAGAGGCTGTCTGGACACATTTGATAAATAATAATTTTTTTTAAAGTAAATAAAAAGCCACTCCATTTCATTTAAACTTAATTGGCATAGGAAGAACTCACAAGGGAGCTATGTAAGGTTTTATGGGGGGTTATTTTGACAGAAGCCAACATTTGTCAAAAGACAGAAAAAAAACCCAAACCCATTGCCAGAACTTTGCTTCTTATTCACACTGCTCTACATTAAAAATCATCAAATTATGAAATCCAGACATAAAGAAATAAAAGGATTAATTTGATCTGAATATAAATTTGTATTTCTTACTTTTCACTCTAATTTTTCCAACTTGTAATGTCTGCAATTATTTCAGAGCACATTTAGCCTGAAAGAGTAGAGGAAATAAGGACATCTAGGATGCAGGGAGAAAGTAATAAGGGGGTAAGATTAAAAAGTTTAAGAAAGATGAGTGAACAATTTGAGGTGTTGGAGAGGTGTTAACTTCTTTCCCATAGGCTTGTTTTTGCTTTGGTGTGCTCTGTACTTTTTGTGTTTCTTATTCTATTAAGTTGTATCAGTTATCTGAAGTTTGCAGCTAATTAAGGAAGTAACATTGATCAGTTTCAGTACAGCAGACCTTTTTCAATATGGGAGTCTTCAACAGAAACAAGATGAGAGTTCTATCACTGTGTGCTAATGAAAGTGAGCCAAGCATAGAGAGCAATTTACTGTTTTCCTTCTGAATAAAAGACGCTAGTCACATAAAATTCATATATTTATACTTGCGACTGTATTTATAGCATAGCAGTCTTTTCATTTTTTGCCACCATCAGAATCAACTTTTCCTGAAATGCAAAATATTTCTTTTTCCCCGGCAGTTTCTGGGAGCCTTGCAGCGCTGCCTTTTCCTTGGGCTGCAGTGACACCTAGCGCTCACCCCCGAAGGCCCGAGCAGCCCGTGCTCCTTGGCTCGTGGGGTTTCCAGTGTTTTCTCATTGTCACACCACTGTATTTACAGCAGTTTGGGTCTGCGGGGCGGGGGATGGCAGTACCTGCAATGGGAATTTTTGTGTGACAGTCTCGGCTGAGGGACGAGGGGGGTCAGGGCAACAGCAGCTTTGTCTCACGGCTGGGATGTTCCCGCATCTCAGCTCAACTGAGAGTGACATTTGGGTTCCTGCCTTAGGGAGGCTTTTCTTTAACAGTAAAATATGAAGAATCTGGAGTATCTCTAATTCGGTTTATCATGTCGTTTACAAAGTAGCAGCCCCCAGTGGGATTCACTAATTTCTTGATCTGCCACTGTCCAATACTGTCTAGTCAGAAGGATCCTCAGAAAAAGCAGGACACCACTAACCAGCTGGTCTCTTCCATCTAATATCTACATAATGCACAAGTGCTACTGATTTTGCAACCAGAGCCCTCAGAGCAGTAAAACCAAATCATTTCCATGATTTCCCTTCAGTCTGCCTCCACCACGCAATGCTATTTAAGTCACCAGGAATCTGCCCAGGGCAGGCAAGAAACAGGGTCTCTAGTGTTCCTCTAAAAATCATCACAAGCAAAATCAGGACCCCTACCTTGCCACCTTTGTTTCCTGCTCTTAACAGCTGGCTGGTGTCCTAAAGATGAGGAGAACTCAGGAGAAGACAGGAGAACTGTAGCCTGTGTATAAAAAAAAAATCATATAGTCACAGATATCCCATAGAAAGCATCTTCCAACTGACAGAGCAGGAAAATCACACTGCAGGGCATTCTCAGTGGTACACAGGAATTTAACTAACCAAGCTCTGCTTCTTCTCTTCCATAGAAAAAAATCTCAGTGCAATATGTTATCTACCATGGTTAGGTGCCAATTCTTCTGATTCTGTTTTTTTTGGAATTGCAATCACTTTCTTCCCATAAAATTCCCTCAAAGCATTGTTATTTCATTAGTAATTTTTGATAACACAGTATTGTTTAGAAACTGGGTAGCATACCTTCAAGAAGACTCTGAACCTAATATGCTCTTGCATTACCTTCCCAAACATCAGAGAAACAACAATTCTTAGCCATTGACAGACAGTTTTTGTAAACTTCAGCTGTGTTCTTACCATTTGCTCACACCCCTAAAACTCTGAGAAAGGCACACAATGACTGGCCCACACCTGGAAAAGGGCTCAGCCTTTCGGGGGGATTCTTTTGCCCCACACTCCTTGACTGCTGGCTCCAGAGACCTGTTCCGGTTTTGTAGCCACCTTCTCCTCTCAGCTTGTATAAGATGGTGCCATTTACCACTGGTGGCATTGAGAAGGACCTGGGAAACTCTTGGTTGATCATGGCAATTCTGGAATCTCAGGAGGGCCTTAGGAGCCCAGCCACCACATCCATGATGCTCCTAGTCCTGACTGTAGGACCTCTAACCCCACTACCCATTCCCCCACCACACAAGTGTGGAGATGTATCTCAATTCAGACAGAAATACCCACTGCTCTGCCCCACCCCTTGCAAAACTGTGTAAAATTCTAATTGTAAAATTGAATGTGGCTGTGTGAAGCACACAGACACTCCACATCTTTCACCTTCAATTGAAGGTGAATTAAACCACATCGATACACCCATGGGGCCACTCCTTCCCATGCAGGAAAACCAACACATCTGTTCTTACACTGTTTCAGGTGTCAAAAGTTGCAAAACCAATTTGAAAGCCCTTTCACTATTATGACACTTCTACAAAATCTGTTTCTTTTCAACAGCCTCAAAGTTCAGCCTAGGATCTGGAAGCCAAAGTTGCATTCCTCTGGGCTTGGAACTCCCCTTCTTAAATGTGTGGCAGGGTATTGTTCCTTTTGTGCTAACCACTGCTGCTCAGTGCCTGATTGCTTCTCTGCATCTCCAGGACACAGCAAAAGTTTCACAGGTGTGATAAGGTACAACTTCTAACAAGGAGCAGCACCAATTTCTTCACCAAAGTCACATAAACTACATCTAAATGGTGGCGCTGCAAAACCCAGGATGTCCTGAATGGGGTCCCCAGGACACATCTTCCAGCCATCACTGCCCCCTGAGCATTGCAGTGTCTGCCAGGACCACGAGGAGCTACCACATACTTGGAAGGTGTTTGCAGCCTGGCCCGTCAGCAAACCAGAACCCAGACACCTGTATCGAACATTCCAGCTGGAAATACTTAAAGCTGTGTGATCTGAAAGCAGCAGAAAGATCCTGTTTACTTTCCATATTGCCCATGAAGAGATAGGGATGTTTTGCAACTTCATTCTGCTAACCAAGGAAAGCAAAAGTGATAGTGGCTATGATGAGCCTTATAAAAATCACCTTTTCCAGAAAACCCTAGTTCCCTTCTGAAAGGGATTTCAGCTCTCATTCTCAACAATAGCAATGCTTCTAATTCCAGTGGTTGTGGAGGAAAGCTAAAAATGTGTTTTGAGTGTATCATACAAGACCAACATTGGAAGGCAAAATATACAAATACCTTTTTGAAAGGAAGAACACAGTCTAAAATGATCTCCTTCATTTTGAAGGCTGAATAATTAATTACATGAATTTAAGTTTTGAGTCAAATTAAACTCAATTAAATAATTTAAAAAATAAAAAAAATAAATCTTAAAAGAAGGAGATCTGAGAAGAAATACATTTTCCTTCTCTTTTTATTGCTGTAAAGCAAAACACCTCTTTGTAGCCTTGAACTATTGTTTGCCATCTCCTCCAAATTAGAAACAGCTGTTCCACAAAATGGTGTTATGGAAAATAAGATATGGGCAGGTTTACTGCTTGATTTGCTTGAGTTCTGCTTCCCTTTAGGGCATAAAATATTTTTGTTTCCCAAGGGCAAAGTGCTTATCTTTTCTGTGCCAATCTCCCTAGCCATAAAGCATGGATAAAAAATCATCAATCATCACAATCATCACTGTGAAGCTAATTACATATTTTAGCCTTAATGATTTTAGGATTCTGTGATTAACAGAACTCCATGAAGTCTTCCTTGCTAACCACAGATGTTCAAATCTGTGTAAAATACATTGAACATTTTTCATTCAGTTGGCAGCATTCTTTTAGATTGTCCTGCTTTGGCCTCAAAGGGCTTCAGCTGAGCTGTGGCAAAGACTTGTCACACAGAACATCTGGAGATGAAATAACATCCATGATGTACTTTTTCAGTTCTTGGCTGAACGAGCTGTACAAATGGCAGACATGGGGTGAGAGCTACCAGCTGCCAAGGATACAAGTGTGACTTGGAGAAACCTGGTTTCACCCCCAGAAGAACCCTCGTTTAGGAATTTTAGACTTATAAAGCATCATATTTTCTGTTATCTGATGCAATATACCATAATCAGATAAAGCCACAATATTTTCTCACATATGCCCTCCACTATGGGATTGAAAAATCAGATCCACTGTGATCGAAATTTAACATTTTCCATTGCCAGCAGAACCAGTTCTTCTTGGTGACAATAATAGCACAGAAGAATATTCCCGGTCCTTTTCTGTGCCTCCTCAGGCACAGAAAATCCTGCCCACATGTTGCACTGTGATGCAGAAGACAATGAGAGAATATATCCAAAAGCCTCTCCAACATTTCTTTTTGCAGAGTACCCAAAAGTGTGAGTAGCTATGCTGTCTGCTCACAGCTGTCTTGGAAAATAAAAAATGTTCTAAAAAAAAAGGCATGTAAATACTTAGTGAGGTTGGTAAAAATAGTAGTCTGTGATTGCTACCCTTGTCAAAACTTCAAAGGGAAAATGTACTCCTTATTTCATTTTTTCTGGTACAGCTATTTAAAGCTGCTTGATTGTTTATCAAGATGTATCTAACAAGTCCTTTCATAGCTGTGTGACTCCTTTGCCATAGAACCACATTTATCATGCCACTTTTTCTATTTTGCATTTTTAACATTTTGTATGCGTTACTCTTGCACTAAATGAAGAAAAAAATGTTTGTTCAATTTGGGAGGTACCATCTGGTTTGAGTTTAGTCACGAGGAGGAGGAGAACGGGTCTCCAGTAGAGAAGCAACTCAGAGTGCCAGGCTGGAAGAGGTCTGTCCATGCAAATCCACCCCACTGGTCCCATCACATCACCCAAACACATCTGGCACATGGCAGAGGGGCACGGAGGGCTCCGCACGGCCGCTCCAGCCGGCCTGGCTCTGGACAGCAGTCAATCGCTTCTGCCCTCTGCTGTCCTGTTTCAAACATTGCAGCAAACGATTCAGGAGCACAGGATGTCTCCTAAAACCACCGGCAGATTATATTGCTTTTGCCAGAGCTCAGAGAAAGCAAGCCCTTGCTGAAATCAAAATGCCACCAGGTTAACAAAGAATCTGGAAGCGACGCGAAAGGCTTTTGTCTTTCCCTTTTGAAAGTAATGCCAATCCCTAAGACACAGAAGAGTGCTGTCTGTTGGTAGGGTAGAGCAAGAGTCACACCTACTGGAATCTCCATGGCCTGACTGGAAGCTTGTCCATTTCAGTGGGCTTGTTTCCCCAGTGTGTTTGTGTCTTCCTTACCATCAGTGCTGATGCAAGTCGTATGTGCCCAGCACAGCTGAAAACTCTTTTACTTTTTTTTGTGTTTTCTCTAACTTAAGAATGTCTTAAATTTTTCTTTTTTTTTTTTTTTTTTTTCCTGCAAACATTTAATAGGAAATGCTGTTGTTGTTACAGAATTCAATAGAGCTGACTTTTTAAAAAACAATCAAAGACCCCAGAGAGGATGTATTTCCCTCTGTTTTTTTCAGTAACTCCTATGATTCTCCAGTTTATGGAATCCTTTCAGTTTCATCTGTATAAAATTCTAGGAATACCTTCTATATTCAGTGACTACTACCATCTCTTAAAACTAGGATAAAAGGAAAACTGCATTGCCTACATGTTCTATCCATCTTTGCTAATAAATGGATTTATTAATACGATGGAAACTTTCTATCTGGTAAGCTTAGTTACAACACCACCAAAAACTTGCTGTAGTGTCAGGGCCGACCAGAAGTTGATTCAACCCACCTAAAATCAGACTCACCCTTTTATACCCAGGGGGATTTACTGATTTCCAGTAACTATAGAGAGGGCTTATAATGCTGCCCCAAGTACATGTTCCTCAGATAATCTTTAAATGTGATGAAATTGGAACTCATGTGTGGAACTGCCCAGCTCTTCTCAGCATGCCAGACAAGGAACATCTGAAAAATTATGTTCAAACACAATGCTGTGTAAAACACAGTCTGGCTTTCATAAGCGGCCTTCAAATTAAGTTTCTGTGGGAAGTCTATAAACTTCATTTCAGGGAAAAGAAACTGCTAGAAATGGGAATTCCTTTTTCTTTAATCCTTGAATATTTTTTCAGAGAATTATGCTGTGCTATATTAACCAACACATATGCACTACTTCATATGTTTAGTTTTCAATATCTTCCCCACAGTGCCCTAGTCTCCTGCCAATGTTTCCCTTCAGGCCACCAGAAGATCCTGCTTCCCAGAATGGCAAATTTCTCCTCAGCCCAATGCCAATAATTTCGACCCAGGTTGAAATTACCAGAAGAGCTGTGTTGAGCCTTACAGCCTCCAAGTAATTCTAAGGTGAAGAAAGCATTTAAAAAGTGACAGGCTAAATAAAAAATTCTAGTAAAACCAAGATTATTCTTCTGGGCTTTTGTAGGCAGACTAGAATTAGCAAGTATTTTATTGTAGTGAATGTTGTTCTGGTGAATCAACACTACATGCTTTGCAAAAAGTTTGTAAAAACGATTAGCATTTTCAGCTGTTTCCATCGGGAGAGGTCCAGATGGAGGCTCATGCTCCAAAAGTGCTGAGTACGAGGGAAAGATGAGATCTAACTATGAAGTTCAAATGGGCTGTACATGATTTCAAGAAGCCCCAGTGTTCTGAACCTGTTAAAACAGAAGGGTTCTTTGGGTTATGTCTTGAAGCAAAGTTTGGGTGTATAGAGACCTTTAAGACAAAAATTGAGCTGTTTCACCTCTGGAGTTAGGCAGCACCTGAGCTGTGGTTTACAGGATGAAAAATATTACACTCAATTCTTGCTTAAACACAATTCAAGAAATTAAATATTTTTTTCTCATCCACTAAGTCACATGCAGCTTCATCTAAAAGTAATCATACCATTCCTGGAGTTAATGGAATTTCTCAACAGGATATGAATATCCAACTGATTATTTTTTTCTTCATAGAAACTTCTTTTTGTATTAACCAGTACACAAAATTGCAAGAATACAGCTCATTCCACCAAGGTCAAATAGAGCATGTCACTTTTGCCTGGCCATGGTGAGGAAAACCTAGAATTAGTATCATGAGGAGTGTGCAGTAACTGATTTGTATTTCTCAGATGACGAGCTATGAGTCACAACATTTTTTTAAAATATGGCCCATTTTCCCATAACAAAACTCTTTAATAGAATACTCCTGAATAAGTGGTAAATAAATTGTTGTCTTTTTGGATGAGATTTCCTCAGGGGACAAATCAGTCTCAGGGAAGAGTACCCCCTGAGGTAAGACACAAAGACTGACATCTAGCAATAAATGAACTTTCTGCTGCAAGTACTTACCTCTCTCCATTAGGAAGATACCAGGATAAATAGCTTAGATACCCAACTTTTAGGTAACTGAGCCTAGGTAAGCTCAGTGATTCTTGGTACTATTCTGCTAGTGCATCCACATAATTTTCTATATAGCAGGAGCTATATAATTGTGAGATATTATTAGTACCTAGAACTGGAATAGATTTTTTTTTCCTACTGCCTACAAAAAAATATCAGCTCACCCTTTCTGAAAAAAATATTCCCAAATGTTTTTGTAGTTCTGAGGGTTTCTCTTTCCTAGCTTGGAAACTGGTCTTCTTGGCAGATGCTTCAATTTTTGCTGGTCAAGGAGACCCAGGGAATTCAGCTACTTTTCTCATTCCCAGCATCTGATAGTGATTCAGAATTTATACAGAATTACATTTTGGCTGTACCTTTGGCAGCCAAAGGTACAATGTGTACCAAATGTTCCAGCATTGTAACTATAGACTTCACAGTTTTCTTTTAGTGGGCTTGCTATGAAGAGGCTTTAGGTCCTGGCTCCACTGAGAAAATCTAAGAGGCAGAGTAAGAAGGGAAGAAGTGGGCAGAGGTTCCTCCTCGTGCAAGGCTATTTTGTTGGTACAAAATGACGTAAGTGGGAAACACTGTACTACCAGTAACTTTCAGGAAACTCTGGTAGAATTCATTGACATGGCTTATGATTCTGTATTTGAAAGAGTAAGTGTTCTGGGAAGATACAGGGTCATGAGCCAAAAGTGAGTTTCCCAGGGAACTGATCCCAATGGACAGGGAGAGACTGAGCTAAAGAAGCGGGATGTCTGATGGTGGGGTAGCATCCCCAACACGTCCATGTATTTCAGACTTTTTGAAGAAGACACTTAGAAGACATTTTTAATCTGTAGTAAGGCCTATAAAAGAGAACACATGCAAACAGTAGCTAAAACCTTTTGCTAAATGCATATTTCATGTTATGGCAATGCAGTTTTCAATTCCATCTGTAGGATCCATATTTTATAGTTAACTCCTCATTTCAGCCTTGTAATTTAAATTCTATGGCAATATGTTGGATATTTTTAAAAAATAATGCCATATTGGGCAAAATTTCTTTCCAAAACACCTTTTGTATCTTTCCATAAGATACATAACCTGGTCTGATTTTAAGAGTTATTTCATGGTATCACCCTCTACTGATACCTATAAAATAGGTAGAAAATAAATGCTCTGTAATTTTGAAAATTATGTCACTGACAATTCATACATGGCCAGCATATTCCAAACAACTTAGGAAAGAAAGTGATCCTCTAAAAATTATCCTGATTCTGTCAGCAGACTGGGGATGTATAGATGCATACATTCTTGGGTGCCAAGAATCATAGAGAGCACTGGACACATGGTTTGTAATAAAAAGTGCTTTCATTTTTTAAACCCTTCTCCTTTAGTATGTTCTTTGCTTGAAGCTGGGAAAATTGCTCCTTTGCCAAAGGATTTAATTAGAATTAGGTCATCTCAAACCCCAGTTTTTAGTGTTTCTAAAAGCATTTCAATGTATATGTTAAGAGCTCCATCCAAGATATTTACCAAGAAGAAAGGCTTTTTGACTGATAGAAATTTTATGCAAAATTTTTCTTCTTTTTTTTCCAAAAATGTGTTTTAAAATTTCAGGTTTCAATAACAGCCAGTAACTGTATTGCATAAATATGCATTATTTTAATGTCACTTGCAGGAACAGCAATTTCCTGACCGTTTCTGTTTTGAAGCATCATTGAACTGATCTCAATGGGTCATTATGACATGTAGTACATGGTTTCAGTAATACTCTGACCAAAAGTTGAAATATATTTTACTTTGAGTAGCATTAACCCCACCCCTTTTGATTCTTCATAGCTTACTGACTATAGATATTCATCACTGAAATGCCTGTTTCACTCAACTGCACAGGCAAGTCAATGTTCAGCATGAAAGCATAGATGGCTTAGGTAGAGGAGAAAGCGTTTCTTCTTCACTGCTACCTTCCTTTCATAACTTTAAATTTATGTTCAGCTGTGGGACTTGAAGCAAGAGTTAAGAAATAGAAGAGCAATGAAGCATGATATCCAGACTAGCTGGGATAAATAACTGTTTGAATTTTGACTTGTTCCCAGCTCCTGGGCCGTATTTCATTTTCTTTACAGTAAACTGTTTCTGGAGGAATAAGATGAAAGAAAGATTTTCTATATTAGCAGAAGGATACTCAGAGGTGTTTTATTAGGTTTCAATCCTGGAAGAACCTTCTGAATGAATTCTTCAAATATTTTAACACGCATGTCTATGGTATAATTAACATCATCTATTACTCTACATATACGTCCTCTCGAACCTTTGATGTCTGTATTTTTGAACATGAGTTTTTTCATTCTACCAACATTTTTACTGTCATGTTACATGTTAAACCCTTCTTCCCTCAAAAAAACTTGCCACTCAAAAATTTTACTGCTCCTTTTAATGCAGGTTGTAGTACTCATGTTTTTCTTTGAAATATTTACGAAGAGCAACAACAAAGCTTCAAAAATAGGTAATTGATATTTTCTGCAAGCAAGGAGAATGTATTAAACTGTCCATCCTGATACATACAGTCTTGGTGAAAATTTTTCTTTTGATCCCAGGACTTTAATAAACTCTTAGAGAATCATACACAACAAGCATATTTTTATGGTTTTTGGTTTCTATTAATATATGCAAATCTTCGGGTGATAACATGGGTCTGATTGCTCTGATTTTGTGCTTTGCACAGTTTTAAACAATTAACATGTCTTCAAAAAAATAAGGCCTAGGAAATACTGTCTAACAAGTAGTCTGAGGACTATATCCAATCTGTCCTGATGTTTCAGCCCATCCTTCCCTTTTTCTTAGGATTCCAGACAGAGAAGTTATCTAATAAATAAGCATTGCTCAGGCAGCCCAGATCTGCTTTTTGTCAGCCATTAGAAAGTTGGAAGTAGGTAGGAAAGCACGCAGGAATCACTGAAGAGGGTACAATGGCCTCCCTCCACATTTCCCCTCATCACGTTCCAGATGCAGCAGGCAATGTGCATTAGCCGGGGAGAAGCCAAATGCACAAAACCAACCCCTGCCTTTAAATTCTGGTTCAGTCTCTTGCTAAGAAAAGCTCAATGCAGAACCACATCTGTGTCTTTGGAACCTCAAAAATAATACATGACAATTATTTCAAGAGTGGGGGAATTCAGGGCTAAGGTTTTTGAGTACTTTTGTGGTAGAAAGACCTACATAACACAGTGCCAGAAAATGCAGTTTCTGCCAAACACAAGTTCAAATTCTGTTTTTCTCTTCCTTGACAAAAATCTAGGCACACTTTGGCTACAACTATTTTTATGTGTATGTGCTGATAATCAGACTATCTTTCTGGAGAATGGGAACCTTTGCCATTCATGAAGATGTGAAGTACTTATCCTAGAGGACAAGTAAAAGTTAAAGTAAATGGGTTTATCTTTGATGTTCTGGATCTAATATGAAAAGATCCGTAAGTATGCAACTGAGTGGCTAAGAAAAATATTTTACTCAGAAGATATATGTGTTTAACGTTTTTTAAAATTTTCAATATTGTTTTAAAAACTAGTGAATGTGCACCTTTCTTACTAAGCTGTTTCTGGACAGAGAGGATATAAATTCTGTATTTTTCAAATAAGGAATTTCTTTCTTGGTAAAACAACCAGAGGGAATGCAATGAACCTGAAATGATCACCACAGAATTGAGGCCCAAAGCTCTCCTTACAGAAAGAAGTCAAATAATTCCCCCAGCCCAAAGACTGTGACTTCCAGCATATCTAGAACCACTGCTGACCCTGTTTGGGTATGAGGGAGAGATGCTATATATCAGTGCATGCAGAGTGCTGTCTCCTGTTCCCTTTCAGTGGCCAGCCAGGAGGTTGCCCCTCTGCCTTGCGGTGCCTGCCCTGCCCTGGGTGAAGGAGAGCCCTGAGCTGGCAAAGTCTTCTGGAGCATCAGGGCATGACCCAGTGGGGAAGAAGCCTACAGCAAGGGCAGACATTAGCAGATGCTTGAAAGAAGCAGAAAATGACAAAAGCCAAGTCTTTGAAGCAAAAAATTCTTTCTTAGTGACCCAGAGACACCAAGGGTGAGGTTGTGCAAGACAGATGGGTCAATCTGACAGCATGCTGTCACCAAGAATGAGTGTTCTGTGTTGTTTCAGAAAGCTGGGGGTGTCTAACAAACAGAAGAACTCATGAAAAAAAAAGAAGCAGACAACTGCAGTCAGAAGAGGGAAGTAAGCCTAGCCTTTGGGGCAGCCATGAGCTCAGATTTCGCAGGAATATTCAGCCTGTGTGGAGCCTGCTGCAACCCAAAATGCCACAAAATGCTGCTGGACTGAGACAAAGAATGTGAGGAGAAAGGTCTGTTGTATTTTTATGTTCTCATTCAGAAGAAAATTTCTGTATTTGAAACATTGGCTCTCCTAGTTTAGCTATATGTTAATGTAGCCTTTAGAAATTTACAGTACTCTCAGTGATTATAGTCTGTCCACTGTAAAAAAAAAAAAAAAAGTCTAGTTAGGATCACCTCTAAGCTTTGTACAACTGAAGATCCTTTCACAGCTAATTTAAAGATATCCTAGTCTGGATTTCTTGGGATGAAAGAGGTCAGGGAGCAGCTCCATGAGGAAATTTGAATGAACATTTGTCTTCAGCAGGGATGAGTGAAGGCCACAGTAGCCACCACTTGTAAAGAATGTGTGTTCTTAGTCTTTGTAAACACCACTTTTTTTACTAGGAAAAAGATAGTTCCATGAACTATAGGTGAAACTGAATAAAACAAAGGAAGAAGATTAAAAACTGCATGCCTTAGGAAGGGACTTTCATTATAGATAAGGTTTCCAGCTTTCACACTGTCGTGGTTTTAAAGCAGTAACTAAAAAAATTACTAGAAAACTTACTGATTTCTTGCTGGTGAGATATGGATTAGAACAAGAGCAAAACAGGCTTAAAACTTAAAAGGAATAAAGTAAGTTTACTAACAAAACTACAAGAATAAGAAAACCAGAATAAAACTTCCAGAAAACCCCCTTTCTCCCCCACTACCCAACCATTCCCTTGTTCACATGACAACATAGAGACAAAAAAACTTTGGAATTTTAGTGTTTAAAACAGTCCCAATTCCTGCTAGAGTCTTTTCATCAGTCTTTGTAGAGAAACAGGAGTCTTTTGTTAATCTATGGAGTTTCTCACAAGAAAACTATTTCTGTTATAGCTTTCTACTTTTCTGATGCCAGCTGCCCGGAAAAAATCTGCCATCAGTTCTCTCCTCTCATTTCACATTACTCTGAGGTGTGCTATGGGTCAAATGAGTCTAGGGATGTCATTTTTAAGGATGAGTTATTTAAAGGCAAAAGTTCTCTTCATCTGTCTATGTTAGCCTCCCTGGAAACAGAAGTTTTTTCTTTGCCTCTCACGGCCCCAAATCTTCAACTATTCTTCCCCTCTGTTCCAGCACCTCACTGTATCACAACTAGTCTACTTTTTGCTCAAAATCTACACTTTGAACACTCCATTCCTCCCAATATACTCTGTCATGAAGTAAAGGAGTTTTTTTCAGAACACTATTGTCCATTTCCATAGCTATAACAGAAAAAATATTTCAGCTTAATTAAAGCATCTCCTTATTCTCTCTTCCCCATCTAAAACTTAACTCTTTTCTTCACTATCTTTGATGGTTTTATTATGTCTTCTTCATGTTGATTGTCTCTCTCTCTCTCTCTGTCTCTCTGGGAAAAAGGAGTAATCTTTAAATCTCATCCAGGTAGTAAAAGAGTTAAAGTCTTGCTCAAGCTGCAGATGTTCATGATGTCAGGTTTCAGTTCAGCGGCAGAAACTACAAACCAAGCCAGGCTGGCCGGCTCCGTTTCTCTCCCCCCCCCCCCCCCCCCCCGTCCTCTGCAGCCTTGTCCAGCCTGGAGAGAGGGGGAGGAGGCCGAGACAGAGCCCTGTTACCTTGTCAGAAGCCGGAAACCAAAGAGAGCAAGAGAACCCTGGCTTTACATCTTAAGGTGGAGTTCACATGTTGATCTCACTTCTGAATGGTTAAATCCGCCGCCAATTCTCAGAAATGACTGATAATTGGTCAGGAGAAAAGACTTCCATCAGCCTCCAGCAGCTTCAACTTCCTTAGCTCTCAAAGCTATCTTAAAGGCAAAGTCACCCCATGACATACACCCATAAGCATATGACTGAGGTCAGAAGAAGGAAATCCTTTAGATACCATCAGATGAGAAACTATAAGATTTCACAAATCAGCAAAGACTGATGACTGTATTTCTAGAATTAAATCCAAAACAGCCTAGAATGACAATTTTTGTCCAAAGGAAATACTATTGATCAATTTCTAAAAAGAATTTTTTTTCAATGGAGGGATAAGTCAAAAGTAAGAGTCTTCACAGACTGAAATGATTTTGGCTCCAAAACTAGTTTTCAGAAGAGTTTCTGTGCAACCATTACCTTGTCTCCTAATAACCAAATCCAGTTTCAGCCTTTTAATCACCAAGAGAGTCTGAGCTCATCTCCACAAGTCATATTGCATTGATTTCAGTGAAAAATGTTGTTTGGAAGCCAGAAGTCCTTTCCCTCCACAGACCTGAAAGTTTGGCTGCATCCCTCTCAGCTTACCCATAGTTCACCACCACATGATCTAATTAACTGCATTGAATCTTGACAATATTATACTTAAAATAAGTCACATAAAGCATTTCCTAACACAGTTCTTTTAAGATTGGTTGGAAATTTGAGATGCTACAATTCAGACATCAAATTATCACTAAATTACCTATGATATTTACATAAGATAATTTTATAACTTTACTGTCTGAGAAAAAAAAAGTAAGTGGAGAATTAAGGAGATGTAATTCAGATCAAATATCAACTCCTTTTTTTTTTTTTTTTTTCCCTCAAATGTTCTGTTATTTCTCTAAGTATTTTGGTAAAAACGTGAATGTAACCAGTAAACACATATGCTGGGTCTGAAAGATGTGGGAAGGGAGAGGAAAAGGGTCCAAGAATCTGGGTGGCAAGTGAGCCTGTAGCTCCACCCAGTACCAAGAAATTACCTACATTCTGCAATGAAAAAATCCTGTGGAAGCACCTTCTGCCTTCCTCCAGGGAGCAACTCCTAATGCCTCTACAGAAATCTGAAGTCATCATTAACCTCTCATGGGCATTATTGCTGCGTTATGTGCAGCCACACGATTCTGTACTGCAACAATGAATAATTCATCAAGCAAGAAAGACTCACCCATGTTAGGAAAGCTGGTGAGAATCACATCATCACTTCTGGCTTACAAGAACTTTGGAGTTTCCAAAGTTTCTGGGCTGCTAAGGGCCTTTAGGCTGCAAAAAATCTTTACAGAAGAAAAAAACAAACCAACACATTGTAAGATGTCACCTCCCTATCTTAATAAAAGCCTTTTGAATATTTCAGTGATTGTTTTTCCATTTCTGGTCAGTCTTATTCCCTTGTTTAATTCCTTGTTCAACTCCTTACAGACACTGAGATTACACAGTGTTTTCTGTTGTCTAGACAGCTTTTGATATCACCATATAGTAAATCATATAGTCTGTCCTAGTAATGGGTAAAAATATTGCTAATTTCAAAAATTACAGGTCATGGTGGCTTGCCTCTTTTCGTCCATGGAAGCCCAGAATAAGTCCTACTCTTCTGGAAATGGAAACCTACAAACCCAGAATCATCAGGTTCAAACAAACATACCTCTTCATGCAGAGCTTTTTTACATATGCAGCTCTTGCACACACATTTATAAAATCTGCCTGGGAAGCAGGCTTTGAGTGGCCCTTCAGAGCTGAATCTGCATCACTGTGACATTATCCCTGTCACACAGACAGTGGACACAGGGCATGCTGGCCAGAGCACATCCTACTCTCCAGCCAGGTGCACAGCAGCCAGAGGCACTTGGGCAGCCCCAGCCCAGGCATCAGACACTCTCCTGGCAAGTGATGGGCTGAGGATTGGCCAGGATATGGGTCTGTGGATGGATCCAGCCTGGCAGGGCCAGTGGCCAGGCAGGGCAAACTGTGAGGAAATGAAGCCTGACCCTGCTGTGGCATCACTGGAACAGGACTTGGCATGGAGTCTGGGCCCTGGGCAGGGTAGGGGAAGTCCCAAGGAGCTGTGCAGGGACAGTCAGCACTTTGACAAGGACTTAACAATTTCCCAGTTTCGTTAATTGCATTTGTGGTTGCTGGTTGCTCAGTATTTAATCTTAGTTCAGCGTAAGAGTCCTGCTCATAAATCTATCTAGGAATATGGCAGAGGAATCCTTCTTCCAAGGAACCGAATTCTGTTTGCCAGACAGACACCTCCTTGGTTTTTCTTGTTTCCCAGGAGACTGGTTGTGACAAGGAGTCATGCAACACATTCTGCACAGATGTAGCAAGGACATCGACATCAGCAAGGAGGGTGTGGAAAACACACCTGTGTAGCATAAGTGTATTTATTTTCAAATAAATGCCACTCTCATAGTTTAGCTAGTTTAGCTTAGGGTCATCAAGGGGCTTCTTTCCTTCAGTCCTCCCATTTGAATGTCGTGGTTCTTCCTACTAGCCACTTACCTTCCCAGAGAGTCCAACAGGAGCAAAGCACTCCAGAAAGCATATAGCAGTTCATTACATAAGAGTTCATGGCTCCTTGAACTTGAGAAGTTCCACCCTTTGCCATGCCAATGTGTGAAGTATGCCAAAGTGTCAAAGTCCTTTCTGGCCTGCCAACACCATGGTAGCTAGGATGGATCTAAACCCAGACCTGTATTCTACCTGTACACAGATATTGGGTGGTTCAGACCCACACCATATATCCGTGTCAAGTCCACTCTGTGCCAGAGGAGAGGCTCTGTGTTGATCCCTCACCAACAAGTCCTGCAGGGGCCTCATTCATCATTTCAGGCCAAGAAGCAGAGACAGGGATGCCTCCAGACTGGTGCTATGATGTCTGTGTACCATCTCCCTCCTGAAAGGAAGCCAGGCATTCACTTGAGGTATACACACCTTTTATTTGGTTACGTCAATCAAAGCACAAGCTCTAGACCCTGGACACACCTAAGAATTACCTGCCAAATCCTTGGAGGTGCCAGGTAGTTCTCAGAGGGGTTTCTCTCTTGTCTCATGGGAAGGAAAAATGGGGACTATCCATCTTTGGAGAATCACATTTGGAACATGACTTGCTGTCATGCTATTCATCTGCTTATTTTCAGTCCTTGCAGTAGACATCATATTTTATCTTTGCTGCCATCTTTGTTCCTCCTAGGGAATCCTGAAATTTCTGGTACATTTCTTCATTCTGAGCTTTAGAGAAGACGTCTCTCCAGTTTCCAACAACCCCTGTGTACAAGTACCAAAAACTGAAGGAAGATGGTCCTGAGAGAAAATACTATCTAGGCAGTAGTGGGGCAGAGTCACTGATTATGCAAGGCAGAAAGGTTCACATTTATTGCCCTGAGAGGTCTCATTGCCTGGGAGAGGACAGGCATCAAAGATCAGAAGCAAAGGTTGTAGCCAGACAGCAGGGAGCATTGCTAGTTAGCTTCCTGCAAGTGCTCCATCCCCAGAAGGAAATTTACAAGGTGACTTCATGAAGATTTTACACAGAAAAGAGGGGAATCTGGTTTTATCACAAGGGAAAGATCGTTTTTGAATTAATTCCTCTGAAGGGGAAAATTTTGTGGTAGGTGGCAGAGAGTGGCTAAATCCCTCTTCCTCCAAGGAGTGGTGGAAGAAATGGATTTTAAAAAGCCCATGCTCACAGTATTCAAAAACAAAAGATTCTTGAGGTTGTGGGGAGCAGGAAAGCTGCCAGAGTTCTGACCCTGGCTCCACATCTGTGAGAGACCATCTCTGGGACCACCACTGACATTTCCATTGAGAGGAGACATATAAAGTTCTTGCTGAGTAGGTAATAGGAAGATTCTTTGAGGCCAGCAGAGCAATGAACAATGCATTCCCTTGAGGTTCAATAGAGTCTTGTCCCATTAACACACCTCCTCCAAAAGGTGACTATCATGAAGTGACATGTGCAGCCTCATCACATAATCACCTGAACAACAGGAGACAGCTGCACCACAACACTGAGTAACAGAGTTACACAGAGCCCAGGAAGGTTTGGTGCACAGCCACAACCTCACCAACGCTGGCCCACACCTTTGCACCTCACTCACCTAAATAAGCAGGGCTGCTACAGAAAAAGACAGCAATACAGAGGCAATGACTGAGGACATTAAGACTGTCACTCTGGTAAGTTTCTCACATACAGCCCCCAAATCCTGTCAACAGCAGAAGCTCTTTGTACAAGTGACACCACAGGAGAGAACTCACCCAGACAGTCCAATGAGTTCGCAACTAAGTAAAGTAACATACTCAAAACTCCTTCTGGAGTTCTCCTTCAGAAGCTAGCTCTCCATTTGCAGAGACTTACCTTTCCGGAAGAGGGCGTCCCCAAACTTTCCATGGGTTTCATTTGATTTCTCTTTCATAGCTTTGAAACTGGTCTTCTCAGCAATTCTGGAAAAATCTTCCTCACACAGAGAAAATCCAAAGAAAGAAGCAATCTTTTTCATGCCCAGTATTGGGTCCTGCCCAAAGGAACGTAGCACAGAGGTGAAACCAAAAGATTTGACACTGTGGCTGTGGCATGGAGCCAGCACCCTGTGGGAAGCCAAGCAGGCAAAGCTGTCTCCTACAATGTCACCAAGGAATTCTAAGAGCAGTAACAGAAAATCCTTCAGGCCAGAAAACCTACACATGCTGGCCTCAGTTTCAAGGCCTTTTCTTCTTTCCCAAAATCTGTGCCTCTGCCAGATAAAACTCCTTTCACGAATAGGCAAGGCTATCCTCCTCCTAAACTCCATGGGCTTCCCCCAAACATAAGTAAGTAACTCAGGAAGGCAGATCCTTCTAAAGGGGCAGATGGACTTGCCCCAAGGTTTTCTACTTCCCACAGCCATACATAATATGGGGGGATGCACAGCACACTCATCAAGAGCTGGGTGAAATGCCACACCTCTTTGAGTTCCTCGTAGCTTATTGTCATGATGTTCTCATTGTCAATGTATTTGTTCCATTCCACTAGGTGGTCAAAGTAGGATCCCCAGGCCACTGCAAACAAAGAAGAGGCATAACAGTCTAGTGTAGTCCCCAATACATGCCCTTAACCAAATCATAGGAGTCAGCCCAGACAGCTTTCTAAGTGTGGCTTTAGAATGGTGAAGGGGTGACCAGCTCAACATATCTGTTCTTTCTCCTGAGGTCAGTGAAGAGTGGCCCAGGCCTGCCACTTGATATGGCAAACCACAAGCTCTCTTTTGGGAATAGAAAAGTCAGGCTAAAGCTTTCTCATGATCTCTCCATTCTAAGTGAAAGACAAAACTCTGATTCTCTGGCAGTCCGTTTCTGCCATAACAGGGGCCTGTCTGCCTGTTCTAGGAGTGCCTTGCTAAGGTAAGTCACAGAAGGACTCCCATGCAAAGGGCCCTGTGTATGCCCCTCATGGTAGGAGAAATGTCAGAGGATGTAGAACAAAGTACATTTTCCATTCATGAAGTCTGCAAAGTACTCATCCCAGGAGGCGATGGACGGCAGCAGTGGTAGGTTGTTGTAGAAATGGTAGTAGGAGACAGCCGTGTCCTTGGGGTTCCGAACTAGCACAAGGATCTAGAGGAGGAAAACACATAATTTGACTGACCAAAATGCCATCTTCTTGACATATCACATAGAATCATTGAATCACAGAAACGTTTAATTCATCAAGTCCAACCATTAACCAAGAACTACCAAGTCCATCACTAAACCATATAACAGATCTACATATTTTTTAAATATCTCCAGGACCACTGACTCAAACGCTTCCCTGGCAACCAGTTCTAATGCTCGGCAACCTTTTCTATGAAGGAATTTTTTCTCATATCTAGATCTAAACCCCTCTCAGTGAAACTTGAGGCCATTACCTTTTGTCCTGTCAGCCATCACTCAGAGAAGAGACCAAGCCCCACCTGACTACACCCTCCCTTCAGGTGGTTGTACAGAGTGGCAAGGTTCCCCCTGAGACTCCTTTTCTCCAGGATAAACACCCCTAGCTAGCTCAGCTGCTTCTCCTAAGACTTGTGCTCCAAACCCTCCACCAGCTCCATTGCCTTTCTCTGGACTCACTCCAGCACCTCAGTGTCCTCCTTGTAGTGAGAGGCCCAAAACTGGACGCAGTACTCAAGGTGTGTCACTTACCAGTGCCAAGTGCAGGGGGACAATCACTGCCCTGGTCCTGATGACCACACTGTTATTGATCCAGGCCAGGATGCCACTGGCTTTCTTGTCCACTGAGGTACGTTTCTGCTCATGTTCAGCCACTGTCAACCAGGACCCCCAGGTCCTTTTCCACTGGGCAGCTTTCTAGTCACTCTGCCCCCAGCCTTTAGTGCTGCATGGGGTTGCTGTAACTCCCATTTTGTAGGACCCAGTACATACTTTATTTAACCTCATACAATTGGTCTCAGCCCATTATCTGTTCAAATCCCTCTGCAGAGCCTCCTATCCTCCAGCAAATTGACACTCCCACCCAACTTGTTGTCTGCAAGTTTACTTGTCTACTAAAATTAAGCAGACCATACAATTCTGGTCTAATCCCTTTCATTGAGTAAAAAATCAGAGCTTTGGCAAATCACTTGTAGCTAATGTAAGCTTCAGGCTGAAAAAAAAATAAGCTTTTCAGTGATTCCCTCAAGACACTTCTGACCTAGTTCAAATTCAGAGAATTGAGTTCATGATCTACTGAACAAAAGAGCCACAAACAGTCTTTAGATGTACCCTAGCTTGTCTCTGCAGTTATTCCCATCTAAGACTGTCTTAGCCCCAATCTGTGGTGGGCTGTCCACAGGTACCCTGGTTTTGAAGGCAAGTTAAACCAGTCAAATTATTTCTTGCCTTGCTCAGTTTTCTGCCACCAACCTGGAAGCATCTTTCTGAAGGAGATCTGAAAGGACAGTGACACTCAGCAACAAGCCCACCAATAGTCAGCAAAGCTGCTGCTGGGAGAGGATGTTTGTTCACAGCCTTGGCACACAGACCTGTTATCTTCAAGCTTGAAAATGTGGCTGTGTATTGACCAGCTCAGGTGAAAATGCAGAAAAGACACCTCACACAGAAGAAAGCTAAATTAGGGTGGAAAGCTTATGCAGTGTGATGCAAGAAGACTCACCTTAGCCTTGCTTTGGAAAATGGATGGAGGCAGGAGATCAGGTTTCAGATGAGTTACTATAATTCTTCTGGTAGGAAGCTGCTTCATCCTCTTTAAAGAAAGTGAGAAGAAATGTGACAAGACAGAAGTAGCTTATTCAGTGAGTTGTGCCTATTCATTACTTGTGGGTTATAGGAAAAGGTGAGACCAGAGAAGTACTTTATCCCTTGGAAAACCCACAGGAATGCACTGGTGGTGTAGGCTTCTGCCAACCTCTGCCACCAAGCACCATTTCATATGACACAGGCCTAAGAACAGGACACCCAAGAAAAAGGTCTTACTAATCAAACTCACTGGGCCTATGGCAGAAGAACCTGGTGCCTTCTCAGCCCTGTCTCCCATCTGAGGCCCTTGTGTTGGGACACCAGAGGCAGTAGCACATGCTGCTTCACAGACCATTACCTCTGAGGTCAGACATTCCCTTTCAGCTATCACTACCTGTAGGGAGAGCAGTGACAGTATTTTCAGTTCCTGCTTACCTCATATATCCCGGGATCCCCAAATTCTAGACGCTGAAATGTCTCTAGATTCTTTTCAGCATTTATTCTCTCTTTCATTTCCTCTTCTGTATATTTGGCATCTGCCAACTCCTTCACCATTTGTTCAAGCCAATTGGTTCCTAAAAGAATAAAGGACATCCATTCAACTTCACTTTTTCATGTAAACCCAGCTGATGGTATCCTGTCAAATTGGTTTCAAGTGAACCAGTTTGGCTCAATGTTGTACTTTAAGCTTTAAACAAGTGTGTGTGCTGGTTTTCACTGCAATGGAATTATTTTTCCCGATCGTAGCTGGTATGGAGCTATGTGTTGAATTTGTGCTGAAAACAATGTTGATAACACAGTGATGTTTTAGTTATTGCTAGGCAGTAATTACAGTGTCAAGGCCTTCTCTGATTCTCACACTGACCTGCCAGAGAGTAGGTTGCTGGTGCACAAGAAATTAAAAGGGGACATAGATGGGACAGCTGATCCCAGCTGACCCGGAGAGTATGCTATTCCATATGTAGCCATGCTCAGCAATAAAATTTGAGGGAAGAAGAAGGAAAGAGAGATGCTGAGAGCTATGGCACTTGTCTTACCATACCACTGTCATAGGTGATGGAGCCCTGAAGACAGCTGAACATTTTACTGCCAGTAGGATAGAATGAATTCCTTACATTGCTTTGTTTGCACACATAGCTCTTGCTTTACTTGTGTTTATTTCAACCCATGACTTCTCTGTTTCCCTCCTGCATCTCATTGCAGGTGAAATAGAGTGTGGTCCTGTGGGGCCACTGAGTTGAGCTGTGAGTTTCCAGCTGAGGTTAGATCACGGCCCTGGTTAATAACTGACAAGGGTATGCCTAAGGTCAATGGGGGAAGAGCTATTAAGCAGATAGTGTGAAGTGCTACCCTGCTTGCTTCAGAATCACATCATATCCCTCAGCAGAAGCAGATCTCTACTGCTCTTTACAACTCTGATACTTTTTGGTTACCTCACATTACTCCCTGTGGAAACTACTCAAAAGCTGTGTGGCTCCCAGCACTGGGCCAGCTGAGTCATCTCTGGGCTGTTTCTGCTTTCCTTCCACAGTGCTGTCTTTGGGAACTCTGTTCCCTCTTCCCAACCAGCTTCACTTTATGGTCTCTTAATTATTGACACAGTTTGCCCTCATTCACCATTCCCAGTTAGGTTTCTGTAACTGTCAACAGTTACAGAACCAAGTTACAGTCACCAACCAAGCCACCAGAACATCATGCTCCTGACACCATCTTTGCACCAGACTTAGTTGTCTTGGCCTCAACAGCCTGGGAGAACTGGTGGTTGAGGGATTGGGTTCAGCGAGCCAAATCTCAGTTTTCAACTATCACTTCCTTCAGTGTTTAGGTGGATCTTCACACATATAAACCATTTCTGCTTAGGTACAGCTCTAGAGGCTATACACAAAGGTGATGTGATAAGGATCAACTTTCTCTTTTTCAGAAAATTACATATTAAAATATTTCTGTAAAGTCAATAGGAAAAAAATTAAGGCGTCTGAAATGCCTACAGTGAAAGAGAGAGAAAATGTGTAAAAATCCTTGTGGCATTTGTGTCTTCCCCTCCATTTAGATACAAGGGAATGACCTGCATTCTGCAATGTAGTAAAAATATGGAAACAGCAGTTCTGCTTGCATTGGAAGCATATATTCCCTGTATTGCTCTTGCAGGGAGTAAGGTAACAACATACTTTCTTTTATTAGCAAGTGTGGTCAAAATATCAAGGGATGTGATTATCCTGCTTTAGCTGGCACTCTTGAGCTCACCATTTGAATGCTGTGTGCCATTCCTAGGCTGAAGCACAAATGATTTTGAGAACTGGGAGAAAGTCTTGTTGAACTTCCATGAAACTACTGGGAACTGGAGCAAATGAACTGCATTGAAAGGCTTGGTTTGCTCAGGCTGGAGAAAGAGAAAAAAAGGCATGGGAGACTCTCACCACAGTCTTCCACTACTGAAGGTAATAATGAAGACAGAGACTCTCTCACAACAAGGGTTGTCTAACTGCATTGATGTAAAAACAAAAGTTTCAAAACTCTTCTGGACTAGGCCTTGAGCAACGAAACCTTACTTTGGAGGTTAGGTCTTTCCCCTGCTTTGAGCAGGGGGCTGTAGTATTTTAGTTCTAGATATGCCTTACGGCTTAAATTCATGATTTTTTGATGTCATCATAAGCTTTTCTCAGGAATTATTGCTGTATTAATTGATGGCATTGAATAATCAACTTCTGGATTGTAGTACTGTGTACTTTATCTATTGATCAAGAGAACACTTACCTGATTTAGGATAGCCTACGAGAATCACATCATCACTTCTGGCTTCAAAGGATTCCAGAGCTTCCAAAGTCTCCGGGCTGCTAACTGTAATTGGGTATAAAATACCTCTGTAGGAAAACAGCATGTTTTCTGGGGCCATCTTGTCACTCTCTGAAAAATATTTGTCCATTACTTCAATGATCCTTTCACTGTTTCTGGTCATGTCTGTATCCCTGTGTAAGTCTTCCCAAAGAGATCCAGGCTGTCTTTCCACAATGCAGAAAAGCTCTGAATAAATAGGAGAGGGTGTTGACTCAGGGATGAAGGTGCAAGTCACTGATTAACTCTACACTGTTCACCCCTTTTGGCATTGCAGAACTCCATGGAGATCAATAGTAGTGAAAATATGGTCTTTGCTGCAATTGATACTAGGAACAGGAACTATTGGGACAACAACTAATAGGATTAAAAATGTTAAATTAAACCAGAGAAAGACCCATAAAGGATATTTCCTGAAATATTTATAAGTGGTGACTAATGAAGTGCAATTTGGCAACTGGAAAAGTTGTCCATGTATGTAGTGGACACCTGGACAGTGGATCTCAACTTGGCTTGCTATTGACTCCACTAATCCCACATCCTTGTGTCTTTTTCATAAATGGATTTTAGACTCTCAGCAGACCTATACACAAGATTAATAAAACATGAGAAAGTATCAAATCAAAATCATATGGTAAGACTTGGAAGATTGTTTAAAATTACTGTCGTGGTTTTAAACCAATAACTAAGAAAATTACTTATTTCTTGCTGTGAGATATGGATTAGAACAAGAGCAAAACAGGCATAAAACTTAAAAGGGAAAAAAAAAGAAAGTTTATTGACAAACTACAATAAGAACACCAGAATAAACTTCCAGAAAAACCTTTTCATCCCCTGTCTACCCACTATTCCCTTGTTCACATGACAAAAGAGACAAAACCTTTGGAACTTTGATGGTTAAAACAGTCCCAATTCTTGCTACAGTCTTTTCACCAGTCTTTATAGAGAAACAGAAGTTTCTTCCTGTTAATTTATGGAGTTTCTCACAAGAAAAACTATTTTTGTTATAGTTTTCCATTGCTCTAATGTTAGCTGCCCAGAGCTGCTGTTATTAGAGCCCACTCCTCCCATTTTTCACATCACTCTCAAGTGTGTATGGGCCATGAGTCTAGGGATGGGATTTTTAAGGATAAGTTATTCAAAGGCAAAAAGTCTTCTTCATCTGTTTCCGTAAGCTTCACCAGAAAACAGTTTTCTCATTGCCTCTCAAGGCTTCAAATCCTCCAGCACTTCACTGTGCCATAATTACTCTACTTTTTACTCAAAATTTACACTTTGAACACTCTATTCCTCCCTATATACTGTCATGAATTAAAGGAGTGTTTTCAAGACCTTATTGTCCATTTCCATAGTTTTAACAGAAAGATATTTCAGCTTAATTAAAGCATCTTCTTAATTCTCTACCTTTTCTTTTCTTTCCTGTCACTAGTAGTTTATAAAGTCTCTTTTCATGTTGATCACTCTCTTTTCTCTGTCTGGATAAAAAGATTAATCCGCAAGTCTCGTCTGGGAAATGAAAGAGTTAAAATCTTGCCCAGGCTGTTGTAGGTAGTTCTGTGGCCCCGGCCGGTGCAGGAGCTGGAGCCGTCTGCGATGGAAAGTTCCTCATGGCTGCTCTGGAGAGTGCCGTCGCCGCGCCCAGCCCGCTGCAGGCCCAGGGCCTCTCTCTTTCTTCACTCAGCAGTCTCCAGTGAATCCAGCCACAGCAAAAAACCTGCAGCCGAGCCAGAGATCGGCTCGGCCCGGCCCGGCCGGAGCCCGGAGAAAACCCCCTCCACAGGGCCCGCATCCCCCGGCCGGGAGACGCTGGGCCCAGCCCAGTCCCCGCCCGGCCGCATGGCCTGGGCAGGGAACGGGAGGCCTGGTGCTCCGCCACCCTTCCCAGCCAGGAAACAAAGAGAACCAAGAAAGCTCTGGTTTTACACTTTAAGGTAGGGTTCACAAGTTGATCCCACTTTTCAATGGCCTAAACTGCTGTCAATTCTCAGCAATGACCGATAATTGGTCAGGAGAAAAGACGCCAGGCAGATCCCAGCAACTTAAACTTTCTTAAAGGTAAAGTAACTCCATGACAATTACCTACAAAGAATAATTTAAAATTATTTTCCTTTCTCCCAAAATGCAGAACCGTCAAAATAGACCATTTTATTGGAAATATTTTCTCTATCAGTGCTATTTTACTCTTATAAGTTGAAGACACTGTTCATATATTATGATTCCTGTAAGCTTTGTTTTAGTTATTATTTTCAGGTTTTCGTCCGTGTTAACTCTGAATTACAAAGGCAAATTTCCTCCTGTTTTCCAGTACTAAAGTTACAGGCATCAAGAAATAAACACCTTTTTCTCAGGCCAGCTGCCTGAGAAATTTTCTTTGGAACCAGCTGCCTGAATCCTGAGGGAGCTGGATAATTGTAATACCTCAGCAGGATATTTAGCAACCTGTCACCTGAGCCACTGGGGACACAGGTGCCTCCAGGTCCTTTAACCCTTAGACTCTGCTCTCTGCTCATGAGCAAGGTATTCAGTGCTGTCACACCATATGTCAGTCTGCTCAGGAGCTGCAGATGTGGGGGTCAGAGCAGCCCTGTCTCTCTAGATCAGCTCAGGGCAACCAAGGATCCTGAGTATGCCAGCAATCCACGTCCCAGTCCCAGCACTGTCTGTCCAGCAGCCAAATGGTCTTGGGGTATGCAGGTCAGCGAATGTGGAACAGCTCCTGTGGTCCCCAGGGAAAACTCCTGAGTTGTTCAGTTAGCCACAGGAAAATCTGTCCTGGATGGAAATGCTGCTATCAGGAGCATTTGAAGTAGAACATAAAGAGAAGATGCACCTTAATGGAAGACTAACCCCAAATTGGATTTGGAAATGGACTGGGGAAAGGACATGAGGTGGAAGATGGGTTAATATAATTTTTCTGGTTTGTTCTCTTTAAAGCAAACAGACAAAAATATGATATAAACATCCTTGTTAGCAGAAATGTGTCTTTTTAGGCATCATGGGCAACAAAATAGACTAGACCAAAAAAAGAAAGATACTCTTTCATTTTTTTGACAATTGGTAAGATCCTAGAAGTAATAAATTTTGAGAGCCACTGCTATTGTGTCAGTCAATTGTTTTACCTTCAAAAAAGATTCCCGAGTTTTTCTGAATTGATTCTCACACTTACTGACTTCATCTCTGCTTACTTTTCACTGTCTCAAAATGTTACTCATCCATCAAGTTTTCTTGCCTACATTAATTTTTTTGTCATGGCAGCTTGCCTTTTCCACTCTCCCTTCTTCCACCTCCTTACCCACTGAATGCAAGGGCCCACATAGTATCTCTAATGGAGCAAAAGCACATGCGGTGTTACTGCTCTGTTACTGTCCTTCAGAGTGAGATTGTTAAGGACACAAAGGCACTGAAATCAAGCCTTGAGATGACACAGGAGAGGATAAAACTACAAAAACAGGTCATGGTTTGGTTTTCAATCAGATCAGCAAGACCAGAAAAAGATCTGAGCCTTTTTTTTTCCAGCACTGTCATTATGTTAGCTCTTGCTGAGTGTGATTTCTCAGGTGTTTTTATGCCAACTGCTGCCTGACTGATTTACCCCCATCAAGTACCTGTTGCTTTGGCTTCCCTTTTCTAAATATAGAATTTTACACTTACCTTTACTAAACTCTGTGTTCCCTAATCTTCTCAATTTGTTGTGTTTCAAATTGTTTTGCCATATTTCCTAGTAGTTTCAGCCCTCTATTCTGATCCCCAGACTTAAAAGTTAGACATTTATGATACAGTATATTAGTCTGCCCACCAGTGTTGAAAACAATATTGAACATGGCCAGGATTCACCACAAAAGGATATTGCTTTAATTGCCCTCCCAATTTTGCTGTCAACCAGTATATGCAGTGTGACCGTAAGCATACTATTGCAACCAAGTTCATAATATCCATGGAAACAAGTGGTTATTCCTGAAAGCATTGCTGCTGCTGACAGTGTTTCTGAAAAGAGTACCTTTTATTGCTGTTGTATGAATTTCTAAGAATATAAGCCTATTTTTAGTACTTTCATTTCTATAACCACATTTGTAGATTGCCATCTTTAAATAAATTTATGTCTCTTTAGTCACATAATTTCAAGCCCTCCCCAATGCTGTCACCCCTTGTATTTTCTGTCAGCGGCTTATTCAATACATAAGTTATCTTAAGGAGGATCACAGACTTCTTTAACATTATTTATATTTACTATTTCATTATCTTCAAAATGTTCCATGATCAGTTGCTTTGTCATTTCTGCTACTACATTTCTATGTCTCAAGGCGACTGTTGTATTCTGACTGTTCCTTCTCAAGTTTTTAAACACTGCTATTATGTATGTTCTCCTCCAGGAATCTGGTACCTTTCTGGTTGCTTACAGATAACTTGTAATTGCTCAAAGATGGCTTGCTACAGGACATTTTGAACCCATTAATTTCTTTCTAAATATTCTAAGTATTCCTATTTCTTTACAAAACTCTGCATGTCCACTTATGCCCAGGTAGAACCAACCAGCTTTAGAAGAATGAAACAAAAAGTCTTTTAATATTTTATTCTTTCCAACTGTTTCTTTTATTTTTACGTCTTATCTGCTTAGGTGATGGATCAATAAATTGGGTGGGGTTTTTCCAATTCTTAATTCAACTATAATTACAGAACCTTATTTTGCCTTTTCTTCCAGAACAGGTCCCTGGACAAATACTGAAATACGGTGTCTAAAGAGGCAAATGCCAATGGCAGTACAGGAGAGCTGGGTATAGCAATGTCTCACACATTCACACACACACATCACTCTTGACAACCCCACTATCTCAATAGAGGCATTTTCAAGAAAGACACAGACAAACCAGAAGGGTTCCAAGGGAGAACTACAAAGTTGAGAAGGCTCAGAGATAACCTCATCTCAATTTCCAGTACTTAAAGGGCAGCTACAAAGAGGATAAAGGCTTCCTATTCACATATGGAGAAGAAAACAGGCAGTGGGTTCAAGTTGCAACAGGAGAGGTTTGATCTTGATAAATGGAGTAAATTCTTTCCAGCATGGACAATCATTTGATGGAACAATGCCTCCAGGAACATGGTAAAATCCTCATCACTGGAGGTTTTCAAGATCAGATATCTAGATAGAATCTCCTCCAAACTCCCTTTCTCATGAAAGGTTGTACCATATGATTTTTCAATGTGTCTTCCAGCCTGGGCTGCTCTGTGATCCTGTCAAAAGCAGTGCCTCTGAGTGAATCTTGCCTGTTAACATCAGCCCATCATCTGAAATCCATCTTGATATTTTACATTCAGAGGGATGAAGAGTCTTAAGAATACTGATCCATATTCCCCTTCTTTCTCCTTCCTCTAGCTTTGATTTAGTTTGTGCTGAATTCATGGAAGTTCTCTGTCATTAGGCTTCTGTCATATATTTTTGCTAGTGATATTTTCTGTGAAGATGTTACCTGCTTTGAAACATTTTTGAACAAAAAAATAATCTACATACTAAATAATTATAAATAGTCTAGAAAGATAGAATTTGGCTAGAAAGAAAAGGGACATTTCCTTTCAGGTGACAGCTGGAACAGGGCTGTTGAGGTTTTTTTTTAAGTATGATTAGTCAACATCTTCCTCAGCAAATAGCCAAAGACCTCACCGTAAAACAAAAGGCCATTACTCATCACTGTCACTATAAATGCTGCTGCAATGATTCTTACAGTAATCCTAAGATGATTGGGTTGTTTGATCTAGATTTCCAGTGTATAACATTCAGATGATCTGAGTCTGCCTTGCAAAATTCTTATTCTAACCATATTTCATTACTCTTCAGGCTTTACAGTACAAGTCATACTTCAACTTTTTTCCAAGTTTAGTTCCTCCTAAAAGTTCTTCAAATACTTTATCCATTTTCTTATTCTGATCTTCACTGAAAAGATTCTTCCAGTCACTTACACCACCTTCAAAGAAGAAAAGAAACTCTTGAAAACAAATAAATTTTATTTCTTTTTATATAGATCTGTCCTTTTTATTGCATTGTACACTAAATAGTGTTGATCCATTTTCCAGATTAAACATCTTTTCTACACCAATATATTTTTGTGAAATCAGTGGAGTTACATATATGTTAATAATCTTCTGCTATAATGAAAAATAATATATTCCTCTTCAGATGACTGTGTTCAAAAAGGCAGCCTGAAGTCCTGTTTCCCTACATCTCTCTCCTCTAGTCAGTTATGACTCACAAAGTGGAAGATCATGAAGACTTGATAAGGAATCATCTGCCAGGAAGCAGACCTGGGTTTCTGCCCCTTTGGAAGCTTGAGTTTTTAGCCTTTGTCTTGGGTTGCAATGCAAGCTGTAACCAGAAGTATGTATTCTATTACCAGCTGTTAAAACCAGGTGGGGCAGTGTTCTTTATCTCTTCCACAACCCACCCTCCCTCCAGGGCGATATCTTCTGTTAATGGGCCATTGAGTCTCACTGCATGACTGATAAATTCCATCATCCCATTGTCAGATGCTCCACCCAGGGGGAGGAGCCCAGCATTCCTACCTGGATATAATCTGAGACTTGGAACACCTTTCAGTCAGCCTTTCTCCACTGGATTTCCAGAGGAAGACTGGGCCCATGGATCCACCACCACTTTTTCAGAGGAAACCTACACCCTTCTACTGGATCACTGCTTCAACAGAACCACATCTGTCACTCCAGCAGCCACCATTTAATCAGACCACTACCAACAGCCTGACCAACAGGGTGTCAGGTTGTATTCTGACTCTGACAGTGGCTGGGTTTATTTTGTACTACTGAATTTTTATTTCTCTTTTCCTAGTAAAGAACTGTTATTCCTATTCCCATATCTTTGCCTGAGAGCACCTTGATTTCAAGATTAGAATAATTTGGAGCGCCAGGAGAGGTGGGGTTTACATTTTTCCATTTCTAGGGCGGTTCCTGCCTTCCTTAGCAGACACCTGTCTTTTCAAACCAAAACATCAAGTTACTTCTTCAATGTAAAGTGCAGAAATAGATTCTGACAACCAGGTTGCCCTTCTCATGTCTGTACATTGCAAAACTTGTTCCCTTTTGTTTCCTCTCTTGTGTGTAACTGGATTCTTTCTTGCTTGGCTTGGTTCTAATGTGTAAGAGTGAATAGGCATTTAGAAGTGTCCATTTCAGAAGATTCTTATACTCTTCTAAAAAATGTGGTCACACCACTCATGCTGACTTTGGCCCAGTGCTGCCTGCTCAGGTAAGCCTCTAATGGCTGGGCAATTGGTGATCCAGACACAGAGGTGGAGAGGAATTCAGACACATGACAGTTTGTCCTTCCTGCCAGCCATCTGTGAGCCTCTAAAAGTGGTCTGCTGTGAGAGCCTTACTGGGTATCTTCCTCACCAGTTCTCCTTGAGCAGTCTTCTCAAGCAAAGCAGTGATAACCTACTTGATACTAACTTGTAATGCTAATTTGAGAGCGAGAAAAAGAACTAAAGGATGTCAAATGTTCTTGAGAGTGTGACATTTCCACCTCTGAGTCACCTGAAGTTTCCTACCTTTTCGAAAGAAAATATTGCCCATTGACCCATGGGTCTTCTCTGAGTTTTTCTTCATAGACTGGAAGCTGCTCCTCTCTACCACAAGCTGGAGCTCTTCCTCAGTCAGAGGAATTCCAAAGAAAGCAGCTATGTTTTTCACAGACAGGGCACGATTCTGGAAAAAGGAATGTAACATATGACATGACTTTCAAACAAATTATGCTGCTTTCCAAGGTGTTTACACTTCCCTATATCTCTCTGCTGGCTGCATACATAGTATATTCATAGAGTTCACTAGGATTAGAGTGGTCTATGGTGTTTCCCTTCTCCATAATTATTTTGAAGGAGACATGAGCTGCCTTTCTGTGGATTATAAAATATTATATATGATTTACAAGTGACCAAAATCTACACTGCTGAAAACATAAAAGCTCCTCCCCAAAAAAATTACTGGAGATATTGATGTACAATTATTTGGGCTTATATCACAGATAAACAAAAAACAAGAATCATTTTCACAAGCAAAATTTCAAGAAGGTTTTTAAGTTTGAATTTCACCCTTTCTTCCCTTAAAACAAGAATCTATTTCATACACTTTAGATACCCTGCATGCATATAATGGTGAATTGGTTCGGGAAAAAATGTCCCTTGAAATATAAAGTATTTGTAACTATTGATAACCTTACCTCTTTTACCTCTTCATAGGTTACTGTCATAATATTTTCTTTGTCAATGTATTTGTTCCATTCAGAAAGGTATTCTAAGTAGCATCCCCAGCCCACTAAATAAAACAAAAGAATTCTAAGATTAAGCATAAATTAAGATTTTACAAGTTTTACTCATTAAGTTGTCTCAGACAAGGGCTTTATTAATCATGTCTGTGGAAGAGTTTACACACTTCTGTGGGAATTATAGGTTTTGCTTCAGGCTCAGGCATATGATACCATTTGTAAGTCAGAAAAATAAAACTTGTTAGTATTTCAAGACAGCTGTGAGTCCACCAAAAAGCTATCATCTTGCAGACCATTTTGTAAGACTCCCTTAATCCAGCCATGTGCTAATCCAAACTCATAACTTCAAACTAGAGCTATTACTTTTTTCTCTTTTTTAACACATTAGATTTAGTGCACTCTTTAATGTACTAGACTTAGTCCAAATAATTTCTTTCACCCAACTTTGCATGGAGGTGATTATATATCTCCATGGACACAAGATGATGGACATGGTTAGAGTAGGGGCAAAGGGTACCCAAGATAGATATAAGGAAGAACTGCTTCTTCCAGGAAAAATACCAGTTTATACAAGTTTAAAAAGTCTGTGGAAGCGTAGTTTTGTCCAATATATATCCTCAAGCAGTAAGGCAAGTATGGTAAACTTCAGATTTCTAATTCTCTGTCTTTAATCTCTGCTTTTGTACTGTAAACCAAAAAATCCTAGTGAAGCTGATATACCAAAGTACAAGGGTTTTTAGACAAAGATAAATCATTGGATAATTGACACAGAAAAATATACTGTACTTTTCTTTGTCGTGAAATCTGTGAAGAAATCATCCCAGGTCTCATAGGAGGGAAGACTAGCCATACTATTGGAAAAATGGTAAAAAGATGTAGCTACATCTTTTGGATTACGAATCAACAACAGTATCTAGAAAAAAAATAAATTAATTATTAATAGAGAAAGACATAGCAGACTATAGCATTATAAAATAAATAATAATAATATACCTTATAACTGCAGTTGGGGATTTCTAATACCTCGTGTGCTACTTGCAGAAGTAGCAATTTCATTTCCAGTTCAGAAGGTGCAGAATTTAACTTTACTTTAGTACCATGAGAAGATGGTTGCCTATAAATACTATATTTTACAGATTAACCAAATAATTTAAGCAGAATCAAAGTATGTTTTGCTCAATACAAGCATAGTTCATCATTTAAGTAGCAGGGAAAATTCACAAAAATGTAAATTCCCCCTTGAATTTGATGTATTGAAGCCCTCACTTGCAACAATGTCATAAAATTCCTCCCACAGGAAATCATGTCAAAATACATTTTGCCTCTGGAGGACTTGTTGAAGCCCTGAAACTCTCCTGTGGAAACTGTAACAAAGGTGCCAATAAGGGCAAATTGAGGTTACGTGAGATGAAGGGCAGTACTTAAACTGGCCAGGCTAAACACATATAAGAGAGTGTAAGAATCTAAAAATTGTCAAAAAAGTACTATATTGGCTTAAAAAAAAAACACCCAAGCAAACAAAAAACTGTTTAAGTGTTTGCTTTTCATACATTAAAATCAGCACTCACCTTGACTTTGTTTTTGAAGATAGACTTGGGGAGATTTTCAGGACGGAGATGAGTAACTATAAATCTCGGAGAAGGTAATTTGGTCATTCGCTTTAAGAATTGGAAGGAGGAAAGTGGATAGTAGAGTTAGCAAAAGTATTTTTTTTAATTAACCTATGCTAAAATATTGCCTTGATAAACTTATCAGCAATTACTGGTTGATAGAAGCAGTTTTTGGGGTTTTTTGTGAGTATTACCCTGGGATATTAGTGGGCTGCTCTGAGTAGCTCTAATCTTCAAAAGCCCATGAACAATTGGAAAGAGACTATCCACTGTTAGTTCTCTTCAGTGATAATTCTCTTCAGTTCTGTTAGACAAGGGATCAAATCTAGAGGTAGGGTAAAGATTAGTTATATGTGAAAGCTGAAGCATCTCAAGGACTGAGAGAGGGGATGAGGAGGAAGAGCTGGTAAAAGAGGCAAAAGCTAATATTTCATTATTTGATACTCCATGAATCTCTTTCTAAATACAAAAGATGCTATGTTGAATTTCTGAAGTTCTTATGTATCTCATGGGTATGTGTTCCTCTCATGCCCACTTGAGTGTTCATTCATCCCTCAGTATTTGACAGTCCAGGTGAGATTAATCCTGATCATATGCCAGATAAAGAGAAGTGGTAATGTTCTTCTCAAACAATGGAACAGTTAATACATTATATATTCAATATTTGAAGCACATAATTTTGATAATTTCCATACATATTCTGTTCCCACCTCATATTTCTCAGCATCTCCAACTTCAAGGTAGGGGAATTCTGCTAGTTCTTTGGCATTCGCACTGCCTTCCCTACCCGGTGTTTTCTTTTGAGATATGTCTATCAGGTCATTTAAGATTTGACTTAGCCAGTTTGTGCCTGAAAGAAGAAAAATACAGAATTTCTTGTAAAACTTTTAGAATGAACAGAAATGGATTTACCAGGGAAGTCAAGGGCTGGTAGTGCTACCAGCTGAGTTACTCTGCCTCCTTGCATGTGATACAATCACAGCTGACTATCTGGTCAATCACCTCCCAGGGTCCTCCTACTTTTGCTCCTCATAAGGACATATTTCTCCAACTCGAACACTTCAGTACACCATAAATTAACTTGTATACTGTAAACTAACTAATAAAGGAGAAGAAACACTACGATTCTATTAGGAAAGTCTGCATTAATGTAATAAATTTTATTGAGACAAATATAAGGGAGACTTGGGTGGTAAACCTGTACTTTAAAACCTAATGTATTATGCTGTATTATTTTAGGAAGAAAGATGGGTCACAGTACACAGGAGCACAACTGCATCTGAAAATTGTATATTCATTTCCTTTAACAACAGGAAAAAACTCAATGAACTGACATTTCCTATACACATTTATTATCTTTTTACTCAAAAGATAACAAAGAGCCTGCATCAATTGCCCATCTCTAATTTACCATTTTCTGACTTCTGGACCCTGACTGCCTACATCTTTCTCACTGCAGTCTTAACAACTGCATTCAAGTGCATAACATATCTTTGGAAAGAAAATACAATAAAGAATCAAAAACTTCACAATCCTGTCAGCTGTGACTATCTCCTGTAAGGCAGTGTGAACCAATTGCTGGAAGAGAGAAACAGCTAGAATAAAATGTATATGAGGCACACCTAATCCAAGCCTTTGGCTTTCATGTGGACCAGTGCTTTCAGGCACAAGGAGAAAATATGTAGCATAAACTTGAAACCCTGGCAGAGATCTCCTCTTGATTTCCCAATAATTAAAGAACAGTGTAATCACTTCAAGGACTACAAAAATACTTTTGATATCTATTTCCTGATATCTATGTGAAAGAAACTAAAGAATATTCAGCATCTGAAGGTACCAAAATCTCCATTCTGTGTAAAAACATAAAGATCTTAACTTTACAAACAAAAATGTGAGAGCAGACCATATAATATCAAGAGATCTAGTTATCTCTGGTGTAAAAAACTGTATTTTGATTCTCTCCAGTTTGTGCATTTAACGTCATAACTATGGAAAGTAAAGATAACAAAAACCTTTATATGCTGTAGAAAAGAAAATCAGATTGTTTTTCTCAGTCTTTAGGAAAATTCCCCATATAAAATATTCATAATTAATTTGTTGTGCTTTTTAAAAATGAAATCAGTTCTACAAAATTCTGTGAACATTCTAAACACTATTATTTATCATAATATATTATATTATGTATCATGTAATATATATTGCATATATTTAGTATCAACCTTGTTACTTGCTATTACAGAACTTTATTTATGAAAAAAATCAAAATATATTCACCGGATTTAGGGTATCCTGCCAAAATTACATCATCACTTCTGGCTTCAAAGGACTCCAAGGCTTTTAATGCTTCAGGACTGCAAAAAGTGGTAGGGTAGGGAATTCCCTTGTACTGAAAAAGCAGTTGATCACGAGGCAATGAGCTGGCAGCTACTGCTGCATTCTCTAGGAGATCAGTAAACACTTTCCTGGACTTGTCCATTCTTCTCTCTCCCACACACACAGGCTCTGTCACAGTGTGAAATGCTAAGTAGATGGAGAAGCCCACAGGTTGTCCTTTAATAGGTGCTTGGCTTGTTATTTGGGTTTTTTTTCTTGACCCCTTGAATAATAATTAACCCCCTTCTGAACCTGTGAAAAAATATGCAACGCCAGTTGAAGACCTTAAGATGAACCTTTGAAATCAATAGAAGTTGAACATAAACAAACAAGCAGCCAAATGCAATTACATTCTAGGATAATGGGCTTAGATAATTTCAGAATAAATAATCAGAAATTTCATGCCAAGTCTGCGATTACGACACTGAATTTATAAAAGAAATATAACAAAATAGAATTACATGAATTGCAGAGTGGAATTTAAATGTCATGATCAAAATCCTCAAGGCAGTTCATCTCTTTCCAGTACTCACTGATGGGATTTTTTTTTTTTCTTTGTTATATCACTCATCATTCTCATCAAAGTTAGATAAAATGTAATGGGATTTGGAAAGAAAATGTTCAGTGCACTGGAGACTGAGCTGTGGACAGTCCTGTGAGTGTGGCTGACTGTTCCCTCCAGCTGGTGTCCAGGAGGGCATAGGGGCACATGCACTCATCAGACTGCACTACAGAGATTTGTTTTTCTGGTGGTTACATGAAAATTACTTATTTATACATTTCTTTAATGGGCTCAATCATTGTTTAACAATGGTTCAGTGCTTAGGGAGTTGATAATAATATATCCTCAGCTGCAGTGATTAGTAGTTTAGTAGTTTATCATGCACTTCAGATGATGAGCTGCTGACTGCACTGACCCAAGTAGAAGAGCTGGCTTAAGGCTCAGGTTCGATATTTAAGTCTCTGGCAAAAGGGCAAATGGGTCACAAAAACCGAGAAAATAGTTCCCCTCCAAAACCTCCAGGAATTTACATGCCACCCTTTCTTATCTATTTTTTGAATGCTGCCTGTTTGCACTGGAAGAAAGAGGACCAGCAACTACATACTTGCACACTTTTGACATTTGCATTCCCTGAGGGATTCAAGCCTGGTCCCTGAGGCGTAATGCAGTGCTCATGGGGTGATCTAGCCCTACATTTTTACGTTTATTTTTTCCAGTTCATACCAAATCTTTTGCTTATCCCTTCATCTCCCTTCTTTCTGTAAAAAACATAGAAAGGCTACCTATATGCAGGCATAATCTGAAACAAGTGGGTATCATATGGCCTGACCCATCCGATGAATGACATCTCTGCCAAAGGGCAGCCAGTTGGCACCACCTGCATCATCTCACTGACATCAGCTAAAAACTGCTGTCCTATGAAATAGCACTTTTGGTGATTCTTGGTGAGAAACTAGCCACCCTAGCAAAACAAAAGGCAATTGAATTCGTTTTTCTTCCTTATTTTCCCTTGGCACTAAACTGTCATGGACTGAAGGTAAGAAAACATGTTTAATTGGTATTTTTGCCTGCTGGTGAAAAAATTAGTTGGGACAGTCCTCCCTAAAGGTGGGAAAAGAGAAAAAATGGCCTGTAAATTATTAGTGTATTTCATGCAATAGCATACTGTTGGAGTAGGGTTTCCAAAATTAAAAAAATATATTCCAGAGAAAATTCCAGAGGATTTCCAGTGTATTTTTGCAAGAAAGGGCAGTCAGGCAAATTATTCCTGTGAAGCATTGATTTATCCTTATGAACCTGAAAAGAAAGCCTGTTATCAAAGCCTTCAAACAGAGCCCAAAGTGGTACTGTAATACATTGCATAAATAAAGTCATGCTAAAGTTATAATCTTGTCTGATAAGAATCCTAGCATATTTCCAGGAAACCTTCTCTGATGAGATTATAGTGATATGCAGCAAGACCAACATGAACATGCGTCTGTAAGGAGCATATTTCCAAGAAACCTCCGTCTGATACGATTATAACTCATGAATATTCATCTGCAAGAAGTGTATTTCCAAGAAACCCGACAAGATTACAACATATGCACCCAAAACATCATGAATATTTGTCTGCAAGAAGTGTATTCCAAGAGATCCCCGAAAAGCCTGAAAACATATAAAAAGCACCTTGAGACAGTCGCAGTTCGTGAAGCATGGTGAAGCAGTGCTAGCAAGCCCCGTCCTACCCGATGCTGTTCGCCCGGTACAGTGTCAAACTGATTTTTGCTTGTGGCTTTTTACAATTGTATTTTTTCAACAAATTCTTTTTATTAATCAAATTAGCTACTCATTTATAATAGTAGGATTCTTTGGTTTTGCAGCAAAAGCCGTCTGCACACCCACAAAGGAGCACAGCAAAGAAATGAAGGAGTACCTTGCCCAGATACTCCTTTGAAATCAGCTCGTCAAAGGCCTGTCTCCACAAGCTCAGAGGAGCTCATGCAGAGAGGAACGCAAGTTAAAGACTCTTAAAAATGAACTGGACCCTGTCCAAGAGCCTTCTATGGCTGTTCCAGGAAAGTTTCAGACCCAGTGTCCTGGTGTGAAGATGACCCATCAAAATGATCAGTGCAGGAGAATGTTTTGAAGACTGGCAGGTGCTGCTGTCTGGGGTTATAGGCACATGAAGAAATGCAGAGGAACAGCCTTTCATGGTTGCACATGACTTATTATGTCAGGATTACAGCAACAACTTCCACTAAACAAATTATGTACCAGTCTGCATGATACTACTAATGTTGACTTTACAATATAGAAAGTACTGAAACAGAGATGAAAAATAACTAATCCTCAGTACAAGATCAGGGTTGATTTTCCTAACTCCTCTAAAAAACTCTTTAGGCCAGAGAACTAAGCCATTTGTAAAATTTTCTAGGATCCTCCTCCATCTTTTCTTTCCCTCTTAAATAGTAGAGGCTTTTTCACGATGGTCACCTTCCCTGACCAGATCGAAGCTTGTCACAACATCAGATTAGTCCAATATAGATTGTGCATAGAAGCATATCCCTGCTCTGTCTTTCTTCTACCCAAAATTTCCCACATCTCTCTTAAACTTTCCTCTCAACAGCTTTTTTATGGGCTCAGCTTTGCTCCCTCTAGAAAGGTTCCATTTTTGTAATCCCCTCTATGTAACAAGGTAGGAAATAAGAAATTTTCCACAACTTTCATCATCTCTATAAATGTATTGGCTAGTTGCCAAAGTTGCAATGGCTAGCTCTCCCACCTGTTAATACTAAACAAAATAATATGAAAGAACAAGCCAGTAAATGCAGAGAATGTCTTGACACACAATGCTGGAGAAATAATTTTATACTAATCTAAAGATGTCAGATGTATGTTAACAAACTCCCCAAACCATCATCTGGTGTCAGTGGGTACAGAGTTAATTTTCTTCCCAGTAGCTGGTAGAGTGCTGTGTTTTGGATTCAGAATGAGAATAATGTTGATAAGACACAGATGTTTTAGTTGTTGCTGTTAGTGCTTATCCCAAGTCGAGGACTTTTCAGTTTGCCATGCTCAGCCAGCCAGCAGGTGCACAAGGAGCTGAGAGGAAGCACAGCCAGGACAGCTGACCCAAAGTGGCCTAAGGGATATTCCATACCTCATAGGGTGTCATGCCCAGTAAATGAACTGGGGACAGCTGCTGAGGAGAGGCCGATCACTGGTCAGAGATGGAATGGGCATTGGTCAGTGGGTGGTGAGAAATTGTGCTGTGCAGCACTTCTTTCTCATAGGCTTTATTCTCTTTTTATTTTCAGAATAATTACTAGTTATTATGAATAATATTATTCTGTTTTTATTTAAATTATTTAAATTATTAAATTGCTCTTTTCTCAACACAAAAGTTTAACCTCTATCTGATTCTCCTCCCCATGCCACCAGTGAAAGGGAAAGGTGAGGAACTGAATGAGAGTTGCGTGATACTTAGTTGCTGGCTGGGGCTTAACCCTGACACACCAGAAGAACTGTATTTCCTTGCTTGTTTTATCTGAACTTTCCAAACCACATTGGTAAAATCGATTTTAAAAGTTGAAAGTCTCTGGCTAGAACATCATTAATAAATGTGAGGAGCCAAGACAGTGATGTCAAGAAATCATCTGTTACCTCATTGTATATCTATACAACTTGACATTAAAAGAGGAAGGGGAGGAAGGAGCAAAGAAGAATGTGATAAAAAACTCACTGATGTTATGGAAGACTTTCTGATTAACCTTGTTAAGGTCCTGTTAACCTTTGAACCTATCATTAATCCCATTCTGGTCCATGCCCCTCAAATAATCAAAACTCTGGAGCCTTTAGTACCAGAAGTAATTATATCATTCAAAGTGTGATGTAATACAAATGAGGCTGAATATAAAATGCAAATGTAAAGTAGGCCAAATTAAGCTGATTAAAGAGGCATTTGAAACAGGTCATCCAGATGCATTAAAATAATTAGTCCTGTCGTATTCTTTGCAAAGTGATAAAGGCATCTTAATTTTCAGTATATGAATTTGAATGCACTAATCAGGATTAACAATGCAACTTTTTCAGTGGAGCACATGAGACATCAGTGGGTATATTCTTGCAGCTTGGGTCTTAAGCATAAGGTGAAAACTAAGTATGCTCACAGAGAGAAGATAATTTAATTCCTTTTCTGAAGACATTATTCGCACTGGGTTTTTTTCCACTTGAATTATCAAAGACATCTTGTTTTATTCAAATATAATGGTATTATGACCAGAAAATCCTGCAAAAAGAACTACTAAGAGTTTTTCTCTGATTTTTCTCAACACATGTTTCTCAGTGGCTTTTACTGAGTTCCAGTCATGGCACTGTTAAATAATCCTTTAATAAGTTTAAAGAATAATTGACAGCTAATGGCCTGCGGGCTAATTCAAATACTAGTTGCTTAGCTACCTGGAAGACATGGGCATGACCAATAACAACCTGTGATCTTGGCCCGTGATCTACCAATTCCTTCACCTTCTGCTGGCCTCTGAAGTACCAAGGGATCCAACTGAGCTCCTCATGGTGTGTAGAGAAAGACAAGCTGGAAGCAAAGCTGGGAGAAGGATAGAGCTTGGCATCCGTTCCCTCCCACCCTTATAGGATATGGAGAGGAGGGAACAGGACACCTGAGCTGATGTAAAGGAACAGAGAGGGAAACAAGACTTTGAGTATCTCTTCTTTTGAAATACCTGCTTAACCACTCTCTGGTATCACCACTGTGTGATAACTGCTTTTCTGCTGCCTCCAGGGTAAAATTAGCAGCACAGCTCTCTTGGTAGCATCACCTCTAACAAACCCATGCTTACTCCAGTGTTTGTGCAGCACTGAGCCTTAGCAAACAACTTTTTCTAGGAGGATCACATGGAGACCGCAATGCAAAAACATCTAACTATTTCCTCAGGGGCAAAGCTGATGCCAAGCAGGCAATTCAAGCCCTGTAAGACAGGCTAAAAAAGCCACTGCATCAGTATCTGGCTTCCCAATATGTTTTCTGGTAGCCATATAATCAGATTTTTCAAGTCCGAATGCAGGTATGTCACAAATATCCATCTCCTCAGCTTCATGCAGCGTTCTCATCATAAACAAATGCAAGATTCCTGCACTTTAGTTTCTTCCTGGGGAAACCCATTACTAATGAATACATAAGATTATTTCTGCAAAGATATTGCCAGACTAGCTGAAATTCCTCTGCAGTGCCCAGGCAGAACCAGCAGTGAGTCCATTTGTGTGTCTGCTTGGATCTTGGATCTCCCAGGAGTGCTCTGCTCAGGTGCATTTACCATGGGCCAAATGTCAAGTGTTCACCATAAAGTTTAAAAAAAATTTAAAACCTTTTTTTTTTTTTTTCTTTTTTTTTTAATCTCCTCATGATTTTCTCTTCTTTTTTCATATGGTCAGAAGGTTTGATTCATCTCATCAATTAATGAGTTTGTGAAACTTTTTTGCTGTTTGAATACTATACCTCTTGAAACAGATTTCTCGGTCTCTTCCAAGCCGAGCTCCTTTGGAATACTCCTTCATGGGGAGTTCCATTTATCTCAGTTCTCTGGGTCAGGAAGAAAACTCTAAAGCTCGTTAGAATCTTGTTTCTTGTGTTTATTAGGAAGTTATCACAAAACCAGGCAGGCTTCCCAGACTTTCTGCGTAAGTCCAGTTCACCATAACCTGGCTCACTTTGGCTCTGAAGGCACAAAATGGCCCCAAACTACACGGCTGTTTCATCTTTATATCCATTTTTACAATTAACAATAGACACGTATATTGTTTTTATATATTAACAAATAAGTTTTCTATATCTATTTATGTAATTAAAACTGTGACAAACTTTGAACCACTCTTTGTGCTCCTAAAAACTGCAGAATCATGGAGAAGAAGGAAGGAGAGCTAAGAACCACACCCTTTTTCCTCCATCTTTACTCCATGTATTAAACACTCTAAAATCTGTATTTTTTTACTTCAGTGACATACTAAGCATTACACTGCTTTCTACTTAATTTTTTATAAATCTTGGTTTACTCAGGGATATTTGGAAGCCTTTCTGTCAGTGACAAACAAGATTACTACCTTTTTGGAGAGTAGGACAGAGAAATATTTCTCCATTTCTGGATTCCTACAAGTTTGAGCTCCAGCAGGATTGCTTGGCTCTCATCTTTACTAATCAGATTCTATTCAATACCTCCAGATTAATTCCTAGAGGGGAAAGGAGTGTTCATATTCCACTTGATGTACCTGATACTGGACAACTGTCTCTTCAAATTGCCAACCTGAGGAACTTTTATAGCTTGGAGTTATCCAAAATACACAGTACCCTTGGATCTCAGGAAAAACACAGACATAAAAAACATGAAACTTTCTCCCTTCTTTCTATTTCACATTACTTCTTTCTTAGTTTCAAAACTCCCTCATCCGAACCATTCACCTTTTTGACCCTAACATGATCTTTCATCTCTCTTTCCATATTCCCTAAGTCCATTCCCTATATGAAGATTTGCTTCACTGTATAAAGTTGAAGGGATTTTACAATCAAAACAAGACAAAAATAGCCAGCAGTAGCACAGCTCACTAGATGCACTTATCTGTTCATGAAATAAATTTCCATGCATAGTTTGGAAAAGACAAGATTTATGTCTCTTTTCAAGTGAGCAATTTATCTCGTTTAAGTAATTTTCTGCCAGCATTTATGGCTCTTTTGCTTCATAGTAATCCCAAAGTTGCTGTCTTTGAAGAACAAATGCAGATATTTAATGAGAAAACTCCTAAACACTCACAGCTTCTACCATCCTGTTTTACAGTATTCTTAAACTGATATTTTCCTTGATGTACCAGGGATAGTTTTTGAAGCTCAGTCCTGCAGGCCTTTCTCTTCCAACCGGTAATGGAAGAGTGCTTTAGGACAGTAAGATAGCACAGACACCTGGGGCCAGTCCAGTTTCAAATTGGTGTCTCCACATGCCTTGAAAACTGTGTTTCCCATTTTATATAGCAATTTTATAACAGCTGTAGGTGCAGACTGCATCAAAATTGCTTAGATCCAAAAGTCAGTGCAACAAGACAACAAAAATGTTCCTGCTAGTGTAGATTACCAAGCTAGTGTATTATTTTTCACTCCTCATTTATTCCAATGCTGTTCCCACGCTTAGTCTCTCTGTCTCATGACCAGCAGCAGAAGCTGCTTAGTAACTTGGGGCCTTCAAAGACTCAGGAAGGAATGAGGCCACTGACCAGAGGCCATCGAGACTAGCTTTGCTGGATCACCCTCTTCTTCAATGAACAGATGAAGTTCATATTTAAAGTATAACGTTATGAATGGATTTTACCTGAAAAAGACACAGATAAAATGATTACTATATCATACAAAGAATTTCAGGTTAAATAGCACAACTCCTTAATGAAGGCCTTATTATACACAGACCTGATTGTATGTGGGAAAATGTTTCACTAATTAGGTCTTAACTGCCACACTTCCCAGCTGAGTTCTCACTAACCTTTAGTAGCTGTTGACTTGGGTAAAAGTAGAGTGATCTCCAGCTACTACAGTGACACATACCAAGTACAAGCAAATGGTGGAAGAAATACAAAAAAAATATATCCTTATCCCTGAACTTGAATACTATCAGGTTGGAGAATTGCAGGGTGAGGGAGAAATGAAAAATGTAACTTTGAAGAGAAGGAAAAGAGCTGCTCTGAAGAAATGCCCCTATCAGAGAGGCAACAGATTTTATATATTAAAGTGCTCTTGTATTAAAAAACATATGTATTTTTATGAGTATAGACTCTGTAATTAATTGATTTGTGAACTTTATTTACTCCACAGAAATATTGATGCTACACCTGAAAAGAGCAGGTAGCAAAACCTGTCATCTGTTATGTGGGGAACTAACTATTGCAGAAGAATACTTGCATAAACACATAGCAGGTTTCTTGGAAGCACTCTCTCCTTGTCTGGAGGGAACCAACAGGACAAAAGTATTTGTGGGACCACAGGGAATACAGACCTTCTGTAAGCAGGCTCAGAGCCATGCCTATCTTTGTCTGCAGCAGCCAGTAACAGGGAAAAAAAATTGTCACAGAACCTTTAATCTGGAGGAATATGATGCTGCTCAGTCACTGCATGAGCATTATAGATCTGTAACATGATGGATTGGCTCTCGCAATTAAGGGATGAATATTGTGTATGTGATAAGCAAGTTTTATCCATGTATAGTTATATCATCATAGGCTTGTTGTTTAGACATCCTCTGTTGTCCCCATAGTCCCCTTCCCCCGTCTCTATTGTTGCCACCAGACAGCCTTGGTTGTAAAAGACTTGTGGAGGGAGGGCATGCACATGTGCATGGGGCAGTTAAAAATAGGGAAGGCTTGTGGCTAAGGAGGTGTGGAATAACAACACCTGACATCCAATCAAGTTGCAAGAAAGCAGTCTCCACTGATGGACTGCGAAGAAGAGCTGTCTGGGAGACTTTGGGAGGAGCCAGGGTTGGCTGATGCAACCCCCAGGGGTATAAAAGGCTGAGCAGCCACTTCATAGATGAACACATGGCGGCTGGTCACGCACTCCCAGCGCTTTTTACCTATTCAGTCCTTTGTTGTATCTGTTACGGTTTAATCAAACTTTGAAAATTTTAAAGTGAGTGGTCGTTTCATACAATCAGCATTGTCCATGCTGAGTTCTGTCAGGTTCCTAAGGCTGCGGAGTGTGGTGGTTTTTAGCTCTAGCTAAAATCACCAGGGTACTTTACTCATTTCTTGCTGTGAGATATGGATTAGGAGAAGGGAAAAACAGGCTTAAAACTTAAAAGGAATAAAGAAACTTTATTAACAGGACTATAAGAATGAGAAACCAGAATAAAACCTCCGGAAAACTTTTCTCTCCCCACTGAACCTTTTTCGTTTCCCAACTGACAATGTAGAGACAAAACCTGGGATGTTAAAGCAGTACCAACTACACAACAGTCTTTTCATGAGTTTTTGTAGGGAGAGGAATTTTCTCTTGTCATTCCATGGAGAGTTCTCCACAAGAAACAGTTTTCTCGTGGCTTTTCATTTCCATGACTGGCAGCCACCTGGGCACAAATTCTGCCATCTCCTCCCATTTTTACAGCCCTTCTAAAGCTGTGTCCATAGGCCATGAATGATATGAATAGGCCCTACCTGGAGTCCAGGTTTCGCAAGTGTTCTTTCCAGCCTCTGTTCCAGGTTCTGAAGCGTTCCGGTTCTGAGTTCCATGCCAAACTGTTCCTTGTTACCCCTGTCCTATCATGACCGGAGTCGGAGACTTCCCGACATGGCGACCGGAGTCAGAGACTTTCCGACATGGCGACCGGGGTTGGAGACTTCCCAAGATGGCGATCGGAGCTTATGCAAATCGAAAAACACCATCCCGGACGAGAAACCCGATCCATGGAGCATCGGAACACGAAATAAAGAAACCAAGACCGATGCCCTGGAGTCGGGATCAAAGGACACTATCCGCCAACTCCGCTCTCCTCGCCATGACTGATAAGAGACTCACTAGGGATGACACCCCTGGACTTTCGAGGCACAAGGGGACTCCGGTTTTACCCGCGAGGACAGAGGTCCCGGCTTTGCCTACATTGCACCCCGTAGGAAGAGCCGCATTCCTCCTCCTCCGAGCCGCTTCAGGGGAGCAACGGCGGTGAGCGTGCGACCCGTCGGGCCCCCACCCCAAGCTGATTCTAATAAAGGCTTTAAAACAGGAGAAAAAGGTCTCCTGGCCCTGTTTTTGTCAATGAACTCAAGGGGTATTATTTTAAGGATGAATTCAAAGGCAAAGGTTCTCTGGGCAAAGGGTCTTCATCAGCTCCCTCTCTTTCTGTTCAAGCACCTCATGGGGTCACAGTTACTCTACCATCTGCTTAGTTCACCAATGGATACCTTTTGCTCAGATCTACAGCTTGAATACTTCATTCCCCCAATACTCTTTCATGAATTAAAGGAGTTATTTTTAGAACATTATTGTCCATCTCTGTGGCCCTACCAAAAGAAAATTTCAGCTTATTAGAGCTTCTCCTCATTCTCCTTCCATCTGAAGCTTGACTCCTTCTTTTACTGACCTTGATGTTTCATGTTGTCTCTCTATGTGTCACTCCTTTTCTTTCCCTGGAGAGAGGGACAAGGCCTGCAGGTCTCATTTGTGTAGTGAAAGGGTTAAATCTTGCCTAGGCCACGCAGACGGTCATAGCGTCGGATTTCAAGCTGCACTAGTGCCTCTCTCAGCCCGGAGAGGACCGTCATCCTGTCCTCAGTCTGTGTGGGCCGGAGGGAGGGAGAGAGGTGTCAGCAAGTGTCAGCAACCATGGCTGGGCCCAGCCCAGGGCCAGAGGCCCCCCTGGGAAGGGTTTTAGCTGGAATGGGACCCAGAGGGCTTCCCGGGAGAAGGCAGCACCGCAACAGAGCCTGGCCCGCCCTGGGGGACTCCCCGCAGCCTCCATCCCCGGCCTGGGAGCCGCTGGAGTCTGTCCCAGCCCCCCCCAAGGCCGCACAGGCCGCAGGGAAGCGGGGCCAGCCTCACCAGAGCTCCGATACCTTTCAAGGCCGGAAACAAAGAGAAAGAAGTTCCTGGGCTTGGGTTTTTAAGATGTGGTATTCACAAAATGAACTTACTCTTCAGTGGTGCAAAATGTTGTCAGTTCTCAGAACTGGCTAGCTATTGGCCTGATCTGAAGCAGAGAAGAAACTCCCAGCAGCCTCTCTCAGAGAAATCACTGTGTTTCCCACTTCTTTCCCTAAATGCCAAACTACCACACAGAGACACTCCCAGGGAAGGCAGAGGTGTCCTTTAGGCCAGCACACCAACCTCATAGCATCAGCAGCTGTTACAAGCCTGTCTGTGCTCGGGCAGGGTGTGATTGTGGAATAGCTGAAGGCTATCAGGGAAGTTTCTTCTGAGTTCCTATGAAAACCCCAGAGGCCAATACCCTGAGAAGACCTCAACAGACTGCCTGTACAAAGTTTGAGCAAAGACACATCCCTCCCACAGAAAACCTCTACCTACCATACATATGGCACAGCAAGTTGCGTTGAGCAACAGATCAAGTGAAAGTCTCAGAAATCTGGGACCAGTGCTTCATTTTTCACTTCAGAGCAGACTTGAGAGGTGGGCAAAAGTAGCCAAGACCAAAGTCCAGGGCAGGAATATCTACCAATCACTCTTCCACAGTCAGGTAGGTACCTGTGCAATGTGTTCCTTACAGTAGTGTTTCAATGCGTAAAGCAAACTGGTGGTTACAAAACATTCCAAACATTATCAAAAAAAGCTGTTACCTGTAGGTGACTAGATGATACCACTCAGTGATGTAAACATCAAAATTATGGCTAAGGGTCCACCTACTGCTACAAGGAACAAAACTTGTAAGGGAGGTCTGGGGTATGTTAGAAATCCATGAAACAAAAGCAAAGCAACAGTAAACTGTAGCTTTACTGTGTAGTGATGAAGCCAACAACAGAAGCAGCATCTACAAATGATACACACAAACATAATCTGTTTGTTTTATGGCAACCATTTTTATTAGGCTAAAAAAATAAACCAGGAGTCTCAAGCTGACATGCTATGCATGATACTTGAGTAAGATTCAGATTTCTGCTGATGCAGACTTGCAAAGAAGCACATGGCCTGGCAGAGAATTTACTGAGCAACTCTTGCTTCTAGATATGTATCAATATTACCCAAAGCTATGAAGACAGAGGTAGACATTCTGCCTTTAAGAAGATAACTATACTTTAAATAGATTGAGCTACTAGTGTGTTATGAGCTTCTTTCTTAACAGTTTTTAATGCAGATTTAATTCAGATTTCAATTAAGTCAATACAAAATTTCAAATTATTTGAAGCATAATTATATGAAAACTTAACCGTGGCAGAAATCTTTTTTGCCAAAAAGCGACCTGAATTGATAGTTTTTCTATCTAGATGGAAGATAGACTTCACTGCTGTAGAAAGACTGATGAATTCATTAATAAAAGCAGAAATTGAATATTCCATTAGGAAGGCATAAAGAGAAGCAGTGCTGTTAGATTTCTCCGTATGTGATTAGTTATAATATTGTTCAATAAATTAACAACTTCTCAATATGCCAAAGGTCTTACATTTAGCATTAACATCTCATACACACTGTAGATAATATAAATGCAGCTGTAGTCCAAATATTACTACACTTATCTGGACATTGACTTTTGTCCTGTGTATAATGATTAGAGTTCAAGAAACAATTGCTTTAACAGCTTTGGTTTACTTCTCAAGTTTAACGACACACATATTTTAACATGGAGTGCTTGCTACCAAGTGCTCCTTTTACACTTCCTCCATTTCCAAACTATGCTTTTCCTCAAAAAGCTTCTTCCAGTCACTAACACCAAAGAATCCTTACTGACACTGTAAGATTTAATGTAATAAAGAAGCATTATTCACATCACTCTATGTAGGATATAGTTAATAGGAAAAGTCCACAACATACAGTAATACACAAGAAAATAAATTAGATAGCTTTACACCATGGTAAAGTGGTGTATGGTGGATTTTTATTTTTTTTTAATTTGCAAGTAACAATATCATTGTCCTTTCTCATTCATCTCAAATAAAACATGAAATATTTCATACTTGTAAGTGCAACATCGTAATTACATTATTAGTAGTAATTACCATTATTATGATTTTTTTAGTTACTGTTGTTACTGTTATTGCTACTATAATGCCTATTCTGATTATCAGCATTATTATGTGCAGCAAGAAAACATATCTAATTTAGGAAAGCTTGCTAGGATAACATAATCTCTTATAGCTTCAGAGGACCTCATACCTTTGAATACTTCAGAGGTGCATGGCATTGTAGGACAGGCAGTTCCCTCATAGGTAAAAACCAGCTCTGTGGTTTTTTAACACACGAGCTAAAACTGTTCCCAACTCTTCTGTTCCTTTTTCTTCCCTTTTGCTTTCCAGAATTCCCCACTGACTTTAACAATCATGGGCAGCAGAGGAAGGCACAGGTTACCTATTTATGGGTTATTTCTAGTAGTGAGTGTTTTTTAACTTGAAGGGGCCTTCTCAAGTAAGGGAAAGGGAAGGCCTTCACAGTCTTTCACAGAAAATAATCCTAAATGAGCTGTAACTGAGTCACTTAAAACTGTCTCACTGACACCACTCGACTTAGAAACCCATAGGCTCCAGAAGAAATATAAAGGAATATGTTTTTATTGAGAACTCAAAGGACAGCTAACATGCATCATATATCGTCCAGTAGTTACTCCAATTTCATCATTGTTAACATGGCCTCTGACATATGAACATGAGATAATTAAGGGAAATTAGGCTTCATACTTTGCCTAGAAGTGAATATGATAACATGGCTGACTAACCTTGGAAGAATTTTTCCATACACACTGAGGGAGGAGATTCAGAATACCCATACATGACAGTGTAAGACTCTTCACTGATGGTCTTTTCAGTCTACTTCAGCAACACCAGAGCTTCGGCCTGGATATGCAGATCAAGAAAGAGAGGATCCAGAAGAACGGGCAAGGCAGCAGAAATATCAGCATGCTGACAGGGTCCTGAAAAGAGATTTGATGACTGATAAAATGGACACTCATTGCAGTGTCATTGAGGGTCAGATCTCTGGGTCAATGTGATAAAGGAAGCAGATTAAGAGACTCTAATGAAAGTGCTCCTTGTGCTTTTTCAGACATCTGCCTTTTCCTAAAAAGTATGAGTAGCTGGAATAACTTGGGAGTTAGACTAGGTGATCTTTAAAGTCCCCTTCCAACCCAAACCATCCTATGAACTAGTAAACATTTAATTGCCATTTTAGGCAAATAAAATAGTCCTGGTTGGCATGGAAAGGTGATGGCAGGTCCCATATACAAAGATGGGCAAGTGTATCAGCTGTACTTTTTTCTCAGAAGTAAACTAAAATGTTTATATTCTGTGAACAATGATCCATACATAAGTGTTTTAAATGGTGAACTAAAAATTTGAACTGGTAGTTTATCACTAGAAGCATTATTTAAATGAAGAGCTGCCATGATAGAAATAAGAGAAGTCATAGCTTTTGATACATTCTACAACTATGTAACCAGTTCAAGCAAAACCCCACTGCAGGACACTGCCTTGAAGTTAAGAAGCTTTCAAAGAGCAGCAACAGCCTCATGGAAGATAAATTCTCAGAGGGCTATGAGATACAAGAATTTACAGTTTCAAGACGTCTTTAGATGACAGGTTAGAGACTAGGAAACAATTTTGAGGAATTATCACTAAATTCTGGATATTCTGTTGTCCACACGTGTACCTAGGACACATGGCTAAATGCTACTTTGGTCTGTTCTATGATCCATATTCTTTAAAGACTTTGTTTTAACTTGGCCTCATGTCACAGCAGTCTAGCCAGAATCAATATTTATCCTGTAATGCATAAATAAGATAACAAATCTAAAATATCACTTAAGCTTCAATGTATGCTCTATTACGCAGTGTTTGTTTAAAGTACACAGTTAAGCTCATTCTCAGGTTACAACTGGTGAAAAGATCAGTTTTCAGGCTTTTATTTCACTCTTCTGTTTGCTTAGCTGACAGTTATAATTAAAAATAGAGAGGTTTAGCCTGCTCTAGGTCGATGTACTTATAGGGCCTGTGAGTACTGTTTCATATTATTTTATGAAGAATGGATCGTGTCAATTTTGTCAATCATTCCAAAGTCTTTCAGGCTAAGAATTTGACATGTTGCCAGGGGCTATATTTTATTTGAGAATTTTAGTGAAAATGATCTTGCCACTTCCAAGTATGTGAAAAAATGGTTGGGGAAATAGTTTCTTCCACCCTTTTTATGGCCATTATGATTAGTACTTAATTACTGAAGTCATGATTGAAGCCTTGACTTAGTTAGAGCTTTACTAGTCATATTATAATTAATATGAGTTTTATTCAGTTTTATTTTTTTTCTGCATGCTTAAAAGAGTTAGACAACAAAAATTTTTAAGCCTTACCCTAGTTAGAGCTTTAATGAGCATAGTATAAATCTCGTTTTTTCCAGTTTTATTTTTTTCTCCACCCTTAAAAGAGTAAAATAACAAAAATTTTCCTCTACAGGAAATGTTCTCATTATTTATTATCTAAATTACACAAATTTATCAGAATGGAACAACAGCTACCACCAGCTTGTTGTTGCCTTACTTTCATAGGTAGCTGAGCTCAAATTTATCATTGGGCTAAGGAGCAGAAATTTGACCTTGTTATTTATCATTCAACACAGAGGCCTGCATAAAAGCCCAGATCACTACAGGGCATGGGACAAGTGAAAGGAGCAGAAGATCTGAGTCTTGGCTCCTGATAATGCTGGGCAGATTTGCAATTCAACCAGAAATAATATCTTCAGTCATGTATTTGGTTCTTAGCAATGAAAAGGAAACCTTTAACACTTCAGCTGCTGAAATAGCCAGGGAGCAACAACATGGGACTCAGCCTTTTTTAATGACAGATATTTGAGCCAGTTTAATAGAAGATATTTTAGCCACTTTTGCCCACACTGTATCACAGAAACCTGGAGAAGGCCCAGGAGAACATTTAGTACAACTTCATTGCCAAAGGAGTTAAATTTGGTGACCTCAGCACAAGGCTGAGCAGGACTATGCCCAGCGGGCTTTGGAATCTGGCCGAGGACAGAAATTTCCCAGATCATGTCTTCACCATTTGATGGATATAGAGCATACTTGAAATATATGATGAACTCTACCTTGATGCTTAGGTAATCTTACTGCCATGAATCACAGCAAAATTATTCCATGTTTATAGGCAATAAAGAATGCCTAAAACACACTGTGGAATACACATACACATACACTGAATGTATATCTATTTTGTTTATGAGAACCTAGTCTGAAATGTAGAAAAAATTGGAATTAAGCTAGTGATATGGTTTTGGTGATTTTTGTATGTAAAGATACAGAGGAAATACTATTATTATATAACTCTGGAGACTTCTGGAGTACTTTCTGATCAAACTTTTTTTCATCAGAAAACTTCCATCAGCTGTACTGCTAACACCTAAAAGGAAAAATCAGATTACAGACGACACATGGCATGAGTCTTCTGAGAGGGCAGATCTACCTGCTGTTCTTCATACTGAAGACTGTGAAGTCTGAGAAAGATTCAGGTATCGCCCTGAAAACTCAGCTTCTGAGCTTGCTAACATAGTTTTCTAAGGACTTTTCCAGGACAGTAACTGTAAACATAGATATGTGTACATTCTTTCTGTTACACATCTTGTGATGGGCATCTCTCATGGCCAGTGCAGTGAGAAAGTGTTATCCTGACCATCCAATCCCTGGCCATGGTCACAAGCCTATAAATCCTAGGAAGAAAAATAAACTCTCTCTTCTTTTCACCACACTTCGACCTGTGTCCATGTGATCTATTCATCTTCAGCAGCAGCATTCAGGCACTTTGATTTTTAAAAGAAGATAGAATAGGACTGAGAATAATTCTTGGTCCCAAAGATAAAATTCTAATGAATGTATTTTTATGGGAATTGAATAATTTTACGAGACACTGCTGAAAAAATTAGGCTTAGATTCTTTCCATTTACTGCACTTACTGGAAACCAGACTAGTTGAATGATTTGTTTGAGCCCATTATCACTCCGAAGCAGATACTGAGAAAAAACAAAGACACAAGGATAAAATATGCATGAAAAACATAACCATTTCAGCATTAAGAAAATAAATTATTTTATCTTCTTTCCTTCCTTAATTTCAATCATTTTTGCCCTGAGACCAAAAGTTTTTCTAGTTTATATAGTAATCCAATACAAGACCTTCTCCTGACAAATATTCTTTATCTGTATATGATATATCAAGAAGGCCATAATAACAAGAGTGCTACCAGTCTTCTCAAAATTCTACATCTACTAATAAATACCATCCCAAAAACTTCAATTTCAATAATATCATCACAGTTTTCATCACAGTTCAAAGGGACATTTTACTGGCATGTGTAGACAGTTGTATCTGTGATAATTTCTCTTTGCAGAATGGAGAATATTCTCTGTGGCTTTTCCTGACATTTTTTCCAAAAACCAGAATTTACTATTTTCAACAATGATTTGAACACCCTTCCTTGTTACTAAGATCTGAAGAAAAAAAAAATCTTCTTTTTTTTTTTTTATCCCAAAATCTGGTTCTGAAAAGAAATAGTCGATATTCTGCAAGTTACTGACACTGAAATTTTTTTTTATTGGTCTTTGGACAAGCTTGATACCAGATGTGTTTAACAGAGCTATGGGAAATTCAGTTAGATTTTCCAAAACATTTTCCAGTAGTTTGAATCTTCTTATTTGATATTCCTGCTCTTATAACTGTGAAAACAGAGGCTCAAAGATATTAACCAGACCAGCTCAGAAGTGTGAAGCTCTCTGTGTTTGTTTGCTTCAATGGAAATGACAAAGTGCCAGCACAGTTCTCACAAACTTTCTCATGTGTCTTTCAGGAACTTTCAAAGCTTATCCCATTTTACCTCTTCAGGAAAAAAAAAAACAAGGCTTTCCAACAACAGAGGAAGCACAGAAGAAATTCACATTGGACAAAGAGGGAAACTTCAGTCACCTCTTTCTTCCAATAATTAAAAGAATTCCTGCCTTGCTTTTTTTTCTAATTTTCTGGTATTATCTAAATTGGAAGTGGGAAAGGGGTAACCTGGGATGGTCTCAGAGTTGAGAGGGTGCAGGCAATAACTGCACCTGTGAAACTGAATTCAAGAATCAAGGTAAGGAAGAGAATAGTTGACACTAGCAAAGGAGGCAGAGATGCTGGATTTTCATGACCTGGGAAAAAACTGATCCATAGAGGGAGTTGTGCTGCTTCCACTCTCAAGCCCATGAGTTTCCATAGCAACATCACATGCCCAGGAGATGCTTGGGAGATGCTCAGGAGACGACATCGCCTGCTGCCTGCTCTCTACATCAGAGCAGATCCTGGGCAGTGATTCCTAGTACCAGGACTGGTCTAGGTAGATCTAGCACAGCAAATTCAACAGAATCAGACAGCTCTCAATCAGCTAGCTCTTCCAAAGAGGAAAATGAGACCACAGCTGCCCTGAATAGGTAAGGGAGGGGAAAGATAGCCAGAAGAGCCATAAGGAAGCACAGTCCAACAGCCAAATGTACTAGGTCAAAAAGGGAAAAAAGGGATGAACCAGTTCTGCAAGCCCCATTATTTCAAGCAGTCAGCAATCAGGAGCCAACATATATAAATCCCTTGTCAAGTTAGAGCAGTGGAAAACCACTGTGGGAAAATATAAAGAAAATCCAGATAAAGTAGCAAATTTAGTAGAAAGGGCAATTAACACACAAAACCCTGGCTGGACTGATTTGAAGTCTATGTTGGATGCATCGCTTGATCCCTCTGAAAGACTAATGGTTAATAAAGCTATTTCAACTTCTGCAGAGGCACAGATAGCTGGTGGATCAATCCAAGGTACAGTTGCAGAGGTATTTCTGTTAGACAATCTTGGGTGGGACCCTAATGTGCCAGGACAGATGGCAAGGTTAAAATGATATCAGAATTTCATAGTGTGTGGATCACGGTGTCTCAAAAGCTCTAAATTGGTGAAAGTTTTACAAAGTAAAGCAAAATTATGATGAATCATCCACTGATTTTTTTTAAATAGGTTAAGAGAAACTGCCATCAAATATACAGACCTAGATGCTGAATCAGCTGATCGGAAAGCACATCTGGTTCCCTTGTTTATGGGCCAAGCTACAAATTATATAAGAAAGCTGCAAAAGCTAGACAGGATTCAAGATATAGATAAATTGCTAGAAGTGGCCTGGAAGATATGTCGGGACAAGACCGAAGTGACAGAGTTAGACACCAACCTAGTAAGTAGGTGATTCAGGGGAAGTCATCCAAGAAAACTTCCCCTACAGACAAAGATCAGTGTGCCTATTGTAAAAAATGGGGACATTGGAAAACTCACTGTCCAACGTTGAAGCAAAAATCCTCAGTTTCCCAGCTCACAGGGAGACAAGACTCATGCTCAGAATGATGGGGACTGAAGGCTTCTCCTCCAGCACAGCCTTCAGTTTATATGGTACTCCTGTACAAGACCTTCTCCTGACAAATATTCTGTACATATGAAGAAGGCCATAATTACAAGACTGCTACCAGTCTTCTCAAAATTCAGTTATAGCTAAGCTGGAGAAAGGCATCATCAAATTCTTGGCAGATACCAGAGCAGCATATTCTGTATTAAATACTTTAGAAGGAAAACTGAGTCAAGATACTTGTATGTTGTTGGGGTGACAAGGGTAAGTGAAACAAGACCTTTCTTCTTCCTTTAAAATTCAAACTGGGGAAGCACTGCGTAACCCATCAATTCCTTTATATGCCTAACTCCCCCAAACCATTGCTGGGGAGAGATTTTCTATAGAAATTGGAAGAAGAGATTAAACTTAAAAAGGGAAGAGGTGTATGAGTTGTAATTCCTGAATCTAAATTTGTCAAAGTTGCTGCACTTTTTATACAGGACAAATGTGGTGAAATCCCCATTGAAGCTGAAAATGCTGTCAACCAAATAGTGTGGGCCATTGATACTCCAGGAAGATCCAAATGGGCAGAACCAGTGAGTATTGCACTCAAACCAGGATCCACAATGGTAAGGCAAAAACAATACTCTTTGAAATTAGACAGTTATAAGGGATTGGCATCTGTAATTGAAAAATTCCTCTAACAAGAGTAATTAGCGCAATGTGAGTCCAAATACAAAAACCCCGTACTTGCCGTTAAGAAAGCAGATGGTAAGAGTTATAAATTAGTACAAGATTTAATTAACAAAATTACAGAGGACATCCACCCAGTGGTTGCCAATCCCTACACCCTTTTGATCACACTGACAGACAAATTAGGGTGGTTTACTGCTGTAGACCTGAAGGATGCCATTTTCTGCACTTTTGTGCATAAAACCAGCCAAGAGCTCTTTGCTTTTGAGTGGGAGAATCCCGAGACAGGAAGGAAAAGTCAACTTACTTGGACAGTTCTACCCCAAGCTTTCGAGAATAGCCCAACAATTTTTGGAAACCAGCTAGCAAAAGAATTGGAAGATTGAGGAGACAAGAGCCAGGAGGGTTATTCTTCAATATGTGATGACATCCTGACTGCAGCTAGAACCAGAGATGACTGCATACAATTTACCATAAGTTTATTAAACTTCTTGGGACTGAGTGGGTACAGAATTTCTAAAGACAAGCCACAGATTGCCAAAGAAGCAGTAGTTTACTTGGGGCTTGAGATCTTTTGTGGACACTGACAGCTCAGCAAAGAACTGAAAGAAGCCTCTGCTGACTCCCAGAGCCCCACACCATAAGAGCTTTCCTGGGGATTGTAGGTTGGTGTTGTTTGTGGATAGCAAATTATGGACTGCTGATAAAACCCCTATACGGAGCATTAAAAGCAGCCAGAAAAGGAATTATCACATTGACAGAAAATTCTAGAGTAGCTTTTAAACAGCTGAAACACTCTTTAATGTCAGGTCTAGCACTGAGACTGCCAGACTTAACTAAACCTTTTGAACTTTTTACATGAGAGATTGAATGTGGCTTTGTGGGTACTAGCGCAGCACCTCAGGAACTGACGGAGGGCTGTGGCCTACTTTTCCAAACAGCTAGACAGTGTTGCCCAAGGGTGGCCAGAGTGCCTGGAGGCTGTGGCAGCCACTGTCATCTTAATCCAGGAGGCCTGAAAACTCACCCTTGGGCAACACATTGTAGTGTATGTACCTCATGCAACAGCAGCTGTACTTGTACAAAAAGGGGGGACACTGGCTATCCGGCAACTGGGTGCTAAAATACCAATCACTGTTATTAGAACAGGATGATGCTACCTTGAAAACATCTTCTGTTGTTAACCCTGCCACGTTTCTGTCCACCTTAATTGATGATATGCCTGAGCATGACTCTTTGCAGACAATTGAAGAAGTCTATTCCAGCCAACCTGACCTGAAGGACGTGTCCCTAGAAAATCCAGATTTGGGGCTTTTTACAGATGGGACCGGCTTCCTGAGAAATAGTAAAAGGATGACAGGCTATGCGGTGACCATGCAGGAGAAGGTGATCGAGGTAAAGGCCCTGCCAGCAGATGTGTCATCACAGAAAGCTAAACCAATTGCACTGATGAGGGCCCTGGACCTGAGCGAAGGAAAAAGGTAAATATATGAACTGACTCTAAATGTGCATTTAGTGTTGTCCACATCCATGGAGCCATCTGGAAGGAGAGAGGACTTCTGAATACTCAGGTTAATCAAATCAAACCTGCTGAACAAATCTTCTTAGATTTACATTAAAAAACCCACAGAAATAGCTATCATGCATTGTAAAGGTCACCAAAAAGGGAAAATCACTCCAGAACTGGGAAATTGCTTTGCTGATAAAGCAGCAAGAAGAATTGCAGAAAAAGATATTCCCGCAATAATTCAATAAAAAGAGATTGATTTGTCAAGGTTGATTCCAAAGATCAATCAGACCACAAACTAATTAACTTTCTTAAAGGTGAGATCACAGAAAGTTACACCAGCAAATCAGGTTGTAGTCCCACCCTTGATCCTTCAGGAGCTAGCTCAGAGACAACATGAAAACACACATTTCAGGGCTGAAAATCTTTTGAAACATCAGAAAAAGGTACTAATAGGGAAGGGAATGACTGATATTTTACAAGTAGTGAGAAAATGTGAAAACTGCTGTAAAAACAGCCCTGATATAAGGAAAAGAGTTCTGTTAGGAGTAACAAATGCAGGGGATCTTCCTGGAGATTACTGGCAAATAGGCTTTGCAGAGTAACCACACAAAGAGGGATACAGGTACATACTGGTATTAGTTGACACCTTCAGTGGATGGCCAGAAGCTTATCCCTGTTGCACAAATACAGCCAAGGAAGTGGTGAAAGTTTTGTTCAATCATATAATCCCGAAGTTCAGGGTTCCCTTGGGGATTTCATCTGATAGGGGACCACATTTTGTTGCAACAGTGGTTAAAGAAGTTAGTCGGATTTTGGGAATTACTTGGGATCTGCATACACCTTATCGACCCCCAAGTGAGTGGTAAAGTTGAATGTATGAACAGAACCCTTAAAACAGATTAGTAAAATTTGTCAGGAAACATCTATGACATGGGCTCAAGCCTTACTGAGAATCCACATACAACCAAGGTGGAGGGATAACATCGGTCCCTACAAAACACTGTACGGCAGACCATAACAGATTCCTCATAGTACAGGTGAAATTCACATGAAGAGGAAACTTGATTTACAGAGATATCTAATAACTTCAAGTTCCACTTTGCAGAAGCTCCAGAATTACATTGTGATATCCAGACCCATAGGACTGGACACACCTGCGCATCCATTCCAACCTGGAGACTGGATCTTTGTTAAGCAGTGGGACAGTGATCCTCTACAAGCCAAGTGGAGAAGACTATTCCATGTCCTGCTGGATTCACTACTCCAGAGTTAAGAAGGCTTGTGCTCCTGAAACAACTGAGAAAACAGAGACTGATATAGACAAAAACATGTTTTAAATTATTTCTCTTCTGTGCCTAAACAACTGTTCATAATAATCATTATTCTTTTTTGCATGATGGCTGACTGTGCAAGACATTACTACTGTTAGCTATTTATTATTGTTAAATATTTACTGTTGTTAGATATTTACTGTTATTAGATATTTATCTATTAATAAATACCTATTGTTAATAGATATTTAGAATAGAGACTCAACAAGGTAGAGGCCTTGTCAAGCCTCTAAAGGGTGACTTGGGTTTTGGCTTCCATGTTTTCCAGATTCTGTGCATTGGTATGTAACTGAACTTCGTGTGGATTGTTTGTGAGTCCTCTTTGCAGTTTTGTAGGGTGGAGCAGTCCTTTTCCAGCCTGGCGGCTGGGGATGTCGTTGTGGTTTCAGGCCCAGAGGGTGTAGATGGTGGCAAATTGGAGGAAGCAATCTGACTTCATGTCCCGGAGATGTTGTTGGGTGGTTGGCCCCAGTGTGTAAATGGACCAAAACTTGTATGAGTCTGGGGGTTTGTGGCCCAATGTCCACCTTGGGTGGAGCCACAGCCAGGCTCTTGTACTGCCCAAGGTGTATCCTTTGAACACCTTTTAATAAATACTTTATTCCTTTAAAACTGTCTAGCCTCTGTTCTAGGAAGCCTCTCAAAGCATCGAGGGTTCAGAAAACAGCAAAGCCCAGAGCTCCAGGAACTCCGAAGGTGTGAAAGGCATGCCAAGGTGTGCATGGCGCTGCCCCAACCTTGCTCCCTCTATACTTTTTTTCTTGGCATAATCCATATGCTGGGTACCTTAGGAAAAATCTGCTTTGACTAATGCACTTAGGGTTAATCTTGGGAAAGCACCAGAGCCCAGAGATCCAGGGACACCACAAATACAAAAGGCATGCCAAGGACAGCACAGTACTGCCTCAATATTGCTCCCTTTACACTTTGCTCCTTGCCACCACACCATTCCAGTTTATGGTTTTTACTTCACTTCAGAATTATCATTTGGGTTATTTTTAGCATTTCATTTAATCTATTTTGCCTTCTATCCATTTCTTTTTGTTCCCTGATTTTAAGGTTTCACTGAGTATAATTTTCAACAATTTTTTGATTCTTTTTACTGCACTTCCTCTGATCCCTTTCCATTTTATTTTTTTCATTTAATTTCAGAATTTTCAGTTTGTATTCTCAGCATTTCATCATGTTTCTTCTCATGTCTATTCAGTACAATTTAGTCCCTGATTTTGAGATTTCAGTGGGTATAATTTTCTGCAAGTTTCATTCATTTTCACTGTACCTTATTTCATCCCAATCTATGACTGTGTATTCACTCCATTTCCAAATTTTCCTTTTCTTTTTCACTTGCATTTGATTTCCTCATATGTCCTTTCCAATGTGTTTGTTTCAATTTGTTCACTGTTTTCAAGATTTTATTTCCTTTCATGAAGCTGAATTCTTCATTTCATGAAAGGAAATGAAATCTTGCAATTTCATTGAGTATCATTTCATGAAGTTTTGGGTAATTTCACTGCACTTCATTTCATTCCATTCCTTTTCAAGAATTCAACTTGTCCTAAGAATTTTGTTTCTTTTCAATTTCATTTCTTTATATTTCCTTTCATGTCTTTTCATTTCACTTCATTTCTTGATTTTTCATTGCATTTATTTTCATAGAAAATTCTTAATTTCCATGAAAGGAAATGAAATCTTGAGATATTACTGACTATCATTTCATGAAGTTTTGGGTAAATTCATTCCATTCAATTTCTTTTTTTTTTTTTTCCTTCATTTCTTAATTTTTGTGTTCTTCAATATCATTTAATATCAGAATATTTTATATTTTAAGTCCACAATACTAAATTCTGTAGGCCCGTATTTATGAGTAGATAAGCTAGATAACTGCCATTCATTAAAATCTTCTCCCTGACTGCATTTAGTATTGCCCTGGCTTCAGTTTCATCCCAAACCTTCCACTGCCATAGCCAGACTCATTCTTCCTTGTTCCCTAGCAAGACTATTTATTGTATGAAGACTCCCTGTTACCCACCCATCTTCTGCCGAAAGCATTTCCACAATCACTCGACTTCCATCAGTGCTCAAAATACAGATTCCTTTTGAAGTCCAAAAGGAACAATTAACTATCTGGTCTAATCACTTGTACAAAATGTGAAATTTTAGCCCTTTTCCTTTGTTAAAACAACTCACTTTGAACTGAATTTCTAGCAGTGGTTGCCTTTTTCTTATTTTATTTCACCAAAGTGCAGTTTTCAAGACAGCTTTCTGGACTTCATTGGACTTCACTTACTCTCCTCCTTTATTCAGCAGTTCTGTACCACTGCTTGAGAGGCAGCAATCGCTGATTCCCTGGGGATGAATGTACTTGTAATTAAAATGCAAGCAATTCTGTCTTCTTCCCATTTTTTAACTATAGCAGCTATTGGCTGCAAACAGCCAAATTATTCACATTTCCTTCTGACTGCTTCAGAAAAACTAAACAAAATCATGCCTTTCCAATGAAAAAAGTAATTACAACTAGGAGAAAAATCCTTTACTGAAAGAAATATGCTGAATATGAAGCTTTCTCATTTGAATCTACATTTGGCAGATACTTTTCACCCCTTGTCCTTCCCTTTGCCTGAGCCCCCATGAACACCTGAGGAGGTTCTGAATATATATATATATATATATATATATGTATTCCAGTAAAGAACTGTTATTACTTCTCCCATATTTTTGCCTGGAAGCTGCATAATTTTGAAGTTATAATAATTTGGAGGGAGGGGTCACTTTCCAGGAAGGTTCCTGCCTTCCTTGGCAGACACCTGTCTTTTAAACCATGACAACATCTCAGTCTCCTTCCATTCACAGTCTACAGCAATGTTACCTGACCTGTCCATCACTGTCCCAGATCCCCCTGCCCAAGAAACTGATATGAAGGAAAGATGAACAGATCCAGCAGTCACAGAAAACACTTCCTGACATGGCCCTGGCACATGATTGGGAAGCCAGTCCAAGACTGTTTTGGGCACATTAATGTTTTATTGATTATTTTCTTGTTTGTGCTATCTTACTTATGTATTAAAGAAAATATATTATCGAAACTCACATACACAATTTCAATGCACTTACTTATTAGCATTCACTTAGTAGTAGATTATTTTTTTTTTAAATTTCATTTTTTATTCCACTCCTTTCCATTCAATTGCATTTCAAATGCTTCCCAATCACTTCATAATAGTTTCACTTCAGGCTGAGAAAAATTATTCACCAGATTTAGCATATTCTGTTAATAACCCATCATCATTCCTGACTTCGAAGGTTTAAAGAGCTTTAAAAATTTCTGTCTTCTTATCACAACAGGATACAAAACTTCCTGGAAAGATAACATCAGCTTCTCTGGGGACAGATTAGCAGGGGCAGTTATTACCTTATCTACATGTCTATGAACTTCCGGTTGGCCTTTTTTTATTAAATCGTATGCAAGCTATGATATAAAGGGGCACCTGGATTATTTGTTTCTCAGCAATTAAGTAAAACTTGCATGTTTATAAAGATAACATTAACAAATTGTGGATAGTTTTGATGACTTGCAACAAATTAATGTGATTTTGACCCCTTTATCAGGAGTTCGTGCAACAGTACAAATTCTCTTATCCTTATACTGTTTGCATGTGGCCATGCAAGAAGCTGTCAGCAAATGCTGAGCAAGACATCTATCTCTCTTACTGGACTCCCTGACCAGCTGTATAAGCAGGAAAAACAAAATTTATCACCTCAGATATGATCCTGCACTAATGATTTTGGCTACAGTCTTTGCACAGCACCACACTATCAGGTGGATGCAGTATAGCTTGGGTTAGAATAGCAGGGTTGTCCAACAGCCACAAGTTCTGGAAGCTTTGGTTTACCACCAAGTGGGCTAGAAAGAAAATACCTGCATTTTACCAGAAGCTTGTTGAAAGAAACACGTTATTATAAAATGTTTCCATTGGAAAGTTTGTTGGTTTTCAAACGAAAACTTATTTCAACAAACAATCTCTGATTGCTTCTGACAGTTACCCAGCTCCTCTGTCAATGCACTGGGCAGACACCTTCTTCTTCAAAGAATGTCTGTCTGCAGCCCTGGGTATTCACTATCCTTAAAGCTCATTTCCCTACTCCCTGCTAGTTCCTCATGCACAGACACAGTCTTTACAATTTCTGGTCTCTTTCTGGTTGTCTCTTTTTAAGATTCCACCACTTTAAAATGCATTTGCTGTTCAGCATGCAAGCAACATCCCTAGCACACCTAGCCATCCTTCCATAACTACTATTAACTGCCAAGATTGCACCTTCCTCTGTAAGGAATCTGTCTTTACAGGTCTTTACAGCCATACTCACATCTGATCCCTACCTTGGCTCAATTCTGAACACTCTGAAATCTCTTCAGATGCCTATTCTAGGAGCACTTTCGTCCATCTCTGAGGCTGTGCCTACTCTTAGCTTTCCATAGTAGACAACTTACCAAAGTCTTTTCTCTCCACCTTGTCCAACCAAGCTGGCCTACTGATTTCCTTCTTAGCTTTGTTCCTGATTTCCACCAGTCACCATGACCATATCTGCCCCTTCATTTCTTCCTTCCTGCACTCCAGAAAGCCCTTTACATAGTAAACTGCTACTCCCCTGCAGCACACTGAAAGTCTCCTACCTCAGAGCAGTAACATGAGCAGCTGTTGCCATCTCCTCAGAGTAGAGGATGATAAGTGATTTCAGAATATTAAGAAGTGCTAGGATCAATTTTGGGGGAATGTTTTGATCTAAAGCAGAAAATGTTTCATTCTTTTCATTTGAGTTGTTTTCCTCTTCCAGCCACACAAAGGTGAGAGATCATTTGGGGAGTCTGGAGAGTCCTTCAGACTGACTTATGTGTAAGGCTGTGACATGGCAGCAGCTGTGTGGAAAACTACAGATACGCTAAAAATAACTGGCAAACTCACCAGCTCCATATACTTGATGAGTAGGTCCTGTGTGACTTCTGCTTACCGCCAAGACCACAATCTAGAGACAGGGACTGGGTCAGAGCTGGAGTGCTGACTCCCATATCCCTAAAAAGGAGGGGAATACCACATTACTCTGAAAGTTGTCAGAGGTGGTTTTGTCAGGAAGTGCTTGGTCATCATCACTTCTCATAGGGATTCACTTGCTCCACCAAAACACACCAAATTTTTTTTAGGTGAAGTTTCTCAACTCCAGAATTAAAATTTTAATGGGGAGAGAAAGAAACAGACTAGCCCACCCCAAACAGAATAATAACCAGGACATCCAAGGTACAGGGGACAATATGGGATATACATAGAGAGAATATAGAATAAGGATTTAGGGGAGATCAGAAAGAAAGGAATTAAACATGCCTTTCCTATGACCAGGGTGTGAGGAAGCACTGCATAGCAATGTATTAATTATCTTGGAAACCTCTCAAGGCAGAAGGGGAAAGTTCAAACCTGAACGAAGCAACAGAACACAGTGGAAAAAGCTACAAAGGTGTAGGTGGGTTTGTAGGTTTGTAGTGTTTGTTACATTTGTAAAACACTGTAATCAAAGTATTTTAGTAGATGGCATTTGCAGACAATTCACTATAAAGCTGCTATAAATAACACCCATATAGACTGCATTTCTTTAATTTCCTTTCACACATTAGGATCCTTTTCTTCTTGGCTTGCTCACCCTAAAATCTTCTGGAATTTGATCCCTAACCCAGACTTGAAAACACAGAAGGTTATCTGACATCTTTGTGCCACCTATAGATCTTATCAGTCAACTCACATCTTATTTTTTTTATTGCACAGAGCAACGATTAGATGTTTTCATAGAAAAATCGATTATGATTGCATTGTCTTGTTTATGAGAAGTAATAGTGGCTCAGAGTCCAAACTCACTCTTTTCCTTTTCCTTTTTTTCTCCCTACTATTTTCACAGTCAGACTGACCTCCAACATTTATTCAGGATTTCTCTAAATTATTTCCAACCCTTTAACAAGTCACCTCCTTTTGATTTTAAAATGTTCCAATACTTAATTACACCAGCTTCAGAAAAGTATATCTTGTTTCTGATTACTTTATCCCCAAATGTAGTTTCTTCCTCTGAGATGGAGAGGGGTTTTTTTTAGAAGCCAGCACAATGGCAAGATAACATTCTTTGCCTTTCCACAGAGAGCCTACAGAGTAGTTTGTGAATTCCCAGGCTACTTCCTGGATGCAAAACTATATATAATTAAACACCTTCCTCAGAGACAAAGAAAGGGCTAGGGTCTAAAACTTCACCTCCCACAGCTGGATACCTTTGTACCTTTGAGCTGATACCTCTGGAGCTGGAAACTCTTTGTGAGAGAAAAGCTCCTTGCCTGAAGGCCAGAGATGTTCAGCTGAAAGTTTCTTTGCAGAGCAATCTATAACCAGTAAAAGGAAGCTTGAGGGTACCCAAAACATTACTTTTCCAGACATGCCAATTTAATAACTATCTAAGATACTGGATATTAGGTTAAGGTGACATGGTCACAACAGTAACTAATTTACCTTTAAAATTACAGTGCACTCATACTTTAATTAAGATAAAGAAATGCTTTCCCAGTCTGAGTTCATACACAAAAAAGGAAAAAAAGGAAAAATTATTACTGGGATTTCATGTAAAAAAAATCAGCCATTAGTACAGCCATAGGGGAGAGAGCAGAAGTGCAGCTAGAGAAATACATTTCAAACAGTAACTAATACTGGATGGTAAGGGAAATAATTTATGTAATAGCACAGTCAGACAGCATTCCTTTCTCCTGTTTATACACCCATTCTTTAACAACCAGCACCTGTGAGTTCTTGAGATGCACACCAACTACATTTAACAGTCCCCAGTGGACCAATCCTTCATGGTTTTTCCAGACTTTCTTTTGTCTAGACATATGAACTTCAGTTTCCACAGAATCCTGTAGCAGTAAGTTCCACAAGTGAGTTCAGTATTGTGCAAAAAGGATTTTTCTTATAATGAAAATACAATGATAATATATATCACCTTATAAGGACTTTTAGGCAAAAAGGTAACTAGAAACTCTATTTCCTAGTGTAAAACCAGCAAAGAAAATAATCCTTTGAAACAAATGCATATATGCCTTTTAGAAACCTCTTTTAAAAGAGAAAAAAATAACTCCTTTTTTCTTGATAAATTATACTTATCATGGTTTTGCAAGGCTAAAGGATCACAGGAAGAAACCCACTTTCTCCCTGGGTTCACCATGTGCTGCTTAGCCTCAAAGTCAGAACCAATAGTTATTCACATGTCTTAAGTGCAAGTAACCATTGTTTCGCTTTGTGAATTCATACTAGGGATGAAAAACCTACCTAAAAACTATGCATGTGCTAATGCGTTTTGGGCACTAACACTCTTTAAGTGTACTAAGTACAACCTACTAACTGCATTTTACACCAACACATACACATATATAAGTATATGGTTAAAATTCAGTTAGATTTTTACTTTTAATTTGGCAATTCCAAAACTAATTTAAATGAAATATCAATGTCCATTACTGCGAATAAAACACCATCATTTTAAGGTAAACAGGGAAACAGCTATATTCCTAATAAGTTGTCTTCAATAATGTCAAAGGTTTTCTTGCTATGTTTTTCTATTATATGGGATGACATATTTTGTATGTTGGCCTCTTACACATGAACACAACAAATAAAGTATTTTTTTGCAACATTAATTAATGGTGCCTTTACTGGTACCTAAAAGGCACAGGACAGATTTCTGATCTAAAACTTGCACAGTTCAAAAAATGATGTCACAGCACATTAGTAGTTGAAAATATTTTAAGGAACTTATTTTATTAGAATATGGTATTTCTTCCAAAACAATTTTATTGAATCTTGTAGTTTTTTTAATAGAGGGAGATGTATATGAAAGGGGTGCATCACATCAAACTCAAAATAGAATATTTGGGATTGATTCCTTTCTGGAACATTGTTCTGATTTTCTCCTTTAATACCGTTTAGACTTACTGATAGTTCATTAACCTAATACATTATGTGAATTATTTTACATTTTAAGAAGCAGCTTAACTTTACCACTTCCTACCTTTAGACTATTTCCCAGCTTTATTTAGATAATAGATATCAAATATGGATACAAGTAGTGTTTAGTTTAATACAGTTTAATTTATATATGGGCTTTCACCCCTGACCTGTCAAATGATAAATATTTGTCAATCCCAGCTTTTTGTCCACTTAGTTCTCCCCAGACTAGGTGCAGTCTGGTGCCGTGCCATTAGATGTCACTATGGACCACACAAAAAGAAGCCCAAAGCATGAACTAGCATCTTCCCATCTGCAAAAAATAACCCCAGTTTCAAAACAGGTATGCATCTTCAAAGACTGCACCATAGCCGTGTGCCCTCTCCCATATTTACACCTTGGCCTCCACCACCACGTTCCTCTGCAGCTGCTGTTCTGACACAACAGCACACAGTGAAAAGCAGGTCAGGCACCATACAGCAAAAACCTGCTCCTATCCTCCTTTCATTTCATCAAAGAACAATTTCCAGGATCCGTAGCACCATGAAAAACAAAGCTGTGGGGTGCCTCCTGGAGGGCCAAAAGACCATGCTGAGCATGGTGTCTGAGTTTAGAGCAAAGAAGCCACCAAATGAGATGTACGGTGGATTGAATCTGAAGCCAAATGACTAACATTCTATTGCTGCACTGGATTTTTATGGCCTCTACTTCCTTTAGTCTTCTTCATTGTTTGGTTGGCTTGCAGTTTTTTCCTGAGTTGTTCCCTGTGAAGAATTGCATTGTGTTGCAACTACCCCAGGGAAAGCGGGGACTGATGGTGACCTTGATCTCTGGGGAAGCACTAGCAGTGGCAAGGTGAGGTGAGGTGCTCCCACATCTGTCGGGTGGATTCTGCTGATGCTGAAATTTTTGGAGGGAAAAAACCCACTTATTGGCTTCTTGTGGTAGCAGGATAACAGTTCAACTGCAATTACGGTGTTTTTTACATTCCCAGCCTTCCAGGCTTGGACATCATGGTATTTTATGCATGAACTGCAGGGAGTAAAGCTGCCATGTCATAACAGGAAAAATTTTTAAGGTCCCCAGTTTTCCTGCTGACATGACTGTATTGCACACACTAGCACAAGCTATGGAGTTTTGGGCACATCCTGGAATTTCAGCCAAAGGGAAAGTACGGCTTGGGGTAAGAATTTTGCCCATTGCTACATAGTTCCACTATTTCTAAGCAGCTCACAAAAGGCCAAAGGCGGGGCGTCTTTGAAGTTCCTTGTAATCTAATCATATTTATGTCTTTTTGGGCAGAGCACCTCATATGTTGCAGCAAGACAGGGTTGGATTAATTTAAAAGGAAATTAAAGAAGGGATTATAAAACCGTAGAGGTTATTAAAGTTTCCTCTTTCTGATGGCAAAGCCATTATTCCCTCTTAAAAACCACACTGCATACCCACGCAGGTGGAAAGCCAAAGGAACAGGGGTTGTGCTTATAAGATCTGATAGTCATGTAAGTAAAATTAACTTTGAACCAAGTGAGAAGCATTGCACTGTCAGGCCAAGAGCTCATATACAAGAAATTGCAGTCCTCGTTGGAGAACTCAGCCCAAAAACTAGCTGCATAGAGAAGAAACTCTTTGCCATGCTCCAGAAATGAGGACGCAGAGCACAAGCTCCTGGGATCATATCACATGGCTGTGCTGTTTGAGGGGCTTCCCTCAGACAAACAAAGTGACAAGCCTGAACTCAAACACCAAGGATGCAAAAGTGCCGCAAAAATTATCGGAGAGTTCCAAGTCCAAATTGGTGTGCAAATATCGGTATCAGCATCAGATGGGGAGTGTGCTTTGGGAAGGACTAAAGCATTTTAAACTGAGGTGGCAGGAAACCAATGCTTTTTATCTTCTGACTGTCACCATAACCTTCGCCATTACAGAGGACAAGTTGCTGCTCTGAATGGTGGAAAAGAGGACTGCTAAATTTGAAAAGCAACTGTTCTCCAGAAGACCTCCTGTAGAATTCACATGGTGTTCTTGAAGGCTCAGAGGGTTTGTCTAAACAGTTGCTTCTCAACCTGCAAGACAGCAAAGTGTCTTTTTGTCCCACCTTCATTCTCTTCAGCAATGTGAGAAAGGGAAGTGAGCATTTTCTCCTTCATTACATTTTCTCGAGTCTCAACTTCTTTTTCTCATTTTCCCACATTCATCAGGGACAATCAGAAACATATCCCGAATCTTGTCATAGGATAACAAAGCCTGCCATCTCCTCTGCACTGCACCTTATGTGGTGGAGAGGTGCCATTCATTTCAAATTGCTTCCAAATTACATTTTACATTGCTTCCGAAGGACTAAAAATATGAAGATTTCCTGTTGCTGCCATAATCTGATGTCCTGAGAGGGCTGGATTGCTGTCCTCTAGCCAGGGTAGATTGGCAACAGAATATGCTGATTGGCAAACAAAAAATTTACACAAAGCATATCTAGATTTCTGAATTCTCTCTAGGAAAAGCTTTGTAGTATTTGCACAATAATTTGCTTGCAGTAAAAGATATTTGAGTATATAATTTAAATATTCTGTTCTGTGAAGATTAAATATTTCTTTGGGTGCCCACACATGTGGAGATGCTTTGGTTCTTTGCAAGTGTTTCTTCTTAATCTGTAATACAGCTGGTGCATCAGTGTTATTTTTACAGGTATTAAAAATATTCAGCAGGGTAGCTGTTAGCTAAGGTTTCAGACTCTAGATAACAGATGGCAGATGTTTTCCTTTGTAGCAATGAGGATAACAGCTGCCCCTGTTTCAGGAGAGAGAATGAAGAACTTGAGCCACACTAGTGTTTGGAGAGAGCTGATCTTAGTGTTTCTGTCATACCTAGCAAGGTTTAAAAATAACCACTAATGTCTCACTTAAGGTCTGAAGAAGATAGAAAAAAATATCTACCTTGCTGCTAATATGGGTCTGGACACTTTTGCAAGGAAAATCTCAGGGTAAGGATTTCTGCCATGTATCTACACTCTGCTGAGAAACAGCTATTAAAGATCTACATGTACACAGAAGAGAGAGGAAATTTATTAGTTCAGCAGGGAAGAGGGATCTGGAAAGCAGGACTGGAAACAACCTGATGGATAATTTCAGCTCACTAAAAGAAAAGAGACAAGAGTTTGTGCTACTTGATTCTACTTATGCTGCTGCAGAAGGCATGGATGTGACAGAGCACTGGTGTCTCTCAGGCAGGCTTGCACAAGGCTCCCAGGGGACGCTCAAGCCATGGCGTGGAGCCATGAGCTAGCACTGCAATTCCAGACTGGCTGTGCCACAGCAGCACTGAGGCACAAAGGAGTGCTCAGGGACTCCAACACAAGGACAGCCTCACAGCCCTGCTAGGACCTCAAAGAGCACCTCTGGACACATATTGCGCTAATGTAGCAGCTCACCCAGATCACCAAAACAGCGTAGTGCTCCCCTGGTTAGTGAGAACAGAAACAGCAGCAGCTTCCTGAGAGTGAAGAATGTCAGCTCTGAGAGATGAAGAGCAAAAGTGCAAATAGGAGGATAAGCTACCAAATCCAAACTTGAGCTGAATAATTTTTGGAGGCTCAGTTAATCACTTAAGTGACTTCAGATTTCCATTCTTTCTCTCCATTTCAGGATATTCTTGACAGTGTTAATGATATTTTTTCTACAATCATTGATAAATATCTAGCTTTGGAAACACTTTAAAATAGACACTGCAACTGCAAACCCCTTCTCCAAGATCCAGATTAAATTAATGTAGTAGGCACGTAGTCAAAGCTTTGACTGAGCTCTAGAAATGCCTGTCCCTTGCTGACCTAAAAGTCATGGCTGCCTTCTAGCAGTGCTATATTTTTCTGCTTCTCACACCAGTGTGTGTGGCAGTAACCGTGTACCAGTGCACCACAGCCTGCAGTGTTTTATAAACATAGCAATAACCAAAAATCTCTTGTGAGGAGTAAATGCTCCTCTGAAATTCTTTTCCCAACTCTTTGGCGCTGGTATTTGAGGGAGCACATACGCCAACAGCACCAAAGCACACTTGCCACAGCCAGTGGAAAAAAGAGCACTACAAATTCCCGCAGTTGTGCTGCACCCATTCCCAATGGCAGCATGTCTGTTATCCAGGGGACTTATTACCAGGTGTACTGGATTTACATGGCAAGCTTTTGGAGGCTGGGGGAGGGAGGCAGCTATAGGAGTGGCTTCTCCGAGAAAATTCAATCTTCCCCTATATCTGACATATGCAGTCCCAGATGGATCTGAGACAGATGCATTGCTGCCCAAAGCTGAGACAATCAGAAATGGTAATTAATGCCTCTGTAGGAATATATTTAAGAAGGGGAGAAAATGTATCTGCAGCCAGAGAAGAGAGGAGTAAAAAAATGTGAAACAAGTCTGCAGACACCTAAGTCAGTGCAGAAGGAAGGAGAGGAGGTGCTTCAGGCACGGAAATAGATACTCTCATGCAGCCCATGGTGCAGATCACGATGAGGCAGCCGTGCCCTGCAGCCCATGGAGGACCACAGGGCAGAGAGATCTACCTGCAGATATGAAAGAGCCCAAAAGAAGGCTGTGACCCCGAGGGTATCCCACACGTCAGGGCCCTGGTAAGACTTGTGACACCATGGGGTGTCATGCTGGAGGAGGCTGTGTCTGAAGGACCGCATCCTTTATAAAGAGACCCACACTGAAGCAGTTTAGGAAGAACTGCAGCCTGTGGGAAGGACATACTTTGGGGATCTTCATAGAGGACTGTCTCCATGTGAGACACTGAAGCAGGAGGAAGATGCCTCTTCCTGAGGAGGAAGCAGTGGCAGAAACAATATGTAATGAACTGATCATAACTCCCATTCCCATCTCCCTGAGCTGCTGGAGGGGACAAGACAGAGAAACAGGAATAAAGCTAAGCCTGGGAATGAGGGGGGATCAGGGGAAGGTATTTTTAAGATTTGCTGTACTTCTGATTATCCTAACCTGATTTTGATTGATTATAAATGTATTTCCTCAATTTGAGGCTGTTTTGACAGTAAGTGTTGAGTGATGTCTTGCTGTCCTTACTCCAACTCAGGAGCCTTCCACTGTATTTTCTCTCCCATGTCCATCTGAGAAGCAGAGAGAAGCTTTGGCATCCACAGGGTCAAACCTACACAGCAGGAGTCTGTTTTATATGTTATAGGTCAAGCTCAGACCAAACTTAATTTTTCACACTGGATTCAGGTATGCTTAAAGTGGATCTGTTCCAATAACTTCAACATTCAGGGAGTAGAGTCATTGCCATGTGAAATTTTCTAGTAGTGCTATAACTGAATTATGCTTCTCCAGGAATTAGGGAATCTCTCTTCTGTTTCAGCCTTGATGCAGCTTTAACCCAGCACACTCTTGACATAAGCCACTGTCAATTCTGTAAGATCGACTACTCTTGTCCATTGAAGCAAATTCTGTACAATACCCTCTGAGGGTGAGTGTAAGAATATTCAGCAGGAGATGAGACTCCAGACGCTTATTTTATAGCTGACACAGGTGGGAAGAGTAACTTGTATCACTGCAAGCCAAGAAGAATAGCAAGACAAGAGAGGTCTTGTATGTTCACATTCTTACATCAGAAAAACATGGAAACAGAATGAGGCTGTGTGAGTTTCCTGTGGTGATGAATAAGGTGTTACACATAGTAGTATGTAGAAAACATAGTAGTATGTATTTCACACAATACCAAAACCTCTCATGCTCAGTTAACTCTGTTATATGTCTTTTTGCAATCAAATTATGATTAAGGATTACTTGGGCATGGGCTGCTTATATTAATTTATAATACTTAGAGTGATTTTAAGAACCCAGTATTTGATAAAAAATTCTAGTTACAATTTCCTGGTCCCTGTCTTTCCCAGGTGTTCACATGGCAACATACTTTGCAATCAAATTAGTATGATAAAAAAGTACAATTAAGAATGTAACCAAGGAATCTTCATAGGCATCTGACAAAATTGCTGAAGAGGAGTAAATTTTAAAGATGGTGACATGGCAAAGTCAGCCATAGATAATGCATACGTGTGTTTGCATGTGTTTGTTCACAGCCTATTCACATTTTTTTAAAAAAGTGAACAGAAATGTTAAACAAAGCACGAACTCCACAGCCTCAGTGGCTGAGGAACTAGAGACCAGCTATGCATCTCCCATTCATCTTCCCCATCCTGGAATGTGCAATATGTGCTTTAGCCCATCCCATTGCTGAGCACACAGCCAGCGTCTCAGTGTGCTTATACGTTTTCCATTTGTTTTTCCACAGCTCACTAATGACTTGTAACTGCCCTGTCACCACCCTGCTGCAAAGGCGATGATGAATTCAGCAGACCCAACATGCAAATGGAAAAGCACGGAAAATATTAACTGTTGGTACTGATATGGAGTTTTGCAAACCTGCTGGTGTTGCATAACATGGTGAAAATATAGTCTCAGAAAATAAGCACCATCTTCCTGCCAGCACAGCTCTTCTGCAATATGCCTAAGAGCAAAGAATCATTATAAAGTAATTAAATTTTATTCAGTAGCTAGCTTAGTTAACCGTTACAGGAAAGAAGGAAGTGAAAAGGAAATAAATATCACTATTTTAATTTGCCACTGCTCTTTTTAGACATAGAATGAAGCTAAGGCTTTACTGATGAGAGAAGTTTGATATCACTTTGCTCCACAGATGCGTTTAGGAATACTGCAGTGTTGTGACGTACACCAGTAATTTTTGCCAATTTATAATGCTGCACCAATCTCTGCTATGGTTTTCTTAATGACCTAGCTATGGGGCCAAGATAGGCACCAGCTTTAGGAAATGGAGACATAAGCGTAGCTCTGTGAATAATTCTTTGAGGGTAGACTCAGCAGGAATGGCTGAGTCAATTCTGAAGGCATGTTTTGCATATATCTGCTCCTTCTTATAAACAGGAGCAAAGCTATGACGGAAACACAGGATTCAGTATATGGGTTTTCGTATTCATCCATCATAATGAAAGGAAAAGGATTTAACATTATCAGAATGAAACAATAATTTGATAAGGTTTGTTCTCCCATCTCAGATCTTGCTTACCCTGACGTGCTTTTGCGGGGAAAAGCACATCTGCACTTTCCCAAACAAGTCATTTAAGGGAAAACATTTTCCAGTGTTGTGTGATTTTTATACACTATCATATAGCTCACAAAGCTCACAAAAACATTCCCCCTAACCATTCAGGTAAGTGGTCAAAACTGGATCAGCCCCATTTTATCTTTCCTAGAAAAGAGACTGCATTTTAAAGCATGCCAAATAAAATCACAGTCTTTGTAAGTCAGCAGGTTTTTGGCTTGCTTTTTCATGCTTTTAGTGAAAGAATGCAAAAGGAACATATCTATGAGCGTCCAGGAAGTTAAGGGTGCATTCAATGCCTGTTAGCCAATAAAAGTACATTACCATGCCATCCTCTGCATTGCAGTCTAACCCTCACTACCTGCACAGATCTCCAATGCAAATAAACACAAACACTAGCTAAAATCAGCATGCTATAAAAACCTAAGAAGAATTCCTCTTTCTTTCTTTTTTCTCCTGGCTATTCTTTAGCTAACTTTTCTTATTAGAAGATGTTTAGTTCTGAATGCCCTGTTGACCCAGAAATTAGAGGTATATTTGACAAGATTAAAATTAGTAGGTTTTTAGGCTTCACTTTAGCAAGATATTAAAGCCTGTGTCAAAGTTTAAGCATAGAAATAGTGCTTTTGACTTCAGTGGGACCACTCACCTATTTAGAGTTAGGTGAGTGTTTACACATCTCGCTGAATAGGTGCCTTGGGGCCCTCTAACCTTATGTCCTGAAAACTTTTGCCATCCTTAACTAAGCTTGTTACAGTGCCATGAAAGGACCCTTTTTTCTTCCTCCTTTCTTTTTTCTGGCATTGTGTTTTGTTCTCATTGCAGAAAGACTCTTTGGGGTTTTTTTGTGCTAACTAAATTTTAAGTTCCATCTATCCAGGAAAAAAGATAGTGTCCTTCTTTCATAAGGCCTCAGAATTAATCAGTGGAATTTTGCAGTAGGGCAGGATTTATACTTTATACTCCGGTACTGCATATTGGCATGTAACTTTCTTTTGAAAACACACTCCTTTTTTTTAAGAAGTAGACTCAGATCTCATACACACCAGGATTTGCTTATTTTTTAGAGAAGTATGTAATTTTGAAAACAGAAATATCAGAGAGTATTACACAAATGATGAAAAGACAAATCCTCATGAAAATACTGGTTAAGAATCTGATGTGAAATGTACAGTGTGAAAAAAAAGCAATGGAACAACAATTATCTAATTGGTGTAACTAGGGCTTTGAAGGATTAATTTCTTCCTAATGCTGGGCAAGTGAAAGAAGAAAATTATGATCCCTTGGACTAGAGGGAAATAAAAACGATAAATGGTTAAATCAACCAAACAGGACTGTGATTCAAAATATTTTTAGAAGTCAGCTGTGCAATCCAAAAATATGTCCAATAATAGCAGAAAAGGCCACAAGTAAAAATAAACTGCATATGTAAGAATGAGAGCAGACCCTGGAATGAAGGATTACAAATCACTTGGTGTAACCTGGCATACAAATGGAAAAAGTGGCTGCTTAGATATGCAAACATGATCAACTATATTAAAAAGCTGTTGAAGAGAATGAAAAAAGCAATAATGAAGACCAAGAACCAAACAGGGAAGAGGGTCTTCAACTCTACTGCAACACTGATGGAATTCACATTTAATATTAACAATCAAGAAGAGGGTTTTAAACAAGATTATAATTAAATCTCTGCATGATGTGAACTTGCTAAGCATTATGAATTATAATGATGGCAGAAAAATATTGCTGCAGAGCCAACAGGAAATCAGGAGGACTGGAAGAAAGTGAGGTTTTCTGGGGGAAAAAATACAGATTTTTTTACAAAGCTGCAATTACAATTGCTGCAATTGGTGGGAAAGAACACAGAGAGCAGGGTGGCTGTGAGAGAGAATTAGGTACTGGTATCAGGATTGACTAGTAGGCAGTTCTGAATTTTCATCAGTATGCCTATGAGTGAAACCCATAGGTGTTAAACAGGGTATCACTCAATGCAGAGAAACAATCTTCTGACATAACAGTGTGAGGCAGACTGTGTCCTGGCTTTATGTGCCTGATTTGTGGTAAGCATTCACCTGCAAACTGCTCTTAGCAGGAGCTGAGGTGAAAAAGGGCAATCTACACCAAGTGAGCACAATCCAGTGCAAAGCTACAAGCCACCTCAAAGCAGGGTTGGACAAAGCAAGCCAAAGCTACAAGGGCATCAGAATGGTCATGCCTGCATTTCCTCTTTGCCTGAACCCCAGCCCAATCAGGCAGCCTGGCTCCCTCCTTCTGAACTGGGAAGGGGTTTTGAAGTGATCAGGAGGGACCCTTGTGCCTCTTGGCAGCAAATTACTGATAGTTCCCCTGTGGGACAGCCCTCTGGTCTAGATCCTCCCTTTAGAACTCTTCCATCACGTGGCAGAAGAATCCACCACTCAAATTTGGCATCTCATTCTTAGTGATACCAAAATTAAACCAAAAAAAAATTATTTTATTTCCAAAGAGTCTTACACCAACTTTGTGTCCCTAAACACATGGAGGTGCAGCAACTCTCCGAGCACTGGCCTCAGGCCAATCATACCCAAGCCATGTGCCCCCCAGACACCTCTAGTTATGATCTACTGGAAACTTTGATCTTTCACAGTTCAAGCTATTTCCTAGTGCTTCACCCTCTTCCCTGCTAATTAGGATGTCAAGCCTTTATAATCACACCAAATTGTATGACTTTTTTTTCTTCCCATTTCCTATTAGGCTTCCACATCCCCCTTTCTTTCTAAATAACTGATACCCTTGACCCTGTTTTCTAGCTTAACCCTCGGACTTCTGCCCCCAGACTCATTCTGACTACTGTGTGCCACTCTTTCTGCCTACCTGATTCCTTCCATTCTCCTGCATGTTCTGCGCTTCTTGAGGAACTCATCTTTTCAACACTTGCTCATGTCCCTCCCCAGTTTGCCTATCTAGCCACCAGTTTATGGAAAAGCACAAATTTTTACGTGGTCCAAAATACAGATTTTTAGCTGCAAAGATTTCAGTTTGGAGGGCATCAACTGGAGAGAGACAAGAATAAGCACTTTCATGCTAAGCTTGTGACCATCCTCAGCAACGCCTCCTCCCTCCTCCCTTCCCTGCAACCCCCACCAGTTTGCTGGGAGTGTCACAAGAGAATCAATCTGCAACCCCATGAAAAATAAACAGAAATAAGCACAAAAACAGATGGACATCACTTAATCTCTTGTAGCTGAAGACAGGATTTTAGTAATGTTTTTAGAAGATCCCTCCTTCTAAAGATTTCCATCAACTCAAATCTGGTTTTGTCGTAGAAGCTGTATCTCTGAGACCTACACTCTCACTTCCTCTTCCCTATCCATTAACATGTAAGCTATAGTTCAAAAAGTATTTTTTTTCAATTCAAAACAAATCCCCTGAATTCAACAAAGAGCCATTTACACCAGTGATTTGCTTCTTTCTAATTAAATAATCCTCAAGACATCAGACCTTAAGAAGAATGTTTTCAAAGGCAGCTGTTCTGCTAATTAGACAAAACGCCTGAATGCTGGCAGTTTACTTAGAGCCACCTCACAGAGGGATGCACACACTACCATGTATTCTCAAGGACAGAACTAACTCTACTGTGTGTATGCAACATTAGGGTTTACTACACTTTTGGGATATTCTTAATGATCGAATTTAACATTTCCAAAAACTGGCAGAAGGCTCCAGCCCACATTTTAACAGAACCCTGTACTGCTAAGCAGTGCCTCAGTCTTTTTACATAAAAGGATATGCTCAGAACATGTCTTGGGCATACAATGAACAAGAGTGACAGGTACAAAAAATGAACTTTGCCTTATCTTGAGTAAGATAATGGCTTGTGATAGACTTGCCTCAATCCACATGGGACTGTTCTGCATCCTCCAACTAACCTTCTAAATATCCACCAGATGTCAACAGCTCAGAAGACCCCCTTAAACAGGGGGATGAGATCCCACACAGGATCAATGCCAAAAGTCTAACAGGGTAGAAAAACAGGACAGCAAGAGGACAGAGAGGCTGGCTAGTAAAGTTAGGATGCTTGTGCATGCACTGAGTTTCTGTCATGTCAAGAAACAGTCCTAAACAAATAGATTCATATTCACCTACTGTCACACATGACAATGTCAATACAGTTTAAAAACACATCTGAAATACAGGGAATGAAGCCTATGCAGGGAGACTTTATATCCCTACATAAGGAAATGTTACTGTAAACACCCTCTGAATTATTTTTCACAGCAAAACATGAGCAAATATGGGAAGCAAATGGCAATTTAGCTCTTGAAGTTGTGTGGTACACCAAAGTATTTTGTGTACTTTGGACTTCATCCAAAGCAAACATTCAACTGCTTTTCTTTTAAACACATCTGGAGGTCAATAAATATTGTCCTTTCCCTAAAATTAGTCTCACATAAACTGGCTAATATGCATCCACAAAACAGGGAGTAATGTCTGTGGTCACATGAATTATCTGGCTTCAATTTCAATTCCTACCACAGATTTCCTGTTTGATCCTGTGTACAAGGGTTAACCTCTTTGCACATCTCCATCTGCCAAAGAGGGTAAATAACACCTGCCTCCTTTCTGGGAGTTTATGGGGCTCTGAGGGCATGTCTCTACCACAGGTGCAGGCACACCCAAGCTCTCTCCATATGAGGTGCATTAACTATATTTCTCATTTTCCTAGGGATTCAAATTGGAATGCCCACTATTCAATTTACCAAAGTGCTGAGTGCTCAGAAATGGAAAAGAAGTTAAAGGGAGCTCTGTTTGAAACAATAAGATGGATACATGTTAACTGTAAGTATGCTGAAAAAGAAGGCCGAAGACATCTCCAGTGGGCACCTAAAATGAACGAACATTTCTGTAATGAAACTCAGTGCCCCAGGTCTTTCTTCCCTTATTAAACAAAAGCAGCTTTATACTTTTGGGACGGTGTAAAGACACCATTCATTCATTTATACTGTGAGACTCTTAATAGCTAGAATGCTAAGTATAGTTTTAAAACGCAAATATATCTATTTGCAAAGCACAGTTTAAATGATCTGCAGTAAATAAGGCATAGTTTGGAGCATGAGGACAGAGAACATTGAGCAGTATCTTTCATTCTATACACTTACTGAGGAACACACCCATGGAACAACACTGTGTAATAATAACATACAAATCAGAACTTAAATAAGGTTATGTAGACAAATTGCTTTATTTCCTACTGTTTTGGTATCTGATTTTGTAATCATATCATTCCTTCACTACAGCTTTTTCCACTAAATATCTCTACCTCAGGATCTGTGGGTGGAAAATAGAAATTTTATGCCAAGTCTTACATCAATCAAGAGTTCCTGAAACTAATGGAATTAATGCAAATGAAAAGTCAAACCTTTTGGTTCCTGAAAAGTATAAGCAACATATAAGCATTTGGATTCAGTGTGCTAAAGCTAGGCAGCAAAATAAGGTGTTAGCTACAGACTGCTAATTTTTTTCAATTATTAAAGTCTAGTGAAACTTTACAGAATATCAATATTGAACATTCTTCTCCGTAAGTAATTAAGAATAGCAGAAATTTTCTAAGTCCCTACTATGAAACTTTCACTTTTGCCACAACCCTTTCCCCACATAATCACAGGGTTTTAAATCTGGGGGCGATTCACACCTTTTATTCTTTCCCCCAGAAATCTGATAACACAAGGTATTTGTAGAGTATTCTGAAAAGATTAAGTGAAATCATAAGGGTTCTATGGAAGAAAGTAATCAGCATAACAGAGGGGATAATAAGGAAGCTGATTAAAATAAAGATACTGCTGCGATATAGCCCATTTGGGATTTAATGTATGAAAAGATAAAAAGATGAAAGAAGACGAAGAACAAAGGACCAGGGATAACAGTTCCTTGCAAGGGAAAGAAAGGGGGGAAAAAAAAAGAAAAATGTATGACCTTATAATATCTAATTCTCCTAGCAAGTATATACTAAGTGGTAGTTGTGTTGGTGACTCGGTTTTGGTCATGTTAGAACACGGTTTGAATAAAATAAGGAACCACGCTGTATGTCTGTTTTAACAAGTGCCAAGCCAAGTGATTTACAAATGCTTCACTCCTCATACCTGCAATGGCATTTTGCAGGATTCTTGCCACATGCCTCACAGTGATGGTTGTTTGGTTCTTCGCTCCCCTCCATCTGAGAGGTGGCAGAATTTCATGCTTCTTTTGTCAGAACCTTCAAGAGCATCTCAGCATTGAACTCAGTTTTTCTTTCCACCTTGTAGATGAATAGTTCAGTCATCATGGCACTGAGGCATTGTTGTGCACAGGGGAGCCCCATGAGATGAATGGGTAAGGAAAAATAGCAAAAGTATTCATTAAAGAGAAAAAAAAAACAAACCAAACCAACAACAACAAAAAACATGACTAAGGTGATGTCATACAAGTCAGACCACATACACACTTTAACTAAGCACTGGATGACCACCAGTCATTCTTTTTCCATCTGCAGCTGGAGACATTTGTGAATATTCCTACATAATTTGTCAGAACAGGACCTCTCCAGACCCCTTCTAACACAGCTCAAACTTGCAAAGTAAATATTGTTCTCAAGTCTTCAAGCTACAGGAAAACTCTTGAAAGTGGCACGATGAAAGCAAGGCTTGGGTCTTACTGAGACCATCAAATGTGTTGCACAGGACTGAGAACAAACACATGAATAATTTGCCCCTCTGCCCCCAGCAGGAGGTGGATTTGGCATTGCTCTAGTACTCCTAACACTCCTAAAGCTAGAGACTGGTACAGGAAAAGATAAACTGGCTGTAATCTCAGTAGTGGACACAGGCACCCACACATGGCATTGAGAGAGACTACTTGATGAACAGATGACAGAGTAAATGGTTCCTGCTCACCCAACTCCTATCCCAGCACAAAGACAAGTAGCATTCAAATTAGAGTGTGCTAACTTTTAAAGATATGCCACAGACTGAACACAGGATAACCATGGACAGATGGGCTTTGCATGTGATCTCTGCTTTAAATACATAAGAATACACTTCTCCTGACATTACATGAGTCTAGAGTGTGGTACACAGTGATCTTCAGAAATGTAGATGCTTCCTATTTCTGTGTAGGCAGCAGAAAAAATGTCTCCTGTAGCATAGTCTCTACTGTGTTCATCAAACTCTTGCTATCAGGGCTTCTTGTCTCCTACTGCATCACTACAGATTGTGCATTCTGGCTTTGCTGCCTGCTAACCAGCTACCTCCAAAGAAGCTGCAGCTGCCTGTTTTGGGAGCTCTAAATGCTGGCATTTCTTGCTAGGAATGGCACCGCAGTCTTGAATTTCCATGGCCAACTGTGTTTTCATGTCCCATTCAAAGCACATCCTCAGCCCTTCAAATGACTTTGGGGAGGGGGGGGGGGTGGGCGGGGAAGGAGGGGAGGTATGAACTACACCTTGACCTCACAAGACAGGACTCTGCCCTGCTTCCAAAGTGAGAATCAACAATTCAGTACAAAACAGCGAACTTGTGCCGCGAGATCCCAGTTGGGTCGGTTTCTGGAGAGCAAGATGAAGAGCGCCAGTGCTGTGCCTCTGCCTGGCAGGAAGCACCACCAGCCGGGAGGAGGAGAGATAGAGTCACAAGCTCCACGTTCTTGCGAGGCAATCGTTGTTATACCCGCGAGCGCTCTTAGCACCGTATCCTGGCATCACTTTAATTTGCGCGCTGCAGCAGCGGGACAACCGGCTCGCCTCCGGTCTCCGCAGCATCCCCGACGCTCGCTCCCGGCTGCAATAGGCGCTCTCACTCCGGCGCGCTGTGCCTGCTCGCCGGCCCCTGTCTCTGCCGGGAGAGGGCGGGCACCCCATCCCACTTCGCTGCTGGGGCGGAGGACGAGGCGAGGGCACCCCCCGGGCAGAGGCAGGGATGGGGATGGGGCAGGCGGGAGCCGCCCCCGCGCGGGGCGGAGGGAGCGCTGAGTACTGGCTGCTCTCCCCGCGTATCCACCCGAGAGGTGGCCCCGGCGCTGCCTGGAGCCGCAGCCTCTTCCCTTCGCTCCCGCCCTCCCTCTCTCCCTCCCCCGTCCCCACCTCTCCTCCAAAACCGCAGGAGCCGCTACGACGCCGCTTCACTAGCTCCGGTGCCAGCGGCGGAGCGGGGCGAGGGGGCCTCAGCGCAGGCACGGCCCGGGGCGGGAGCAGCCCCGCATCCTCCCCGCCGCCCCCCTGCCATGGCCGGTGTCTCGGCCCAACGCTGACGATGCTGCTGGGCGCCCCGCGGCCGGGCGGCTGGGATCGCGGCCGGGTGGGCGAGAGGCTGCGGGCGGCCCTCGCCGGCCTCCAGGAGCTCCAGGTGCTTCGGGAGAAGCAGCGGGAGCTGGTGCGGGCCGCCCTGGCCATGCCGCAGCGGCCGGCGGCGGGCGGAGAGCAGCAGCCCCTGTCCGCCCACAGCAAGGAGCACCGTCTGGAGGCCACCCTCTCCGCCCTGAAGGAGCAGCTGGTAAGGGACGGCACAGGACGGCACGCCGCGGTGCCCGGCTCCGGGAGCCCAGCCGCGGTGCCGAGCGCGGGCGGACGGGAGCGCCGCTGGGCCGTCAGAGACCCGGCTCCCCTTCGGGAGCCGCCGGCACCGAGGGCGGGCCGGGCGCTGCAGCCGCCGTCCCCCCGCGGGCAGGGGCGAGCGGCCGGGCCGGGGGCGGTCGGGGCGAGCCCCGGCACCGCCGCTGTCACGGGCTGGCGCTGCCGCAGCCCAGGCGGGGCTCACCCGGGGGGCCCCGAGCGGGCAGCGCTGGGGGCGGGCGCCGTGCCAGCGAGGGCAAGAAGTTGTTAACCCGGCACCGCTCATTCATCGGAGCCGGGGAGTAGGCGATGATTAACTTGACTAATACAGCGCTCGGCTGTCGATGGCAGCAGCCGTTTGCATAGGAGATCAAGAGACACGCGGGGTGAGATACACCTGCATAAGCGCTCCGGGGTTTGGGTGGGTGTGTGCGCGCACACCTCTGCGCCTCCGCCTGGGAGCGCGCAGCCATGTGTGCCCGCGGGAGTCGCTCTGCCAGGAAACGCTTCGTGGGACGGGAGTACTTTGTTCTTTCCACGGATTGCTTGATCAAAAGGGAAGAATAGCTGAATGCCAGAGCTTGTATTTGAAGTGCTACACCGTCCACTTACACTGGGTTTTTTGTTTTTTTTAAACTAAAAAAAAATTCTGAGTTGTAGCTGAAACGAGTTTCATAGGTGAGACGATAATCAAAGGGTAAAGGGCTTTAATCTCTAGTATAGGCAATTACACGCTTCAGTGAACTCAGACTTAATTCAGGCTATACTGGTGCAAGTCTTGGCCATCAGTTATCCATCAGGTGTGAAAGCAGCACGGTTATTCGCTCCCCGGAGGCAGCTTTCTAAGGCAGCATCTCAGGAGGATAAAATGGGCTTTAACCTTCAGGGAAACCTAGCCACCGTCTGAAAACACAGCAGCAGGCATATCTTGATTAAATTAAGAAAATACAAGACATGTGGACAGCCAGCCACTTGATTACCAGTCATTGATAATCTTAAGTAATGACTCTACGTTTCTTCTTTGTTTAATTATTAAAAAAAAAAAAAAAAGTGAAGGCATTTATTTCCTATTTGAGGCCAGTGGGATAACAGAATCACACAATGAGCTCAGATCATAGTGAGCATACTTTTTTCATGTCAGCTGTTGTGCTGTAATTACTCATTTGTCTTATATTTTTCAAATAAAATATTAAAATAGAAAATTAATTTGTCAGGACTTATTTGCACCTTACAAGGCTTTCCAAGAGCGTGGGAGAAACTAGCCATTAAAATGGAAGGAAAAAAAGCCCTTTAATTGCTGCCCTTTAGAAATGCAGGAGTTGAGAGGACTCAAGAATAACTCTGCACACCTCCAGAGAGGGACGGATTTCACCAGTAGGTGCCAGTGCAATTATAGGAAACATGTCTCTTGGGAGGGAAGTGTTCATACAGCTTGAGAAGAATGACTCAGAACTACATAAATCCAGGGTTCTTCAGCAAAAATACAGTTGTGTGAATGCCTAAAGTAGTAATCCAGAGGTCTTCTGATTGACCCACAGCTGCTGGAGGCTTTTCAAACTCTACTACTGTTCAGGCCTCCAGGTACCTTTGTTGTTTTCTTTTCCCCTTGCAAATGTATCTCTGAGTAGAGGTGCATACCTCAAATCTCCTTAGTAGCAAAGTAAACCCAGTTGAAAACAGGCTTTTCACAGTCCTTTTAGAAGTAGTTCACAGATCTAGGATCTCAGTGACCACAGGCTGAAAACTTGCCCAGTGACTCATGAGCAGGGTATTACACTTAAAACTCATGAAAGTTCCGTTCATGATTGCAGGAAATGAAGTTAAAACTGAAAACAATAAAAAATGCAAAGCACAGCATTGCTCAAGGAGTGATATGTCTTCAGCAACAGTTGTTGGGCCATGGATGATGCAGTATAAGATTGCTGCTCTATAAGATTTCAGATTGAGAAACTCATTAACAGTGTAAGTGTAACTTTGTCTTGCAGTGTACCTTTCAAAGAGGACTGTAGCCCTGAGCTTTAGCATGGTCACAGTCTAATTCGTAAAAAGTTTGGTCCTCACAACGTGAAATGAGAAAGCTGTTCAGCTGAAAGTGGCTCAAGGGATCTTAGCAGTGGCAATAAGGCAGATAAAAAGTCAAGCCAGGCTTCTCCTATAATATGGTTGGGTGCAAAGCAGGAGAGCAGAGGCAGAAACCTTAAGGACTCAAGTCTGACTAATGGGAATAACAGAGCAGAGCCATCAGATGCCTTAGGCACCATGTCTGGATGCCATTCCAGAATCTCAGTCTCTTCCCCATCAACATTTACCAGAGACAGTGATCAGCTGGCCTTCTAGCACTCTGCTGTGGAGTCTGCTATCCCTAACAGTCATGCCCTTTTTTGCCCCAGCTAGAGGCTCCTTTTGGTGGCCGATGTCTTTTCTGCCAACTGCAAATTACTACAGTTCAGGCAGGGTCAATTCTGTAGCAGAAGAGGAGCAGAGCTAAGTGATGCCACCCACTGTCAGAGATCCTGAAGGTGCTAAACTTCTCTTAGCCAATCTGTATCATGGTGACAAAGAGGAAAAAGAAGAGATGCAAATTCAGGCTAATGTAAAGAAAGAAATCTATGATTGCTGTCAGTGTAGGTGGATATCGAAGGCTGCAACATCCAGTATTTTCTCAGCTCTTTCCTCAGAGAACATATTTATAAATCTTATTTGATTTTATTTGAATCTGATGATTTTGTTTTGCAAGCTTTCAGGTTGTTTTTGATGTTATAGAAATGTGAGAAGGTACACATTATACTTAGGAGAAAAAAACAAACATTTGGTACCCTGCATTTTACCCAGTTTTTTTCCCCTTAAGATGATTTTAAATAGAAGAAAACATCTTTTAAACAAGGGGATTTTTTTTTTTAAGTAACAAAAAACTTTGTCAGCTGAGAGAAAGAGGTCCTTCTGGAAAGAATTTCCCTTGCTCTGTTACAGGTGTCTGGGATAGATGATAGTAATTTCCCTCTGAAACTGGCTGCTTTGCACCATTAGTTACAAAAAGACTCATAGGTGACTAATTTTTATATGGGCAAAACTAGAAAACAGTGCTACGTTTTGTGCATTCCAGAATGAAGTTAGATTAATAGAATTACAGGATGCTAATCTACAACCAAGAAGTGTCAACAGCCCCGCTTTGACTGAAGAGATCAATAGCTGAGAAGAATAGTCAAGTATGACCAGTGGGTTTTGGTACCTTGATTTGGGATGCCCACTTGTGTTGGTGTAAAGGAACCTGCTTTTCAGAGAGTGTTCTTCCTTCTGAAAAATGGGTGGTATGATGATTTCCCAGATTTGCCTCCCCAGAACTGTAGTCCACTGATAGTACATGTTGATTTGGAGAGTTTGTTCCCATGCTGTGCAGTGTCCAGAAGTCTTCACAGCTGCGTTGCCCAAAGCAAACAGATGGTTTTACCTGTGAGGTTTTGTCAGGTGTAAAATTCATGTTGTGAATAGAGAAAGAGTGTGTTTAGGGTTTAGAGTTTTGAGTGCTGCCTAGCATGGGTGTTGGAGCAGTAACAGCTTGAAACAAACACACCGGAAAAGTCATTCTTATCCAAATGGTTTGAGGAATGCCTCTCAGAGTGCGGAAGCAGTTAACTGGAAGATCAAAGCTGGGTCAGCGGCTGGAAACATGAAAACCCAATGGTGTGAGGAACCATAAAAGGGTTAAAAACGAAGATGTAAATCATGTGTGTTGGTTAAAATGCTGTGAAAACGCAGACAGAACCTGGAGGTATAATAAATAATGTTTGAATACCTGAGAGCCTTGTGGCCTCTCTGTCATTAATCAGAAACCACAGACTGAGGGATTGGCTGGCAAAACATTAATCATTAAGCAATTAATTCCAGCCATGGAAACAAAACTTCGTGATTTCCTGAGTAGGTGGGATTGAAGAAGGCATGGCATGGTTTTGCTTTTTTAGCATGAAATAAAGAAGTACTGAGGAGGTCATACATTCATCATTTAGATGGAATAGAAAATCTCCTTTATGATCCATTTCTTCCATTCTTTTTTGTTTATGTGAAATGGGAAGAGGGAAAATCGCTATGGATTTTTCTAGGAAGCAGTAATGAGCCTCTTGAGTTTAAGCCTTTCTAGATGTGTGACTCTAAGAAAAAGGGGCTTTAGTTCTTGTGTCTTATATGTTCCTCCAGTCCTCTTTAACAAGTGAAAAATATCTTTTTTTTTTTTCTTCTCAGCAGCATCACCAGCCCAAGACTTTTCTTGTGAAACTCAGGGCATCTATATTTTTTTTCTCTTACAATTTCTAATAATTTACTGATTACCTCAGGATTTTACCTTTCTTTTCTTTTAGTATTTATAGCCATGGAGAAACCTATGCAAATGTTAAAAGCTGAATAATTTGTACAAAAGGAAGGAGGCAAAAATGTGCACATGCTGATCTTGATTTTCTGCACGTCATTTAATTTTTAAGATCCTTTAATTGGTTCAGGGGACCTAGAGTTTTTATTTCTATATATTTGAGGTTGAAAATGCTGCTAGAATTGCCACATGTGTTTTTAAATAAGAAATGTACACATAAAGAAGAATCTTAATAATGTTTTTCTTACCATTACTGAGTGGAAACCCATCCTCTTGAGGGCTTTGAGCACAACTTTACAACCAATTTCAAGAGACCACCTTTCTGTAAAGTACTGTAGGATGGATGGTGAGGTGTGATATAACTAGAAGCTGCCCAAATAGTGACTGGGCTTTAGATAATTTGCCAGGTGTCATGTGAGAAGTTTGTGACAGAAACCAACTGTGGCTCTTTGGCTGGTACCTCACGCCTGGCCATCTGCCTTGCCAAGCTGGCGGCATAAGTACTGAGGGAGCAACTGTGGGAGCTGTTACCTCAGATCAGCCTGGTCAGTAATTGCAGCAGGCAGCAGATCTAGTTGCTGGCTTCTGAAGATTATTCACAATCTTGAGACACCATTTATTTTAATACAGTAATTTCCCCACCATATTGAAATGCCACCTTCTCCTTCCAGGAATTGCGTGGAGCTTACTTGGCCACAAGACAAGCTAGGAAAACTTGCAGTAAAATAGATGTCACAATTCTGGCAGTGTATCCTTTCAACTTTAGAGACATGTCATCAAAGCCAAGGGTTTTACTGAGTGGGCATGTTGCCTGTACTTGGTAGGGAAATAAGATACCTCAGCCACAGTGGTTTCCTTTAATCCAGCACATCTTAAGAGTTCATGCAGACAATCCATAAGATTTATCTCCTCCTGTGCTCAGAGGCAGTGTATGGCAAAGTGCAGTGCAGTAAGAATATGTTAATTAATTAAAAGACTTCTGTCCTATTTAGAGACACAGTTCCTGCCATGGGTGTAACAAAAAAGCCAAAAGTTAAAGTAAGTGCCTTCAGAGTGAGTTTTGAGAACATGTTTAGCTGGGCAGAAGACAATACATACTAATAAACTGTTTTATCCTTGTTTGTTAGGTCAGTCTGGTTACAGAGTGCCAATAGTCCCTAGCTGAGGAAAACACTTCATGAGAATAGAATCTTGCTGGCACAGGTGGCCTGAATTCATGCATTGCTGCTGAGATTCTAACTGTGATTACTCTTCATTTCCTCCTTCTTCCCTTGATTTAGTCTCGTTTGAGGAGACAGGATGTGGGCTTGAAAAGCCACCTGGATCAGCTCGACCAGCGAATAAGTGAGCTGAAATTGGACGTCAGTAAGACCTCCAGTGAATACTTGGACAGTGACAGCCGGCCCAGCTCAGGTAATGTGCACTTGGCTATTTACTCCCAGCAGTATGGTGCTAGGAGAACTGAAGAGTGTCAGCTGCTAAGCAAAACTCTTTCTGTATTATTTTGTCAGAAGGGGCTGAGGTGGATAATAGTTATCTGGCACAGAGTGAGCTCACACTGTGAACTGCTAGGAATTTTCCTGCAAAGTTGATTTAGTTGGAAAATGCTCACTCAAGCAGTATTCTTTCTGGATTTTTAATTTTTTTTTTTTTTTAATAAACCTTGTAGCCTCACATGGGAGAAGGAGACAGATTTACTTATTAATTACCTTGTGCAGTGTAGAATGACCATTGGTAAAATGGCTAGACTACTTAAGCAAAGTGGAGACCAACATCAACACTCTGGTTGAATCCACGGTTCTGAACCTCACTAGGGCTTTGAAAATCACTATTGCAGTGCTTCTGTCAGATGAATTTATGTAGAAGCAAAACAACACTGTTAAAAGACACTGAGAAAAACTGCCCCAACAGAGTGAAGCTCTCATGGACAGAAAGATAACTGGGTATCGGGTTTCTGGTCTGATTCACAGAGAGAGCTGTACTGCAGACTTTTATAGCCAAGATGTCTGTTAAAACCGGTTTCTGTTATCTAGTCAGAGACAATGAAAATAGTTCTTTTAAACAGAATTTTTGCAAAGCCTCAAGTCTTCAGTGAGACAAGGAGATATTTTTTTTTATTTATTTTTTTGAATACAGCATATGGATTTGCAGCCTGGTACTTAGAGTGCATATAAAGTGTGCAAGTTTCTGTTGTGTGTTTGAGTTCAGGAGTTGTGTGCTTAAGCACATGCACACAGTTCAAAAGAAAATATTCCTTATCTGTTATAGAGAGGAATATTAAAATTTCCTACCTTGAATTTATACAGAGCCTTTTTTAATGCTTCCACAATTACTGGACGTTATCTCAATACCTGGAGAGAGAAGATAGTCTCCATTCTCTGCCCTTAGACATTCCAGCTCTCACAGACTTGGAAGCTCTGATCACAGGCTAGTTTTGCTCTATCCAACCCGCGCTTGTACACACTTAGTACAAGTTACGACGATGTCAGACGTCCCTGTCTTACACCAGTTGCATCATAATCCCCAAAGACATTCTCCAGTGAAGAAATGGGCATGATGGTGCAGCACTTCATCCCATCCCACCCTCAGAACTAAGCAGGCATATGTGTGCCAAGATGGCTTGGAGTGTAAGTAAATATGCAGAAACCCAATAAATGTTGGTTGAATTAGAGTATACCTCTGCTGATGTTACCTTAATAAATGATCATAAATTTAGGCTTGTGGCACATAGAAAATGAAGATTTATTTTATTCTCTGCACTTTTCTTCTACAGAGCATGTTTAATTGCTGTAAATATAAAATACCCTATTTATTTTAACTCTGCAGGATTCTATGACCTGAGTGACGGTGGTTCTTGCTCGCTCTCCAATTCTTGCACCTCTGTGTACAGTGAGTCCATCTCCTCTTCCCACACCAGTCTCTTACCCAGCTCTCAGCACCCTAAAGCGAGGCTCAGCGTGTTTGATTACCGACCCAAGTCTGCTGATGAAACTACTGTGCACACCACCAGCTTCCAACAGCAGGGAGCCTATATCAGCGATGGATGTCGGATTGCAGCTAGCAGAGATGTTTCTGGGACTCCTGCCAGGTCCAGACCAAGGCCAGTTTCCACAGGTAATTGATAGCAGAACGGGGTACTTAATTCAAGAGAAGGGCTGATTCCTGGTTATTACTCTTAGGACCTTGATTAGCCATGTGTAATCAATATATAGTTCTCATTTTCAATACACAAAGTGAGAGTGGATCAAAACCACAGAGACAAACTATTCATTGTCCAACTTCCCCTTGTCTCCATACTCCAGATACTTTTAAAGAGTAACAAATATTGAATGAATCAATAAAAAATCTGTGGATGAAACAATAACAAATATGAGGACTTAACACATTTAGAAATGGAAAAACACTCCAGTGTATGAGATAAAATGGTAAAGAGTATTGAGATACTTTTTTTTAAATTACCTGCATGTGAAATGTATTTGAAATACCTTGTGTGAAAATGCAGGGATATATGAAAAATTTAAAGTAAACTCAAAATTCCCTATTTACACAAATTAATGTTGACTCACACAATGACCCTTTTTCATAATTTATTATGTACCGTTAGGGACAACAAATGCCAAAAGTTAATTGACTATCTAGAAAGCAGTCATGAGCCTAAAAGTGGATCAGCCATGAATTTGCATCATACCTTCAACAACATGGACAAGTCTATTAATATTCCAAATCTTGTGTTCACCGTCTGTAAAGTGACTTCTTATCGTGGGCTCTTCCATGGCCTCAAAGCAATCTAGTGTTAGTACAATTCTTAGAGTGATCCAGTGAGATGTGTAGCAGTTCCATTATAGAAACAGGGAAGCTATGGGGAACATCATTTCAAGTACTGTGCCGCTCTGGAATCATTCCCACAGCTACTTGACCTGAGCTCACTCACCTCTGGCTTGCCTGGGACAGAAACAAAGACCACCTATTCTGTACTTAGGTGTGTAGACACTCCTGAAGGGATGGCAGTAATTATAGCATAAAAGGCTTGTCAAAGGCTGGGGATGAAGCTGAGGTTAATGAACCATGACTTCCATGTCCAGATTGCAGACATTTTGTTCTCTCAGAAGCTTTCCTGCCTTGAAACATGTTGCTGAGACTCCAAGGGCTTTATGTTTGGGGTTTTTTTAATATAGGACAAAAAGAGATAGCTGATACTGATCAGGGATATGAGAGAGAGACTGCAGGCCTCCTTCAGCCCTTCTTCCTGGCTACAGCCTCTTACTACCTCCACAGTGAGAAACAAAAGTAGTGGGGTAGTAGTGGTTATAGTCTTGAAGAAACAATTCTTACAAAATTGACCACATTGCAGGAAGTGAAACAGGATTTTACTTCAGAAAATCATCATTTGAAGAGGGAAAGAATTTTCTCTTTTCCTCTCCTTAGAGGAAATTGCAAGTACAGACCAATTTCCTTTTCATTCAGTAGCAAGCAGAAAGCTTGCTGAGACACGGCAAGCACAGCGTGCTTTTGACTCCTGCCTGGTTTGTTTGCAAAAGAACACAGCATTACACACTGCCAACAATTTCCTAAATAATTTTCATTATGAAATTAGGTTGTTAGGTTGTCATCCTAACCTTTGCTGTGGCAGGCAGGTCTGTGCATAGGTAGGACACTGCAGACCACCCCAAAATTTTGCGGTCTTTCGAAAGCTTCCTGTCACAGGACATAGATAGTCATCATGTGACTATTCACAAAGTTTATGAATTATGTGGTTGAATGTGATGCTTGGGTTTCATGATAGCATGAAGCACCCAGGAAATTGGTTAGCTGAGGATTTGTTGGCACTCAAGTCTGCATTGTAGTACAGAGAAATCCAAGGTAATTGGTTCTAGTATTCTTGGTCCGAGAGATAACCGAGCACCATAGTGTTCTATGGATGGAACAACCTTTCTTCACACGAGAGCACAGCCTCTCCTCTCTGTGCACAGGAGGTGCTTCTGACAGGAGGGTGCTGCAGTCAAGAGTAAATTACAGCACATTACAGACTGTTCTCCAAAATAGAAGAGATAGGAATTGGTGTCTACAAATGTCATCTTCAGGGACTACACTTCCCACTTGCCTAAGTAGCTCATCTTAGATTTTTTTCCTCTGTGGAAATAAATATTCTTCAGTTCATCTATGGGTTTTCTGCTAAGAAATAAAAATAATCCCTTGTTTTTGTCTGGTTGGGTTCCTGCTGGTCTGTGACATTTTAGAACTTTTTGGTATATGCACAGATTTACTTTCATCCAAGTAGCACAGTTTAAATTTCCTGCAAAGGTAAGAGTTTTATTATTGGCATTAAAAGGCATTTTAAATTCTGTTATGCTTAGGTGATAAAAGCTTTAAAGAAATTCATTGACCTTGGAAGACTGAAATGACTTTCTTTGTCCATGCTACTGGTTTTAGTAAAAGCTATTACATCTCTCTGATACGGCACTTCTAGCAAGAACCAGGTTGAACGTAATCGTGTGTGATTTAAATGGGTTGTTTATTTTCATCCATTCATATAGGTGACTTGGAAAGACTCATTCCAGCGGACGCTAGATTTCAGAAAGAAATGGATCCCAAATCCATGTTGCCTCTGTGCCATAATGGAGACATGCACTTGCTCAGCATGGACCCCAAATTCCAGAATGACTTGGTCTCCAAGAATGGCATTGATGTGTATCCTTACCCAAGCCCCCTCCATGCAGTGGCTTTACAAAGTCCCCTTTTCTCCCTGGTGGGAACATCCCCAGAATCAGACTTCCAAGCTCCTCCCAGCAAACCTATGCCTAGTACGGCAGGTCCCAGCCTGATTAAGACTAGGCCAACCACCGAGGTCAAGCCAGGGGGTTACATCGATAAATTACTGCAGCTGACAAGATGCAAAGGGAGCAGTCGGGCTGAGGCCAGCGAGTGGCTTTCGCCAAAGAGCCAGCCAGCCGCAGTGCACCAGAGACTCATTATAACCCCCAGCACTGGCGGAGTGAAAATTAACAGCAGCAGTAGCCAGCTGGAGAAACAGACGAGTTCTCTGGAGAGTAACAAAGCTGAAGGGAAGCTGTCAAGAGAGGTGCCAGAGGGGGAATTTGCCAGGCAGCAGGAGACCATGAGCTGTATGAATGAAGAGCAGTCATCCACTCGGCCTGACACAGAGCCATCAGCTGTGAATAGTTGTTATCCTGCCAAGTCAGCAGCAAGGGGCTCTCCTCTGGCAGAAGCAATAGAGAGCAGCGTGGAGCGCAGTTTGTCCTACTCACAGCTGTGTCAAGAGGACTCTAGCCCAGACACCTGGAATGCTAAAGCTGTCCCACCCAAAAAACTGCCCATCAAAAGGTGTGGCAATGCCAAATTGGCTTACGCTGGGGGTCATGAACGAGTGGCACGAGCCGAGTTTGTTCACGCTCAGTTTGTCCCCGCAGAATCCCATCAAGTCCGGGTAAAGTTTGCCAGCTCCAAAACAAAGGCGGTGAAGATAAAGAGGAGGAACAGTGAAAAAGCCGTTCGGCCTGGGAAGCAAACCTTCTGCATGGAGAAGGTGAGAGGGTCTCACGGGGCCACCAAGCTGCCTGCTGAGTGGCATCAGCTCCAAAGACCACAGGGAATGAAGAGCCTTGTGCGGAGACCTTCGTATTCTGGTGAGATGGCTGGCAGATCATGCTCAGAGTCGAGTCTGTTCCCAGTGCAGGTCAGGCTCCCCACTGTGCCATCCAGGCCAGAGCTCTACGAAACCTCTGCCAATGCACTGTATTCCCTCGAAGCAGCTTGTGTAGACACAGACAACAGGAAGAAGCAGCGTAAGTGGCAGTCCACAGTGGAGATCTCTGCCAGGGCCCAACCGGCCGGCCTGTCTCACAGCTTTGGCCTGGGAGCGCCAAGGCAGCCAGCGAGGAGAGCCGGCGTGCTGCGCACCGTCAGCATGAGGGCTCACCCCAAGGGCCAGCACCACGGAGATTCTGCCAAAAGCGAGTCAGACCACTCCGAGTACTCTGCGGAGTGCTCTTCCCTCTTCCACTCCACCATCGCAGAGACCAGCGAAGGGGAGGTCAGCGATTTCACAACCAACCGATTTGGGGACAGTGAGTCCAGTGAAAGTGATTCAGAAGGCAGCAGTAACAGCAGCAGCCTTGCTCTTGACTATGATGAGGGGGATGAAAATGAGCTGATTTGGCCAGAAGGTTCAGTCAGACAATCTGTGACTGTCCAGGCCTCTTCCAAGCCTCTTCCTCCAGTGCCCAGAATTTGTCGCATCAAAGCTTCAAAGGCACTAAAGAAAAAGATAAGGAGGTTCCAACCTGCCTCTCTGAAGGTCATGACCATGGTTTAAGGGAGAGCATGCATCTATTTCTTACAGTGAGATACCCTGCTGGCTCTCATTTGCAAAGTAAGAGGACTCATGTGCAGAGAAAAGAACTTTCTTAAAGGAGCTGTGAAAAATCCCTGAGTCTACACAAGGGATCTTGTTTGTTAATGCCTGGACATAAATGTCACTGTATCTAATTCCCTCTCTTGCCATTTATTCTGTAAATATGAATGAATCTCTGTGTATATTTTTTTTTTTTTTAATTATCCAAAAGGGTCACCATGGTGAAAATGAAAACAACCTCTGCTGTAAGATTTTACAGGCAGGCCTTGGTGGTTTTTTAACCATATGTACCCAGAGAATCAGTCCAGACACAAGGACTTGCTAAGGAGAAACTATACTTCCCTCTTGTAAGGAATTCTATGGAGTCTGAAGTCTGTATTAGCCATCTAGCTTTTATTGTGGTCATATGGAAAAAGCTCTGTTTTCTACATAGTTTTACTTTATATCAGATCAGCCATCCCATACCTTCTCCCAAACATCAGGAGAATGAGTCTGTTCTTCCATAAAAACATAGTATGCTTAATCAAGAAGGCAAGTGTATTTGTGAATGAGAACAAGACTTCAGTTTGCTTCCTTTCTTGTCAAAACAAAAAGTATAGGGTTGTTTTTTCAACCCCCCTCATTATGATGTTCCATGTTATTGTTCATTTGTCTAATGGATGAAAGAACATGAGGGCAACATGCCACCGTGTGTAATTAGCTGAGACTGAGATTATTGCTTTGCCCCTGAAATTGCAAACTCAATAAATACTATTTAATGTACTTCTGAAAATTATGCTTGTCTGACTTCGATGTCTAAAGAAAATTATTCTGGTCTCTAATATGAAACAGTTCTGTGCAGAGGGGTTCTTTTATATTTTCAGAGGATCACTGTGGCTCAGTCAGGGTCCGCTCACCCTCTACCTCAGGAAAGCTGTTTCAGCACCTGCTTCTACAAGAATTTGAAAATGGTATTTTTATAGAGAATGGGGTAGTGTTTAACTGACTCACTTAAACTGATGCAATTTTGTCGCAAGAAACTCTTAATTTAAAATATACATTTATGTATACGTGATGTGTTTTGATTGCATTTGAGGGCACTGATGTGAAGCTTTGTTTCAGGGTCTAAATTGAAGAAGTCAGTTTTTGGTGTTCAGACAAGCAGTCTGAGTTCTCTCCTCTGGATACTGCAATCTGGAAGCTGAGCTGAAGTTCACCCTAAATTTACAAAAGAGCAGCTATTATCCTCCTACTCCATTTCAATGCTCAGTCTGAGTACACTCCCGGGCTTGGAGATGTAGGCATTACCTCATTCAGCTGCCTGTACTGGGTCTGAAACAAAAGGTAAGTGCTTTGCAGAAACTGGGTAAAAGTAATTGTTTACTCCAAGGATTCAGTATCAAACAGAAATATTGAAAGACGACTTTCACCCAGTGCCTTCTATTCTTTGGAAGCTATGTTACGTTTTGAAACCACTCTATTTTAAAATAATTTTTGGAAAATGAGGACAAAAATAAAAGGTATGTAAAGTCATTTAATTCAAGTATTCTAACTAGCACATAACACCGTCCTTACTGTAACTAGGAAAACACTACATTTTAGTGAGTGGAGTATGTTTGAACATTTTTTCATTGTTCCAAGAGTATTGGACATACTCTGGTAGGATTAATGGGAGAATTTCACAGGTCTGGCAGTGGTTTCTTGTTCAGCATGTCTAGCAACAGAACAAACAAAATAGTGATTTATTCTTTGTTGACTTTCTACACCATGAAAGGATTCTTTTCTCCATTTACACAAAAGGTTTCATTTGGGGGAGTGTGTCAAAAGTTACATATGATCCTTTAATCCAGGGGTTTTCTATGTTGGGGTGGGGTTTATTGGTTAGATAGGAATTTTGAGGGCATTTTTTTCATGAAGGAGGAAATTATTCTTAAGTAGAAAAGTGCTCTGGGTAGGAGTGTTCTGAAAACCTGGTAAAAACTGCCACCCAGTAGCTCCCTGCCTTTTTATCAGGGTAAGCTCAAACAATAAGTTTGTGGTCCCACAACTCAGTAAATCCTGCTTTAGGGCTGTTAAGACTCCGTCAGAAATGCTGCCAGACACATGATGAAAGTGCTGATCCAGAGTGAACTCGGGCTGCCAATTCAAATAAAGAAAAACGATGACTTGATTTTGTACTGTCAGGTTTCATGCCAGATGAGGTATTACTGCCTTTACGACTCACGCTTTCTGCCAGTACCATCTCTCCTCCCAGAGCCAGAGGGGAGGCCAAACACAGAGGCATTAAAGCTGGCCCAAACGGCTAATTTGGCAGAAATACAAAATGTGCCCACACTTGATCCAGGGGAAACCTGTGGTGCTGGAGAACCTCAACAATGCAGAGAACCCACAGTTGGGTGTTGAGACATTGCTGTGTGCAAGGGCAGAGCAGGTGGTGTTTTCTCTCTGTACTCCAGGACAGTGGATGTTCTCCCTAGCACTGTCCTTTGGAAACACTGCTTTTGTCTGCTGGAGCAGAAACTACACTGGGACTAGAACTCTGGAGGGAAAAAGTAGGACAGTGCAAAATGGGGCAGGAGACTTGGTGGCCAATAGTTCAGGTATACTGACACAAAAATATGGTGGTTCAGTGTACTGCAGTGTTTTGTTGGCAAGTACATCAAAAATTTTGATAGCCACTGGGTACAAGTGTGATGCCTCTTTCACTGGAGACTGGGCTAGCTCTGCTGACAGGACCCCAGAATACCTGCCACCTCAGCAAACAGAGCTGAAACAAAATCAACAAATGTCAATAAATACTCTGATACACTATTCTGTTGCATGTATGCACTAAACATCATAAAGCTATCATAAAAATATCTTTTAGCCTCATCATGAAAATAAGGGATGCCCAACCATGGGATCATGGCCAAACAAAATAGAAGTGTTCACCGTTTTCCTTTTCAGAAAAAATCTACAAAACCTTTTCACCTCACAGCCTCTTCAACTATGAAGGCCCAAGAGAATCCAAAAAATGTTGGTGATACAATTAGAAGTCTAACACCAAACCTGATAAACTTTAGGAGTGAGAATTTTAGCACTTTTACTGTGACTTGATTAGCAAGTGTATAGATCTAATGGCTGCTTCAGAGCAGCTTTATGCAGAGTTCCTGTTGCAGGAGCTAACATCTGTCATCATCACTCCAAGCTCTAGTGAAACAAAATCATCTACTGCTGAAATCCATATGCCAGATCAGCACTTTCCTTCTGTACTACGCAGACATTTACACTTCAGTGTAGGAGCAAATTGCTCCTAAACCACAAAGGAATGAAAAGAAAGTAAGAAAGAGAATAGAAAAGGAATTAAGGAAGCTTTACGAGCAATTTGCAGAATAGATCATAATTATGATTTAAAAAAAACTTTTGTTAATCCTTTTATTGAACAAACAATTTTGGAACTGGATAATTACTTTTCTTGGCCTTGACACAGTCTTAGATTTTCAAGTCCACATGCATTACCGAAACCATGGGAGAGAGTCAGAGAGCTGATGTTTTGTCAGAGACGCCATCCTTCAGACTTTCATTTGCAGTGACTTCTGGTCAGGCAGGGCACCGGACAAAAGAAAGGCAGTTTTAAGTCTCAAAATCAGCTGTGGATCATTCTCGTGCTGATGAACTTGAGCCCAGTGTGGGCCATTTCAAGGCTATGCTGGAGTCTTTTCTGTTTTCTTCCCCATCCTAGTCTGAAGCTCTGAAGGTGAGAGCTGAAGGAGAGGGGTGCTCCAGGAGCTGCTGAAAGGCAGGTGGTAGCAGCAGCTCTTTGGGGAGCGTGTTGTTGCTAACAGGGTGAAGCAGGCTGAGCATGGCACCAAAAGGCTCTGGTGGTTCCAGCCCCACCAGCCTTTGGTAGGTTCTTTAAGGTCCTCTTAGGGCTGTAACCCAGCCCCTCCACTGCTCCTGTGGCAGTGCTGTGATTTGGATGCTGCACTTGAAATACAGGCCACCAGCACCCAAAGGTCACCACAGGCCCATCACTCATGAACTACAAGATGAGGGAGTGTCCCAGTCCAGAGTCCTTCCAGACTACCAAATACAAAATCCCCAGTTAGGCAAAGGTTTTCTGAAAGAAGTTTGCAGCAAAATAAGGCATCTCTGGCTGCTGTCTGATAGGGAACAGGACAACAGCATGCCAGGGAAGCACTATTTTACAGCTGCTGTTCTGAAGTAATAGCAGTGGCTTTCATTTTCCAGCCCCTTTTGAGCCCTTCTTAATCCCACTGAGGCTGAAGGATTCACTCCAGCTGTGCTCAGTGGAAGACAGCAGCTCAGCTTTTAAGTACAGCCCCCCTCTGCCCTCAACACCACAGCAAAGCCTTTGGCTCCTGCAGAGAGCTGTGGTTCCTATTGCTCCACAAACTCAGTCCTCCTCACTGAGCATGATCCCAAGGAAGCTGCCCTGACATGAGCAGCTGGAATGACCATGTGAAGGGAAGAACATCATTATTCTGGAAAAACAAGGAGTGCTATGTCTGAAACTTGCCTGTGAGGAATGCAAACATCCAATGACACCAATACAGAATCCAGGCAGCTTCCCCATATCTTACTTGGATGTTAAGGACACCTAGGGTTCCACCATTAGCTGCTACTCTGTACAACTGTAGCTGTACATCAGCTGTAGATGAAGAGTGATCAACAGGAAAATGCTTAGCTAAGGCTTGAATTTTGGTATTTGTACTTATGCTTGAAGCCATCACATAAGTATGAAGTATTGTATAAGTATGCCTGCTCATACTGCAATGCAGAACATCAGCAGAATAACAGTGGAAATGAGCAGAAGTCCAGACTCCATCAATTCTATTGATTCTATGTGTTGTCATGATAATAAAGCCTGGAGACTATCATTAGCTAATAATGATTTCCCCCCCCCCCAAACATTCTAGTGTTTTTCCTGTCTCAGCACTTGTAACTAGTGGTGGAGGGCATCAAATTCACCCATGACACAATTCCTGGGAAGTCACTAGAGCTACTCCACAGATTCATTTATCCTCCTCATGCTGTTCTCAAGATGTCAGCAAGTGGGATGATTGGCATGATAGATGGAAAATACGGAAGATTTCAGACCTCACTTTCATTCTTGAGGGTGCTGCGTTCTGTGGAAGTAACTGTTTATGGCTATCTTGGCTCAGGAGAATGCTGTTGCCATGTCACATCTATGTTAGTGATGAATCAGGATTATGGTTAGGGCTTTGCACAGAGATGGAATTTCATGTTTATTCTGGTTTTCAAAACACAAACTGAAAGAGTATCAGCAGTCTGCTGATCCTGTAAAGCTACAAATCAAGAGGAGAAAGGCCACAGATCAAACTGACCAGGCAATGTTGAACTCAAACTGTAGTCTTAGAAGCCCCAAAGGAAGAATCATAGTTCCAGTAGACTTGGGCAACTGGATTCTATACTAAGTGTGCTCACGAACTGTGTTGCTCAACATCCTTCTGTGCATAACCAAATCAGTACTTGTTGTCTCCACAGTATTTCTAGTCCACTGTGTGTTAGTGGAAGAACAAAGTGCTTATCCAACCACACTGTGACCTCTGACTGCTGAGAATTTCACCTTGGCATAGAACTCTCTATTCTTCATAAGGACCGAGGTTTATGAAGTTATTGCTTGAAATGGAAATTTGCTGTACATCTTCTTAGCATTAGATGTATATATAGATATTTGGGAAGAGTCAGTTCATTGAATGGGTAGCTGTGATTATGTCCACAATGGGAATCAAAGCACAAAGGGTTTTTGGACTACTTTGTGTCTTGTCACTGACTCTGACTGTATTTTCCAAAGAAAAAAGGTCATAAAACTGAAGAGGTACTAAGAATGGGATGTTGGTGATTAATACTGTGACTATTCCCCTTTTTTGTTTTAATCACATCTGCTGAAGCTAATGAGTTTGGGGATGGTTCTATTAAGTATGACTTTGGAGTGAGCTGAGTTTCTTGAAAATAATTTGGTGATTTTTTTATTCTACCAAGATCTTCAGGAAAGCTTTCTCTATGCTTACCTGAAATCTGAATCATCTGAAATGCATATTTAACTATCTGTTAGAAATTTTTGACCCTTTTACTCACTCTAACAAAAAAAGTGGGGTTCTGTTGCACATGTGCAAATTACCTCTAATAAAATTGGTGTGATTTTATGGTGGCTTTTCTAACTCTTCACACTACATTTAGAGTCTATGATTTTGATTATGTTTCATCCTTTGTTGTCACTGGGGCACTGAAATTGATATAATACTGGTATGCCTACAACCACAGCTTTATAACCAGTATTTATAGTGTACAGGGTGCTTCTAGAAGGTCAAAGAAAGGTAACTATGAATAGTAAGCCTAATGTCAGCAGGCCTAACTACACTGTCCACAGTATGAATTTACATTACAAATTTTTAGAAGCTCACAAATCAAAAAAGGCTGAAAACCCACATGTTGTCTCCTAGGTACTCAAGATGAAGAGGGCTTCGGAACAAATCTACAAAACCAGAAAGTATTCCAGGAGAGCTGAGATGAGAGGAAAACAATTTCAAAGTCTGATGATAAGTCACTACAAATCAAGGGGAAAAGCTCTACACAGATGGTGTTAAATAAGTGCAGAGGACTGACACAAGCTGCAAGATAGGCAGGGAGAGTGATAAAAAGGGACACTTTAAAGCTCTGTTGCTATAGGAGGGTTAATAATTTCCTAGCACTGTAGTTAGTATATAATCACAGCAGCCTCCCGCATTAAGTAACAGCGTGTGGTTGTCAGGAAGGTGTGTGCACCAAGGAAACACGCCAGGCTTAGGAGCCAAGTATCCCAAATGCATTTGCATCATCTGCAGCCAAAGGCTCTCTCCCAGCTCCAGCCTTTGGTGTCAGCTGCCTGGGGGCCACCTTCCCTCTGAGCTGCTCCTGCACCCCAACCCCTCCACCCAGCCTCCGTCACTTCCCTGGCTGCCACGTGTCCTGTGCCTGCAGCCAAGCGCTTTCCTCCAGAAGAATTCCTTTTTTTTTTTTTCCCCTGTTTTTTTCAGAAGAATCATCAGGTTGTAAAATTTAACCTCAGAGTATGCAGAGAACTTTTAATGGGAAAATGTTTGGCCACCTCGGCACAACTAGCCTGCAGAAATGTACTGTTCTGGCTCGTGTCTATTGTCATGGTTGTCTCTGGGGTATGTAATTTGGGGACACTGGATGTTAACCCCTAGAAAGCAAGGGAAGCTACTGAAGAGAAGGATGCAGCTGGGACTGGAAATCAAAACCTAAAAGGCAACAAACAGGGCCTCCACTGTCCCTTTTTTCAGGTGCAACCAAATACTTCATGCCATGCAGCCACCACACATCTTGGTGACACATCTGGGACTGTGTAATGCATGGGAGAATGAGCCTGCTTAACACACCATCCTTCAGTGTCCTCACTCACTGCATCAGTTCTGCTCCTTGACATAGGTATATGTGATCTCCACCTTTACTAACTGAAGTAATATCAAGACCTTTTTGGCTGGTATGAGCTGTTAGCTCCACAGACACCCATGAGGAAGAATAGAAACAAAATACATATATTTTATACAAACTGTTCTCTATGTCATTACCTATAATTACATACTATAACTCAAGAACTCGTGTCACCCACTTTCCCCTATACACAATGCTTTCCCTGACTTTTCTGATATGGCCACCTCTGGCTCAGAGGCAAGAGTGCCTGCTGGTGTTCTGTCTGTCTGTCCCAATGTGCTGAGAAGCAGAGACATGACCTGCAGTTTCCTTTGTGACAGCAGACTTTGCTTCCTGAGCGGCTTCTCTTTAAATTTGAAGTTGACATTGCCTGATTCTCTGATGCAGAATGCTACTTTTTGCATATTCCAAGACCTATTTGGGCCTAAATTGCACTGAATAAAATCCCTTTTTTATAATAAAATTCAATGTGATAATGTGGTTTGCAACAAAGGGCCCCGTTTGTATTTCCCTATGGATTCAGATCACATCAGCTTTCCAGGAATAAAAAGGCCAAGTCTGTATGCAGACTATGTATATATATATTTATATATATACTGTGTATAGTGTAAGTATACAGACTTATACAAGACTAAAAGGAAGGCAGCTAGGACAATTACTGTCTTCACTAGACGTATATTGCTAAGAGAAATCCACAGCAGGAATACAACAAATAAAGTGTCTATTGTAATATATAATACAGTCATTGTATGTTTGGCCTGAGTAGCTGCACAATGCCACGTCAGTTTTAATTGCTCTCACTTACTCAAATGCCCGTAGGAAAAGCGTCTTGTTCCTGTAAAGCTAAAGGTCTGTCTTTGAGATACAAAGTCTCCTATCTATGATTTACTTGGCTTCCTTCAATAAAAACCTGTGGATAACGATTGTGGTTTCCTTTGAATATTCATCCGAGAAGTTAGAAAACTATGTTTAAAAAAGCAAACAGATCATTAAATCTTCCCCAAAACAACCCTGTTTTTTAAAGAGACTCAGAGCCAAAATTCTCTCTGTTTTACACTCGCCTCTAGCATTTCAGTAAGCATTTGTGAGTTCAAGCCAGATTGAACCAAATCTCTAGAAGAATATACTGCTTCTTCTAGGGACAAGGCTATAAAGGGGAGTTGTATGTTGCCAGGAATTTGCCTTCAATGGAAATCATTCCATTATTTCATTAAAAGACCTTTTTCCTCTAAAAGCAACACTTTCCATGTTGTCATTCAGAAAAAATAAATCTTTCTTGTCTCATGTGCAGTCTGTGGCTTGTAATATGCAGGAGGTCAGACTAATCCTTCTATAATCCTTTTCAGCTTTACTCCATGAATTTTTTTATTTTATTCTGTTTCCTATAAAGTATTTCCATTTTAAGGGAAGAGCAATGCTTAGATAAGAAAGCAGTTTTAAACATTTCCCAGCAAGCTAGGGGAGGAAGTCGCTTCTAATGCCTTAAAGGCAAACAGCAATGGATTTAGGAAGGAATTTGTTACATCTGTCTAAAGGCATCTGAAATTTAGGAATCTGGGCTAAACCAGTCTCCTAGGGACCTCGTATTGCCAGCAGAGTGAACAGCGAGACGCCAGCAAGGAAATTACCTCATTCCAAACAAGGTCTCCCAGATAGGTGGGCTGAATTGTTTTCGGGAAGTCTGAGAAGCCAAAATGACTCAGTTCAACAATACCTGACTTTTGAATAAGTAACATCAGATTAGACAAATGTGATTTCTGAGGGTGTGGGTAGCTTCTCTTGATTGTATATGGCTGTCACTGTGCTATCTAAGGAATTGTTAGAAGAAAACGAAGAGGATAAATATGTTTGGGGGGGATTTTTATAAAGAAGTTACTTAGAAAGTGCTGGCAATGCTGTTAATAAATTTCAGGGTAGGTACAGCACATAAATGTACAGATGATACAAGTAAGGGCAAGCCATAGCACATGCACAGTATAGACCTATGTTGTTGTTTTAAATTATGTCCAAACCCTAGATTAATCTAAGAATAAAGAAATAAAACAGGAATCTAGCAAACAAAAATTGTTACATTAAGAAATCCCTTGGACTTGTGCTTTTCTTTCTTCTTCTTCTACTTTTGCAGAGATGAGGAATTATTTTTTACTCCAGAAGATACTATAGCTTGAACAGACTTGCAAAAACTCAGTAATACCTAATAATGTCTGGAAAGTTGCAGCATCCACCTTTTTAGGCTTTAGCACATAGAGCTGTGTCCCTCTTTCTTTGGGCATTCAGTTACTGTTCTGCTCAATAATCTGTTTAAGAATCAAATAGACCAGATTACCGTTCTTGTGCACCTTATGTAGTCTCTTAAATAAAATCAAAGGGAATTTGCACATAATTGGTTTTCACAGGCTTTGAAAAGCTCAGCTGATTTTTAAAATGGATATTTCTCATACATTGTTCCAAAAGAAAAGGAATGAAAACTTACATTCTTTGCATCGAGGAAAGAAGAAAAGAAAAAACAGGTAAAACAGATTCTCTCTGAATGACTTTTAAATACCAGACACCTTTTAATTCAGGGTAAAAGATGGAAAAAAATTTTAAAAATGTGAAAGAAAAAATCTCATATTTTGTTTTTGTACAAAATACAAGGCATGACCAATGCTTCATTCTCCACTTACATAAAACTTTTCATTGGAAAGACGAAGTATGTCTTTGGTAGCCTGGATGTCTACTAGTCCCATATATACTCTATCAACAGGAAAAGCAGCTATTTTACAGGGACCTCCCCACAAGTATGACTTTTATAATTCCTTCACATAACTGGTCTGCTCTCATACTGTTTGCTGTAGTCTGAATTACCGTCAAGCCTCTGTAGATTTACCCAAACACAGTTTCATGCAATGAATTTACACCTCCTATCACAAACAGCCATGTGAAATGTGGACTCTAGTCATGAAGTACTGCATCTCATTTCATCTGCTGGTACAAAATGTGTAAGTAACTAAATTTACAATAAAGTTTACTCTGGCATGCACACGTACTCAGTTTTTGAAGCCCTGTGACGTAATTTAGAGTAAAAACAAAAAACAAACCTTGAAGAAAAGAAGTTTAAAGGAGAGAATCTTATGGGCCCACAGACAGGGATTTTACCAGCAGGATACTCCCTTGGGTGGGCTGAATAAAGGTAACAGGCATTCTTTTTCCTTTAGTAAGAGGTGCACTTTCGTAACTTGTAAGGGAAATTGCTGAATAGTTTTAAGTTGTACTGCTGCGTTTGTTTCAGCTCTGGAATGCAATTCGGATATTGTTTGAGTGTTTAAAAAAAAAAAAAAATTAACAACAAACTTCAGAGCAAGTTCCTGCAAGCTCCATGAGCTCCTAGTGTACATATGAATGGGAAGGGACAATCTTCCTGCATGCCAGAGAAGAAGGGCAGCTTTTGATGGCAGGTCATTCAGCTATAGGGTGCCACAGGAATTAACTGTATCTTATGCAAGAGATAGCTTCCTCTGGTCTTAACTGAAAGCTCCCACCCAGGGGGTCTGGCAGGAATCTCAGTAGCATTTCTATTTTGTTCAGAAGTATTTGGTTGACCAGTTCAAATGCACCTGTTTCATAGAAACTGTTCTCTTTGTTCAGTGTACATTCCAGCACAGTGTTAAAAACCACCAAACATGGTCAAAAGGTCACCGCTTGTGTCTCAACATAGCTTATGTTCCATTCTACGAGCTGATTCAAACCTGCCATTTCTCTCAGGTGTGCTGCAGAGCATCTAGATAGTAGTAAGGAAGCTTAATGTGTTTACATGGGAATACCAGGGAGGAGCAGTTTTCCAATCAGCTTTGCCATTGTACCAGATGCAGAGTGCGTGCGATGACCAAACCTCAGCCCAGCCAGTAATTTGTTGTCACATTATAATTATTCCTCAGATGGCTTTTTTTGGCTATCTGTTGACAAAGCCCCTGCTCTTCTCCAGAAATTTCTCAGCTGGTGTGATTTCATGCTGAGGGTCTGACAGATTTGTTTCCCCACACACCCCCTTCCCCATGTCTGGAGAAACCTGCCTCTGGTTTAATTACAAGCTGTTGGATATGCCCAGCCTCTATGGTAGTGCTCCATGAGGCACTGGTAGACTGTGTGGCTTTAATTGCATAGTCAGCAGGAGTGGGAGCAAGTCTTTCCTGTGGCCATCAGGGTTTGGGTGTGTTTTATCCCTCACTTCCTCTTGCCGTGTTCTGCAGCTACAAAGAATTCCATAAGGCAATAGTCTTCACACCCAGCTCAGTGCTCAATGAGACAACAGAGTTTGAAAAGGCTGGAGTTAAAAGCAAAAGACCTAATAAAACAAATGACAGTAGCCAAACTGCTGTGCACAGAGACTCTATTTTCAGAGGTTCTTTGAAAGCTCTGCCCTACCCAGAATTTCTCATGCACTATGAATGAGCCAGCTCCTGCTCTAAAATATCCGTAGATCTCAGCCTCCCTCAGATGCTTGCTAAATTTTTGGCATCCTCTGCTTTTCTCATACATTTCCCTGGCATCTGGCCAAGCTTTCCTGTGACATGTAGTTGGTGCTATAGGGCAGAGACCCCCTCTTCCTCTTTGCCTGCATCTACTTCTGTCTTCATAGTTTTGCTTGTGGCTGTCAGGTTCCTGCCATCACAGTCTGCATCCATGTAATAAAAGTAATAACAACAACAGAGATGTGATGGAGGGTGAAGGGGGGCTGTTAATGGAGTAAGCAGACATAACAAGCATAGATCTGCCTTGCTGCTTCAGTAAAACTTGCCCTTTACCGACATAACAATTCTGTATTTTGTACTCCTTCTGCACTGCATTTGGTGTGAGATTTATATTCAAAAGAAGAAGGATCCAGACACAGCCTGCTTGTAATAAGCTACTGAGAAGCTTCAGAAACCCCGTTAATCATTGGATGTTTATTGCATGTCTGCAGTGTCCTGATGACTCGTGCCTCACCTGTGGTATCTTCACTTGCTGTCACCCTCCCACTACAGTGAGGAAGGGGACTGAAATAACCAATAGTCCCATTGTGACAAACTGAGGGATAGAAAATCCCTTAAAACAAGCCTAAATATCCGTGTGAGCACAGTCTACCCCTGCACTATTGCCGAGACCCGCTGTGCGAATACTAGACAGCCCCACCCGAGCTGGGAAAGAAGGGTTTGGGGCTTTTAATGAGTGTCATGGCCATTCCTACACGGGCAAACCCAACGCTTTCCCTACTTTGTGGCGAGCTCATTGTGTGTCTGCGTGGCACGGAGTCTTTTCCAGTGCATAATGGTATCCCTAAGTGGATGCCTGGTTGTTGTTCGTAAATTAAGCTTCTTTTGTTTTTCCACCGGGAATCTTGGAGTGTCGCACTGATTGTCTGTTATCTGTCAAGGCATCAGTCAGCAACCCAGCAACTCTCTGCTGGAGACTGGCCTGCTTTTACAATTAGCAATAAAAAGCTTTTGTCGCTGCACAATGATGCTTCTGAGGTCTGGTGCAGGGTTTTAGGAGGGTTTTCTTAATCAACAATAAAATAAAAAGTATACATATTCTGTTTGCTTTAACAGTGAGCTGGAAAAGAAAATATTTAGCTCGAAGAAGAAACACTTCTACATGCTAGAGTAATTATACTGACGCATATGAATAAGGTTTCTCATTTTCTACGTTTTCATGCATTGCCTCATCATCTATAGTAAATTTAATGTGAAATGTTTTGAAGGGCACTCCTACAAAATACGTGAAAAACTGAAATTGTAATTTACACCATGTTTAAAAGAAACTTTACCAGAGCAATATCAGCTTCCCTTCACTGTTTTATTTATATAAACAACTCTTTCAGAAAAAAATCAAGCACTTAAATAGACAAGCTGGATGCAATTAGGGTCACTTGATCCTTCTCCTAAGCAACATTAAAGCCCACACATACTAATCATGAATCTGTCAAGGGATAGCAATGTTAATCCTAATTATGTATAGCTTATTTGAGTACATTAAAAATACAATTTAAGGCTACATCTGTCAGGACAGTTCTAGGTACATTACTAGCTCATGTGCAGCATTAAACCTTCTCTTTTCTATCAGCTGTGGTCACAGGATCTTGTATGTGTCAAAATATAGGTTATGCAGACTGTAATTCTGTCTTTAAAGAGCCTCTTACTTTGTGAAGGCTTAAATTTGTATTAGATGTCTGGGGCTGAGGAGGGATTTGACAAAGAGTAGTAGACTTCATTTTCTTGTCCTCTCAATGAATTATATTTGTGCCGTGAAAAAAGTGTGAGTAGGGTGTGCGTACTGGCAGCATAAATAATGGGAAAAGATAAAAAGAACAAGACTGAGGAGAAGTAACAGGAAAATTTCATGAAGATACTGATAGTATATTGCACCTTGTATAAAAGGATAAATGGTAGGAAGATGGGATCTAGAAAAGGAAAGACACTGTTTAATTTAGAAATGCTACAAGGTAGAACTTGTGAAAATAAAAGAACGATCATGCCTTTTTTTCTTTTTCTTTTTTTTTTTTTACTTTTGTAATCACCTACGAAAGGAATAGCTACAAAAAAATTTACATAAAACAGTCCTTGAAAATCTGGTTCAGGTTTGTACATCATCTACGAGGCTGGTGTACTTATATAAACTCTACTGACTGAGACCAATAAAAAAAATCAGGGGAGTATTGGACAGAAATATAGTTTACTCAGGAATTTTAAAAATGTTATACATACAACCTGCAAAGTTCTCAAGACATCTATCCCTTTTAACGGGTTCCAAATTCTATCAAAAATCTGTTGTAGTCTGCGTAATGGTAATAGAAACTCAAGTGAGCAAAAGAAGTGCAAGAATGCACTGCAGTTATTCAAATATAAAATACTCTGTCAGGATTAATGAGTTCCCAACAAATGCAGCAGCTGCAGTTTTTAAATCAGCTTGACATGAAAAAAGCTTTTATTAAACATGGAAAGTCTACTCTAGACAATATACAGCACTTTCTGGGCAAGAGCCATCACTCATTTTTAGCTTGGAACAGTTATATGTAAATATATATACAGACACGTGTATGAGGCCTGCATTTTAACACTTGCTGTTCATTGATCCCCCTCCCAAAATTTGTATGAGAACATTCATAGTTTTCAATGTATTTGTATATGTAAGGCAAGTTTACAGACACAAACTAAATTTTGTTTATTTACACAAAGTTTGTTTTCCCCATGTAGTGGACATGGGGCAGGAATCATTTGAAGTAATTATGAAGAAAAATAGAATGTTTAGAGCATTCAGACTGTACATAACAAAATCTTTGTTTCAGTGAAGCTGCATATGAATTTGGTTTAATTTACTACGTTTTGCCTCTATTATTTGAATATATAAGTGATGTAAATAAGATTTTTTCTACATAGTCTCTAGTAAGTCTTATATTGTATGTGATATTAATAGTCAGATTTCCTATAAAATGTACTCCCTGAAGAATATCCTTTGTAATTACATTACAGTAAAACTTACCTAAGCCAAGAATTCTACCATTAAATTAATTTCCAGCTTGAAAAGAAAACACTTGATCTGCCTCAGGAAAAGATATGCAAAGAACCCTAACTAACCCAGTATCAGTATGCCAGTTTTGGGGAGCAGAGGATTTGGCCTCTGAGAGTTAATGATTAAAAGGAAGCAGCAAATCCTCCTCAGCTCTGCCATGAAAATAGGCCTGACGTATGCAATCCATACCTGTGACCAGCTTCACCTGTTTCCTCACCAGTACTTACATATCCTTACCCATTTCTTTTCACTTGTCCAAGATTCACATTCCCCCTCCCTGACCCACCACGGACATGCATTTCTATATGGGAAAACATTTTTGTGTGTTGCAAGTGTGCCTGAAGCAGCTTGGGGTTCACCACTACTGCCAGCTAAGTGTGGCTGGGAAGCTGCTCTGCAAACTGGCCTCTTTCACTCGCCCCACTGAAGATCTCCAAGACCTCACTCAGCAGAGTGGCTCACCTGGCCTTCAGCCCTCCCTTTCATGGATATAGGATGCAGCAGTGCAGTCCCCCTTTTTACAAAGCTTGCCTTTCACACTGCGTGGGCATATCCACTTGAATTTCCATGTGTTTTGACAGTAAATACACCAAGGTCTACTTTTTCTACAAACAGTGTGGATCCTCTGGGCAGAAGCTGCAAAATCAGGGAGGCTGTCAGCAATTTTAGACTTACTTTCCACGTCTCGGTGCAAAAGTTAGATGATTGTTTCAGGAGCTTTAGGATGCCTGCGAGTGGAGGACGATTATATTGATAACAAGTGCTGATGAAGCAGAGATGCAATGGCCAGGCTCTTTACCTTGTATCGAGCAGCTTTAAGGTAATTTAGTGATGGTGTGTGTGGAGGTGTAACTCTGCTAGGGCTGACTTTGCAGCTGGGATTGCCCATGCATTTTTTACAAAGAACTACCTGAGGCTTCTAGTAAATTATTAACTCATAAACGAAAAGCAGTTTTTGAAGTAGGAAGGGATGATGTTGTCACACCTTTTGAGGGGAAGCCATTAGGCAGTTGAAAGAAAGTAGGAAAGGGACAGAAAAGCAGATTTTTAGTTCTGACCTAGCCTATTAAGAGATCATTGTGCTTGTTAAACTACACAGGACACCTGAATTTAGAATCAACTACTTCAGCTGATGAATATGATATTAAGTTCACAGTCCTCTCTTTTTTTATTCTTCATTTTTTCTTTCTTTTTAATCTAGTGTAGCAAGACATCTGTGTTAGGTTGTCCTGAGGGTCACAGGAGACTATTGTCTAAATTTTATCTTTCATAAATTCCTCTCCCAGATCAATCAGATGTTTTTCTTCTGTAAACAAATAACCTCACTTATTTTCCATTTCCTGGTTGTAGTCCTCCTTCTGAAATTCTACTGTCTTAAAGTTACCCCTGAAGCCAGAGTTTTAGAGAAAGCTACACAAGGCTGCTCTGATTTGCCAGTGAAATACTGGCTGTGAAGAAGTGGTGTCTCAGAAATATGTAGAATGGGTGAGGTTGCTGCTGCTGGGTCTCAGCCCTTCCATGGACTGCCTTTTTTCAATCCAGTCCTGAAATAAATTAAGCTATGAGGTTTCCTTGATCAAATATGTCCCATGGTGTTTCTGTGCTGCTTCTTCTGGCTCCTCCTGTCCAGCCACATTCTGCTCCAGAGGGTACTCAACCCCAGGCCAAAGACCAATCATTATTTGTTTCAGTTATTTTAATTCACTGAACCAGTCTGTTCTTGGCCAAGGTGAGCACTGTCACTCCCGGGTGCTCGGATCTTCTGGAGCGTTTCTCCTCCCTTCTCTGAGCTGAAAGTACTTCCTGTCATTGATGTCCTGAAGAAATTTAGCTGAAGTAAGTGCATTACAACAGAAATTCAGTTTTGATTAGCTGGCATTTTCCAGTGGAAAAAAAATGTGTCATGGTCACTTATGGTGAGAAGAGAACCTGATAAATGCAAGTATAGGCCAAGCTACTGTAGTAGTGCATTTCTCTGCTCTTCCTTAGCATTTGTACCATCCCTTGACCCTGACAGCAGAATTGAGGCTGTGCTGGGATCCTTTACTTTATCTGGTGGATAAAACTCTTTTATCTGGTTTGAACATAGTTTTTTTGCTTAAGGCACTAATTGGATTTGGACAGATGATTATTTTGACGGTATTTAAATTGAGTAGACTCCATTGCTTTTCAGATGGTTTGGTCACTCCAAGGAAGTGTGCAATGTATTTCCCAACAGTACGGTGCTTCCCTTGCATCCTGCCTCATTAATGGAGTGGTCTGTGGGTTTTGAAAGGCTTCTACACTGAGGAAGACCTACAATTAAAATGTCTGATTTTTTCTTATTTTCAATAATGCTTCCCAAGGTGACCTAGATACATGCAAATACTTCAGCCATCACTGACCATGGATGGCTTATCTTCCTCCTTGGGAGTATTTAGAGGCTCAGGGCACAAGAAAACAATGAAGCAATTCTTGTAATTTATAGCAGAAGATAATGTCCCTGGTATATCCTATGAGACTGTAGCCTGTTATTAAGATATTACAAAGATGAGATGTGTTCTTGATATATTTAGACTACCTTCAGTAATAGTTTCAGAATCTGAAAAGTCTGTGAACTGCAGCCAGAGAGCTTGCTGGGTGGGAGCACAGCATCTTTGGTCTGTAGAGACATTTCTTTATTCTGGGGAATTTATGTGTTTAATATTTACTTATTTTCCTGGGTTTTAGTTTGGTTTTTTTTTCTTTCTGCTGCTAATGTTTAGTGAGTGGAAATGGAAGTTGCCTCCTAAACTTGATTTAAACAACTGTGATACTAGTTCTCTACATCTCAAATCAACCTACCAGACCAGTGTGAGACTGAATATATAAACTGGATAACTTATCTCTCCTATAACACTACAGCTTTTAAAGAAATAATGTTATTTCTTATAGTTTTCTCTCTCTGTACAGAGAAGGTGCAGAGGAGCAAAGACTGGACAGTGTAAGGCCTCATGATAATAAAAATGTCTGTGTGTAATTTGAAGTTATTTATAGAGTGATGTCCCAGGAGCACAGGAGTGGGGAAATATTCACTGGATTCAAAGTCCAACTCCTGACTATTGCAACTATATCATGATATCACCATATCCCCAAGTGCTGTGTTTCCCCTGCTTCTGTTCCCCCTGGGTACCTCTTTATCACTGCTTACCTGGTTTGTACATACATGTTCTTGTGTCAATATTGCCCTTTTGTTTAAAGGATTAGAGGGATTATATTTAGGATTTGGTCAGTCTCTCAGGTTTCTTTGAAAAAAAAAAGATAACTGTGAAGGTCTTATTAAAAATAGCCTGGATCAATTGCATTGTTATCTTCTAAAGCACTCACGGAAAGAGTTTTTCCTGAATCAATGATAAACTCTTATATGGCTACAAAAGTGTTTTTAAGATCCCATTTGTGGTCAGGTCAGATTATACCCTACATACTAAGTTAATATTTTATATAAACCTGTGTGTGCTTTTTTTCTCTCTTCCTCCCCTTCTTTCTCTTCCTCTCTTTCAAAGCAAGTCAATAACAAGGAGAGGAGAAAGGGCTTTAAGACATTTTCCTTATAAGCCCCATGCTGCTGAACAGCAGAAAGTTTACAGGACGGGCTCAGGTTTCCTGACACCACCAAATGGATGCCTTTTGTTGTTGGGGCTGTGTGAGGCAGCCACGATTTACTCTTGCATCGTCCCTTGTCATCACTGCATTTACATCAGTGAGCCAAGCAGGGCCAGGGTGCTGGCTCAGGCAGTGGCATGTGCTTATCAGGCTTCCCAGCTAGGCTTGGGCTCCTGCTGATCAGCCTATGGGATGGACATATTTTAGGGAGGCAGAATGGGCCAGAGTATGTTCCAAATAGAAAATTTAGACCTGGAAAACCTTTTAAGGGTAGAAGAGTTTAGCCATGTGGCCCCAAGCCCTGTGCCCTTTTTCTGGTCTGTTTAATTCACCTTTGAACTATAGGGTACTACATTCAACTAAGTCAACATTTGTTCCATCAGCTAAAAAAGTAATTCTTTTCCCATTTATGGCCAAAGTTTTGAAAACAGCTGTCTGATCCCACAGCTGCACCTGTGAATGCTAGCAATGTGCTTAGTGCTTGGAGACATGACTTTTGCAGCCATCTGAGTTTTGAAAAGCATGAAACTGCCCTGAAATATTAACTTGTGGTTACCACCGTCTAATTGCAGGCACAGATGTGAAACACCAATTTGCAAGACTATGTGCAGAGGTCAGTCTGGAGTGTGCTGTCTTCTTTTGCTACACATCACTGCAAAAACCCAAAGAAGGCCATGTTACGGTGCTGAAGGGGCAACAGTTAGTAGATAGGTCAGAGGCAAATTTAAAACAACAGTGATTTGTTAACATTCTAAGCCAAAATTATTTTCACATCACTGCAAAGAGCATAAAATCACCCTTCATTTTTCTCTGTCTGCATAATAACACTCATGCTCTTTTAAAGTATATATATAATAAGAGAAACTCATCTGAAATATGACTGCAATTTGTTGGCTCTGTTCTTCTGTTCCACTTTATTTAGAGCCACTCAAAGCTTATAAAATTGTGGCTGAAATCCTCAGTTGGATGCTCATTGTATCACATAATTCATGCACATGAATTTTCAGTACACAGACATAGTGGTATAGATTTTAGCTGCTTTATATTCTCATCTTCTTCCATTGATCCCTTCACACTGCTGAATTTTGCTGTTAGTTGCACACAATGATAACTTGTGCTTGTTCTAGTGAAATCAGTCATTCTAACATTTCAACAGTTTTCCCTCAGCTGCAACAAGATAGATCTTTATTTGAGAGATTAATCTTTTTTAAAACTTTCAGCAGCAAAGTTCTTTAGTACTTCACATTTAGAGAGTAGTCAAGGTAAGCTAGAAGTTCACAAAGTCACGTTGTAACCTACCTATCTGAAATTCTATTGCTGGTCTGTTTCAAATCAGAAGTGCATCTGAAAGCCTTTCAAAGGTTTCTGTTCAACATTTCAATTTTGGGGGAGGTATTGTCCTTCCTGTTTTAGAAAGATAATCCCCTGGGTGTTTGGATAGCAGAAGTTTCACTGTGTCCCCACTACAGAATAGATCAATACTGCGGAGTTGCACTCACATAGCTCCAGGCCTAGGTTTAATAGTCTGTAGTTCAACTGGGATGTGACCCTCACCAGCATCCTAACGGGACCTCTACAGATTCAGGGTTACAGAGACCCTCATCTCCCAGGAAAGATTCCTTATAAATACAACTTTTGTCTTGTATTTAAGATCAGGGCTGTTGTTATGGACTGAGAGTAACAAGACATGGAGAAGGATGCGAGGGTCAGCCCAGGCTGTGGCAGGAGGCAGCTCTTCCGTTTGTGCATAACTAGGGATAAGGTTGGCTAGAGATGGACAGAATATCAAAGCAGAGCTTAGTGTATTCGGTAATCCACAAACTGATCTCCTATTTGTAATCAAAGTGGAAAGCATGTGAGTATCATGGGAGCAGACCTTTGAGTTAAAATGACAACAGAGCAGTGTTGGCTGAGAAAAAAAAAAGCGGGCAGGAATGAAGTTGTGCCATTGCTCAGCTCAGAAACTCATGGTGACTGCTCAGCTTGCTGGCAACAGAGAACAGCTCAGAGGCTGGGAAACACCTGAAGATCCTGTTCTTCCTTGTCCCTTCACCTCAGATCCCTGTCCTTCCTGCCTGAGCGAGGGCTTGAGCCAGTGCCCTGCAGAACACAGAGCAAAGCAGCAGAGGGCTGGTGCAGAAATCCACGCTCCCCATGCTTCATCCTTTGCCAGCAAGATGCCAAGGACCCAAATCACCCAATGACCATCTAAAAGTCAGTCTGTAAAATGAGTATGGTTTTTTAACTGCAATTTTCAGACAGACATATATTAATGTAGATTTTATATTCAAGACTGTTCACGATTGAATTTCCATACCGAGAAATTCTCACTGTGGATTGCCTGCAGCATTACTCAATTCCTACCAGCTCAGCCACACTGCAGGATTCAGAATCAAAAGCACAGCTGTAGAAATGGCTATCACTGACTGCTGGAAAGCAATCCATTTACAGACTACCAGTGAGAAAACTAGAGTAAAAACTCATAATTTCTGGTGAGGGGAATGTGCTTTACAGCAATTTAAAAGAAGAGCCCCAGTTAATGCTGCTGCTGGGGAAGGCAGCAAGATCATTGACTCTGCATTGTTTAGCATAGCATGGGCTTGGGACCCTATGCATGTTCTACCCACCTTAATTTAAAAAAAAAGTGAGAAGTGATGAGTGTTCCTGCTAATCCCATCCTGCAAAGAGGTTTATGGACTGCAGTCAATGGTGCAGATAACAGCAAGGACTGGAATTTCAAAGGGCAATGAAAGGTGAGAAGGCACCTCCTAGACATCTCTTCCTCAACCCAGGAATCAGCCTTTGGGCTATGGCTGATACACAATTTGGAGAAGTAGCAGTCTTCTTCATATTGATTCTCTGATTATCAGAATAGTCAAAATATGTTTCAGTTTTAAGGGAGATAAAAAAGCTGAGACAAAGGAAAACTGTAGCAGGTAACAATTTAAAAAGTGAAGTTTTATTACCACTAAAACAAAACCTATAAACAGGTTATAAACAAAATCGCTATTTGTTTTTTCCATGAGATATATTCCCCCAGCAAGAGAATCTGAACCAGTCCATTCAAAATCTCATTCGTGAAAAAGTAGAGGGGTGCTGGGTGGCACTACTACTGTGTGGTACTAATAGTAAGTATAAACAGAGTCTTAGGAAAAAGACAGTCAACATTTGAAAGATCTCCATTTCAGAAAGGACTCAGATATTTCAGTGTGAGGCATGTCTCCCTCCTATTTTCACTCAAGTAATGTTTACTTCAGCTAATGGAAACAGTCTAGCTATGCAGCCTTTTCGTATGCAGGGTGTCCAGTGTCCAGAACAACTGGGTCAGGGTGTGCCTCATGCCTTTTCCATGAAGTGTGTCTTTTGTTTATATTGTATTGCCAAATTAGTCAGAGATATTGTGTGAATGTGTCTGACACTGATAGGGACAGTCTCCTCCCAGCCTGGTCCTCTGCGATTAAAAGAATTCTCTTAAAGGTCAGGAGTACGACAACAGGGAAGCCTGGAGGCTCAGGGACAGCCCCAGAGATGGATGCTGTCTTCATTCAACACTAACTGAACCATACTGATTTGGGAATCCATGTATAAATATAATAATGTCACTGCTAGACAGTGGAGTGCAGGGAGTTGCCTCACCTCTCCGGAGATTGGGAGAGTTGTTTTCACTGATGGTTCATGATGAGGTTTTGGGTGGGAGTGGAGAAGAAGGAATTTTTTATCTGCACCTAAAGAGATAACTTAGATGAAGAAACTGCTTTGCACATCTTCAGTTATTTCCAAGTTACTTTATAATTTATTTTTACAACATCTTCATTGAACGTACACAGTGGCAGTCTCAATATTTGAAAGGATAATGGAACTTCCATTCAGATTGAAATGGTAGTATTTATTTTCTATAAAAAACTTTGAATAATAACTTTCTCTTGTACAGCTCTGTAGAGTTTGAGGATGGTCTTCCTTCTGGGTAGCCCTTCATGAGCTCCCTGTGTGAACCCTGTGGAGAACTATGCAGAAGAGGATGCTCCAGCCTCACCCAAGCTCCTGACTTGGAGCCTAATTTGGAGGTCTTGGGTATACGCAACTTTTCCAAATCTCTGAGCAAAAAACCCAGGCATGCAGTCTTCAAGGAGTTAGATAGAGCACACTCCAGTCATACCAAGATATAGATAAAAGACAGACCCACAGACTAGATGTAGTCAGAGGCAGGTTATGCATATCTCCCTATCACCTGCACTGAAAATGAGATAGTGGAATCTCATTATCAGCAAGCATGAGAGAATTTTCCCCACCTAGTTCCAGGACTTAAAATGAGATAAAATGTTGGATCCTTTAAGGGGGAAAAAAAATAAAATGAAGGAATAACTTCATCAGCAAAGATAATTAGTAAACAGAGGCATATGTGCATTCAGCTTTGTGAAGAAATGTTCCCTATAGAATGGTTGTGCAGCTCTCTGACATATGATGTGGAATACTTTTTGAATACATTTTCTACCTTGTATGGCTGGATGCACCAGATATGAGACCTTGCCTATGAAAGAAACTGACAAATAAGCTTATAAATATATTCAGTCAAGTCCCAGCAAGCCCTCACATTAGGTCGTGCTTGTTCATTGATTCTTGCTTTTAAGATCGGCTAAACCCCTGCTTCCAATTAACTTGGCTATATCACTTCCAGTCCTCTGCTACATTTGTACCTAGGGCACAGCTAAGAGAGAATCCCTTATTTTGCAGATGGAGAAGAAATGAGGCACCAGAGCATGTCCAGAAGGAGTCTGATAAATATGGGTTCAATTTTTAGCTTTAAATCCTATGGTAATGCCTTACCCACTGAATTATCTATTTATTCCTTGATTAAATAAATGGGCTTCCAAATACTACTGTTTTTGCTGAAGACTGAAATAATTTCAAGTAATACTCTCCCAGTGTCAGCAAGCTCCCCCAGTGTCTTGTATAAGACTATCCTTCATGTAAAAATGTTATTTTTAATGTTAAGAGTCTCTTGTTAATTGAGGTCTGACAAACAGGAATACCTGAGAATGAGAGAAAACAGAAATGAGCATATATTTCTAAGAGAAGAGCACACCTGGTCATGAAAAATTTCATACCTGGTATGAAAGAGCAGGTCCACAGAAGATGTCACTCTAATGCTTTAAATCAGTACTTTGTTGGATCTAGCTTTAGATGTTTGTTCCGATCCTGGGTGATCAATCAACTCCCGAATGTCCCTAAACTCCCAATACTTTCTCCATCAACCTGGACAAGTTGCATTCTGACACTGCCAAGCTGTGCAGAGACCAGACAAATGCCTAAAGTCCAGTGGGATGCTCAGACTCTGCTTTTCCCCATCAGTTGCTTGAAGGACACTCCCTACTTCATCTTCTCAGATCATCTCCCTGATAACATGCAACTGCTGTCACTATTTTACCTCCTAACTTAAGGCACTCTCCTGCAACCCAGGAGACCCTATTTCACCTTGCTCAGAAAGGGGACAGAATGCAGATCTGGTGGGAGAGGTAGCATTTAGGCTACGGGAATCAGACATGAGCTCTTCCTCAGAAGTAAAATCCAGCCTTCAAGAACAATAAATATTAATCAGATCAGAAAACTTCATAGCATGGGGGTTAAAGCACTTGACAACGTGACAAACCAAGTATCTTCCTTCAATCCTGAATTACACAAACTGAAAACAGATTGAATCAAGAGGACAGAGTATCCAGCATGCAGAAGTGAGGGTACTTCCTGTCAACATGTGAAATCTGGAATCAAGGTCCTAATTCAAAGGCAGTGGAATTGGGAATTCCTGCGCATCTCAGGTCTTTGTGAAGTAGAGCCCTCCCTCTGTAAAAGAGATGTCTCTTTTCCCTTTGAATCCTTTACTGGAGCTGTGGGTTGAGGAATCCCTGGTGAAAAGAGGTGTCTTGCACATACAGTGTGTGCCCATAACTTGGCACCCACTATCTTCTTGACAAAGATTCCTTTGCCAGTTCTTGCCCTGCTTGCTGGAGCCTCCATGTAGGACTCCCTGCTCTGGTACACAAATCTCTGACAGACCAAGGGGAACAAAGCAGTCAAGCTGCAGCACTCACCAGAGAACAAAACCCAGCAAAATTCTCTCTATTTAGACAAGATACCTATTCAGTCTGCATAAAGCAGACCTGCTCAGCAGATAGGTTGAAGCAGGCTTAGGCAAGTGTATGTGTTGCAATGCCACGTGCACTGTACACAGTCCATCTCTGCCTGCACAGCATATGGGGAGGTGCAGGCCTAGGAATTTCCCAAATGTGAGGCAGAAAGCATCACACAAGGCTGCGTGACCTGCCTGAAAATGCAGATCTCTCCAGGTCCAGCTGATTTACCAGCCTTCTTCTCCATGTGGTTATCTGTGCCTGGCAGCGCAATGTTTTGTTGCCTTTGTGGCTCTCACTCGTCTGCTTACAGGGATGTGGGGATGCTCCTGCTGCATCCACGTGGCTGTGAACAGGCATCACCTGTCACATGCTGCAGCCCCATCAAGATGTTTCTATTTATGCACTGGGGATGGGAGGAGCAGGCTGGCATCTATCTTGACAGACAGAGGTGTTAGGCAGAAGAGCTTTTGAAAACTAAGCTCTTTACAAGAAGTAATCTTCCCAGCTTCTTGGCAAACAAGAATGTAAAGAAAGGTTGTAACATTTGTTGCCTAGATTCAGACAGCAGCTCCTCTGGTCCTGTGAGTAAGCATCAGGCTCTCTGTGCCAGGGTGTGAGCAGCTGTGCGATGTCTGGCCTTGCACAAGCTCTGACACTGCCTAACACTTGTACAAGGGCTTGGGAGTGACTTTGAGCCTGAAACACAAATTATAAAGTGACTTCAGAGAGACTTCCATCAACTTTCATGTACTGACACCCTGGAGACAAACAAGGAGGGTTTGCCTGCCTTTGCCAGTGATTATAGCCTGGAGTCAATCACTTTTGTCAGTCTTTTTTTTGTCAGAGGAGACAACAGCCATAGGCCATATTTTTAAAATATCTTGTCTCAGTGATGACATTGCCTCAGGCCATCTTTTCCCTGCCCCTGTGTTCCCCCTCTTCCCATTGGGCACAAGAGCTGGCTTTCAGTTCTAAGATTAGCTCAAACTTATCTTTGGTGAATCAGTGTTTGGTGATTATTTTTTGTAGTCAATCTTTTTGAATACAAAGTTCTGTGATGATGTGTGTGAACCTTCCCTTAGAGCCTTAACCTCAGACACCTCTTTGGGATGCTCAGGTGGGCATCTGGCGTGTTTCTGTCCTTCTGACTGAGGTTAGCTTTCTTCAAGCCAGTTCTTAAGTTAGTCCTCAGAGACAAATGTGAGGAATAAAAGAAGAAAAGAAAAAAAGCCTCTCAAGATTTAATCATCCCCAAGGGTGAAGCAGTGTGCAATTGGTAAGAAAGGTCACTGAGGGTCAAGAGGATTTGGGGAGGAAAGTGCCTTTCATGAGGAATTGCAAATGTTTACTTTAAGCAAGTATTTAAAAAGTCAAGATCCTGAAAGAAGCCATATGTTTTGATTTTGAGACCAATTAGTCTGCCTCATCTGCAGTTCATTCTGTGGACTTTTGGCCTTTCACTTCTTCTGAAGGCAAGGAGGCTAATGTGCGAGCACAACTGATAGGCAAGGGAAAGTTGGGGCAGCTGCCTGAAATGGTTTTAAGAGATGCACTTGAGAATGCTTTTCAGAAAGGATACAAAGATTGACTGGGAAAAGGAAAGAGGAATTTGACTGTGGCCCTTCGGTGGAGGAGACCTCTGGCATTCACACACCTCAGCACTGATCTGTTTGTGTTTTTCAGTGCACTTTGATAATGAGAGTCTTTAAGAATTCATTAGGGCTTTGTTTGCATCTGTTTGCATATATAATCACTCTCTTTTCTCTATTTCTGCCTTTCCACAAGGATTATTTGACTTTTTTCAACTTCAGGAAGGTGTTTTTTGACAAGCAGAATGTCAAGAGAAAATGAAAACAAGTGATGAATAACAGATGTTACTCCATGAAGTCCACTAGCAGCATTATATTTGATATGCGGCCCCTGTTGGAACATGTAGCCTCTGAAAACAACTAAAGACAAGACGAAGCCAACCTGAAACAATTGCCCTCTTCATATATAGATGCTTCTGCTACTGTCTTCACCTGGATCATTGTTTATGTGTACCACAGTCAACACTGAATGCCCTGGGAGCAGGAACCAGGGACAATTGCTGCTCTTAAACAATCCAACAATTTAGATACACAGTATACATCAGATGATTTGTACAGCAGGAGTGGAAAATTCCACAGTACCAAACATTGAAGCACACTGCACCATCACCATTTCTTCAGCAAAAATATTCTAGGATTGAGTAGCAGTCTTGGCTATAAGTCTCTTCAGTCCAGCTATCCAAATTCATCAGCACCCTTTTCATGAACTCAGATGTAACTCAAGGTTGGGAACAGAAGTAAAGTCTTAGTCCCACCCAAATCCACAATAAAACAGGGTAGAGCATGACCTGGGTTTCACCCAACATCCCACTTCCCTGGCTGCCAGTCTTGTATCATATGTTAGGTTGCACTTTATCACTCAGAACAATCACCATAGCAAGGACAAAATCCACAACAGATTTTGAAACCCCAGTATTTAAAAGGTTTGCTGATGTTGGAGGAAATAAATATGAATCACTCATTTAGTGGAGAAAACATGTGAAATCTCTGGCTTTCCTCTAGTTTTGAATTGAATATCTGAAATGTTACCAAAATTCATAATAAAAAATTGGAATGTGCTTTATTGGCAAATAAAGGATGGTGACTAGTGTGAAATATTTAAATTCCCATGAAGCAGGAATCCATGTGAACTGCTTGTTTCTTCTCATCTGAATAAAAATGAAAAAAATCCTTGATTTTTCTGTGCCCAGCAAGTATACAAGACCTACCAGCTTCTCCATTGAGAATTATTCTAATATTTCTTCATCTGAGGAATTCTGAACTCATCAAAGCTTAAAATACCATATGTCTATAAATTACTGCATGAAAGAACTCTTCATGTAAAACTGATATTTATTACCTGTGTAGAGACAGCAAAATAAAACTGAATTAAAGGAACAGTTCAGACTAACATTAAAGAATATAGGATTTCTAGCTGCAGTTCAACCTAACATTTAAAGACCCTGACACTATTGAGGACTGAAATGAAATGGAACAAAGTAAGTATTTATTAAAATTCCAGAGAAATTACTGGAATAGTGTAGCATCACCTAGACATAAGTATTTTGTTAAAATAGGGACAGATAGTCTGGGACGGCAAGGAATCCCCCAAGATCTACTGACAGTGACATACACTTTTAATTTCAGTATCTATTTCATCCTGGATTCTCCATCTTATACCTCTGAAAGCAATGGAATGTCTGAAACAGAAAAAAAGCTACCATCTCTTTTAGTAAATACAACTTGTTCTGAAATATATATTTTTTTTAATGGTTGCTGACTTGGGGCATTCATTCATTAAGGTAAAATTGGGTGAATTATTTCCAGCTTAATTGAAAAATAAAACAATTTATTGCAGGAATCTAATAGGTTCATTTGTAACTCACTTAATAAATTAAGCATGAGAGATTATTTTTCTTCCCAAGTCACTTTACAATATGTTCTGAAGCTTGCCCAGTTCATGAAATTGTATCATAAATCTAGCAACTGTGACTTCAAGGAAGTGCTGTTGTATAAGCACTAAATATCATGGTGCTGAATAGTGCATGGCAGCTTCCAAAAGCAAAATACCTAAAGGGCTCATCCATTTGCCCTGGTTTCTGAGGAGACCTGATGAAGTTCATGAATGGAACATTGTATTTTGAACAACTTTTGTTAAACCAGATGCTTACTAACTTGGTTTGAAGCATTAGGAAGATGTTTGCAAATGCCTGGACTTAGTTTCATAATATTTCTGGGCATCGTGGGTTCAGTCCTGCAAATTGCACAGAGCAGATCTCAGTAGTCTTCCACAGCCAGAAGCAGTTTTCCCATGCTGAGGTCCTGCTCCGTAATGGTTCCAAAGGGACCAACAACCCTCATACAAGGGTATTAAATAGGCAGTTAGAACTGTGAGGTATTATGCTAAAAAAAAAAACCCAAAAAAAACCACCAAAAACAAACAAGCAAACAAACAAAAAACTACAGGAGAAAAAAAATGGGAAGCATTGGCTAAGTAAAAAAAAATACAGGTGTATTATTTAATATCAAATAATATGAATTGCAATGTCTACAAAATCCTTGGGGCTTGAAATGTGATCACTGATCTGGCTGCAAACTGAAATAGTTTATCACGAGCCTTTCTGTTGTTCATGGCAGGAGGATACACCAGACAGCAGCCAAGTGTGCTTCTGTGCCTGCAGCCACTTCTTTGTCTCCCTTTCACAAGCATGGGCAAGGGCAGGAGCGTTGTGTCTGCCTCCTGCAGCAGCTGAGTTGTGAGTGCCCAAGGGGCACCGCCTGGAACCCGCCGACAGAGCAACACCACCTCACACAGACTGTGCTCATCAGTCCAGGCTGCTGGATGGGTGCTAGCCATGACAGCCAGATGTCAAGGAATCTGGCAGATCATCCCACTGGAAGAGCAGTGGGTTTTCTCTGAGCATAGGTCTTATCTGGTACAGCTTAGGAATAGCAGCACACTTCATCCGTGACCAAAGCCGGTTGCCTAAGGTGAACAGCAAGGATCCCAAGTGTCAAGTGCTTACTGCCTCCCATCCAGTCTGTCTTTGCTGTAAACATCTGCAGTATGAAAGGAGTCCAGATCAGCAAAATCATTCTGGTCACTGTGACCAGGATGCTGGAGCATCCGGTGTGCCATAGCCCAGCAAGTATTTTTGTCACTCATCTGCCCTGAAGCATCCAATTTGGATTGAAATTAATAATGCTGTAACTCATAGACTACTCTTCTGACCCATAGCTCAAAGTGCTTTACAGGGACAGCAGTGTCATCCCATTTTACTGAATGACTCATATAAGGTATGAGGAGCTGAAATGACCTGTTCCCATCACTGGCAGGAAGGAAACCAGCCCTTCACCTGAGCTGTAAGCCGTTCATTTCTCCCAAAGACCCCACAACCCAAGCTGTACTTCTCATAGCACCAAACTTTTCAGATTCCATGCATGAAGCAGTAAAGCCCATAAAATAAATGAAAGCTAATATGACTACTTCACTAATGACTGTCGTTATTGCTGATGAGTTACAGACACTCTCTGAAAGGGCTAAAAGAAGAGACAAGCTTTCAGCACACACTCCTTATGTCTTGGCGTACATGTGATGTGCAGTGTGTTGGATTCATTGCATGCTGCTTTTCTTTGAATTCTAGTAGCATCCTTGTCCACAACCTTAAGACGTTATACACAGATAATCTTTGGAGAACATAGAACATAAATGTTTTGCTCTTGGTTTTGAATCTGTCCCAGTACTTAGATATATAATTATGATGATTCCATCTTTCAAATTTCCCTTACTTTTCCACTTGCCACTACGACCTTCATCAGCCTCTTCTCCTACATAGCTCCTGTAAATCCAGCAGTGGTTTTACACCAACCTCTTTTCCTCTAATGAATATGATAAGGTGCAGGACTACTCTTGCTTCACCCCTCGGTGCATGGACTTGCCCATCATGGTCATGTTACTACCGACAGCCTCTGTTTTCTTCCCCAGTCACCTCTGTATGATGGACCTGTTTTCCTTGCTTTTCCCAGCTGAAGAAAGATCAACTGCTCTACTGGTAAATCTGTCTCACTGCTTCTGCTCACGACCCTCCCTCAGACACTGAGACATGCCAGGCACTTCATTTTTTTCTCCCCACTCTTCCGTTAGCCACATTTTCCCCACCCCGGTGTTATTTATACAATAAACTTGCAGCCGAGGGTTTCCTAGGCAACACACGTGCCTTCCTGCTATCTATTTTACAACAGGCTTGAATTGTCTGGCAATAGCTTAGAGGCAGCAATTTAACACAGCTGGTGGCACAATACTTCTATTCTGAGTAAACGTTTCCTCACCAGCAGTAACTCCTGGGCTGGTAACTGAGCTTTCATTCATCCGTAAGGGCAAGTCAAGGAACATATTACTTTGTGAAAACAGAAGTAAAGTGAAAGCATGATGGGAGCAGCCAGAACAAAGCATCCCAGGAGCTGCACTTATTTTATACTGCAAACTAATCACTTACTGAACAGCAATAACTGAGGTACCTAAGTTTATTTCTTTTCATGAATGAAAGAAGACTTTGTGCTAACTCAGCTTGAACAAGGGCATGATAGGTCTCTACTGGATACTTATGCTACAACATCCTCAATAGTTGTAGTTGTTTTAAGTTTTTAAGTCTTACCTTTTTTTTTTTTTTTCCTCCCTGTACCTTTGTGCATAAGCAAAGCAAGGTTGGTAAAGGCAAATCATATTTTTCTTAAGCTGTTTAACATACTAGATACAATAGAGAACTCTTGTGCACTTCAGAGCAAGCAGATGAGAGAAATACATTGCCAGAGACTTTCTTTGGCCTCTAGTCAGTCTCTGGAATAGACATCACTGAAGTCTGAATAGGAGTGTCCATTTTATTTGCCTTCTAAACTCTGAATCAGGGAATGAATTGAGGTTTGGGGGTTCATGGATACAGGTACAAGCTATGTATTATATATTCCAGTACCTCAGAGTAATCCTTCCCTAAAATGGGAGATTTTGACTATAAAAAAGTCATACATCTTCACCATGCCCCTGAATGAAGTAATTTCCAATTTTTGCCTCAATTTCTCTTGACATTCTATTGACCAGCTCTGAAAGAGATAAGGAAGATCTATTGTACTGCTAGTGCTGCATTTGCAATAACTGCTTTAACAAATGTAGATTCTTCCTCTAACAAATTGTCTGAAAACAACCTCTATTTCTTGTGTGTGGAAATACATAAAACATTACTTGAGTACCTTTCCATGCAGAGCAAGTTCAGCCAATAATTTTGCAAGCAAGCTTGTGATTTTTGCAAGTGATTTTTGCTGTTGTCCAGCATCCAATGCTGCTCTGCAGTTGAAGCTGAGTAAATATTGCTGCCAAAACCTTGGAGCCAGGAGCAAGTGAGGGCTGCCAGTGCCCTCAGCTGAGCAGAAGCCTTCAAACTTGGGGTGCTCTGGGGCTGAGCACCTCTAGCCATACTCAGCTAACATGCCAAAGTGAAGCCTGCATGGAGCAAGCTGATATTTGGGGACAAAATACCAAGAGCTTTTATAAATGAAAGATTCCAGCTAGTCTATTTCTGTCAAGTGTGCCTTCACAAGTGCTTGCAACACTTCTAACAGTCCTGGGAGGTCTGGGAGGATGTGGTCACATTTTTCATGGCAGATATATCCTTGCTTATCTGTTATCAAGACTCCTAGTACTGTGAAACGAGCTTCTACTTGCTTTCTTGAATGAAGTCCTGGCACTAAACCCCTGAAGAAGTACTTAGTACTGTATTTTTCTTAATGACTGTTGTAGCAAACATAACCTATTCCTATAAGTGAACAGGGAACAAAAGTTGTTGCAAGCACCATTAATACTGATTCACTTACTTTTAAAAGTATTCTCCAACAGGCAGATTTTGACTTCTGAATGCCAAGTATTCTCACCAAAACCAATTCTACAGCAAGGTCTAATGCAGCACACAGCAGAGGAACATGTCTAAATACCTTACCGAGAAAAATCACCTCTGTATTCTTAAATCTAAAATTAACTGTAAACCAAACTATAACATGCTTTAATAATATAATAGATCCAAATAATGACTGAAAAGATGAAAGAGAAAGTGTGTTTTTTTCCAGTAAACCCTTTTTGGAAATATTGAAATTATATTGTCTGCCCACCTTGACAAGAGCAGCGCATGGTGATTTAACGGGAGCAGTTAAAGCCCATGATTTTTATTTTGTTAGTCTCCAGACTAATAGGAAATTCAAACAGAGGTATATTTACTTAAGGGACAGTATGCTTTCTAGCAGCATATTCAGCTGGGCAGGTTTTCTCCCACTTAAAATTATAAATCTGATGGATGATACAGTCAACTCTCACTGGTATCAAACCCCACTCACAAGCAACAGATGTTCTCATCTGAGCTCCAAAGGTGGGACTCTAACAGTTTGCAGATGAGCTTTTGTGCTGGAAAGGATATTGATAAAAACAAGAGCAGAATATTAATAAGAAGAACTAGTGCAGTACTTCCAGAACTTGGATCTGCATGAAAGCAGGAAAACCATTCTCTTCAGCTGAGTTCGTTCAAAAAGTCATACCTTACAGATTTTTGGCTTTTAAATCAGAAAAAAGTATTGCTTGTTAGGAAATGGAGAACATGCAACTATTTGAAGATCTTCTTGTCTCAGGGCAGTTGTGTTTAAGAATGTACAGTAAATCTACAGCAGTAGAAGTTCGTTCACATCAGGGAATTTTGCCATTATCAGGAACTAGAAGAAAGGATTCTCAGACACATTTCTCTTCTGTCATCCCTTTGAGTCTTTTCAGGCAGAGCTAAAAGCTTCAAGAAAGGCTTTCATTTGCAAAGGGTGGAAATGAGAGGAGGAGAGACGGCATCTTATGTGTGTGTGTGTGTGTGTGTGTGTGTGTGTGTGTGTGTGTGCATGTGTGGAAAAATGGAGCCATTCTTTCTCTGCAGTTGAAGCAACCAGCGAACACTTACAATGCCCAGGAAATCAACCCAGGAGTGGTAAAGGCACCCCTCCACCTACATGTAGTGCAGCACTCCATTCTGCTCAGACTTTACTACTTACAGCTACGTGATCTTTCAAGGGCTGTTTTCTTAGGGGGACTTGGGCTATGCCTATACTAGTAAATTAAACAGTGCAAGGGAACATTCCTGAGCAATGTAATTCAACAGTTCATTGTTAAATTGCTAGAGCAGTCCTCAGGGCTTTGTGTAAAATGAAAAGAGCAGTAGGACTCTATTTTCAGTGCTTTTTAGAACAAATCAGAGAGGCTACCCAGTGTTCAATGTGTACAGCAGCTAGGCAAAAATCACCTGGCCAATTTGGCTGTTCATTCAGCCCTACAAGCATTCTCTTTTCTCTGGGCAAGAGATGCACATGAAGAGGACACCTTTCTCTGTCAGCAGTAACACTGTGAAGGACTGGCATAATTTTGATGTTTCAAAGAGTTAGTGATGAATGCTAAAACACGTTCACTCTCAACAGGCCAGGTGCTTAGACAGTGTAAAGATAAATTACTTACTTGTCTTCTAAGTACACCGAATCTCTCAGGATTAAAAAGTGTGATATGTAAGTACTTATTTTAGCACTTTGTTCAAAAATGATCTTGTGAACAATCCTCATTAGAAGCAAAAGATGAAACTGGGTCACTGTGAGCTGTGTGTAGGTTTAATTCCCCCTCATTACAGTTTCTGCCACAGAAACTACTCTAGAATGAGCAATGGAGCAAGTGCTTCATGCCAGCCCTTTACCCCAGTACCTTCATTTCTGACAATGAAACTCTGGTGACAAAGAGCTGCTTGCCTCTTTCTTCTCTAAATGTTGCTACTTAAAACGTTCAGTTGCAGTCACAAAAGGCCACAGAGGTTACCTTCCTCTGTAACACCAAGTACAGAGCAGATCCATGTCTGTGCACTCAGGAAATTGAGTCTCTTCACGTACAGTCGTGGTTGTTCTTTGTGTGGTTTTACTGCGCATCTGTAGCAAAAAGGAGCCAGTCTGCTTGGACAGTCTGTGTGGACCAAAATCAGGAGGTGCAGGCTTTATCCCTCTCTGTCTGTACAATAAACTGCTCTTTGTTGACAGCACAGAATGGGACTGCAGGTATTCACCTACTCCAGTACAAGAGCTTGACCATATTCTTGTTGCCATCCGTATTCAGAGACACATAACCTCAAGTTCCAGTCTCAGTTTGGAGCTTAAGTGTTCTTTCAAGTATGAATAAAATTTCTTACATAAATAAGAGGAGAAAAACGTGTTTGCACATGTAATAACTGAGTAATAGCAATTCAGTCTTGCAACAGAGCAGCTATCAAATTGACGTGGTTTGCCCATTTTGTTTTCTTATCCTGAGTATGTTTTAATTCGTTTTCTCCCATCAATGTCTGACTCACCTTGTTTTTCATAATGAGAAGTCTTGCTTTTACACTAATTGTGAATCATAGACACATTTATATGGTAGACAATAAAAATAAATGCCAGTCCAGCAGTCAGCAGCCGATTCTTCATGCACCATCCACATCAAGTACTGGTAAAAAGCTGTCAGCTATCAAATAAGTTGTTTAGAAATCAATATTCCTTTGAATCAAAAGGAACAGGCACACTATTTTCTAGCATCTTGTCAGCAGACTGTGAAGGTAAATAGATTCAAAATATAAAAAATGTGTGATAGTCATCCAGAAAATAAACATTGTGGTAGCAAAAGGAATAATTAAGCACTATCAACTAATGGCCAGTGCACATGGAAAAGAGTGTTCAAGGCATGTATCAATTACCTTCTTCCATGAGGCCAGCTGCAGATTTAAGGTCTGCATTGCAGAGGGTTTGGGTGTTTTTCTTTCCATAACATTTTTCTTGCAGTGAATTTTGTCTGAGGTCTGAGAAATGTTTCCTGGTTTATGATCAAAGTCTTTCAAGCTTTCCCAGAGATGTATGTTAGAGCAGTACAGTAAGCTATCCCTCATGTTTTTGCCTGTGGAAAATATGAAAGAGAATTCTCATAGGGAACAATGAATGAAATGGAGCCAAATACACCTGGCTGAAATTTACAGAGCATGGTGCTGTATTTTCAAAGTCAAATCTCATATATTAGATCAGTGATTATATTAGATCAGTGACAGGCTGATTCCCTCAGGACTAAACAAACATATTTAGCAAAAGGCAAAGGTTCATTTCAAGGAACATGTTTCCCTACAGGCCTCCTCACTAAGTGTAGGAGTGCTGCCCAGTACCACTGACAGTAAGTAAAAGCCAGCCTACAGGACAGGTTTACCCAGCCCAGTTCTGACCTGGCAGAGAGACGAGCCTGCAGTCAGAAAGCAGATGCCTGGTCCCTGCCCATGTCACCTCATCACCTCATCAGTTGTGCTCAGATGGCACAACTCTGTTTTTCCAGGCCACAGCTTCATTCCTAGTTGTCATTGGCTAGATGTGTTTCTTCAATAGCAGAAAAGAACAAAACCTCTGCAAAATCCAATAGTGTAAGGCAGTTTTATCATCTGATATTGTGACTTTACTGATCACCTCTTTTTGACACAAATCCAAACATCAGAGGATGATCCTGGTTCTCTCATGCTAGTCAGCAGCAGTTCTACCTCTGGAAAAATGAAGGTTTGTCTGTTTTAGACACAACTCCACAGTTCTTGATGCTGAGTACTGAAATATTGACCCATCTTCTTGAGTTACAGATACTAAGGGTTTCTAAGTAGTGTAGTATTCTCAGTTTTTATTAATTTTAAAACAATTCAGTAAAAAAAAAAAAAGGCTCAGTCTCTAGATTTGGTTGGGGTGGGCTGTGTAGAGAGCTTTCCTTATGAGAGATTCTAGACTGATAGCCCTAAAAAGTTTTTTTATTCTTCTCTTGCAATGGGAGGTGTGAGGACTCAAATAAGCTGTGGTCAGGTACTGGTACAATGCAACCTTGTTCTGTGAGAGCTGATCCTGGAGACAAAGGATAGGCTGTGTCACACCAGCTGGAGAGCTTGCAAAGATTGCAGTCACCCTCAGGCCACTTCATACCCATTTGGTGTTGCAGCAGTTATGGGATGGGCAGTAGCCACAGACCTGCACAGTCATCTCCTACACATCCTATAAGAGAGATGGCTGCAGAAGATATAACCAGTTGGTCAGGCATCCCTTCAGGAATGAGGCAGAGAAGAGAGCTGATCTGATGCCCCCTTAGTGAAGTGGTTTAGCCTGGATCCTTCCTCTTTCTCAGAGCTTGTGGCTGGAGGCTCTTAAGATTCTTTACAAATGCTCACCCTCTTTGGCTCATCCCTGTGCATGGGGCTTCGACTTTGCTGCTGGGTCTGAGACAAGTTTTCCAAGACCGAGGCAGATTATTTTGATGTGTTTCTCCCTTGTCTTGCATGTGTGCAGTGGGGATAATTTTGGCTCCCAGGTTACACTGTGAGGCAAAAATACCTGAAGTTAGTGATGTGTTTGGAGAAGGTACATCTGCAGGATAGAAAGCAGACACTTGGATCAGTTTAGCAATAAAGGGAGGAAGTGTAAACTAAGCAAGATAATGCTGGAATTGAAAATCCTCCAAACTGGCAGACTTCCTTGCTCTCAAGTACTCTTTGAATGTGCAAAGTACATAGCTACATAAAAAGGCAAATTATCGGGTGTAAAAGAGTGATAAAGCTATTAATTGAGTTGCATACCCACAGGCCAGTTAAGCCTAAGGTGTGTGTGTGCTGGAAACCCTCACTTCCAATTTGTAACTCCAGTTTGTCACCTCAGCTTTAATTCCTTACTGTCTGAACAATATTTATTTCCCCTAACATTCCAGGTGAGAAATTCCTTTTCCAAGGCTACAAATGCACTGAACCTTCTTGCTGTTTAATTCTAACTATTTGTAACACTTTAAACACTAGTTCTTTGGAAAGACCCTTAATAGAAATTCTTTGGCTGTCCTTTGAGCATAGGAGACTGAATTAACTTTCTGAAAACTCTGCACAAACCTTGTTTACATCATTCACCAGGAATTACTTGAGTTTGCTTCTCTCTTGTTACCTACTGGCCTTAAATTAGGCTGACTACTCTTCCCACAAGACACTGAGTGTCTCCAGGGCAAAGCAGTGAGCACAGGGCTGTTCTGGTCTCCCTCAGAAGCTTCCACCAGTCACTCTTGGAACAAAAAAGAGATTTCAGCTTAGAAAAGTCTCTTATGGACCATGAAAGTGGGTTAGAAGCTCCACAGATATGAAGCATACATTTACACCTGGCTGCCATCATACAAAAATGCAGGGAGAATAAAAAATGGTTTATTGAGACTGTCTGAGGCACAGCCACAGCTCCTGAGAAAAATTTGTTTCCAAACATCTGATCTGCTCCTGCCTTATCTTACAATGGTAGTTTTGTCCTGATTAAGTGGCAGTTAGACTACATTATAAAAGAATTAAGTATTAGACAAGACAAGATGCATTGCATCCTGTAAGTGTGGTAGCAGCTGAGAAGTTCATGACACCAGTGGTGAGCCCGTCACTCTTCCCACTAAAGGCAGATGAAATGTTAAAAAACCTGGGGTGGCACACGTTCCTGGCACAACTGTGCTCTTACTGACCACAGTATTACCTTATCTGTGCTCTCCTCCTGCTGCCTTCCTGCTGCTAACAGACTGCTCTCAGGTTTTCATCTGAACTGGATGAAGGGCTTCTCCTGAGGTTCAGCTGCTGCTGTCCCCTGTCCTCAGCCAGCAAGAGCAGAGCAGCCTGGGACCTCTCAACGCAGGATGGCACCAGCTCTAGCCCCATGCCAGTGTCTGAATGAAGCCTGGGAACAAGTGCTGATCACTGATGTCACAGCTCAAACCCACCCCTGGACCTTTTAACGATGCATAGCCCCAGGGACTAGAGCACTCCTTACTGGAATAAACACCAGCCTGGGGTGGGACAAGGAAGGGTCATGGAATAACTGGGGCTGTAATCACTGCTGCTGTCTGTCCCAAGCTACACATCTGTCAGAGGTCAGTCAGTCTGGTACACCTCTAAACACCTCAGAGCTGCATTTGGCTCTTGGGCTGGCTGGTGGGCTGCCAGGAGCAGCTGCAGGACTGGCCATGGCTGCAGTGTTACTGGGACCTGTGATGCAGCCCCTTACACACAAATGCCTTTGTAGCCATCAGCTCCTTACAGCTTCAGCACAATTCACAGCTGGTACTGCTACCAAAATACTTGCATAAGGAACATTTTAAAAAATGTTATTACTTTGAAAACCTGGCTACAGATTCAAGAAAGAATGTGATTTCACCGAATTTTGACAAACCAGAAATAGATTCTAGCATCACACACATATCCAATAAAAATACAGATATTTGCAGAGGGTTTTAGATGAAACAGTTCACATGTTTTAAAGTACTGAATAATCTTTTAATAATATTTTCACTGAGAGTTTAATACCTTTCAGCAATAAAAGTATCCAGTTTCTGAGTCTCTCTTTTTTTAGGTTTCTTTAGATCTCAAAGATGTTCACAGGTTGTAAACACTTGAATATTCACAGATCATGTGTGCTATGTCTGGGAAGGACTAAACACAACTTGTTTCTGCTGTAGTATCTATACTGCTGAAGGTGCAATAAAAAAAAATATAATCTTTTATTAGTAAATCTGGAAGAAAATAATGCAATAAGATGTGCTCCAATGAAGTCCTCAACATGTACTATAACCTTTCCTCTCTGACAGTTTTAAATTAGTAAAGGTTTGTAAGGGCTTTATCTTGACACAATAAGTCATTTCTTCAGGTTTGACATGTCCATAATGGGAACATGCAGCTCATTTTATGTACAGAATTATACCTATGCATTTACAGAAGTATACATACAAACACAATGTACCCACAACTTCAAGGTTTGCCCATGCATAGTGTGAGCCTTGCCTGGAACCTGACATATTGACTCATTTTGAGAAATTTGAACTTCTCAGGAAATGTCAGCTCGTTGAGTTTCCAGCTGAGAAGACTTTATTTTATTGACATCCTTGTCCTGGTCTCATGTGGACTAAGGATTCAGTTGGGTCTATTCATGTACAGAAAGCAAGAATCGACCCAATGTCTGGAAAATGTTAACTTGTTACCGCACTCTACACTTTAGCAGGGCATCTCAAAAGCGAATGAGTATGGCTTAGAAAATGGCAACCTGTGAGGAAATAAAATTCCTTATTAGCAGCTACTATCACAAACAGGCAACACTAAATGCCCTGCTTTTCACAGCAGCTGAATAATTCATTGAGATGATAGTATCAGCAGAAAGCCTTTAAGACTTTTATCTGAGATTTATTTTAAAAGATTGATGGACAAATTAATGTCTCATACCTGTTGAACCTAATTTGAAAGAAGTTTTTGTCTCAGATCAGATAATTTAGTGCTTTATTGAATTTAATTTTTTTTTATCATATGTTTCACGGGCAGGTTCGCAACAGTAATCTTGACTATTTGGATTCTGTCTCTCATTTCTTTTTTTGAATATTTTTTTTTCTCGTCACCCAATTTCATCAGAGATCAAGTAACCCACTTAGAGTTCAGAAAACTGAGCAGTTATCTGATACATATGACACAAAAATCTATAATTTAGTTAATTGCTTCTTACTTAATTTTATTTTGGAAGCAGGCTATGTTTTTGCAACAGAACTAAAAACCCCAATAATAAAAAACCTGATCTCTAAAAGCAACTTAAAAATAAAAAAAATATCTTGGAACATAGCTTTTTTTTTTTTTTTTCCAAGCACATGTGTCATCTTTTCCTCTTTTTTCCCTTTTGCTTTTCATTTCTAGTGGAGATGTCATCTCACTTCGGACACAGTGAAATGCCAGTCTATTGTACTGCCTCACCTTATTTTCAGAGGCAGAATTTCACTGAAAGGCCTAAAAAAAAAGATGTTTCTTTTATTAATTTTATTAATTACACTTCCTTGAACCAGATGACTCGGTGTTTCTTCCCACATCACCTAGATTATAAACAATGGCATCGCAGCTGTGATAGAGATGGGAGTCAGTCAAAGTTGGAAGTTTGGTCAAACACTTTAGCACAGAGGTTTCCTTGCCCTGCAAACTCATTTCGCTTATCTACCACTCTTTTCAAGAGACCTGAGACTTTTTGTCACCACTTCCCGGCAGAAGCTGTGACAATCACGGGTTCCCTGATGTGTACTGTGGTGTTAGCCCGAAACACAGCCCAGAGTTTGCTGAGTGTTTGAAGCGTTGCTTTTTTTGTGGATTTAAAAACTACTCTCAATTCCCCTGGCTAATTGTCCATTAGTAGGCTCTTTTAAACATTAAACAAACCCCTTTATTTACCTTCCCTGCTGCCCCATAGTCGTCCTCAAGAGGCAAAGATGCTCCTGCCCTAGCGACTTGAACCTAAATGACCTGAATAGTCATTTGAGATGTTAATTCACTGAAGAATGAAGCTGAACAATAATGGATCGAAGAATTTTCCCCACCCAGAAGAAAACATGGTTACCTAAGCTTTGTGTATTGACCAGCTAAATTCGGTTTAATTCTCTCCAAAGCCTCAGTGCTAGCCAGTTTCTAATACAAAAGGAAATCATGATCTCTGGAATTTTAGGACAAAACTCGAATTCTCTGTGATAGTAGTCCAGTCAGGAGTGTTTTCTCTGGAAGTGCTGCAGAAGAGCAAGACCCCTTTTCCCTGGTGCTTTTAACTTAGAAAATCGATTTATTGATTTGGGTTACAGAACGCTGCTGATATTTCCCACGGTGACTTTGACGTGGTCACCATGACGAGGTCAAAAATAACTAAACTCCAAACTTCAGTTTTTTCTGCTACCGGTGTGTTTCTATAAGCTCTTCAAATACAACATCAAAGGAAAAAAGTATCCTTAGCAAGAAGAGGACAGTACATTGAAATCAGTCATGTACTGTTTTACTGCTCTAAAGTTGTGATGGTGGGATCCCATTGACCTCAACAGCAAAATTCATGCTGTTATTACTGAATTATGGCCCTGCTTTACACCTTCAGTTAGTACAAAACCAGGGAGGTATAAATTTTCCTGAGTGTTTGGAAATATGCAGAACTATCCTAATTGATCACAGCTGAAAATATGAACCTACTTCCTATGATGGTCATTAAAACCTTAAAACCTTATTGAAGTCTGGGACATGAATCCTTTTCCTCCTCATCTCAACACATCCCCTAGTGATGGCTCTGTCAGTGACTTCTGAACCTGGCTGCCTCTCTTGCATCTCAATAAGTGCAGAGAGGAATGAGCAGATGTGAAAAAGAGTGAGTCTGCAGGTGGGTATTACTGAGTGAGGATATTACCCTGAGCCATGTGGTAACTTCAAAGGACCTTACAGACTTTCATAAGTTCAGTAGTAGCCATTTACAGAAAAACCTTTTCTTTTTAAAAGCCTGCTTATAAATAAGCATAAAGCTGGAGTCTGATGGCTGCTCAGCAGATATATCAAAACTGCATTAGGAAGGCACTCAGAGCTGCATTCTTACCTTGCTCCCTGAGAGCAGAGCTCCCTTGTCTCTGGAGTCTGCACGGCAGCCCAGGAGCACGAAGGATTGTGAAGGGAAACATCTCACATTGCCCTGCTGTGACCTTGAGGACATGGCCTCTGACAGAGCCTGCCCAGGTCCTGCTACACCTCCAGGCAGATTGTGCCAGTTAAGCAGCCTCAGAGAAAGCTTTTGCTTTGTTTTTGTGCAAAACAAAGCATTTGGTGAGGTATCCTGTGGAAAATTCAGACAAGGGAAGAGAAAAAGGATAAGCGTGCACAACCAGCGCGACCTCTCAAATCCATGTTTCACTTAGGATTTCTGTAGTCTGCTCTCTGTTAAGACTTCAGAAAGCTGGGGAATAGCCCTACTAAATTGAAAACAACTGCATTGTGCCTGTTTGGGGTTCTACTGAATTATAGTCAGTGTCTCTGTCATTCTCTTGAATTCCTGTCATGGGTAGGATCCTCAGCATGGGGAAGATGTTCTGGGGAGATGGGAAAGAAGAGTGGTGAGATGTGCCCTGATCTACCCTAGGAAAGGAGGGAACTTGACCATGTATGACTACCTGCACCTTGGCACTAGGAACATTTCCTTATTTACCAGGTTATTTAGCCAGAGCTGTTTGTCTTAGTGTAAAAATCTGTATCTTCTCCCCAACGTCACTACTGTATGTCCAGAGCAGAGTGCTTTCTATGCACATCAGTTTGTGAATCCCCCCAGTTCAGTTTATAAATGCTTGCTCAAGTTTACAAACACCTTAAAATGGCACTGCATTGCATGAATTAAAAACCATGATAAAGAGCATGAAGCAAATCTTCATACAGTCCAAGCTGGCAATCCCTCCATTTCAGTGAGCTTGGCAAGCTGTAACCGTGCTGTAAGTGCCATACAGGAACTTCCTCTTCCTCTGCTCCAAATGTCAAGGGATGGGTAGGACAACACAGCTGTGGCTTAGCAGCATGAACCCAGGGTTAATCCCTTACCCCTCTCTCCCACCTGGACCCAGATAGTTTGCAGACACACAACAGCTGAGCCTGACCTAAGGCATGCGCTGACTGGTTTGCAGCCTTGGATTCTGCAGGCTGTACGCCCTTGGGAAAGGATCCTCACTGCCAGGTCTCTGCCTGCAAAATGGAAATTACATCTCTGCACGGAGCCTCCATGTCCATAAATGAGAGTGGATGGTTCTAGTGTGAAATAAAGGCTTCTGACTTTCCTTCTGCAGTGGCATTACATGACCTTCAAAAGCAGTTGGTGCTGATACACTTTGTGTGAGGTGGGGCTTGACTGGACCAGTTGGGAAGTGAAATCATAGAGAAGTAGATGGCTGTTTTTAAATAATTTGGGGTGAGAAGGAAGGAAGGCAGCAAGGACAAGTCACCTGACTGTCAATGGGCATTGCGATAATGCATTAAGACAAGGCATTTCTGAATTTCCAGGTGTCTCATCTTCATCCTGTTGACCTTTATATTAATTTTGTATCTTCAGAACTCTTACACTCCTCTATTTCTCTTTGGAGTTTCTCTATATTTCTTTTCCTTCTCATTTAATTTTAAGTTATGTATGCTAATAACACAACTGAAATAATGTTCCCATATTAAGTACCATCCAGTCTTTCCAAAATTACTTTTTCCAAGGAAGCAGACGACAGCTTGAGTACCATTCAGATGGCATATTTAATGCAAAGCTTTTGAACATTGAAGAGGGTCAATTGCTGCCTGGAATTATTTCTGAGGTAATTAAATAAAAATATAGATCTTCAAGGCTGGAGGGTACCACTGGCCTGAGTCTTTGAATGGAGGGGAATAAAAGAACAATAGAGGTCTGTGATAAATTGTGTGCCTCACTGCAGATGTAACTGTTATTGTTCAAGGATATGAAAAATCTTTACAGTGAAAATAATTTTCCTAACCCTATGTAGAGGTTAGCTCATATCTCTGAGTCAGCACTATTGTAAAAATGCATATTTCCAAATTTTATCCATTGAGTATTATACTGAATTTTGATGGCACACTTATTTTTCAATTTGACAGTCTTCATGAACTACTTGCTTTAATATTTCCTGCAGAAAATTATGCAAGTTCATTACATTCTCTGCATGAGTAGCTATTTTTCTGTCTTAAAACTGTGAGTCTTCGCTAGTTTCTCCTTTTTCTTGTATTGAAGCTGTTTTATTTCAAGCTGATGAGCATTCCTTTACTTCTCATGAGCCTCTCAGCTTCTGTTCCCTCTTATTACTGTCTTCATTGATCTTTCTTAGTCTCTGGGAATATTTCCTTGTTGGAGATCATATCTGCTGCTCTTTACATGGAACTGATTTCCTTCACTGTCTGCACTTTGATGAGGACTGGCAGACTACAACTGCAAACATTATTAAGAGTGAGGGGGTGATAAGGCCTGAGATAGGACAGTCATATAGAATTCTGCTCTGTTCTTGTTGCCCCTTTTTTAATCAAAGTCCTTTTTCTTTCATCGGTATTAAGTAGAGTTTTCTTCTGGACCATCTGTAATAACTTGCAAGTCCTGCTCTGAAACTCTCATCACTTCATTTAGAATATAGTCCAGTGCTGCAAGGAACTTCACAGTTTCTTTCAATGCTTATGAATTTGATTTGAATAAAAAAAACAAAAAACAAAAAACACAAAACAAAAAACAAACCACACAAAAAAACCCTAAAAAAAATCCCACAAAAAAATCTCCCCCCCAAAAAAAACCCACCCAAAAACCCCCCAAACCAAACAAAAACAGAACAAGACTCAAACTCACATACATTGCCTGGTGCCTTTATTTTGTCATGTCTGCATATCTTAATCCCTGACTGATCTAAATCACTTAGCATCATCTGCAAATTTTGCTTCTATGTCCTGCTGTGAGATTATTAATAAACAGACTCAGTTACAGCAGATGCATTGCAAACACTTCACTATTAATCTCATTTCAAGATGAAAGCTCTCTCTTTTTCCTTTGAATTTTGCTGTCTCCTAGCCCACTTCCAAAGCACAGCAGAACATTACCTTTCACCCTCTAAGTGCCTGGTTTTCTTTAATAGCCTCGCTGAGGGACTTTGAGAAAAATCCAAATAATTATATATTCAAGTGCTCCTTTACTCACTAATTTGTTGACACTTTATGAATCTTTATAGTTGGAAGGAAGGTTTTCCTCTGGCATAAATCAGCACTATTACTGTAATCATCTAATTTTCAGCTAGGTGGTTTTATAAGAGCTATTTAAAATAGCATGCCACCCACTGAAGACTCATCATTCTATTGCTGTTCTAACTACCCCACAAATTTAAATTTCAAATTCACTGTTCTTCAGGCCTACAGTTTAGCAATTGATTTTAATGCTGGCTTTTTAAAAGAAGCTTAACAACTTCTTTTACGGCATCCTTGCATCTATAGATGGTTATGTTTCTAGTCACATTAGTTTCAGCTTGTCAGTAGAAAAATTTAAATCCTTCATAATGGCCTTTAGTCATGTATGCATTGATGCATGGAAATTCCCACCCAATTCTATGTATTCAGTGCAATGTTCATGCACAGCTGAAAAATTAGTCTGACTAACCTGTTGAACACCTTCTACTTTAACTGCAGGCTTTGTCTGTAATGTCTGGCAGGTACACCTAGTGTCTTTTCTCTCTAATTCAGCTTAAGTCCCCCCACTTTTCCCTACTTTCTATCTTGCAACAACCAGTCAGGCAGCAAAGCCGACTGGCTAGGCAGACGTTCCCTGAGTTTTTCACCTCAAAGCACTTCTCCAGGGACATGTAGCAGCCAAAAGTTGCTTTTCAACACACATCCTCTGAGCAGAGAGTCTGTCTGCAGACCATCTCTGTCCCTGGTATTGTTTCCCTGTCCGAGTAGATTCCTCCATCCTCAGTCACCTTTACCGCTGACTGCACCTGCACACCCACCTTGGGCTTTGCGGTGGAGGTACCTGACGTAACTTCCATGGCAATTTAGTTCTCACTTCTCTCATGAGTGCTTGTGCATCCCAGCTGGATTCCCTTTACATGTCGCATAGGCTGAGCAAGTTACAATCTCAAAGCCATTATCACATTCTGCTTTACTCTTACATATCCTTATGGCCTTCATCTGGACATTTTCCAAAACCAGGGACATAAAGATGCTGGGGTAAGGCGGTATCAAAGACAGAATACTTATCTTTCAATAAGGCCAAGGGTCTTCATGCATTATAAATGAGCCATTCTTTCTTTAGTTCTAGTAAACCCACCTCAGCTCATTTCTGCAACTGTTTCTTCACCCACTCTTCTTTTATAATGTGAGGTTGGCATTGATTCTCCGAGAGTTGAAAATGCTCCATTTACTCCTTATCCAACACCCTTCAGATGAAAGATTAATCAGTGGCTGGAGATGCTACAAAATTTTAACTTGCTGCATCCTATTATATCCTGTGTGTAGAAAAATGTGATCACCTTGCCCAGAAAGTTATATAATCTATCTTTTAATATATCTTCTAATTGTTTCCATTTGCCCTAAGCACACCTTCTCAAAAGGGACACTGAATATAATTCAGAGGTATTTTACTCTGTAACAGAGTTTTTCTGATACATCAGTATACAAGAATCCACAAGTAGTATTCTGGTTTTGTTTCCTGGTGACATTTTCTGGCCATTTCATATGCAAACCCATTATGATCTCTTTCTGCCAGTTCAGTTTGTGGAAATTTAGCTCATTGCAATTAAACTTCTTCCAAACACCAATGAGTACCCTTAGAGACAAGGTGAAGAGAAGAGACTTTGAACACAAATGCTTCATTACTTTGTGGACTTGTTGAATCCATTCAGGAAGAAGATGCTTTGAACTGAAGTACCCGTCTTCTGAAAGGAGATGTGCTATGTTCCTTTGCATCTTGCCTGTAAACTTCAGCCACAAAGCTGATTTTTTATTCACTAATGGGAATATAGAAAGAAAGGGATTTAAAATGTTTCACATCTTCCTGGCTTACTGAAAAGAGCAAATCAATGCAAGAAAAAGGATATGCTGAGAGTCTTATAAAATTTCAATTTCTTTATAGTTGCAATGAAACCTGGAAAATCGATGGATTTACCCTCCTAAAGAAATTAAAATCATCCCTTATACAGGACTGTGGTACTGGATGTTATTGAATTTAACATGATTATGTGCATTCTGTAACAATAGCAATCATCTGTAAAGTAAATATTCAATATTACATTACACAACTAGCAATAATTTTAGTCAGCATTCTCTGAGTCTCTCAAACTATGTACTGTCAGAGAAGTTTATGTTCAGGATAAGATTTCAAATTCTGACAACTTTGGCTCTGCTTAGTTTGAGAGTTTCCGCTTTTTTTTTTTTTTTGACTCTGTATTAGGCTGTTCAATGAACTTTAGTTAATAGCATTTTAAAATTATTTACTTCATATCTTTATACCCATGTGTATATGCATATCAATATCTGTATTTATTAATAATAATAACTGGTTGTCAGTGTAGACATTGTGGATGTACACAAAACCCAGAGCAAAATATGACATTATCAATTAAACGTAACTTTAAAACTTCAGCATGATAGTAACTGGAGACAGGAAAATTATTGCCAAGGAAGAGTTATGTAGAACAGTCCCCTATAGTGGACCAGGTGCCCTGGTTTAGGGGAGTCTGTGCATGAACAGCTTGGGAAGGTGAGAGGAATCAAACTTGGTAAGTCCTTGCGATGAGATTTGTTGGAAGCTGAGGAATATTTGGGGGAATACTGCAGAAGTTTGTTATCTGCTTGCCTGTGTTCATGGCTCCTGTTGGCCACTTAGGAGATGCAGACATCTGATCTGGCCCAATACTGATTTTTATGTGATTTTATTGTACCTTCCCTGTAGCATGATCTGCCCATTCCTTTCCCATTCCTTTCAAGATCAGCTGTCTTCCCCTGCTGCCAACTCCTTGTCCACTGTCACTTTTGACCACTCTTCATAAAGTCATGGATGAGAATTTAGGATTAAGATGGTCTTATATATTCTGTAGCTCTCCAATGGTTGCTATGATGTATCCTTCATTTCAGCATTTTTAATTCCATAATTCCCTACTGAAAACAACTTGGGAAGATCAGGCGCTTAATCATATGACAAGTAATGTGGTAGCTCCCCACTTTGTCACAAGTCATGCCTCATGTTTTTTTCAACAAGAAATTAGGCACAAAATTCAATATTTGTGAGGGTAGAGATTGGCCGTTGCCTATTCTATTTTGACATTTCTGCCCACTTCAGTCCTACCAGCCCTTCTGTAAGTGTTACCGTGTAATATTGATAATGGGTTGGACAGGTGACAGTTACAAATTAAGTTGATTTCATCATCTAGAGAAAAAAGCAAGAGGGACATGTAATTTTCCATGTAGCTCTTTGCTGTTCAAAAGTGCAGTTCCAGCATTTTCTTCAGCAGGGTGGAGGAAAATAAAGTTACTCATAAAACCCTTGAGTACATCCTCTCAGCCCCCTGTAAACATACACCTTTTAAAATCACTAGCCCAAACAAACATTAGTTTGGCTCAAACTCTTCAACTAATGGGTGAATTAAGAAAAGGCCTGACAAGTGTAGATGTCCTTATAGAAATGTTTTCAGCATCTAAATGCCCTTTTCTCAGGGTCTAATATGATATTATCCCTTAGCTAAATGAGACTCTGTTGTTTCTCAGGTACAGTGCAAAAAACTATGGCAGCATAGTCACATCTCCTGTCCAGCTAAAACAGACATAACAAGGACAAATTATCTAGAGGCAGCCCAGAAATCTTAAATTAGACCAACTTATCCCATTGGGTAAAATGAGGTTGCTGATCATCTTTTCTTGGTCCTCTCAAATATTTTTGGAGTGGCAGGAGAGTATGGCAGAGTATAAGGTTTCTGCCAGATTGTCTGGGAGATACTCAGGCCAGAAACAGGGCCACCCTGAGGGCTGCAGGCAGAAGTTTAACTCATGGTTAGGTTGGCCAGGGGTCTGCACAATAAATGCAAGAGGCATCAGAGCAAGCAGAGAGATGTCTGGGTGATAAAACTCACGAGGAGAGGGAGATCTTCATACCTCTGTCAGGTATCAGGTACAGTCCACCAGCTTGATGAGAGAGTGAGCTCTCAATACCCAAGCAGAGCATTGAGCAGAGCTGAGCAAACTGGACAAGAGGAAATGGCCCCAAGTTGCTTCAGAGGAGGTTGATATTGGATATTAGGCAACATTTCTTCACTGAAAGAGTTGTCAAGCACCGGAACAGTATGGTGCAGAACTGTACAGGGAAGTGGTTGAGTCACCATTCCTGGAGGTATTTAAAAGAAGCATAGATGTGGCACTGAGGGAATATGGTGAGCATAGCAAAGCTGGGTTAATGATTGAACTCAATGATTTTAGAGGTCTCTTCCAACCTAAATGATTCTATGATTCTGTGAAGTGCTGTGCCATCTGTCTGTGTTTCTGCTGGCTCCTGGAGGGGCCAGCCTCTAGTAGGGAGGAGACTCCCTGGTAGCATCCCAGGAGCTGTCTGGGCACAGAGCAGATGTCCTAGCATAAGTGGCACACTCCCAGAGACGCTCTCCAGTGTTTGTCTTCCATGCAAAACAGCCACTGTCTAACCTTAACCTTCAAAGGCTGGTCTTAAGTTAGCCTTGTCAGCCCTTAGGTCTTAGTTGCTCATGGTGCCTGTGGGGAGCTCAACTGCAATAGCAACCACAAAAGCGTGAGTTCCCTTAGTCATATTGAGTGGATGCTCTCCCTCTCACTGACAAGACTTTAGGAAACAGTGGACATAGGAACTGTTTCATCTATATCTGTGCCTGTTTGCTCTTCTTCCATGCTAATGGGGTCATCCATGTATGTGGAATGAATTCATTTCTCCAGTGTATAACCAGGAATGCTCTGCAAGTGAGACATACATTTTTAGGCAGCTCTGTAGTTAACAACAGACCTTAAAGGTTGCTGATCTGGCAACCTCTTACACTATTCCAACATCAAGGACCAAATCCTGGCTTAACACAGAAAAAGACAGTGGGGACCTGCTACTTACTGTGAAACCTTATGTCTGATCTCAAATGTAAGGTGTTTATTATGACCTAAAGCGCTCATCATCGATGCCTGAAGGAGATATGGATGTATGTTTGTACACATTCACTAACCATTGTTCAGACAAGCTTCACAAACACAGGCAAGTCCAGCCTTTGAAAGTCATGGTATTGGCTTTAAAAAGTCATTTGAATTCCTTGGTGAAAAAACAGTCCTCTAACAGGTTGCATTCTTCATATATATATATATATATATATATGTAAATAAAATATTAATTTTAATACTAGCTTCATGGTGAAATCACAGCTACTTTTGATGAAATCTGCTTAACATGGGAGGATGCAGAGATTGGAAACCTATTTCAGTGCTCATAGGAACAGTGTCTCTGATCAGTCCTCAATTGCAATCTGGTAAATTAATAAAATTACTGTGTTGCCATAATACAATGCTGAAAACATGCTACTATTTTGAGAAAATAAGCACTCACTATGAACATTCTATTCTGTTCAGCATCTCAAAAAACCTCCCAAGTTTTTTTGAGGGGAAAAAATTAATAGAGCCTGGCCAAGACCTGAGTTTAAGAAGCAAAAAAGTCTTTACTCTTAAGAGATGTATATTGGACACTATAGCGGTAACAAAAAATTAATAGTTCAGAACCATTGCTACATGTGCTTGTTCTTCATGTGTAAATCAAGGCTGAAAGGACTTTTAAAATAAAAATGCAAATAGACCAGACTCTTAAGAAAACACTTACTGCTACTTCAAGGTTTCATTTTGTGTCCAAAGATTCAGCAAGGTTCAGAAAAGAATATTAATGTTTGAGCAACTAGGAGAAGAAGTTGTGACAGCCAGGCTGAAAAGCTATCCCAAAACAAGGAAGATCTGGGGAAGCCACTGTGATAAAAATTCATTGACTCCTAATCTGGGACAGAACATCTCAGAAATCCTTGAGAACCAGGACTTGCCACCTTTCAGTTTGCTCTGAGTTTCAGATCTCTCATGCAGGCGGCAGCACCACACCCCTAAGGCAACTTTACATCTTTGCGTCACTCTCCACAGGAGTAGTGTGACCCTACCTAAGAAGAGAACAATTTTTTAGGTACCTGTGTCCAAACTGACCTGATGCTATTGCTTTACTAAAGCTTGGGAACTTTAATGGAAAATTATAGAACTATAATGGAAAGTTATAGCCTTACTGATTTTCTGTTTTGAAATCAACTTCATTTTGCCACTTAAGAGAGATTTTAAGAAGTATCTGCATATTCAAATGGCTATTGTACTCAATCTAATTACAAGAAAACATGTCAGTAAATTGACACCACTTTTTAAATACTGGGTTTTTTTGGAATTTAATTCATGCTTCATGACAGCAATGCATCCTTCAAGCACAGGATCTTCTTTTATTGAATTCAGATTTCACAACCTAATCATACTTTAGCATTTTGAGAGGAACTTCATGATTTCAAAAAGATTATAGCTAAGTAATGGAAAAAGATGCCAGAAAACAGATGCCAATTTTTTCTTTGTCTGCTTTACTAAAGCTAACAGAATACAGAAAGCAAATATTTCTTTTTTGAGATGTTAGAACAAGAACAAGCTGCAATTGCTGCCTGAGCATACATAAACAGATTCTGTCTACAGAGTCTAGCAGATTGATTTTACAAAGTCTTAAGTGATAGATCTTGAAATGTTTGAAACTTCAAGGCAGAACCCTCAGATTGGTGTAAGATAAACAAAAGCAGAAGAGACTAGAAGAAAACAAAACAATTTGAAACTAATTTAATTTTGGAAAAATTCAAAATACTTAAAGGTTGAACAGGATTATATCCTCTGCTGAGGTAGCACCGTCATACAATAAGCTACAGCTGGAAAGGAGTTTACCCAAGATTTTCCAAGTGATTCAAAAATTCAAGTGTCCTCTTTTTCTCCATTGCCTTCAGCTCATGTTCCTTGGAACATCCTCAGTATCAGTTTTCCTTTCTGGTCAAGGCAAACCCAAAGCCCTGATGCTCACTGAGGCCTGGAATATGTCAGAGCAGTATCCTTGCAGTTATGTTAAACATAACCTCTATGCCCTGTCTCCACAGGTGGGTGGAGGCAGACACGAGCTCACTCTGCCTGTGCTCCAGGCTGGTTGGCCAGGAGCCAGCTTCAGCTTGAAAGCCACACAACTCTATATTAGCTTCTCAACAAGGCAAGTCAACTTAAGCACAGCAGTAGCACAGCTCCAGAGTTTCTGAACCAGGTTTAGTCAGAGAAAAGGAACTTGGACCTGTTTGCACCCATCCATGTAGACTAATTGAAAATCCCATTGAATCACCTCTTGTAAATAATTTCAACTTCCACTCCCTCTGAAAGAACAAAAGACCTTCTCAGTTTTTGGGCTACTGTGCTCTGCCTTCTGACTTCTCTTTGTGCTGGGACCATCATTTAAAAGCTCTTGCAGAGGCACCCTGCAAGAAGAGGCACCAAATGGGAACCTGAACTGGTTTCTGGTAAGCAGCTGGTAAGCTAAGCCTGGGGTTAAATAAGACATTTGAAGGCATAAGCACAATTCAAATCTCAAAGAGTACTTGTATAATTGTTGGGTTTTCACCCTCTTCTTTCAACTCATACTAAAAGAAACGTGAGATATATGTATGTATGTCTGTAGAGAAGTTCAGCCAGGTGGGAGGGGGGTGACTGTCTCTGCTGATCATCATCTCATCTCCTTCAGTAAGGAGCTGCTGAATTTGCCTCCCCCCCATTACTTACATAGCTGCACAGAAAAGGATAAAACTGCCTTTACTACAACAGTGCCTAAAGGTCCTCTAAAGGAACCCACCACAGAAAAGAATATATCCTGGCTCTACAGAGCTTAAGCTACCAAAGGGGAAAAATTGCAGCCTGAGAGCTTGACATGAAAAAAGAGACAAGAGATGGAGCAACAATGTCAGTACCTCCCACCTCTGAGCATACAGTGCAGGGTGGGTAATTGTGGCCCAGCAGCACCTTCAAGCACTGCTTTGCCCTGCTGTTAAGGATTCATTATATTCTCATTGTTCATTGAAACCAGGTTGCATTCAACATATCCCTTGCTCTTGGCAGCCTTCTTCTGGGTTTTATACCACAAAAATCAACATTAGGTGCCTGAGGTGCCAGTATGTTTTTGCATCCACAAGGACAGACAGAAGGGATAAAAGAAGTTCTCCTGGAATAACTCAAAGCCAAGGACATTATTTCAATGTTTCCCTTTACATTTACTCGTGGGCCTCATGCCATCAAGCGCAAGAAAGATCTTGGCTTTTCAGAAACAGCAGCTTCATCCAGATTTCATGCCTGGAAAAGTCACAACCTTCAAACACAGGTTCTGTGGGGAAAATCCAGCTGATAAGACACCCAAAGATTGCAAGCACTGGTTATACATAGCCAAGGACAGGGCAGCATAGCAGAGTGGCCTGGTTTGCAATTACCTGGGTTATCTGAGCATGTGCTGAGTACAGCTCAATGCAGGATACCCAGCTCAGTGCAAAGCATTTCATGCAGCATTTCTCTTACAAGGATTTCTACTGCGAGACTGCTAAGAAACTGGCTGGAGTAGTATTGTGTTTTAAAGCAAATTCACAGAATTAAGTGATTAATTTTACATTCAAAAACACTCCAAGAGAACTTGACTCTGGAGTTGATATAGACAGCTTACATTGCTCTGTTGGTGCACAGATAGAGGGAACTTGGTGTATTAGGTTTTGGGTTTTTTTGAGCAAAAGAATGTGTCTAAGACAAAGGGCAGTGAGTGAGCTTTTGAGATTATTTTTAAGGTGCTGGTAAAAGAAGAAATCCTAAAATAAGCAGACATTCTGGAGAATCCAGCTGGGAACTGGTCATTCAATATGCCTGTAAGAAGTATGGATTCTGTCTTAAAAGAGGATGTGATTTCTACAAAAAAAAAATGTTTTGATACCTTGCAGCTTGTTGCTGCATTCATCTGTTGCCTCATGAATGGGGCTTGTATTAGAAACAAATTAAGCAGAAATGGACTTTGCCCTGGTGGGGTTTCTTCAGGACTAAGCAAAAACAAAGTTCTAGTCTCTCACTGTTACTGTAATACAAAGAAATATCAAGAAATATCAAAGGGTATTTAAGACCCACTTTCTGCAATTGTGAGTGACTGAGCAAACACAGTGATATTTGTACTGTTTTATTTTTTTTCATGAGAGTTTAAGATCATCTTACTAGATAAAAATCAAGTATAACGGAAATTTTCCTTTTACTAACTTTATTTTTACTTTGTTCCATTGATCTTGGTTAGGTGACAAGGTGAAAGAAAGGCAAAGTGTTAGAAAAGAACCTCTGTTATCATCTTTGAGTAGGAGTGTCAGTAACAAACAGACTATTCTATAGTTTTCTTTGTTTTACCACATCAAACACCCAGGGCTGAACTGTGTGAGCTATTCACATCAATTCAATGCCAAATACTAATAACAGAAAAAAAATGGCATCTGAAGGGTTTCAGTAATGCAGCTGGGATTCTTTTAATTGATATATTCAATCATAGCAAAGTAGGTTATCGTGCTTTAAGCTGTATCTTTGTCAGACAATCTTTCTGAAAGGAAAACAGTCCAGAAAACAAAACTTAGTATTTCTCCTGTTGCTTCTTACTTTATTTGCATCCAGTTACCACACTCGTGATTATTGCTTAAGCACTGTCCCTTTTTCTGGTTTATTTTGTTGTCAACCATTTTTGTTGTTGATTTTGTACTAACTAAGGTTAAGCAAATGAACCCCAAAATAGCAATGGTGAGGCTATAAAAGTCCTGAATTGACATTTAATTGCTTTTATCACTGACCTGACCTTATTTCTTCCTCGAGAGTAGAAAACATGGATAGGTAGACGCTGAGACAGCCTCTTCCAGCATGCACATGGATTCATCCACGTACATGTCACTCCTAGAGTTGTGTCTCTCCTTTCTGAAACAGTCTGTTATTGCTCAATCTGAAGTGACATTTGCTTTGTACAAACTCTCTTACACAAGCAAGTATGCCTTGGGCTAAATAAATTACCCAGCCGATCATTACGCCTCCCTGATTCGGGATTTCCTATTGCAAAGCTGGGGAAGAAAACAGCAGAGAACTGACTGTGTTTTCTGTGCCTCCAGCTTTCACTAGCATCTCTTCCAGACAAGGGTCTCCTAAATTCCCAATCCCTGTTCCCCATTCTCCATCCCATGCCTGTACCCTCACTAACCTGTAAATGCATGGAGGACAAGCCTGAGAGGCTTAATTAAGATATCTGTTCTGACCTCCCACATAGTAAAGGCCATTCATTTTTACCTAGTCACCACATATAAAGCAAAATAAACATAACCTGTCCAATCTAGCTGTAGACAAATGCATGTAGTTATGAGTGTTATTTCATCTACACAACCTGTTAAGCTCTGGAGCCTATCCCAGAGCCTCTGAAAGTTAGCAGGAGTCTTTTTAATGCCAAAATGCATGCTTAGCAATGGCTTTCAACAGTAGATTCGTGAGATAAAAATAAACAGAAATATGACTAATAGTTTATATTCAGCATGCCGCTTGTTTCAAAGGATCTCAAGTGATATATTTTAATCTAAATGACAGGCTTTCTTTTGATGTCTAATTACAAAACTGGAGGAAAGTCTATGACTCTGCACAATACCAAGAAATTTCTTACTGAAAACTAATTTTTTGGCAGTAAATGCATTTTTCTTTGCAGAGGCTTTCAGACAGCAATTCCCGGCCAAGTGTACTTTCTGCACCACTTAAATTCCATGTGTTAAATAGAGCATAAGTCGCTGTCAGCATGGGGAATAGCTGTGTCCTTCCTGAACTGTAAACTGTCACTGGTCTGTGCAGTGTCTTTATGAAATAAAAGGCAGAAATTTAACAGCACTGTTCAATCATTAATTTTTTGATTAATACTTTGTTCTGAATTTGTCTGTAAGACCAGAGAGATTCACCTCCTTTTTCCTGCTGGGTATTGTGCACTATTGACATTACACATTTGTAATAAATAGACATTACAATTTGCCTTGCTGCAGAGAACTCTGTGCAGGACTTTTTCTTACTTATTAAAAAGGGCAGATTAAATCATGCTGGTCTTAACAAACATTAGGATCCTCTATTGTTACAGTCAGCACCATGCTGGGGTGACAGTTCTCAGAATAAAGTATCTATTCCCCAAAATCTGGTTGCTCTTTTCACTCATGCTTGAAGAAAAGAGAGGGGAATTTTCAACCCCTGTCTGAGGCACAAGTGGAGGCATTCCTGCCACAATAGCATCTGTCAACGATGCACTTATCCCTCACCAGAGGCTTTACAGCAGTTTTTGGCCATGGCTGCAGCAGTCATCCTAGGCACTGTGATGGGAGGTGCCTGGGAGAGGTGCAAAATTGCCACTTGTGTGCCCTCCTCCTCAAGTCTCCAGCTTGCAGAGATTTTACACTCGATGTCTGTGTGTTCAGCAGGTAGATACAGGTTAAAGCCATCTGTGTTTCCTAAAACACTTTGCTGAAGATGCAACTTGCTGAGCCACTTGGGTGCTGCTGCACTTCCAATGCCCTTTTGCTCCAGCAGTAAAGAGGTTTGGGGGAAAAAAGGAAGTATTTCAAAGGCTGTGTGATAAGGCTGAAGGTGAAAGCCACTTAAAATCAATGTTGGTTTGGTCTCTTCTATAAGAAGATTAAAAATTCGCAGCTCAAAAAGGGAGCAGAACAGATTTCTGTGAATCCCAGTGGTACCTGGGATCATGAGCAAAGGGGGAAGTGATGCAAAAGTGCACAAGGCTGAGTCTGTCAGCACATTTAATGCAGCCTCTGGGGAAATGAGTGACCAACATCACTTAAACTACCTTCTTTCTTCCCTGGTGCAAGTTACTTAGATGACTAAATAAGTGTTTGCAGTCAGATAACCTCACTGTTCGAGATATTGAAGGTATTTCCTACAGTAAATATAAGGAAGTGCAGAACAAGGGCATACTGAAGGTAATAAGGAAACTTTGTCTTTTTATCCTAGGTTCAAATGCATGAAAAACACCACCGTGTTTCAGCCGCTTCCTCTAAAGGCTTCCGTCTAAAGATAGGGCACAATTGCTACTCCAGCAGAATTGCTTTACCCTCACATCACTTTCACAATCAAACAGCTTTTTCTGCTCTCACAAGCATTTTTTCCCCTCTCTCCCCTAAATCCATTTACCCTTTCCCTTATCACTCACAGCCAGGAGGATGAGTTGTTCCCTGCCTGTGTGGGGAGGAGTGGGTGGGTGTAAGCACTGGGGACCCCAGCCCTGAGCCTGGCTGCTGCCCCATCCCTCCTCTCACCTCCCTGCCCAGCCATCAGCACGACACTTCCCTCCCCAGCCAGAGTGGACCTGCACTCTCCCTGCCAAGTGTTTTGAGATGAGTGTTGGTCCATCGTAGTGCCCAGCTATTCCAAGCATTTTCAGAGAAGACCGTGGCTAATTCAGACAAGCTGTTCCTTCCAGAGGACACTGGCTGGCAAGGACACAAACACAGTGCGTGACAGGTCTCCCCGTCTCTTCCAGTGTGCCATGTTTTATAGCACTGAACTGTGACCCCTGATGCCATTGCCTTTGTCCCAGAGACTCCCCACAGCCTGTCCTGTTTTGTCAGATGCTCTCTGACCCCCATCCCCAGCAGCAGCAGCAGAGGTCACAGGAGGCTGCTCTCCCATGCCTCCCATTTCATTTACCACTCAGTCTGCCCCTTGGACACCTCCACAAAGGGAAAAGTCAAAACTGGGTTTCAGTGCAAATCGTGAAGGGCAAGGATGAATGTCCAGTCTCCACTGCACCTCCACAGACCACATCCAAGGTTTAGCCTTTAGGCTTATTTAAATGTTGGCCTCTTATATTAAAAATGTATTATCATTGATTAATGCTGACCTCATTCCTCCTTTACACATATGATCATGCTGCACCAAAGCACCATCATTGTTACATTGCCCTAAAACTGGCTTCATTGATCCTAGCAGGAGCCTTCCAATCCTCCCCTGCTTTACAGGGAAGTAGGATATGCTGCAGCACCTCCAGCTGCCAGATCTGGCTCCACCTTGAAGGCATCCAGACTGCAGAACACTGCAGTGCCTTCAGAGTCAGGGTATTGATCACTGTCTAAATTATCTCCTTTTTTTTGCTCATGAAAAATGCCAAGAGTCTCTTAAATGCTGCCATAAACACAAATAAGGAGGATGAATGAGAGAGCTGCATTGAAGACCTATGAAGCTTCATCCACAAACTGTCACTTTTCAGTGTCTACACTAATCAGGCTTAGATTGCATGTCAACCCTGTAGAGCCATCCATCTCCAGCTGTAGATATCTTTTTCTGAACTCCCTGCAGCATCCCAGCACAGCTATTTGTGCAGCTTTGTGCCATATTTAGCAGGGAATGGGAACAGCTTATGGTCAAAATGTTGGCCTTCAACTCATCTGCTCAGCTGCAGTCTAAATCTGAAAGGCTCTGAGATCACTGCTAATTTGTTACTGGATTTAGCCTGGATGCTTTTAGGAAGCAAGGAAATTTTGGCTTAGAACCAGCACTTCTGTTTCTCCAGATATGGCCCCCTTTGATGGACTACAGGTTTACTGAAGTTGCAAACAAATGTTTTTTGTCCTACAGCTTGATGAATGCAATTACAAACATAAAGCAGAGCAGTTGTCTTAGCAAAGGAAGCTGAAAGGTTTGTTAATCTTTGGGATTATTCCCAAACCCAGAGCACTGTAGGGCCCATGGTGGGCAGCCACCCACCCACAGAAGAGCACTTCAGGAGAGTGCAAATTAGGACAGCCTGGGCCACCCTCACAGCCTGTCTTCCTGGTGTGGTGAACCTTCAGGCCTGGGCACTCAACTCTTCCTGTTAGAAGTGTGCCAAGTTTTTTAGGTGCAACACTGCTTATAATTGTACAGATGAAAAGCTATGTAGTGCCAGTGTCTGTGAGGAAAGGCAGATAACTAGGGCATTTAAATGCATGTGTCAAGGCCAAACAAAAGAATGCACTTCTTTGTGACTCCAGGGCATGGAGCAAAAAGGAAGAAATAAAAAAATATATATTTGTAATGTGTGAAATGTTATTAACAGCCTGTGCTAAGAATCCCGTCTAAGCAATTGTACATTGGGCTCCATGTATCACAGTGCCTTTCTTTATCACAACACAAAAACAGGCAGCAGAGTGTGGACACCTATTTAAGCAGTGGCCATGGGCTGTGCCAGAGCTCATATACTCTTTTATAGATGTTTGCAGCACTTTTGGTAAGAGGAAATTTAGAAAACAGTGAATGATTTAAAAAACAGTATTCAGGAGGAAATTCAGTGAAATTAAAAGAAAGCATCTGACAGGACTGAAAACACTTCATTGGAAGTTATGATAGTGGTTGAGTATTTTTAATATGGTTAACTGAGAATGAAGAGAATAATTAAACTCTAATTCTTTTCAGAGCACAAAAAAACATGAGACTATTCACAGTGGGGCATGGCTAACAGAAGTGGGTTGAAGTAGCAAAATAAAACATTAGCTCAGCTAGAAAAAAAAGTGTAAGGATCAGATTTATTCACTGTGCCTCCTGAGGGGAATACGGGAAGTCTGTTGCCTGTTCATTTTAAATAATCTGGACAATGTGATGAAAAGGGCTTCCTTGGGAAAAAAATCTTGACTCAGCAGAAAGTACACACACAAAAAAACAAAACCATCCCCAAACCCCAAACCTTCACTAATATCTCTTCATTTGTACTGTTTTTTCTCTAACCTTTTAAGTGGAACACAGTGGTTTTCTGAACTTTTCTAAATTGTCCAATGTGGACACGACTGAACAATCATCTGAGGAAGGAGACCCCATTTCCTACCACAGGGAGGGTGGAAAGATAAGGGACCTTATATTAGGCCATTTCTGTCACCTGCTATCAAACCATGGGACCAAATTTATTACTCCCCAGGGTCCCAGCAGAGAGTTTATTACCTGTGAAGCTCAGAGGAAATATCTAACTCCACCCTGTACACAGGCACAGCAATCTTTGCAGTTGCAGATGAACAGCACTGATGGCTCCCCCAGAGGGATTCACCGTTAGTTTAATTCTTTCCCCCTCCCCAAAATTATGTGGAGCTCCTGGGTTTTGTTTGCTTCTTTTTTACTTATGGAACTGCATTTATCCTCAAGTTTTTTTACACCTTGCACAAATGCCTCTGTTTTCTCATCCTTCCACGTTTTGTGGGTGTAAGAGGTCCCCTGCACTGGTCTTGTCACTTGTCATAGAGGAAGGACAAAACCCAGGAGCCTATGATACTCAAGAGATTTTGCTTATGCTTCTTCTGTGCATGGATCCTCACATACTTTAGTTGCCTATCACAATGCTTGTAACACTGATAGCTAACTGTACCTTCCAGCTCTATCATTTTTCCACTCTCAGCTTGTTATCTTTTCAGATTTCCCAAAGTATGTAAGGTCAGGGAGCGTAGAAAGCCTAGGGAATATCAGAGGTACACCATCTTGTATAAATAAAGTCTTTAGTATTCTAATTGAGAGCTGAAATAAATTTGTGAGAGGAATGTCTTATAGTAATGCCTTATAAAACTTATAAAAACTTATAAAACTTTGACAGGATTTTTAAAAGGAGAAAAAATTGTTTGGGCAAATCCAAGGCATTCTGTTTCACTAAACTTATTTCATTTTCAGACTTTTGAGCTACCTCATGATATTTAATTTCTTTTCTTCTATTTCTTAATAAAAGTTGCTTAAGTTTTGTTGAAAATTACAATTTTGAAATTAAAATCTAAACTTTCCATGTTGAAATACTGATGCAACCTGTTTAAGTGTCCTTAAAATCAAACATTCTAAAAAAGGTGTTGACAAGTTAAATAAAATTCTCTGCTTCGTCTGCAGCATTTAAAACCAATTCTGCAACAACTGGTCTCATAAAATCACAGGATAAGGCATAATTATAGGAAAGCTTAACCTTGATTTAACCATGTCTACAGTGCATTTGAAGCTGTGACTACAGCTGGTCTAGAAACATCCAAGGTGGCCCTAATAAAGAGAGCAGAGAAGTTGAGCTGCAGAAACCATCTATAACAATAGCACTCAGCTACTGCTTATAGCCTATGAGCCAGCTTTTTTGTACACAGAAAGTGGGTAGTGCCCTTTTTGCAAGTCTGTTTCTATCACTGATCATAATTTCACCTCTCAATCTATTTATTAATCTATAGGTGGTGGATAATTAGTCTCCATTGATTTCACCTGTAAAATATGCTACTTTTTCATTGTAGTAGAGAACATGCTAAATAGACTCTACATCAAGAGAATACCTGCAACGTCTGACACTTTCACAGTAATTAATGACTCTGATCTAAAACCTAGCAGGCTACATAATGAACTCAGCAATAAAAATGTGTACCTGGTTGATAGTATTACTGCACTCACAATTTTACATGTCTAGAAGCTTTCAATCTATGTCAGAGAAGTTATTAAAGACAGATAATGACACTATCACTATTCCTCCCCTTTATCCACCTCCTCAGTGCCTACTAGGGGAAAGCAATCAGTTTAACATGTTCTGCTTTCTAAATCTGTGCTGTAAAGTTTGATGCATAAATACACATCATTTTAATTGTGCTCAGTGAAAGAAGAATGTGATGAGATGTGAAAAGTAATTATTAAAAAATATCCAGGATGCATTTCGTGTAAACAGTCATCATATATATTTAAGGTAAAGATCCATGTTGTATAATTAGGTCAGCCACTATTTTAAGAATTGGCTTAACAAGCAGCAGCAGCCCACTCAGGCAGCAGATTAGTCAGTCTGTGAGTGCAGACAGAAAGCCAGCTGGACTGGGAGAGCAGCAAAGCCAAGTTCACATGGCTGGGCTGAGTGTGCTTGATGGATGCCCTTTTCACTGGATTATTTTACCCATCCATTCCTGTTTTAAATTGACAGTTGAGATTACATTTGTAAATGTCAGTGGATCTCAAACTGAGGGTTCAAGTTCAGTCTTATTTTTCAGTACCTCATTTCTACAGAACTTAGTTCTCCCCAACTCTCATGTTCATCATCCATCCTGTCCCTCAGTTTCCCTACCTAACTGACTGTATTTTAATATCAAGCTGAATTTCTCACTTCTGATTGACCAGCCTAAATCAGTTTCAGCCCTGTTTGGTGTATTTGAATGACATTTTAGTTCAAATATCTCTTAAACAAACATTTTAAAGAATTTTGATCGAACAGATGAACATTATTCTGACCTTTTCTCAAATTGCCTTTGCCATCTTTATTTGCCTTTTAGATAAAGATTATTTCTCAAAATTTTATGTCTACTAACATTCACTCACTGCAAAGTGCAAAATCTACTATGCATGTGCAACAACAAATTTTAAAATCTGTACTATTTTAAATACTATTTATTAGGTTAAATATTGAACAATGACTTCCAAATCTCAAAATATTTTAAGCTATGTATTTGGAGCTCTAATTTACTTTAGTTTCTAACTCTTGACATGTATTTTTACATGCAGCTGGGAGAGCTGTAGGTTTTTATTACAAGGTAGAGGTATTAAAATCATCTGATTTCTTTAGCTGAAGAGTTATGCAGATCACTTAATAACAGAGTTAGCAATAACATCTTGGCATTGCTGGCACTGGAATATGAATATTGACTACAGATAGTTAATCCATGAAAATATATTGACCAAATAATGAATGCACTCATGGTAGCAATCAATATACACTCCAAGATATGTCATTAAAATAATGGCCAAAATTGTACAAAGTTTCAATGCAAAAATGGTTTGCCCAACTCCAATGTTTTCCTGCCAGAGCTAAAAATTTGTAAAAGATATAGAGTGTACTAGATGCAAGAGGCAATTGTCAGCTATTTTCCTCCAACAGTGATTAAAAAAAAATTCCAATCCGTTGTTTATCAGTTTTTCTCATGTCATTACTATTAACAATTTTGAGAGATACTCCAATGACTCCATACCCTTCCTACTCTCCAGATATGGTTTTTACCCTCTTTGATCCCTGTGTGTATTTTGCACTTATCCCTCACCTCTTAAGGCTAGATGCTTCATTGCCTCCGGCCAGGAGACAATGTGAATAGCTCCCAGATTCCCTTTGTCACTCTTCTGGATCTCTGTGTGACCTCATCAATAAGTACCCTTGGTGTCTTCCTATGTTTCTTCCAGATACACCTTTTTAACTTCCCTGTCTGGACAGTAATTCAGGGCTTTTACATGCTCTTGTCATAAAAATCCAGCAGCCCTGCTGAATGTCCTGGCTGCTGACAGCAGCAGAAGCGCTGAGGCTCTGACTGCAGCTCTGACCCTGCCAGCCAGCTCAGCTCTCTTGGCTCTCTCCTGAGCTGGACCATCGTATACAGCCCCTCTGTGCTGGTGGGACTGGAAGGATACGGTAACATCGTGGGTGTAATTGTTCAGCATTTAAGACTGAGTTCATATTTAGAAGTCCAAACAAGTGCTATAGCTCTTTCATTGTGCTTAACACTGGTTGAAAGAATGACTGCAATGCCATGGGGGCTAGCTTTTCCTTGGGGGCTCTCCAGTAAGGTCAATGCCATCTGAGCAACCCTTATAAAATCCAGAGAAAGAGAAGGAAGCGGAACCTGGTCAAGACAGGGAACTCATATATAAACTCAGACTTAAATATTTACTTTTATGCTGCCATTTCCAGGACCTGAAACAGTAAAAGAAATTATATTATGTCAATAATGTAGTGTAGGGACAATGGGCACTTTCATTGCTAGGTACGTTAAACAGATCTTCCGGCCCATCTGGATTTTCAGGAGAAATGTGCAGATTCATTTCAGGTTCATCTTTCATTACAGATTAGTGGTGGATCATTTCTCTTTGTAGAAAAACATACATGAAGAAAGAAAGTGTGCTTGGTGGTTTTTTTATAGGTACAATCCAACGCTTTTTCATCTCAGAATAGCTCCAGGTCTTTATAAAAAAACATTTTGTAACTTATAAAAAAAGCCCAAAGCAACGGAAGGTTAAATAATAGATCCTTTGTTTAAAAAAACTACACTTTCAAGTTCTGAGAATTTGCTTCTCTAAATCTAGTGCACTGCACTGCTCCTTGCAGTTATATCCAGAAGATTTGAAATCCATTAATGGAGCAGATATACAGGAAGCTGAGGGAAAGAAGTCACATTGCATAAATTTAATGACCCATTGTCCTGGTTTCAACCCCAGCCAGCAGCCAAGCCCCACACAGCCACTCACTCACTCCACCAGCAGGTCTGGGGAGAGAATCAGAAGCGCAAAAGCTGGAAAGTTCATGGCTTGAGATAAAGACAATTCAATAAGGAAAGCAAAAGAAAACAGAAACAGAAGCAAAGAAAAACAAAGAATTAATACACTACTTCCTGTTTATAGGCAGGTGCTCAACCACTTTCAGGCGGTCAGGGCCCCATCACATGTAATGTCTACTTGAGGAGACAAACCCCATCACTCCAAACATCCCCTCCTTCTTCTTCTTCTTTCCCCACTTTATATACTGAACATGATGTCATATGGCCTGAAATATGCCTTTGGTCAGTTGACAGGGGTCACCTGTCCTGGCTGTGTCTGCTCCAAGATTCCCATTCTCCCCAACTTCCTCACCAGTGTGGCAGTACCAAAAGCAGAAAAGGCCTTGGCTCTGTGCAAGTCCTGCTCAGCAATAACAAACATATCTCAATATTATCAACTCTGTGCTCAGCACAAATCCAAAACACAGCCATACTCATCACTGTGAAGAAAGTTAACTCTACCCCAGCCAAAAACAGCACACTCATCTGGTGCTATATTTTGGTTGCAGAGAAAACATATCAGGTGCTGCAGAGAGATGGAATATCCTAATAGGAAACTGCACCCACAGGTTTGAGAGATTTCTTCATGGAACAAAGCAGCCTGGTTCTGGCTGATGCCATGGAGCTGGAAGGCAGACACCTGCTCCCTTTTCCCCTATCCCACACAGGTCAGTTGTATATTTTGCTATTATAGACATATAACTCCCTTTATCTTTTTTTTAATGGATGTTTTGGATTGGACAATATGATAGTGACATCCTCTAGAACTCTTTGTGTCAAAAATAAGCAGTTGGCTGGGTTGTGAAGGTCTCACAACCAGCAGCCATCTGTTCTACCTGCAAGCATCCAAGCAGCCAAAGCCCTTCATCCAGATGCCCTCAGCTGCCCTTGGAATCACAGGGCTTTCACCACAGCAGCAGTGGTGCTCCACAGGCTGGGGCTTGGCAAGGAGAAGCACCTTGACCCCACTGCAGATGGAGACAGCTGGGGCTCCCTAACAAAGCATCTTCTACAAAGATGTGGTGGAGAAGGTGAGACTCATAGCATTGACAAAGTCCTCTGAAGACAAACTGAGTGTTGGCTGGGGCACCACTTCAAAAAGCCCCTGTGTTTAATAATACCTGTAGGAATGAGGCATCTTGGAGACTCTTGAGAACTAGAGAGCAAATTCAAACGCTGCTATAGCACAGAGGTCTGACAGACCTTTGGAAGATGGGCAAGTGGGCAAGCAGACAAGTCTCAAGAAAACAAGTCCAGCAATATAAATAATTTAGCTCCTTTTTGAAACCATTGCACTTTCAACTACTTAAAAACACAGGGTTAGGAATGACTGTATTTGGAGCTGTGCTGGAAAAACTGTCTGAACAATTAAACAAAATTTGTTTCTGTAAAGAAAAGCCCTGGACCATGTCCACCAAGCGTGTTGCCCTACCGATTTTTTATTTTCAGTTTTCATCTTACAAAACAGTTCATTGAGGTAGTGCTCAATAGACAGACTAATCAGGGTCAAGATTTCTGCAGACCTGTTAATTTTTGCTTCAACACCACTCTTAATTTTCAAATACATGAGTAAATCTGGGAGCCTGAGTTCCTGATGGATAAATATTTCCTCCCTCTGCAATTTGGCTCTTCTACTTTTAAGGAACAATTAGTTCCCTAATTAGCAAAACATTTTTCTCACATCTGCAAGATTCTTCAGGACAAGTGATACATTTGCCCAAGTATCATATGCTTTTATAGCATTTTTTAAGGGGTTTACATGCCTAATAAATGGTTTGTCTGGCTGTGGTGCTGTGATTTATGAGCCTTTCAGAATTATAAAATGACAGCAAACTTGTCCCTGCTCAGTTACATCATTATAAATGTGCCTTCACAAAGATCAGGACACTCTCACCCCATTATATCACTCCCGTTGCCTAAAATTCAGAAATCTGACCCAAAGGTGACCACAGATTACACCAAAGAGGGCACAAGTACATTGGTCTGATGAACAGTCAGGTGAGATAGATGATAGATAGATGGATAGATAGATAGATAGATAGATAGATAGATAGATAGATAGATAGATAGATAGATAGATAATAGATAGATAGATAGATAGATAGATAGATAGATAGATAGATAGATAGATAGATAGATAGATAGATAGATAGATAGATAGATAGATAGATAGATAGATAGATAGATAGATAATAGATAGATAGATAGATAGATAGATAGATAGATAGATAGATAGATAGATAATGTGCTGCTAGAGCTAGTATAGGCTTCCCTGTGCAGCCTCACCACCAAGAGCTCTGCATTGCTCTGGAGCAACTCCTTTTTAAAGCATACAAGGGAATAGCTCAATCTCTGTCCTAGGCATTGATTGAGAGGCTGTCAAAATGTTACTGGATTTGGAGATGTTATGTAAGATACAGGCTAAGCAGAAGAAGATGGAGCACTGGCTACTCCTCAAGTCTTCACAAACTTGGATAAGAAACTTCAGGCTTGAAAAGCACACACTAGCACCACCCTGTGCAAAACACAGGGGTGGGACTTCCAAAACATGCTGTGTTTCATAATCCCACCCCTCCTGCTGAGCTTCTCCCTGGGTGAAGGATTGGAAGCATCACAGAAGCTGCTCGCCCCAAGACACACTGCCAGGCAGCTTTCTTTTACAATTACCCCATACTAAACTACATTGTAAGATAATTATTTCATTAGCTGGAATGCATGTTGAGACAGAGCAATTTTTGCCCTTTCCTTTTCATCTCTAGTTAGGAAGAACATGGGAAGAGCCGCAGTGGGAGGAGAAAGCCTTTGAACACCCGTGTGTTTACTTCTCTCTAATAGCTCTGAATCCAGAGAAAGCTAGGGAGTTCACTGGCCAGAGTTAAATCATCAAAAGACCTGCCCAAGAAATTCACAAGCCTTACATGATTTATCTTATTCTGTCTGATAAAAGTGCAAGGAGAGTTAAATATACCGGCCTGCTTGACCAGCTGTGATCAGGCATAGCCGTTTCATTAATTCCAGGGGTCATTCATTATATCCCAACTTTGAAAGGCAGGTAGGTAATCACTCTGCTTTACCATCACTTAAAATAGAGAGAGTTATTCAAACATGCTGAAACATTCAATATAAGCAAGTCCAAGGCAATAGACAGGACAAGATTCAAATCTTTCAGAGAAATAGATTGCTGCTCTCTGATGAGTGGGCTGAAAGGTGTGGGATATTTCTAAAGCTAAACAAATGGAGCTGAAGAATACAGGCTTTGACTATAAAGACAGAAGTTCTGGCAGTGTGTTATCTATCATCTGCAAAACAAGACCCTGCAATAAATATGTGGTTTCTGAAAATGAAAGAATTTGCTCAGTGTGTGTGAGCTTCAAGAGAGACACTTGTCAGAGATTAAAGTCTTGATGTGTTTTGTCCAGAAAAGGGGTGCAGTGACACTTAGAGCAGGATCACAGAAAGAATTGAGGGCTTCTTGTAACAAGATGGGGCCCCCTTCAGTGTGCCCCCAGTGTGCCCTTCTGGGACATGCAGTGGTCTGGTTCAGCACCCAAATCCTACAGAGTGAGCTACATACACTGATAGTTAATTTTCAGTCATGCGCCTCTTCCACATGCACGTGAATCTCTTAAAATTAACTCCTACAGCTATTTCTTCCTCCTCTGGTTATTTTATTCTTATCACTATAAGGAACAATTGGCTCAGGGAGCATTGATCTGCAGCACTCATGCATGCATACGGAGGAGAGTTTTGATTGCTAATTGAAAAAGCATAAATCTGGCGAGCTGTGTAAGGTTTGCAGTGTAACAGGAAAACTTATCAAAGGAAAAGTATCAACTTGATAAATAGTAAATTTAGATTTCCTTTCTCCTCAGTTTATTAAAGCAACCATGACTGGTATGTAATCAGCAGAGGTGGCTGATACAGAGCTAAAAATTGAATCCAAACAAGAAAAGGTAAATAAAGGAAAAGTATCCTAGAATAGTTTAACCTTTAATATTCAATGATGTCATCTGGACAAATCATCTAGATTATCTTCAAATCAATGATCCCACAATTAAGTGCACAGTCACACAGCCTGAAGACTAAAATCAGTAAGATCTAGAGTGATTGATATCTGGGCTTGCTTGTTCCAGTGGTTATTGAAACACAGACTTATAGCTGGTGTTGCTGCTGCACATTGTGAGCAAAGCTCATTCTCAGGATAATGCCATGAGAAATGGATTGAATCCAATGATTAATTTGACCTATGTGTCACAGCATGCACATACTTGCACCTGCACACAAAGGCATAAAACCAAAATGTAGGCTATTTGATATGAAAGTAAAATAATCTGTGGTGGTGCTGCTTCAGAGAACAAGTGTATTTCACAGCATCACACCCTTCCCTTGGTTGTTTATTTATTTCATCCTGTACCTCACAGCCATTGCAAAGTGTGCACAACTGATGTCTTCCTTTAATCAAAATCAGAGGTGGTTTGCTTTAAAGAACAAAAACAAAGAGGAAAAGAAAGCAGAAGAAGAGGGAGAGGATGGATCCAAGGATCCTGCAGGTATGTGTGCCCCACCAAATGGGATTTCCACAGTTCATCCCACTGCCCTGCAATGGCCTCATCCCAGTCCATCAAGGTCAAACTTCCAGACAGCTGGCTTTCTTCTGAGTCTTGTACTGCAGCCTGCCACCCCTGGGCACCAGAAACACCAGACCTGTACTGCTTAGCTCGCACCAATTTCACTGCAACATAGTTAGTGAATTGTTTAAGCAAAGCTGAAGAAAATTAAGCGAGATAGATATAAAGTGTGACATTAATTTCTAGTACATTGATGTGAAGGAGCTACATTTAAAATAGATGTGGACTATAAAACATTATGTGACAGTAAATAAACATAAGTGACTGGGTTTGGAGGTTAAAATGAGGTTTTAAAATGAGGGATGCTATTCACACTGACATTTTGTTTCAGCAAAATTAATATGCTCATTCTCTTCCTAAAAATCCTATCACAGCCCTGAGAACTTTTTTCTGCCCTCCTGTGCTCCTGCTTGGCCCTGGAACAGTACAGCTCTGGGATCTCAGATCAAGCTTCTTGGAGAAGAGCCTTGTGACAGAGAGCAGTGAGGAGGTTTGTCAGGGTTTTTCCCACTTTGCTTCAGAGTTGATTTTAGCTTACTTCACCTTTAGTGAAACTTCCTGAGCTACTCTGCAAACATGCTTATAACTGGCTGTGTACCACACTCACTCTGACCCACAGACTGACCTCCCACCTGTACTTCAGCCCTGACCCATCATCATCACAATTGGCTGCCCTGCAGCTGCTGGGGCAGTGGAACAAGCTCTGTCTGGCAGGTCCTGCCCTGACAGTTCCTATGGGACCTGGCCCTTACTGCTCCTGGACAAATCCTGGCATCCAGCTTTATAATTGCTGAGGCAAAAAAGTCTGTACGTCTTGCTTTGAGCATTAGGACAACAACCACATGTGAGTATCATCACACTTTGGTCCATGTCTTTGCAGAACACTCAATTCCTTCTAGTAAAAATATTAGATTTAGACCCATTATTAAGGATGCTACACAAGCTTTCATCTTAGAAGAGAAATTTGCTTGCTGGCCACTATTCAGCATGTTTTTACCATCCTCTGTTGCTACAAAACATTCCCGATGCCCAAAAACTATTCCCAATGACAGTTCTCAGCTCTCAGTTTCTTCACAAGCACGTAGACAACTGAATGGAGAAGTGCAAAAACCCCAGAAATATCTTCCTAAGTCTTGCAAGCATCACACATTCTCCTGTTGCTTTTTACATCTTGATGTTCAGTTACCCAAACCAAAATCATGTTGCCATGCAGTCCGTGGACTTATTTTAATAAACTAGCAAGTGCTAAGGGCCAAAGGTAAGTTTGGGGTGACACTGGAAAAGCCATATAAAACTCTGCCCGGCAATTACATTTTCTTTTTGCTTAGCCTTAAGTTCCAGGGCAAATACTGCCTTCCAGCCAATGAGCACAATCTGGATTTGTCCCTGTTCACATCAACAGCAACCCTAAACATCTCACAGGAGTTTTGTCCCTACAGGCAGCATTAGGGCTGTAAGAAAGATGACAAAGTAGGGTTCTAGCTGGATTCCTGCTCACTCCACGTCTGTGTGGACATCACCACGCTCAGAAGAACAAGCATAATGTGATGGCACCTTTGCTGAAACAAGTAAGCCAGGGCAAGATGAAGTTGTGCTGTGGTTCCTCCCATTGATTTCCAAGAATGAGTACCGACCCCCAGGATTGATAACACCCATCCATGCTCATTACATTTGTGGTGCCTTTGCACCATGTTTGTGTACCTTTGTATATGAACTTACTGTGCATGTCCCTGCCTAATTAGCTGCCCACATGATTGTAGCATGGCTAGCTTGTCTTATTTCTCCTTTTTCTTCCAGTTTTGAGGCTCTTGTCCACTGCCTCCTATTCCAAATGAGATAGTAAATCCATAGGCTTGAAAAAGATTAGCTCTGCTGCACTTGATGCAACAGGGGATGTGGTCTGTCACCAGGGCAAGTCAGCACTTTCAAAATAGACAGTAATAAATAACAGATGAAAGTACAAATGGACCCAAATTTTCTTGTGATTCTGTGATTTCTACTATTAAAACTTTGAAATAAGACTCTTTGTCCTGTGAGCCGAGAGAAAAACATAAAATACCTGCATCTTTTCAATAGATTAATATTATTACTATAGCAAACTAGGGATTCATTAGGCCCCAGACCCTGTAAAAACCTTTGGGTTTGGTGAGTAACCCAGAAAATGCTTTCATGGTATCATATTTTCTGGCATTTCCTTCCAAAGTTAAGACACCACGTTTCAAAACCGTGGTGTCTTGTGATGGCCTGTTTGTTTTGGTTCCAAGGGATTGAGTTTCATCTTGTTCAGTACACAGTAGTTGTTCTCAGAGTGATGGTATCTTTTCTAAGTTGCCTCTAATTAAAGTTGCTTTATAATAATGCATGTTCTCCCAGTTAGGATGGAAGCACTGTTTACAGATTGTCTCTTTCACACAAATTTCCGCTCGGGTGCATTTCCTGCCTAGAGCTAATGAAAGAAAATCTTTGAGTAGAAATTAACTGGTAAAACTAAATTGTAATTAATTAAACAGCCCCATGGGAAGGCCAGAGTATGCTTATGCACTCTTGTTTCTCTTTATCAATTGCTTTTCACCTTTCATTTTTTTCCATTTGTACTCTCTTTGTAAGAAATTATTTTTATGACTCCTCTTCAAGATGTTGGTCCTTGCTAGAAAAATATTGAGGGCATGTTCAAAATAGTTTTTTAATGACAGAAGTATATGGTCATCTGTGTGAAGCCTTCTGCTATGCTCCCAGAGACACAAATGTAACCACCCTGAAAGAGGGGAGAAACAGTGGTTTTCATCTACCATTATGCCTCATGGATTTGGGACAACTCCAGAGTATGACACAAACAAGGAATAACCCACCCCATCCAAACTCTGCAGATCTTGCTTGCAGATTATCTAGAAAAACAGCAGCATCAGAGAACTCCCAAAGCTGAGAACATCATGAACACAGCCCTGCCTATCTCTGGCATGTCCTTGTTGTCAGGGCTTGAAAACGGATTGATACAAAACAGAATGCAATGGCCTGATTTGTTTCTCTGAAACATCTTCACTGACAGCCCATGATCGTCAGTGGAGCTGCTGGGGCTGCCCCTCTGCCAGAGCTGAGCTCCTCACCCTGCCTGTCAGCAGCTTCCAGAAGCATGACCTGGCCCACTCCAGGTGATGGGGACTTAGCTCCCCATAGCTTACAGTAGACTCTTAGATGGCCATATAGCAGAGAAAAGCCCATGTGTACTATTCAGTCCTACAGTTTTTCTTGTAATTTCCTGTGTGCACACCCACAGGGCAAGCCCTGTCATTTGAGGTAGAAATTACAGCAGGGCAGAAACAAGCCACCTAAGAAGTTTAATATGAACCTCTAGAAAATATTAAGATTTAATCATTTAAGATTAAGATTTTTCATTTAATGAAAGGGTGCAAGGTAGCACCATAAAAAAAGTAATTGTTGGAATAATTCATAGTAATTCTCAGGTTTAAACTTTCCAATGTCTTTATCCAGGCACCAGACTGGACAAAGATCTAGAGAAACATTATTATACCCTGGCAACAGGAGTCATGCCAGCGTGGAAGTGGACCTGATGATATGCAAGGTACTTTCTGTCTGATACCCATAATTCACTACAGAAAGTGGTAGGTATCAGCAAACACTGTCTGCTTCTTAACATATGGCAATGTTATTTCAAGAATATTGTTTTGCAACCTCTTGATTCTACTTCACAGGAACTTCACCCATGTCCTTAAAAGCTGAGAGAAAGAACCTGCCAATTACCATATGGACCTTGTAGAATTGCACAATCTTTCCAATCCTGAGGCCATTTATTATTAATGCCATTACTCCGAGGCTATCATATATTAACTGGGAAAGCAAATTGGCTGTCATGATCTAACCCCAGATAGGACTGAGCCCCACCAGACCACTCGCTCATTCCTCTGGTGGGATGGGGGAGAGAATCAGAAGAGTAAAAGTGAGAAAATGTGAGTTGAGATAAAGACAGTTTAATAGCTGCATGCATAAGCAAAGCAAAACAAGGAATTTATTCACCACTTCCTATGGGCTGGCAGGTGTTCAGCCACCTCCAGATAAACAGGGATCTATCATCTATAACTCTTACTTTGGAAGACAGATGACATAGCTTCCAAAGACCCCCTCCTCCATTTTCTTCTGCCAGCTGTATATGCTGACCATGATGCCATATGGCACAGAATACCCTGAGACCTGCTGGGGTTGCCTGTTCCACCTGTGTTCCCTCCTAACCCCTTGTGCACCCTCAGCCCACTCACTGGTGAGGTGGGAAGAGAAGCAAAAAAAATCCTTGATGCTGTGTAAGCCCTGCTCAGCAAGAGTGAAAACATCATTGTGTTATCAACAGTGTTTCCAGCACAAATCCACAACAGAGCTCCATGCTACCTACTGTGAAGAAAATTAACTCTATCTCAGCCAAAGCCAGCATATTAGCATATCACCTAGATGTGCTGGAGGCAATTTTCACACTGAAATGTCTTTCCATGTGTCATGTTCTTGTGTATCTGAAGATGGACAGAGCAATGACTTAAATCAATCACTTAAAGTGAATTTTCTTCTTCTAAAAGAGGATTCTAGGACATTCAGGCAAATGAAATGTGGGAGCAAACACAACATTACTGATTCAAACTGTGTATAGTATCCTATAATTGATACATTATCATAAGAAGCCCCCAGAAAAGAGGAAAAATTTTTGTAATCCATTAGTTTTCATGTCCCTGTGAAAACAACCTGTTTCTCTCTGGGCAGAACCCTGGCTTCTCCGACTCTTCTTTTCAATACCACCACTGTGAGATTGACACAGAGCATTTAGTTTAATATTTCTTCTAGAACTTCCAAAGTTCTGTTTCTAAGGACACAATTGTGGGAACACTCTGTTAAGTCCTTCCACCTTTTATTCTATAAATTCTCTCTCTTATGCCTTGAAATAAAATTATACCTGCACTTCTGCAACATCTTCTCCTTGAGGATGGCACAGTGATAATTGATTAATGTTAAGGAGTTATGCTTTTAGTAGCACAGTAGTACAGGTATGAGAACAAGGCTGTGTAGGGACTAAATATCTTCCACTACCTCGAGAGTTGGGTCAGGGCTGACAGAACAGCCAAAACTGTGAATCCCATCCTAGCACTCTACAACATGTACTCTTTACATTTGTTTTAAAGTGTCTGCTGCATAGTGAGAGTTGGGCTGAAGACCAAGATAATAATTTCACTGATTTCAGTGGGTCTTGGGTCAACCTCTAAAATTGATTGGGTGTTTCAGCATGGATTATACCTGCCATATATATATAGTGTACTTGGTGTTTTCAAAAGTATGTGCTAGAGAACATTCTTTTTAGGTATTTGGCTCACAGAAAACATGGTTTGAGAGGTTTATCCCCTTTAATAAAGGTATTTCTCTATAATTTTTGTGATAAATGACATTTCATATCTTTCCTTGGAATGAAACTCTTTTCTATTTGCATTTATTTAAACAATTCCTCCTCACAAATTACTCACAGATAAAAACCCTTATAAGTACAAGTACAGCAAGAAGCTGTATCACACTGAACAAATTATAGTACAGCAAACCCCCTCCCAACTGTTCAGAACTTTCGCAGATGAAAACAGTGTTTCATGCAGTACAGAAATTCAGGGCAACAATCCAAAAGGTTCATCAGTGGCCACAGGACATATAGGTATATTTATGTTTTATGTAGATATATATAAAACCACCTCTTTAACTAAGAAGCAGTCAGGAAAGTTAGTCATCTGATGTTCACATCTGTCTGCGCTTGTACACAACAAGCCAAAGGAACAAGCAAGGGCTTCTTTTCTGAGTCAACCCTTAATACAAGGTGTGTCCTGAGCACATCCTTAGAAAGCTGCACTATCAGAGAACCCATAGTGACACTTACTGTTCAACACTGTGGACTTGGGAAGGATGCCATACAGCCATTGGGTACAAAAATTTATCCAGGAGGTTTCTGAACAGCCCTTTCCTTCCTGGCCAAATACCTCTGTCTCAAAGAAAGCAAGAAGGGCTACCTGGCTCTCCTACTCACTTGACTCTTTCTCTTTCCTTCTCCTGCACTGCCATGTTCCCCTCACACAGAACAAAACCATAATGAAAGGAAAGAAAAATCTCCCTTCCTGACATCCAAGGAGGGAGCCTATGCTGGCTGGAAAAAAGGAAAGCTCGCCCATTCCCTATCATGGCCTGGCATGGCTCAGAAGAGGGTGCTGGCACAAAGGATTACTTGCTGCCTCTATCTAGCAAATCACCAGTACACATTCCCACTTTCTTGCAGTTTCACACAGTCTTCTGACCTCACCATGTCACAGAATGGTTTCTCACCCCTGGGGTGACAGCCCTCTGAGAGAAGGATGATGTGCCCTCTGATGATGTGGCATGAGCACAAGTCTCTGCATGGAGCAACAAGCCCCAGGATCCAAGGGGCCATCTCCATAACATACCTGTGCTGAGATTTGTGTTGTCTATTTCAAAATCCAAGGTGTTCCCTCATCCCTGATGGCTTTCAGTGTCAAAAACTGTAACACTGAACAAGAATTATTTGCGGAGCTTTCAATTATGCAACAAATGAGAATGTTGTTTCAAAAGTTTTCATGCACTGACCTAGCTCTACTCCCACTGCAGTCAATGGCAGAGCTCCAATTGACACCAGCAGGAGTAGAATTAGAGTGGTGGGAAATTGTTTTGAGACTCAGATGGAAAAAAAATCTCTGAACCACATCTGCTTTCTCTTTTCACTCTCTCTTCATACATCCACACCCTTCTCTTGGTCTCCCTAGCTGTGGTGAAATGATGCACTAATTGGCTCTGCTTGGACAAGACCACACAGAGGAAGTGATGTTGCCATAATATAATCTAATCAAAATAATTCTCAGGTCTGAGTGAGCACTTAAATAAAATCACAGAGCAGTCCTTGACAGCTCATGGTTGCTGTAAAATGACTGAAAGTTATGGGTAATTTCAATCCAAGCTCAGTTCCGAGCTTGTTTGCCTTTCTACCACATATCTTTTAAATCCTAATTATATGCAATCAACAGTATAAGCAACATGATTCTTCTTGTAGTTGATAAATTCCTGGGTACATTTTGCATGCTTTCAGATAAGTACACAAGAACAAATACATAAGCTCTTTCTACCTGAGAGAGGTTTACATCAGGTAATTACAACTTAGCTCAATTAAAAACGTTCTTGAAAGAAGTACAGCGTCTTTTAGATCCACAAAGCTAATTTAAGGAGCCAGTGGGTATGATTAGGTCAGAGAACAATGAAAGCTGGTTGGGAATTAAAATGAAGGTCACAGATGAGTGACTTTATTTTTGGTTGGACTTTCCCAGCAGGGTGTTGCTTCATTACATCAAAATAATAATCCTTCTGGGTGCAGAATAAGGCAGATCAGCCCTTTTGCAAAGTGACCAGAAAGGCTGTGTTATGACTGCATCATCCACATGTAGCCTCTTAAAACATGGCATGATATTTGGGGTTTCTGAGCATCCGCCCTTCTAATCCACTCCACTCTTTGGGAGGGTCCAATACACCAGAGAGAAGATGACTTTATTTGAAGGATTAGCTAGACTGACAGGGTTGAAGACACAGGCAGACTTTGTGCCTCCCATACCAGTGGATCCAAAAACCTGCCATGGTGCTGATTGTCCTTCTCATGTCTCTCTGGCTGCAGTAGCTGCTCCTGCAGGAAAGGTGAGCCAGGACCAGATGTAAGCCTTGCATGGACCATGTCCTCACCCACAGGAACTGTTCCCCAGGGCTGAACACAGGGGCAGGCTGGCAACAGACCCCATGGGCAGACCCAGACATGGTGAGAGTATCAGCCAGTCCAGGGTCCAGCCAGAGAGCTCAGCCAGAGGCAGCAGGAAACAGGCCAGAGATACTCCCTTTCTTTTACTGTCAAGCAGTTCAGAGGATATCACCCAGAGCTCATAGTGACATTGTGATCCAGACTCAAAAGAACATGATTTGATTATAATTAACAAGTCAATGCTGCATATCTGCTGGAAGAAGTTTCATTTCTTGGGTGGTTGAAGGTGCAGGTTAAAAGATAAATTTCAGCCAACTCTCAGGATGTTATCCTGCTCCTTACAAGCTGCTTTTCACAGTCATGGGTAAAAATTAGTAAGTGCTACCAACTCCAATGCTCTTTCATTGCTCTTGACAAATGAATTTTGGTCATAATAATCATAATTAACCCTCTACTTGTACAACAGTATTTTGCACCTTGTAAATTGGATGAAGACATGAACAGACTGTCATAGCACCCTTGTCTGTCAAGTATTGTGATCCTGATTCTACAGATAAAGAAACAGCACATTTAGCCCAGCAGACTTTAGACAGTGAAACAGACTTGACCTTGTTAACCACATATGGGCCTTGTCTGCATTAGGCTCATGCAACAGTGAAAGAATTCAGGAAGGATATATGTAAGGAAACCAGTTATTGTACCATTTTTGTAATATGGACTTTTGAAAAGACAGCCTCAACTATTCACCTATAAAAGAGAATATAATCACGTCTGACTGCCCTGAGAATCACATGAGTACAAAGTGCAAGGTTTGTGAGCTCAGTTCTATCCTCATATTCCAGACAGTTCTTACTGATTCTTTTCCAATATGCTGAAAACTCATCTGGTTTTTAAGATTTTTTTTTTTTTTTTAAATAAAGGTAAAGAATTAATAAGTGATGAAGTTGCATCATGGGACAATGCACAAAATATGTACCTGTCATAAACTAATAGTGTAATTTTTAAAATCACGTATATTTGAACATATTATGAATAGAATGTATGACCATGTTGAAAACAAATGCAACTGATATTTTGAGCATAATTCTACTCAGATTTCTATTCAGATGAAACTTCTGCTGTTTATGAAGCTTGAAAAATAAAAATTTAAGGAGTGTATGTTATGAAAGTCTGGTTCTCATTTCTATGTCAGTTTTTCCACATTAATCAATTGCCCAGACTTGTTTCCATTGTACTCCTTTGGAGGATTCTTCCAATTCTAGGCCTGTCTTCACTTCTGATTAGCACATATATGACAGAAATAGCTGACTTCTTTTTAAATATCCCATTTCAAGCTGAGGAACATAACTGTAGGGTTTGAAAAAGATTGTCCGGAAAGCTGATGCATTTCTTGGTTTGTTTAAGAAAATCCGTAGGTTCACTGTGCAGAAACAGCTGCAGAAAACCTATTTAATTTCTTCAGGAGTGTTGAACCTGTTTCTCCCAGACTGGGCCAAAGAAGTTCACAAAAACATTCCTGGGTGCTTCCCACTCCGGCTATAGCACCGTGGGAAGGTGAGACATATTCATGGATTAATGGATCCGGGAAGTAACTCAAGTACCCTGGTCCTACCATGTCATCCTCAATTTGTTACTCATTATAAATTGCCCCTAAAACAGAGAAAGAAGCTGAACTGAAGTATCTGGTCCTATGCCCATCTACCAGAGAGTATTTCTACTGCTCAGTCATGACTAGATGTGCGTGTCAGGAAGATGAAATCACCATGGCATTAACTCACCCATGAAACTTTGGGACTGTGGGATTAAGCAAATAATAAACTTTACTCAGCCACTGAAAAAATCAGTAGGTAATAGTGCAAATGTTTAATATTACCACAGATGTAGCATCTGCCAAAAGCATTTTTACACAAATATAAATACACTAATTTAAAGTTCACTTTATAGCAGTTCAATAGCCATGAGATTGTGATACACTGAATGGTGCATTGGCCAGGAGGAAACTCTACAGGCCTTTTAGTCGACCACTGAAAGTGCTTGAGGGAGAGGTTCTCAATTTCTTGCCATTTCTGGGGTTGTAACCAGGCTCAAGCAACCCCTGCAGTTAGCAGAGACAATGAACAGTTCCATGTAACCCTAATGTGATCATTTAGGTCGTGCCCAGAGGAGTCAGTCATGATCACTGGTTCCCTAAGGTAGCTCTGTTACAGGTGTGCACTACACATGAGCCCTTTCCACACAGATCTTCTTTGCTAAGAAATACATCTGCGACACTTTATTACCCTTCTTTCAAATAAATGTCCCTAACACTGCTCTACTGTCACTGTGTTTTCTTACCTCAGTGGTCTCCATGTGTATACATTCAGATAATTCTGCATGGATCAGGGCCTTTTCTGTGGACCATTGACATACTCTTTAATCCTCTTTCAGGAATGATGGGGAATTTGAACAGCACCTGAAATTTGTGTAGTTACACAATAAAGTGAAAAATGTCACCCAAAAGAAATTAGCTACTGTTATTTATGCAGTTTATTCAATTAACCAATTTATTCTAAATATGTATGTAGCATGCTTTATCTATGCAGATAGATAGGAATTTTACATGTGGTTTCAGTTATTTTAAATACTAGTTTTGTTTTCTGCATTTGCAATTCAGTTGCTTAGTAAGCCAGAAAAGTTCTCATTTTTGTAGTAGACTTGTTAGTATTACTGGAACATGTCTTTTGTGACCTTGATCTTCCCTGTATAGATATATTTTGATTAGTGTGATGGCACTTCCTTGTCTAATTTTCACAGATATTTTACCTTTTCAGTCTTCCTTTTTTTTCTTTTTTCTCTATCTGTGGCTTACTATCAGTGTGAAAAAAAATAAAGTATTTGCATGACATCAATCTAAGCTACAGTTCTCACTTATGAACAGGTAGTCCATTCCATCTGAGTGCAACTTCTCTCTGACTCCTTCAGTGACAACTTGATAGATAAGTTCCATTACTGAATTTGGGGTTTCTTTCATGACCACTCACTACCAGCACCATCCTAATATCACCAGAACAAATAGGACAACACTCTTTTTTCAAGGAGTAATATATTCTGGTTAGAAATATAATGGCTATAATCATAAAAGTGTTTCCACCCCCAGCAGCCTCTTAGGCAGCGGTTAGCTCATTTTCATTTCTTTCAAAGGTGATTTTCCCTTCAATAAGCTTCCTTTTTTTCACTCTCATCCTGGTATAAATCCTTGTGGTTCAACCAGGAATCATAAATCTTTGTTATCTCAGGCACTTCTCTTTCTGCTTTCATCAAGTATTTATTTGTATGGTAATACTTCAATATTTTAAACCACTGCTAAGCAATTTATCATAATAAATGGCATTTCTTTTTTTATGTCCCTGTTCTTGTACCATATCCCAGCTTGCTTGTTTAGATTATAAACTCTTAGATATTGCACCCAGAATTTCCAAGAGGGATTGGTTATTTTTGTAGTTTTCACCCTGAAGAGGGCTCAGTCTAGAGGTTCACAATGAGGTATAGCACAGCCCTGTCATAGTAGGCTGTGTGAAATGCTGTTGTCAGTAACTGTCAGGGACAGATTCTTCCCAAAATTAACCAACATTACTGAACTCTTTCTTCCCCATTTGAAGTATTTAATGAGGAATTTCCCAACCTGGGACCGCTAACAGCGATTCTCCCTTGATCACAAAGGAAGGGAAGCACAGGGAGATCTTTAGAAAACATGAGGGGTTCATGATCATGGAAAAACCAGAGCAATGACCTACCTGCAGCAGGAACTAACAAAATGGGTGTTTTGCTTCACCTTCCTCTGCATCTGCAGCCACTTTGTCAAAAAAGCTCCCTGCTGCCCACCAGCACAAGCACCTCACACAGACAAATATGCCTCTATCACATAATTTTCCCTATCTATTACATCTTTCCACAGTCTATCATCAGTGGGTAGCACTTTCCCAGACCCTAAAAGGGCACCTTGGCAGGGCCCTGCTCAGTCTCTGGAGAGGACTCCAGTCCTAGTCTTCAACTCCACCTCTTAGTTTAGGTATAGATACTTCAGCTTAATGGGTAACATTAGTAGGAAGAGGCTGGCAAGAGCTGATTCACCACTGCTGCTAACCTGTGCCGTTCTGCAGGCTCCACTTGTCCCCAGAGTACGGGTCTATATCAGCATTCAAAGCCGTGGCTGAGGTGACATCTTCTCAGACAAGTGCCTTGCTCTGGGTGCAACCATCCTGGCTCTGATGGCTGAACTCATCTATGGGCTTTGTAACTTTTTTAGCCAAATATATGGGCCTGGCAAAGCATGACTGGGAAGAGCCAGAGCAAGAACTGGAGTAACCAGGGAGTACAGTCATGAGACACAGTTTGACATGACAGTGGAACAGTTATACCTCTCCCATGGATATGGGCTTTGGGGAACAAAGAAATCCTTCAGGAAAGTGCTTGAACCCAGTAGTGATACCTTCTGTCTTGCTTGAGAGCCCTTTTTTTCACCACTAATTGTTGTTGGTCAATCATTTCAACACTGAGGGAACAGTTCCAGCTGGATCCATCTGCATGGTGATAAGAACTCAGGAGAGCATCTCTACACGCATCTCCTTGGTCCTTACCTACATTTCTTCTCTGTCCTCAGATGGGACAGGGTGATCTCTCCCTTCAGGAGCTGCAGGCCTCAGGGCTTACCTATTAGCATGTTTTTTCTCTGCTTTAGCACAAGAGTTTGTTTGTCATATAATAAAGATGGAGCTGATTAAAGCATGTCTGGGCCTGGACTAGTACGTCACCACAGCCCTTTGGAACTGGCAGCATTAGACAATCCTCCACACCCCAGGTGAATCTTCTCTTACTGGCACAGCTGTACTTACCTTGCTATGCACTGCACTGACATGAATCATAAATCACTTTTTGGGTAGACATGCTGAGGTACTGCACAATTGCAGAAAGAGACTGCTCCTCTTGGGCCAGATTTTCCCTGGTGAGCAGCTCTGGTGGCTCCTGCTGCTAGAAGAGAAAGCAGAATGTGTCAGCCCTGCTCTGCTGCAGCAGGGGATGCTGAGCAAGAAACTGCACTGCTGTTGATTGCGTACTGTGTGAGGAGAGGCCATTTGGACAGCCATGTCCTGTCCCTTCCTGCAGGACGGATTTGATCCTGAAAATTCAGTACATCCTGAAGTTGTTAGAGATCAGATTTCAGCCCTGTGGCACTTGATCATAGAATCACAGGATACCAGGTTGGAAGGGACCCCAAGGCCCCGAGCAGGAGCCAGTGTGCAACCCTTTAAGACAATTCAGGAAACTACGGCTGCTCGCTGGCAAACGCCAACGTGGTTAACCCGTCACCAGTAGCTGTTCACACTCCAGGGAATGGAAAGAGCCCACACACCCACATATGGCTTGTGTCTCCCTAGGAGTCTCCAGTAGAAAGCAAAGACCATCTCTTCTGGATGTAAAAAAGCAGCAAAGGCCTTAGATGCCTGGAGGGAGTAGATGAACAGCCACAGTGGGACTGAGACTGTCCCCACCTGCTGATTTGTGAAGGATTTACAAAGGACCTGTAACCACCCCTGCAGAGCATGTGGCAGGTCTCCTGTGCCCGGGACCTGTAAATATCAGCTCTGGATCATAAATGGTGCTAGTCCCTGCCTCTGTCTTCACTGAAGTAAGGCAAGGATATAAACGATTCTGGAGAGCAGGAACTTGATCCTGCTGACTGTGAGGATGGGTGGGATGGCCACCATACAATTTCCCTCTCCTTGTAGCAGAGTTCTTGTCAGGCAGAGAAATGCTGACAGGTACTTCTGAGACTCAAACCTTCTCTCTCAAAGGGCCAAAAGAGCTCAATGGCTCCTCTGTGGGCTAAGGGTCTGAAGACAGTGCTGCTCCTCATCCTTCCTGAGCCGCTAGACCACACAGCCACAGGATCTCTTGTTTATTTTAAGGGGGTGGAGGAAGCTAACCAGCCTACAGCAGTAGTCAGGGGCTAATGTTTCCAGATCCAGAGACACCGTGCTTGAAGGCCAGCCTTGGAGAGTCATTACATGAAAATTTCAGTATTTCAGGACACTACAGGTTACAAATGCCAACACTTTTCTCTGTCATTCAAAATCACAGTGATTTCAAGGTGAAAATAACTGAGGCCTATTGATTATTCCCTGAACATCCAACACCTCTTTAGAGACACTGTGATTCCCTCCTGTAAATGATCAGTAAAGCCTGGGATGCAAAGACCTGCATAGATCTTCATAAGCCCAGACATTTATATGTACAGAATAGTTGTTAAAAATTCCAACACCATGGGTTTCCAGAAACAGGGAAATGATTGCAATCACTGAAAGAAAAGAAGATGCAAGTGTCCTTCCAAAAATCTTATATTAGTTAAATTTGCTCTTTATTGATTTATTCATTTGACTCATAAAGATAGAATTAATGAAACTTTTTTTTACAAGAAATATTTTAAACAGTTTTAAAAATTTATCTTTCTTCTCTCAGATCCCTCCCTGACATAAATATTACATTCATAAATCTAGCCTGTGATAAAATTCTCTCCTAATTTATAGGATCGAGTCCCCAGAAGAAACAATTGCCTGTGAAGTTTTGCCAACTCTCCAGCTAAGCCTGGTACTGGGAGTGTTGCACTCCACTTCTTGTGGATTGCTCCACTCCTAAATGAGTTTTAAAGTGTTGTGCCTCTGGTGGTTTTTCATGAGCCTTCCTCAGGCACAGCTTTCATAGGGTTTCATAAAAAAAAAATAAGAAAAGGGCATTTAGTGCTGCTAATGTAGAGGCAACTTGCCAGCCTCTAAAGAGAGGCATTTCACATAACATCCTGTCCTATTTAAACAGACTCTTTATCACCTTGATATTGACAGCAAACAAAATGGTGTATGATGGGAATAATTTTTAACAAGCTGCCCTTACCAGTGAGTTTGATTCAAACCCACAATTCTTCAGCACTTGTACTACTGACAAGCCTGAAATCTGAACCAGGAGACCCATAAATATTGTAAGATAATTCCAAGATCCAAAGATCTTGGGCAGGACAGACTGGGATTGAGATCCATCACACACAATGTATAAATCCTGCATTCCAGTTTCCTCAGAAGACAGGCTACTTCCCAGCTTGCCTTGCTCATTTCAATTTCCTGTTATTCAAAAATTATTTTAAAAAATACAGAGTTCTTACTGTCAAATCATGAATAAATAGTATAACTTCTTCTGCCCTCCAAGAAATCTTTTCCCTGTATATAATCTGACTAAAGAGCATTGACTTATTATGGAAGAAAAATGTACTGAGAATTTATAGTCAATTTGAGCCTGATCATTACCTATAAATATCTTTGGACATGATTGTTTCCTATATTACACAGTCCCAGCAGTTCAGCCAAGGTTTCAAGTAGCCTGGCTGATAAGGCTACTTCGGTTTTCAGATCCAATATTTTTTAGTTTTCTTCTTCCTTTTTCCCCTCAATTTTATACTATCCATGTCTAGTCCCTAACCAGGATGCAGAATAAAGTTTACTGAAGGCCAGATATCCATTTACACATCTGCAGACTCATCCCCATTCCCCTTCAAACCTCCCAGCTCACCTGAAATGCTGTCTTTTGGTAACTAGAAGCTTCCAAATTTCCAAAGACCTTTTCTTCAGACATATCTCCATCCTCTCAAAACGTCCTGATTGATGCTGTCTGAAATGCAGACATTTCTTACATTGTTTCCCCACATGGTCATTGAGTTGAAAAGGATGGAAAGAAATCCTGGAAAGCCTGCAGCTGGATTTTCCAGCTTTAATGGAAGAGAATAATTCATAGAGCAGAAATGAACCAGCAGGAGTGCATATGGTTGGTGTCCACCACCAGCCTGGTGCAAGGCTCACCTGCACAAGAGTGCAGCTGGTGCAGCCCACCTTCTACTCTGCATCTAGATAATCAAATTAAGGATAGCAGGAACATCTCTAGGGTCCTCCTGAGTTCCTGTGTGTACACATAACCATTGATCTGGGATAAAAAATAACCACTAGTATGGGGTATAAAAATATAATCTCTCATATTACCCTTAAAATCTTTAAGGCAACTTTATATGTGTCAAATATATCACATATAAGACCAACCAAAGAACAAAAGTTAATTATCAAATTATTAAAAACCCTACCTATTTTCTAATCTGATAGCTCTTCAGTAATGGATAAGATGACGTTCCTCAGGTCAGATTTTTTTCATCGCTGAACCAAACAGTACCAAAACCCCTGCTGATTCCATCTGAAAGCACAGTGTACTCACGTGGCCTGTGAGTAAAGCTACACCACAGGCCTCAAACCTCCAGCATTATCAAGCCCTGCACCTCTGTTGCAAATCTCAGTATATTTAGGAAAGAAAGATAAAGCACTTAGACACATATAAACAGAAAAGGAGACCAGCTTTTGTTTAAAAGATTAAACAGAAACATAAACTTGTCTCTCCAGCTTGCAGAAGAAAGTTTGAAAGGTTAAGACTCCAAACTGGTTGACAACAATTGTAAAACATCCTGTTCTTCAGGTGTCTTGATTTTTAGCTTTGTCTCACTAAGAGTCCACACATAGAACTGCAAAACTATGTTCCTAAAGAATATGTGGCAGGCACTGGGTGAATGGTTTTTCCTATAAAAAGCTGAATTTAGAAGCATGGCAAGAGTCCTCTAATCACTGCTACCCCATTTAGTTTATGAGTGGTGGCCAAGCACTCCGGCCATGCAGAGCAGACTTTGGGAGGGTTTGGATGTTAGTACTAATTACACAACATATCTGGATTCAGTCAGCCTGTGTTCTTTATTCAGGAGTGATATTAATTCCCTAAGATCCCACAGCCTTTATAAAATATCAAGAACTTAGGGGCTGGAATACTGTTTCTATTAACTTTTTTTGTCCAGTCTAATTTTTATTGCCCTTTTACACCACTTTGGCACTAAATATCCTCCTAAAGGCTTTTGATACCTCCCCTGAAAGTGCAAAGTAGTCTGGCTGTAAATGAGAATGAGGTCCAGCCAGTCCAAACAGAAATGCAAAAAGAAACCAAATACTTTTAAGGTTTAATCACCTTCAGCATAAATCTACCCCATACAGAAGCAATAACAGCATGTTTCCAGCCATCCAATGCTGGATTGTTTCTCCAATTGTCCCCTTTAATTAGCCTTTCTGTCCCCTGGTGCTCTTGTTTTATTACTTCAGTTGTAAACAGGACATTATTCAAGACTGTTTCAGGCTAATTGCACTACAAATATTAAGAGCCTGGTTGTTAAGTGGTCATAAATGAGACTTCGTAACTACTGAATGGTTAATAAAAATAATGAAATGCAATTGTTCCATGTAAATACAACTAAGCAGCGTAGTATTTTATAATGATGACTATTTAATTGGAATTTAGGTTCAGTGATTTTAGATTTCTGACAATATCAATGTCTTAATAGCAACTGGTCTTTGAAAGCTAATTCTCTATTTTTCCTCCTTCCCAAGGGATTCTGTGCTGCGTTCAAACCCAGACACACAAACTGAATGTGCCTAGACCATGAGTTGCCTTGAGAAACTCAGTCTTGGCTCCTCAACATAAGCAACTTTCTTAGATATTGGTGGGGCCCAGAGGCAATGGGCACCTACAGAATCTGTGGGCTCTGTAGTTTCTTAGAATTTCTAAAAAGGACTAAGTCTGCACTGTGATGTAGAAATAGTTCCTGGTCTTCTGGCAGGGCCAAACATGGATGAGACCCAGTCCTCCAGAGAAAATTTTGAGTAACTTCTGGAGTAAAGAAGAAATCCTAAATCTGAGCAGGATTACTTCAGTCATTAATTCAGGACTCCTGTGAGTTCCTGTGAGAGATAGTCCAATGTGTTGTCAAGGTGCAGGTGTGGCCAGGTTTGTTCAGCCCAGCTCCATCAACTGTCATCCCACCATTCTCTGCAATTCTGTGACATGACCAACACAGGCTACGATATTCCTAGGGGAATTTGGTGTGTTACGCAGTAAAGCAGTGGAGGGTAGAGAGGCAGCTGTGTCACAGATGTTCTAGACAGAAAAATAAACATCCAGAGCCACAGAGCAATAAGGGTGCTGTGGTTTGCAAAGTTCCCTAGCATGTGCTCTAAGGAAAAATGTGAATGTCAGCAAGGGGATAATGCAAGCAGTAAGATACACATTTCAGTGACTATCACTAGTGAAAACGGTCCTCAGGTTATCCTGCCTTAGAACAAATTAGTTGACAACTAATTAGGTAGTGACAGCTCTTGAGCCCATAATCCTTGTCAAATTGTAGCAAGTGAGGAGTGAGGACACGTCCCACAAGTCATTATACAAACAAACAATTTAACATGTTGTTCTATTGTATTTAACCCAATGCTGTTACAAGCAGAATATTTCAGTGAGCAAACCCAAGCATTTTAAATCGGAAACAAGATAGCTCAAAGGGTTAGATAAATCCCCAATATAAACATTTCTATTGGTGGCTTCATTTGTGGGGTGACTTCTTGTAATGCTGACTAATTAGTTCATAAATTTTGTTGTGGGTTCTTTTTCTTATCTTATCTAAATTTTGCTAGCAAAATCCAAACAATCATTCAGCTCCTAATGTCATCAAGTAGTTGCTACAAGAAGCTCTGACCTTTTAAACTCCATAATCCTTAGGGGAACAGCAAACTCTTCTGCTCCACTAGCTAAGAAGGCCACTTTTCAGAAATTAGAGTTGTATTGAATGGTGTAAAAATCACAGTCTCAGCTTTCAGTTACTGTTCCCATTGATTCCTGTATTAGGTAGGATATAAGCGCTACAGGAAAGAATACGACCAACTCCTTCTTCCTGGAGGAAGTTTACTTGACACTTGGCCTAATATGAGTATTCAGCATGGTGCAGATTTAATCCCATTCCCACAAATTACAGCAAAGTGAAAGAAAATGTGATCATGAAGCCCAAAAATACACGAGTTACATTGCTTTCAGGACTTCTTAAATAATCACAGAGCAATGCTTCACACAGCTATCCTCACAAATCCTTCCAAAAAGTGGAACTGTCACACAGAAAGAGACAGAGCATCTGATCACTAGAGCTTCCTGACTTTCATGATTTTCCACAGGAGCAAAATGAAACACCTCTGGTCATCTGTGTCCTAGTGATTTGATTGCATGAGGAGGCCATGTCAGGAGCAGGAAATACGGCCACTCCAGTGCCAAGTTAATCACATACCCACTGGACTGCCTTTCCTTACCCAGAGCTTGCATTAAATTCAGGCTTTGGTGTTGCTGTTGCAAATACATTTAATAACTTTGAATGAATTAATAAAGAACAGGATCTCCTGTGGAGTTCTAGTCTCTAATTAAGTGGTGGCAGGGGAAGCGCATGGTGGAATAAGAAATAATTGAAACAAGGAACCTTTCTTTTTTATCAAGCTATTTAGCATTTTGGCATCCTTCCAGCTACATTTCCTATAATTGGAAACATTAAATTGCCTGATTTAAATCTGCAACCCCCCTGCTTAAGCACACACTCCCACTGAAGGCTATGGCACTGCTCTAACTAGTCAGGCTCTAGCTGGAGAGCAAGTTGTGAGGATACAATGCTGTTATGCTCGATGAAAGAGCTAGGTGAGGGTTTTTTTAAGAGAACAGTTTCCTGAAGAATACTGTTTCAGTAATAGCCATATATAATGAATGTAAACAAAAAAAAATATTGAAAATTTTATCTTGACATTTTAATTTCAAGAGCACAAAAACGTAATATTTCGTACAGTCTGTACAAAGTATTTTCTTTTTTAACCTTTAACCTCCAAATCTAACCACTATACAAAATGTTTTATTTAGGAGTGAAAGAAATGTGTTGGTAATTTCTGGATAATTTCTTTTTGCTTCCATTTAAGCATTTAAGTTCACAAAGAAAAATAACACATTTTGTTTCAGGTAAATAAAACTTTCTGTTGTTGTTTGGATTGGTTTTGGTTTTTTTTTTGTTTAGTCAGGTCAGACAAACAAAAAAGTCAATTACTACACAGCTCTAAACCTGATGCTAATAAGAAACCCCTCTACTAATGCTCCAGGTGCAGTAATGTGCTGACAGATATTGTGTAAACAGGGTGCTGTTGTATGTGAGGGGATGTCTCCAGTGTCCATTCAGCCACTGATTTCTTTATCTGTATTATGGTCCTTATGCCTTCAACTCACATTCCAGGGTTTGTGTCATCTACCACAATTCCTTCTTCTTTCTCTTCTCTTGGGGTAACAACACCTGGTAAACACCAGCACAGGGTAAAACCCTGTCCTCTCAACAAATTTCACCCCTGTGCCTCTCACAGACTGATCTGTAGCACAAGTTCATGGAGTGAGTCAGGATCAGACATCAGAATTATCACCAGGAGATGTGGGGAAAAATGTCTGAGAAAGGAGCCAAAGCTGTAAAACAAGGATAGTTAACAGTAATGGAGACAGGCTATAAATGCCAGCCACATGCAGAGCAAGAAAGTGCTCAGGGAAGTGTTTGTAAGTAAATATGGAAAGATGAGTGGGAAGAGTGAGGACAGCAGCAGCAAGAAAGGCATGCACCCTTACAGACAGATGGCCATAGCTTTGGTTTGGAGTGAATCTCAAGATGGATGTTCCCTGCACTGAAAGGGATGAAGAAGAGTCCCAGCAGAGAACCATGCATTTTATGTCTCTCCAGACTATCCCAGAGGTTGTGACCTCACCGGCACATCACAAATTATGCTTATTTAATGACATTTTCACAGGGAAGTGAACAGGTATCCCTGTGACTGTGCATAGCAAGAAGCTGGTTTTTCAAGGACTGTATCGAGGACTATATTATTTGTCCAAAAATTTGGGCTCAGTGTCCATGGCATGTCACTAGATTTTAACACTGCCAAGGCATGTAAAAGTATCTTTTAACGATTACAGATCATACCTAAAACAACAAATAGTAGAAATCCCAAAATCTCCTATATTTCTTACGAGATGAGGAAGAAGTCTGTGAAGGAAGCACTGAGAGAAGAGATCTGGGCTTCTGTACATGAGCTAATTAGATCAGATTTAGGTCTTTAATCTAAACCAAATTTGCAGTAAAGTAAAATCACTATTTTCATATAGAAGATAAATTCAGGCTGAAGTCTCTGCCACTAAAAAAATAGTAAAAAAAAGGTGAAAATACTGCTGGCTTAAAAAAAGGAGGTTAAAAGTTGCTCTGTGGTTCTATGTACTAATCAACTTTGGGTATGAGTTTCTCCAAGACTTATTTTGTTTCCTTTTATACATACATTTGTGGGGTATCTCACTAGATTGCTTTCTGAAGTTCTCTTCTAACCCTGATGATTTGCTGTTGGAGATAATAAAAATAATAACCCAGGAATACCTTCAGAATTTCTATCTTAGCCCTCCATCTCATCCCAGAAAAGATATGGTTAGTCTGCTCCTTTCTCATTTCTCAGCAGCCCAGATTCATGGGTTACTCCTGACTTGTGCATCAGCTGTTCTTCCCTTGGTACCTCTGAGAAGGGTGCTGCCTTCCACATGTCTTGGAAGGAAAGGACTACTGCTTGGAGATATTCCAGTCCTGAGGGACCCTTCCAGCTGTGCTTTTGAGTGTTTCTGGGAAGAAACATTTAATAGGTTCATACCACTGCAACATGCTACCACCAGGTAACCACTAATTCATTAGATTTGCTAAAAGCAAAATTGATGGTTCCTGGAGATACAGCTGCTGATTTTGCAAAATCCCAACTCCCCACTGGAGAGTGAGGGCATCACCAGGTATGCAGCATGGGCACAAAACTCCCCTATCTCAGTATTTCATTTGTTACATGAGCAGTCTCCTTCTATGTGAGATTTTTAACGTGCACCATTGAGTTTCTGCAATATTTAGAAATAGCTCTTATGAAACTGCATAGTCTACAGCTGAAGAAGGAAAGGTGCTTTATCTCCTGTTACCCTTGCTTTCATCTTCCTACGTTGTGTTAAAATAAAGATGTGTACAAGTGCACATATGTCAGAGAGAGTTTTTCCTGAAATGAACCTGCAATTCCCATATTTGTCAGTTCCTTTGAATTTCAAAGGATAACCTCAAAGGGCACCAGCAATAAAAAGTGATGCAGTTAAATGGTCAATACCTACATGTTTATAATTCTAAGTTCATATTTATACATATATATTATTACGTTTCAAATCATTAGCTATGTTTTTAGATGGGGTGGAGGGAGAGAATGGCTGAGGGAATGATTTTGAGAGTGTTGGGTTTTTCTTCTCAAAGCTCTTGAGAACCAAAAGTCATTGAGCTTGAGAATACTTACAAGTTCTTTTTAAAGAGATGTGCTCTCCACCTTGTCACTTCTGTATGGCAATATTTTCCCATATACACTTTTAGACCAATCCTTGTTGCCTCCTAAACTATTCACACCCATGCAAAGCAAAAGTGATTTAAAATCTGTAGTTAAACATATGTTGGAAGAATATGTTGAGGTTCATCTACTACTAAGCAAAAAAACTTGCTCCAGGGCATCATCAAGGATCTGGGGGTGGTAGAACAACAGTGGTGCCTCAGTTTGCTGGGAGGAGTGGTTGTGCTGGGAATCACCTCAAGCATCATACTGGCTCTCCAAACAGGGGTATGGCAGGGGCCATGAAAGACTTCATGGACTGCAGCTCCTTCTAAAGAGGGCAGGAGGCCTCAAAATATACCTGTAACTGTAGATTCTGGCTTTTCAAGTGGTAGCAAGTTAAAGGCTAAATTCTGTTTCTGGCTTAGGTCTATGGTGGGAAGTAAAACAGAAACTGACCTTTAGTAAAGTATCTCAAATAAAAATTCCTTATACCTGGAAAAACCTAGAGTGGCTGCTTTTCTGCTTTCCTCATGTAAGCAGGTTTTCTTTAACTGTTCCAAAATATGACATTCTAGGAACATTATTAGAATTTTCTGCTAGAAAGGATAAAGCAGTATACAACCTTGTCCTTTAACAGAAGTAAGTTCCGTAGTTAGTCTGGATCACAGAATACACGTGAGTATCAAAGCCAGGAGTTCCTTCATCTGTTCAATTCAAAGCCATCATTTACCATATTTTATTTTCTGTTATAAGCCTATGCTGCTAAAAAGACCCAAACAAAAAACAAAAACAAAACAAAACAAAAAGCCAAACAAACAAATAAAGTTTGTTTGAAACACATAACACATAAAAAACTGTCCCCCACAATTACAGAAGCAGAGAAAGCAGTTAAGTTTTAGAGCAGAAAAATTCAGCCAAGAAAGCATAAGTAATTCTGCAGTTTCCACTAAAAGATGCTAATTATATAAAAGGAATCATATGGTCATCCATGCATCACTGCACCAAAGTTAAATCATCATCATGTGATTCAGAATTTTATTCAAACCCAGAGACTAACAAAGGGGAAAGGGATGCTGCCAAAGGGGAACAGGTATTATCCCCTTTAAGGCACTTGAGATATCTATTGTTTCATTAGGTTAGGAACAGCTAATAGCTGTTGTAAAATATAAATTAAAAATGTCAACAATAAGGCTGTTTGATACTTTTCTTCAATTGTACAATTACCTTATGTTAGCTCTAGGTGATACTAAATGTCACTGTTAGTAGGAGAAAATCATACCACCCTAACAGCTAGCACCTGAAGACAGGTGAAATATGACCAAATACCTGAAATGGTATTTGGTCATGAGCAAAAATGCAAGTACTAACTGATCTAGAAGTTGTTTCCAGTTGGAGGGATGCTTGTTCCAACTGTGCATTTTGGGAGCTGCTAACATTGCCACCACTCATATACCATCTGACTCAATTACTCTGCTGAATGAAGGCTCTATCTAGTGAAAATTTGCTTCTCTCTGATTTTAATCTAATAGGTTGACAACTCTGAAAATTTCTTGCATACATAGATATTTTCTTCTGGGTTTACAAGTGTAAGAGTGAAGTGTTTCCAATAACAATAATTATTTTTAAAGAGTGGATAATGTTTAGTACATTTTCCTCTTCAGCAGAGCTGTGTCTCCGTGACTGTTGTTTACAAGAAAACATCTTTGTGAAGGTGATTGTGAGGGGAAAGTGAAATACTCCATTTCTCTCTAAGACCAACTTCAGGCTTTGTGGTGTACACATGTACCATTCACAGGTGTAAATATGGATGGTGTACACATCAATATACACAGGTGTGGGAAAGTGTAAATACCTTGTTCAGCTGTTGACATCATGAAAATGATAGAGTGCAACAGTTTTTCTAGCTGACAAAAAGGTTTCCTGTGGAAACTTTAGGCTCAAGCTCGGTTCTCAGCTCACTACTACAAAGACTGTACTTTGTAATACAGCAGGCTCTGGGGTAACATTCCTTAGATTTATGTCACTGCCTAGAAAGAGAGGGGAAAAGCTAGAAAGCAGGGAAGGATGGAAGAAAAGTGTTCTATCCTTTTTGTAAAGTTCTACAAAGGCTCTGGTAGGTGAAATAAGATCAACATATACAAATGTAGACAATTATTGCACCTATTTGTATAGGCCTGATCAGCTAAGAAAAATGGATGTGTGGACACCACAGCAGAAGCAGCAGAAGCTCTACATATTTGATGTTATTGGGCTTTTGTTTTGTTTAAGGAATACAGAAAGCACTCTCCACCTGTGCAGTGTATATTGAAATTGAGTTAATTTCAGAAAATTAAAGACATTGAAGGGATGATGATACAAACAGCTGTAACACCATTCACAAAGGAATCCTGAATAGAGCCAAAAACCTGAAACCTGAGCTGACAACACTGAACTGTAGCACTAACTAATATATTTGAATGATTATTAGAGAAACCAAAAATTGCCCAGCTAAGAAGCAATTCACACTGACTCAGAAAAGGGTGATCAAATTTTCAACAAAAAGCAATGACAAGTCATCATTATATACCTCACTTTAAAGTGCAGACAAAAGACTAATCTACAAGAGGTCTTCTGTAGTGTTCCTTGTGTTCAGTTTCCCACTTAAAATAAACACAGATATCTCCCTAAAGATGCTTGCAGTTGATTGGGAGAGCCACCAGAAACCAGAACTCATGTTCATGTGATGGGCCTGTCAAGTCCCTATTGCAGACACAACCAGTGCTCTACAAATCAGAAGAGTGAAAAGTATCACACAACAACAAAAATCCCAAAGACCATCAAGTACATCAGCAGCCAAAGGCTAGCAGACAAACATAGCAGTAGGGATAGCAAAGCTAATTTCATAATTCCCAAGACTCATGATGTCCCTATCAACAGATTATAATATGTTCTCTCTACAGATGTGCCAGATGTGGGAGAATAGGTCCGGATAAGCAGGGCATTTGTGACTGCCTGGAATTATACAAACTCTTTTATCTCCCAAGCAGTGTTTTACAGGTCAGAAGAAATTCATACAAAGGCAGTGGTACAGCTGCAGGTGAACAGCTTTCTCCGTTCCAGTCCTGGGTAACAGACTCTAACAACTTCTAATATAGGTAGGCATGCTTTCTCACATGGGTGAGGTTATTCATTTCCCTATTTAATTTAGAGACATGCAAGACTGATCCTGCGAACCTCACCAGGACAGCTTAGATGCTGAGAAGCAAAATAAGGGAATTCACTGGGAGAAAGGGGGCATGGTATTTATCTGTGATAAAGGGAATTTGTCTGTTTCCTTAACATACATAAAAATTCTCACTGAGGCTGAATAAAATACTCCCACTATCTCAAACAGAAACAGGATTGTACACACTGCAAGCTTTACAAGAAATGCCATGTTGATTTTAATAGAGCCAGTCAAGAATGTATTGTATTGAAAACAGCAATATTCCTGGTGCAATTGCTCAAAGTCTTTCAAGAGCTAGGGTATATTTAATGTATTTAGAATACAAACAGTATAAAGACATTTTTTGTAGCAAAATACAAGAGCTGTTTGGGATCCATAAACACATTCACAACTACCCATCCCTTGTCCAAGCTCTCATAAAACCAGAATAAGAATAACATCAGACTGGATGATATTCTTTCCCTTACAATAAACTTTGTGAAGTTTTCTTTTTATTGTAACCACATGTACTTACCCTGCAGCTGATAATTTAATGTTCAAGGACTGGTGGTTCTTGAAGCCAAGGCCAACATCTGTTGTAAAAATGAAATACCCTAAAATGAAAGTATTTAAAATGCTTCTGAGAGACGTGTTCATGCAGTTTTTTGAATGTCTTCAACTTCTTATTAATATGCAACTGTTGAAACCAACATAAATTCTCCTTCCAAAGAGTGGTTTGCAGCCTTCTGAGAAAAGAATAGCAAAGTCTTCAGTGTAAAGTACAAGATGTTCTTTATTCAAAAAGGATGCACTCTGGGCTTGATACATTCCATAAATTTCAGTGAAAATACAGAAAAGCAGCAAGACAGCACAAGTTTCAATGAACTAGTCTGGTTTTAGAATTTGACTTCTGAAGGATAAGGCATTCCGGCTTAGTCCTCTCCATTTTTTAGCAGAAAGACACTTCCAAATGGATCAAGAACATTCAATTTTCCAACCTGTATCTATTTGGGTTATCTTGTGTTAAAGTACAAAAACAAATACATAGATTACCTTCAGTCTGAAAACAGCCCCAGGGAATCCAGTAGAAAGAAGAACTGTTTTGAGTGTACCAAACATAACAGCATATGGTTTATATTTCTTTCATTCTTAATGCATCCAGTTTAATCTTTCATTAACTGAAACCATCTTTGTCAACAAAGCTGAAATACAAGCAATTCATTTTTAAAATCTTTCTCAGAAAAGAAAATGTTCTTTCAAAATTTAATTACAAGCATGTACTTGACGTGAGCTAGCACATTAATTTAAACATGATATACCAAAATTAAACCAGAACAGATCTTGACTATTCTATGTTAGCTGCATGTTTGTGAAACATTTTTTGGACCCCATCCAAGATAACACTAAAGCATGTGTTTTCTCTTTGCTTGTGTGGGACTTCACACAACCTTTCACAGTCTAACTTTGTTTCTCCTTTCCACTCCTCTGTCTTTTCCTGATGGCTCCATCTGCTCTTCTAGGAAGAGTAACTCTGTTGTACTGTCTGTCAAGAAAATCTCCTCAGTACACTTGGTCCTACACACCTGTTACTTCTTCTTGGTGCTTCATTTTGGGATTACTGGCTTAACATCTGTAGTAGAAGTAGAAGTAGACTTGGTACCTGCTTTTGAATCTGGCAGAGATTAACCACATTATTGGTCATTTCGCTGCTTTCATCATGCAGGTAGGACAAGACTTCAAAATGTGTTTAATGTGAGACACAAGAGAAAACTGCTAATTGAGGCATGACTGTAGATCCCCATGCTCCTGTGTCCTGAAGGTGGTCTGATAAATCTCACCCCACACATTCAAATATTTTCATGAAGAGCAGTTTCCAAAATTAAAATCCGTATAGTGGCCCAGGGAAACAACTACACTTAAATTAAGATGTGAAGCAAATGGGCCAGATTTTGGTGCCATTTCAGAAAATGTAAAGGTCTGTTTTAGAAGGGTTTGTTATTTGGCAAAAAAAAAAAAAAAAAGAAGATTTCTAAGTTTAAAAAGTTGAGAATCTTGGCACCATCTTATCTGTGTTTCTACCCACTTCATTTACTGTGTACAGGCAGTGTTCAAAGGCAGCAGTTTCCTAATAACTTCAAATGTCATTACCTTTAAATAGAGACAGTCACAGTACCTTCTGTTTTCACAGCCAGCAGAAAGTTCCACTTACCCCCACCCTCCATAGAAACCCTGCAGCACCACCAGACCTGTGTTCCCTGATTCCAGCCAGTAGAAAGGCAGCCCTGGTCCATGCTCCAGGGCAGTACAGCTTACATCCCACATTTATGCTGTGTCAAATTGCTCCTGAGCTGGCTGGGAAGTAATGGTTCCAGCAACTCTGTTAGAGGATCTTTTGCTGCTGACATGTTTTCTTCCAGACATTGCTTGGAAGTGGCAGCTCCTAATCCTTCAAAAGTAAATGACATTTTGGCTGCAGTGGAGAACAGGGGAAATTAGCCAAAGAGGACATGGAGGACAGGTATTTATGAGAGAGAAGCTTCTAGAAATGGAATATTGCCAAATCAGCACTAAGGTTCCCTTGAGCAGCCAGAAGGATTTCAGCAGCTTCCCAGACCTGCCTTACAGCTGTTGCCCAGAATGACCTCTTCTTGCTTTACCAGGATGCCAGCAAAGACACTGAAGCAGACAGGTTTCATGCAGACAGCCCCATGCTGGCAGAGCCCCCCTGGGGCACACTGAGCCCCCTGTGGACATGCCCCATTCCATGCTCACATACTGCCCCCCGTGGCTGGTTGGCATGTTCCCTGGGATCCCTGTTCCCTGAGATTCCTGGGAGCTACAGTTCTGATGTAATCACCCAGTAAACAGCCGAATGCCAGAGTTTTCATCCCTGCACACAGGGGACTTCAAACATCCCAGCTGGATTCGAAAAGGAAGGCAAAACCTGAAAATGACAGCACTGAAAGGGTTTGTTGAACGCATTCACTTTTTTCCTCCCCAGGTCTCTCCTGAACCCTGGACCTGAGGAACAAGGGAGCAAGCTTTGAGCAAACAGCCCACCGGCAGCAGCTCTGGAGCTAACGTGGCAGTGGCTGGGAGTAATACTTAGGGTGAGATGCACAGAGGAAACCAAGTGACAAATTTTTGATTTAGGGTCATGGACAGTGTAGGCACCTAATTCAACTCACAGCAGTCACCATGCCAAGATTTGCTTAGGTCAGCCACCAGAAACTGGGTTAAACTTTGTGCTTTCAAAGAGAATTAGATTTGGATTTTTTAGGTATTCTGATGTACAAGAGATTTGATAGGGGCAAAGGGATAGTCCTTACCTCTAATTCCTCCAAAAACCCTTTACCAGATTCATCCTGTAATAAAAGCCCTTTTAAATCCTGTGAGATTTAGGAAGCACTTGAACGTGACCGTACAGACCTGTAACAAGCTGCTTTTACTCCTGATGCCACCAGCTGATTCACCACTGCCTTAACAAAGGGATGCTCTGTAATGCTCATGATGGTCAGTTTTAATCTGTGCCATGATACTTGGTACTGCCAGTCCCCAAGCTGACCTGGCATTTCTTACCCTGTCTGCCTTCTACTTAAACAGCATAGCCAGCATATGTGGCATTTTCTCTAGAACAGTTACTCCAGATTTCAAACAATTACATGGGACAGTGAAGACCTAGCCTTCAAAATCTCAGGGGAAAAAAAAAATTAAACAATAAGGTTTTAAGAGGAGAATACAGACTAAAAAGACTGAGAAGTTGCTTGAAAAAATAACTTTATGATGCTTGAGCAAGTCTACAGGTACTTCTGTAACACTCCATCCCACACATATGGGAGTGCTGGATGCTGTGCCTGACCCAGAGTGTTGCCTGGAGAGCCTGCTCAGGTAAACCAGGGCTGTGAATATCCCTGGGCTGCAGGGGTGGTGGTTGCTAAATGCACCCTGTGCACCAAAAGTGCATTTTCCTGTTTAGCTGTCTTTGCTCATTCAAATCTCCACATGCAAAGACTTTCTGCTCCTTTCGTTTGGCTGGAAGCATTTATAAATTGATCAGGCCATCAACCAAAGCAGGCTGTCTCTGCAGACTGCTGACTGCCCTAAACATCCCCTAAGTTTGTAAAAAACACAAATGTGTCTTACCAATGACAGGAGCAATGCCTTCCCCCAGCTGTATGCAAGGGTGTGCGAAGCAATTACTGGAGAACACTGCAAGGCCCTTTTCAAAGGTGCAGAGACCAGCTGGTGCTCTGAAATAGATGGAAACAAGCTGACAAAAGGGATGTACACTGGAACAAAAGAAAGGGCAGCTGAGAAAAAAGGTCAGAGATAATGTTCATGAACTGGTTTTGAGGCCTGTTGTGGATGTGTGTCAGCACAAATAGTTCAAACAGTGTATATTAGCCTTGTCCCTTTCTTGAAGTGGTCTGGGCCCAAAAAGGAGTGAATTATGGGGTTTTCAAAACATCTCATAAAGTAAGTTGCAAGCAAGATAGTCACAACTATGACTGGTTTGTCTGTGGCCCATAGTACCAAATCACTATTTCACATGTGAGCTTTCAGTGAGGAGCTTTGAGAGGGGAAAATTTGCTTACAAGTTTTCTTTCCATACTGTAAATTGGCTGGTAGCAATTTACCAGCCACCATACCTTTGGTGGTACAAGCCTAAACCTGTTTGGGCAGGTTGTTTAAAACCAATCTTCGAACTAGGGAAGGCATTTGCTTTCGACATTGACACAGATCTCCTTCCCTGGTGTCTGTAATTCTGCAGAGAAGTTCAGCTGTGCCCTGTGCTTAATCTGACACAGCAGGGTACTGAGGCTCTGGCAGCAGGATAATATAAAGGTGACAGCTGTAAATCATGCGTGCTGCTCAGGGCTGAAGTCCTTCTTGTGCCTGATGAACCATGCCAGAGTCAGCACATGTACTGTAATAACAACCCAGGGCTCTTGACAAAGAGAGACTTAACGCTGCCTACTTGCTGTTCCTGTCCTGATGCTGTTATGTTGCTCACACAGCCAAACTATGAGACAGCCACCACCCGTAAAGCCCTCTGGCACCAAGGAGGAGGGAGAGGGGGGAAAAGCCTGCCCAGTGCCCTGGTTTCAGCTAGGATAGAGTTAATTTTCTTCCCAGTGGCTGTTACAGTGCTGTGTTGGAGTCACTATGAGGATAATGTTGATAACACAGCTGTGTTTTAGCTGTTGCTCAGAAGTGCTTACCCCAAGTCATGAACTTTTTAGTTTCCCATATTCTGCCAAAATGCACATACACAAGATGGGAGTGGGCACCGCTAGGACAGCTGATCCAAATTGGCCAAAGGGATAGTCCATACTATGGAATGGTGTGCCCAGTATATAAACTGGGTGGAGCTGGCTGGGAGGAGCTGATCTCTGGTCAGGGGTGGGCTGGGCAAGGGCTCACATCTGGCACAAGCCTGCCTGGCTGTCCTGCAGGCAGCGGCAACTGGTTTGACCCTGCATCCTTCCAAGCAGGCCAGGCATGATGGGGCCAAATCTCCCCCTGTCTCCAAGGAGTCACCCAGCAGATCTTGCAGACTCAAGGACATAATATAATATATTATATGATAATATTGCCAGGACATCAGTCACAGGCACATGGCACTTCCCCACCCTGCACTACACAACCTGCCCCAAGCACAGCTCCACATGCTGGCCCTGCAATGTGAAAGAGTCAGCCTAGCTTGGCTCTCTCCAAGCTATGCCCAGGCATATTATGAGCCAGCATAGATGCTGCTGGTCTTTTCCCATGGGCTGCCTGAATCAGTGAAGGCAGCCAGTGGGAGCACCTATGGCAGCAGGAATCAGGGCTGGCAGTGGGTTGGGTTAGCCAGTAAAACAGAGTTTTCTCAGGCTGAAACACCCCATGGACACAGCTGGAGCAGGCAGGAATGAGTTAGCACTGAAAGAAGGATGGGCTCTGCAGACACCTGTGCTGGTCTGGGCACTCTCCATAGAGGCAGCAGAGACTGTGGTGTCCCAGACTTAAAGCAACAATTTGCCATTGGCTAAAAAGTCAGATCACATTTCCAGTGACTGTCATGGACCAGGCACGTGCTTTCTGTCTGACCAATTAATCACTGACACTGCTATTACTATGATTAATGATTTACTGCAAAATACAATTCCATTTTTGTAGCATTCCCCTTGTCCATACATAATGGAATAGGAAAAATGCAGCTTTCAAGATACTTTGCAAGCCCTCAGCCACTACATAAAACAAGTCCAAAAATCCCCTACCATAAACTTTAAGTTTTATAGTCTGTGGATATAAAATTTAGCAGTGGAAAGCTACTATATTAACTGAGAAATCAGCATAATTTACCTAGTTTGGGTTTTTTCTCTGAGACAAATTAGAATTTTCTCTTAATGGCAACAGGCAGCAACATTTTCTTCATCTGTATGATTTTGTAACTGTTGAATAAGAAGGTGGGGTTTAGTAGGTAGAACAAGTTAAGGATTCCCTCCATATGGCATGCATGAAATCATCCCTCTGTCCTTCAGAGCTTGAAAGAAAAGGTGTGATGACAATGACAGGACAGGACAGGACAGGACAGGACAGGACAGGACAGGACAGGGAAGGGAAGGGAAGGGAAGGGAAGGGAAGGGAAGGGAAGGGAAGGGAAGGGAAGGGAAGGGAAGGGAAGGGAAGGGAAGGGAAGGGAAGGGAAGGGAAGGGAAGGGAAGGGAAGGGAAGGGAAGGGAAGGGAAGGGAAGGGAAGGGAAGGGAAGGGAAGGGAAGGGAAGGGAAGGGAAGGGAAGGGAAGGGAAGGGAAGGGAAGGGAAGGGAAGGGAAGGGAAGGGAAGGGAAGGGAAGGGAAGGGAAGGGAAGGGAAGGGAAGGGAAGGGAAGGGAAGGGAAGGGAAGGTGTGGAAAGGAAAGGAAAGGAAAGGAAAGGAAAGGAAAGGAAAGGAAAGGAAAGGAAAGGAAAGGAAAGGAAAGGAAAGGAAAGGAAAGGAAAGGAAAGGAAAGGAAAGGAAAGGAAAGGAAAGGAAAGGAAAGGAAAGGAAAGGAAAGGAAAGGAAAGGAAAGGAAAGGAAAGGAAAGGAAAGGAAAGGAAAGGAAAGGAAAGGAAAGGAAAGGAAAGGAAAGGAAAGGAAAGGAAAGGAAAGGAAAGGAAAGGAAAGGAAAGGAAAGGAAAGGAAAGGAAAGGAAAGGAAAGGAAAGGAAAGGAAAGGAAAGGAAAGGAAAGGAAAGGAAAGGAAAGGAAAGGAAAGGAAAGGAAAGGAAAGGAAAGGAAAGGAAAGGAAAGGAAAGGAAAGGAAAGGAAAGGAAAGGAAAGGAAAGGAAAGGAAAGGAAAGGAAAGGAAAGGAAAGGAAAGGAAAGGAAAGGAAAGGAACAACAAAACCAAATTTACTTTCAGAGTATCCTTAATAAAAGAAAACCCACAGGGAGGGAGAAGGCAGTAGAAAGGGAGAGGAGAAAAGCTGGGTTGACATCACCAATTGCACAGTTTTCTAGGTATCTGAAAAACAATAGAAACGGAACAGAAGTTACTGGAGAAACAGCCTAAATTGAAATTTCTGTCCCTCATCTGCATTCTCATAAATCTTGTGGTTGTGTGAATACGGTGCATTTCACTCAGGTCAGTCTCAAGAGTGATAGTTCTTCAATTATACTGCTGAGCATATACACTATATTTTTCATAAATGCCAGTCAGAGGCTCGATATCTTGATCTTTAAAATCCCGCCCTAGAACGGCAGGAGATCAGCAACTCGCGCTGGTAAAGGCTGCATGGACAGCACGACCCTGCCATCTCCTGGTGCGAAGCCCAAATACCTCAGCCCTGGCCTGTGTAAAGAGGAAAGCTGCCAAGAGCCACCTGCCTTTTCCTTGCTGGCTGCTCCTGCTGCGGTAGCTCCCTGCAGCCCCCAAGCCCGGGATGCTGGGCACGGTGCCCTGCGAAGCCTCAGGAGCAAGTGTGTGGTTGAGAGCTTCCCGTACCCTGCTTCTGGGGAGGGTGCAGAGCATACAAACCCACGTCACATTTGGAAAGGAGAAAAGCAATGCCTCCATCAATACAGGGAAATATGGCTTATTGTTGTCTAAAGAAAAAGTGCCTATCAGCTGTCAATCAGATCACTGAAAAATATTCATGAAGAGCAAAATAATTCACCATCTGCCAAACCTTGTCAGCAACGTGCAGTTCAGGGAAAATGCCTGAGGTGATCTGGTAGCAGGGAAGGAGGGTTAATCTTCCAATTTACTGATTCATGTGAGACTTCTTAAAATTCACTAATCAACTGATGTGGCACACATCAGTTTCAAACAGATCTGGCTGCATATATTTCCCAGTCAACATAAGTTATTTAGGCTTCTTCTCCACCATGAATAAGAGTCTAAAGAAGGCTTCAGTAGGACTGTATTACGATTCAATCCTAGTAGCAGTTTAATGTCAAAGCTCCTGTATGCTTTCACTAATGCCAGGATTTCATACTCAGTAGGATCAGAGCCTTATATCTATCAACTATCACAGCATGAATTGTGATATGCAACTGTGCTATTGTGAACATGTGAAGATTTGCAAAGTCAATTACTCGAAGAAATCCAATGAATAATTCTGAATCACAAATAGACTGGAAGAACTCCAGATCTATTTGTTGTCTCCCCATGAACAGAAATAAAAGAATAACTTAATGGCTATTTCAGCTTTCAATCAGATTTTCAGCTGGAGCATCTAAGTTCACCTAAGCCACCTAAGTGCTCATTAGTTACTGTTGAAAATACCCACAAACCTACTGCTGAGACTTTTTGATTGTTTAACAAAATCCCATTTCAGCCATGACTAGAGATTCCCTTGCCAGGAACTGCGCTGCACAGGGGAAATGGACCTGTCTCGCTCTCATGTGTTGCCATCCTCAGTTACCAGCTGTGACTGGCAAGCCTAGTGAGAAAGTATCCCAACACCACCCACAAGGTGCAGAGATCTCAATTTCCTTTTCATGGGGAAATAAATCAGATCAGCTCTGAGGGCAAGACCCTGAGTTAGTCAGTGCCTGCCCCGCTGCAGCCCCCTTGTGCAGGTGACCCCTCCAGCCCAGGAGAGAGGTGTTACACTTCAACAGCAGCACACGCCTTGCCCTGAGATGCTCCCTTGTAGCAGCTGCAGCAGGTCCCTCTGCATCAGAGGACCCAGACACTGACAGGATGAGCCATGACACCACTCCTTATTGGAAAGGAAATGTCTTTTCCCTGTCTCCATTACCAAGGCTAACTGCTCCAGGTTTCTGATAACCTGACAGATATTTGGTGTGGCCAACTCGATGGAACACCCCTATCCTCGGAAAAATAAAACCAATAGTGACAGGAAAATCGTGCTAACATGGACAGAAATAAGTTGTGGGGTTTGCCATGTCTCATTGAGACAGCAAAGGAACTTCCCACACACAACTACAATACCCAGGACCATCTTCTTCTACCAACCACTGTGGGGGAACAGAACCATCTGCACTGACACCCTCTGACCTTCAGCAGAGCTAATTATAGGCCAAACTATGAACTCCTTACCACCCTCATTAGGAAGAGGGCTACTAGGTTAGCTTGAGATAGGACTCAGGAAAAATGTAAGGTCTAATTCTGTTGCTCTCACTTGTGCTGGAAAGGCAGCTGTTGCCCAGGAAAAACTGCAAGCACCCTGCCAGCAGGAGCAGCACCCCACCAGAGACAGCCCAGAACATCAGTCCCTTAGCAGGAGGCTTTCAGGGTAAAACTAACAAGCTGGTATTCTCATCAATTTTGAATTCCTATGCCAGATTTGCCTCACAAAGGAGCTGATACAAGATTGGTTTGAAACTGCATGGTGGGGAGAGTGCACAAAAATCTGCTTCTCTTGACAGCAGCCTGCCAACCCCACTGAGCTGGCCAACTTTCTGGAGAAAAAATAGGAGGCTACAATTCACTTCCAGCCTCTATGATACTCTCAGCCTCTTCCAGTCATCAGGGGAAGGTTTTCAGAGTTATTTAGCTTGCTGAAAGCTGCAGGAGATGACCATCAGGACTTTCAAAATCTCCTAAAGCAGGCAACGGAAGAATCAAATCTGCTTACAATCTCATACAAATTCACACCTTCTAACACTCACACACCTTTGAAGACCTTTGAAGCACAGCAGCTAAAATTCTAGCTATTATATATTATTTTTATATTTTTAACTGTATTTTTATTTTCTAATTTCTGTAGATATACAACCCTCATTAGGCCTGTTTGATAAAGAGAGAATAATTCACTCTGTTTAACTGATTGCTCATCATCCCAGGAGGGCTGGGGGAGACTTTGCCCTCATAGAGGGGAAATTGCTTCCTGATGATTACAGTGGCTGTGCTGTGTACAAATACACAGCATTGCTTTGACCACAGATAGATGGAAGGAACTGTTTTGAAATAGAAATAAGGTGTGAACACCTTTTTATTGATTTACTCACTTTTTAATGTTCTGTTTAGTGTTTGAAATAGACTTCTTGGTACAAGCAAAATAGATGATTCCACCAAGTGGTGCCCCTTCCTGAGGATGCAAGACTCCAGACAAGGGTCACTGAGATCACAGGACAACACAGAAATTGCTTTTGATCCACAATCCAGTTTTAATTTACCCCATCTGTAAAGGTCCAAACACCAAAATGTTTCAGGCTGTTAAGGGCACCAGGCTCTCCAGCTGGACAGATGTCCTACTGTAATGGGAGCCCTCTCATGAGGAAAAAAAAGCCACAGCAACAAACTGGAGATTGAGCTCTAAGAAGCAGCAGCTTGGACTGTGATTTGCTTTCATTTACAACATTAAAATGCTGCAGCAGTTTTTGAAACTCAGGACCCTCTCAGGTTAAGAACAGAAAGCAGCTGCCCCTCTCGCTGTTATATACCTTGGTGCGCACACTTTACCCTGTGGGGCACAGAGTAAACATCTACATCTACAAGAAGTTAAAATTAGTGGTATGCCTGTCATGCACAAGCTTCAGCTGTCCTTACAGCAAAGTCTTCCCAGGGGGAAGAAGTGACTTTCCATACTCAGTGAAGACAAGATACAGGGTGTTTATGTTCTGAAGCAGTAAAAGTGTCACTTGCAGTAACAGTGCTGGGAAGAACAACAGGATATCATAGCCCTATTTTACATGCTGATAGCTAAAGCTCAAAGCATTTTACAAAATTGTTGTCAAAAAAGGAATTGAATCATCAAGAAATGATGTCAAAATTAACAGCAGATGTTAATAAGATGTTAATAAGAACTATTCCCTACTATCTTTGTAAATCACAGTGCCTCCTGAATGTTTTTTGGTATTTCATGTGATTTGAATGTTTATAATTTTAGTTCAGCTTTTGAGGTGCAAAGATTATTTTTATTACAAGATTTATTATTATTTGTAAACAGATTTGTTGGGGAAAAAAGCAAAGAGTTTGAATGACTAGGAGACTTAATTTGATTCAAAATATAGTTCTCCTAGATGCTATAGTTTGAATGTGTGATGTGAAATGTTAAACACCACAAGTTATAGAATAAGCAAGTGATGTGTCTAGCTCTGCAAAAACATGCAATCTCAGTGTACTAAGGACTTTTAAACACATCTGAGTGAAAAAAATTAAAATGGCAAATAAAAAGTATTTCTCCCCAAAAAAATGCACTATTACCAGTACACTATTTAGTGTTATAAAAAAAAGATTCTAGCAAATACTGATCCACCCACTGCAAGATTAGAAGTGGTACTCAATAGCACGTGCTATTGCATTTATTATTATGCAAATGTACAATAATCTTATCTCCTGTAGTTGTGAATGGACTTTTCAAACCACCATTTTGCTTTTTTTCAAAACCAATTTTATTACACAATGTATCTAAGTTGCTTTCTTGCTTGATAAAGTTAAAAACAATCTTTAATACTACACATATAATATTTGCTCAATTTCAATTTTTTTTTCAAGTCAGGTGAATTTAAGTGTTTTTTGGGTTTGTTTTGTTTTGTTGTTTGTTTGGTTGGTTTTTTACTACAGACAGTAAACTGCACATCTCTCATTTGTATAGTTTTACTGCAGACTTAGCACCTCAAGGTTTCTAAGCCTTCCTATTCTAAACACAGCAGTTCTGTGGTATAAAATGCCAAGATCCTTTCAGTAGCACTTTGGCTAACAAGGAAGGCCACTCAGTGCCTATTATTACCACCTCACCTTTCTAATATCTTGCTAAAAGCTACTTAGCTGTTTCAAAGGATACATATTGCCCTTGTGGTGATAAAGACACACACAAACTCAGAGCCCTAAGAAAACTGCAGCAGCTGAGAAGCTATTGACTGGTACTAAGTACATAACATTTGAAGCACATACCGAGGTCAGTCTGGCTTTTACAAGAGCTGTCTGTGCAGTCTCACAGATGGACCTTTATATCAGCACAGAGGCTGTGATCACACAAAGTGGCCAATTTGCCTAGGGGTAAGAGTTTAAATGTGCCTTGATGTGTTTAAAAAACTCCCTGGGCTCCAGCATCAGTAGAGGCAGTGACAAGCAATAATAAAGGTCTCATTAAGACTCAGCAGAACCAAATACAAATTCCTTTTGCTTCTGGCCTGCCGAACTTCAAACAGTCAATCAGTTGCTTGAGGAGAGCTCTAGGAAGAGGTGGGAACCAGGGCCAGCAAGGGTCACATCTGGACCTCTGTTTCACTACAAGAAAATAAAGGCCTCCTTATGTCGAGAAGGTCTGCATTTACGCTCAGTTCAGGCCTGGTAGGGGGCTCTAGGATAAACAGGTCTTTGAGCCAAAAAGATGTCCTAGTGCAGCAGAGTGTAATAGTACCTGATACTTAATCTCACAGAGGTTCCTTAGTTTACATGCCATTAACTACAGGATATTTCTTCAGCTATCAGATTTCTGCTTGTGTTTTGGTCAAGCTCTCATGCACAAGGCTTCTATGTCCAGGCTCTGGCAGGCTCCCTTATTTTATGACACAAGGTCAGACTTGGCTGCTTTTCCTAAATGTTCAGACAGTTAGTTTAATACCCTGAAGGGTCAATTAAATATATATTCAGCAATAGCATTAGTTTAAATAAAGAAAGAAAAAAAGAAGGTACACTAAAGAGCCATTAGAATACAAATGCCTGAAAATGCGTATACATATATAGAACTGCTGGAATTAAAGGCTGCTGGATGTCTTCCAGAAAGCTTTTGCAGAAAGGAAAAGATAGATTGATCTGCTAGCATGAAATGCTCTTGTATATTTTGAACTGGTTTAGGCTGTTTATCACATTTTTCCTCCTTGTCTGAGCAAATGTCACAGTGAAAACAAGGATGTTGTCAAGAATTCCCAGGTTTAACTCACAGGACATAATTCAGCCAGAGAAAGGGCCATCAGTTGCACACACTCTCTTCCTTCCCCTGTGTCATTCTGAAGAACCAAATCTATCCAAACCTTTGTCACAGCAAAACGTCTTTGCTATAAGCACCAGCTGCTTCTATACTTTCCTCCCTTTTTATTTCCTTAGGACATGTAAAAGGTTTCAAAATAAATAAGCACATGTCTTTCCAAAGCACTTGAAATGGTACTGACAACCTCTGTCCCAACTGTTACATTGACTTGTGGGAAATGTGATTTTCCCTGCTACCATTTTCGGCACGGACTCAGCCATAGAAAAAGCCTTTATTTCATGTCTAAGAGGTCATCCAGACACTGAAGTGAAACCCTCATCACTTAATAGAGGCAAATGAAAAATCATCAGGAATACATGCTGGAATACAGGAATACAACCAGGAATACATTTGGGAGACTCACCTATACCGGTATCTGGATTGGAACTGGCAATGCTGGGGTTGGAAAAGCTGCCCAGCCTGTAACCCGTGCTCTCAGCTGCTGAGGTCTTGACAACCTGTTGAGCGTGTGTCATCTGTAGTTCTCTTTGCAATAAAGTCCTTCTGAGCTAGAAATAGTTCCGAGTCCTGAATAATAAGTTTGATAATTCACAAGGAAGAGCTAGTCAAGACATTGCTATTTTAAGACAATTTCATCCTCCCTATCTTATCATGCTTAGAAAAAAATCACACTCCTGATGACTTTTTTTATATTTTTACTCAGTGGTGTTCTCAGCTTGTAACACACATGAAAGAAAGAGAAGAAAAGCTGGAGGGAAAATGTGGTGTCTTATTCTGGTAGGGACAAACAGCTTGCTTGGTTACAGTAAAGAATAGCAGCTGTGCTCTTCTTTGTGATCCATAAAGGATCCCATAGGATCATGAAAAGTGGCTACAACAGGTCGAGGGAAATTTAATCTTGCTGCCACTGTGCACTCTCTGCTATAACCCGTGGCCTTTCATCTGCTCCCTCCCCACGTGACTCTCTGCCTCCCCATTTCTGAGATTTATTGTTCCAGTCATCAAGAATATTTCAGCTTCAAGTCACAGTGCTACTGAGGGAGAAGGTCATGAATTCATAACTATCAAAACAACTCTTGCTCCAGCTAGTCTCGTTCAGCGCTGTTATCTCCAGTGTATTGACTCAGAGCAGCCTTTTGGAAAAAAAAGAGGCCATGACAGGTATGAATTATTTTATTAGATTCTCTGAACTCAGATGACATCCTGCCTGCTGAACCAGTTCAATCCCTGAAAGTGCCAGAAAGCAGATCAGAAACCTCCTCAGACTGGTGAACTGGAACATCTCTTCTCTATTCTCTTGGTGTTTCCTGCCTACCCACATGGCAGAATTGCTTTACTCTCTTCTTTCCATCCGTGATGCAGTACAAAATAAACACAAGATCAACTGCTGTAGCCTCCATTCAGCCTGTGCAGATTCTTTTGGGTTCCACGAGATTTGCAGGAATGTCTGTCTCCAGCTCTGAGGATTACAGTAACTAGTTAGCATCTTCTCGGCTCTATCTGCACCTGAAGGCATTTCTAACTACAAGAGTAGTATTGTAGGTTGGCTGGGTGGGAGTTAAATTCTTTCCATCTTTACATCTTTCTAGGGATTTTTTTCTGCTGCTCTTCTGCAAAGTAAGTCTGGGAAAGACTTAACTGGACAGAAAACCTACTTCCTACACAGTGTGTCCTTTTGAGCAGGGATAACTGCACGTGGAGCCAGCTTCCATCAGTAAAAGCTCAGCAGACGCTTTTGCCCTGCTTTACATGGAAACATTTTCCTAGGAAGTGCTTGAGGAATTGACTCAGAGCCAGAGTTAAATCTTAGTGGGAAGCACTGAGTTTCATCCTGAGGAAAGGAGGAAGGCCTATGAACACAGGATGGTTTAAGCTCCATTTTTCCACAGGAGCCTTGGCACATCTAACCCACTGCACACAAACTATCATGCCACACCATGTGTGTGGGTCTAGGGCAAATGACCTGAAGGAGTCTGGATGATGTGGATGACTTGATAGCAACTTCATGCTATGACTCAGATTAGCAGCCCTGAGCTTTATAGGTTTTGAGTGGTCAGCTCAGCCAAGCAGTTACAGTTTATAAGTCTTCAGTGTAGCCAGTTAACAGACATTACAAAATTGGCATTACAGGAATTATAATGTGTTTGCCTAAATCAGTCATATGATAGAGCAGCTCATTACCAAATACACAGTATTTAAACTCTAGGGCTTTTTTTTTTGTTTGTTTTAGTAAAATTGCTACATGAATACAAGGATCGATGTGTCATGCTGGATTAAATCAACATCAGCCATTTGCTTAGGGCTTTCTACCTCCATTTTATTTTTAATCTCAATACAAATATTGCTTCTTCCATGTCCCCTCACCTTCACTGAAGTCTACCCACCTCATCCTTTCATCCTTTTAATTGATCTGTATCTCTTTCTTCCCTTTTAACCTAAGCCATAATTTTTCCCCTCTTTGGTCCCTTGTTCATGATCATTCCAGGCCTAGAAATATCACTGTGAAGTGTCAAAGCCTTAAAAATAATTTCTCTAAAGGTCTACATGACTCACAACCACAGGTTGAGCACCAGGAGTCCTTATACATGAACATCAGTAAAATGTGCACACTTCATCACCACTTGCCTTTTATTTGACCTTTGAAATTGGCCAGAACACACTCGTGTTCCAGCACACAAAAACCCACTTAATAATTACTTATTCCCTGCTAATAAAATGCTTGGCATGCATCATCCACATCTTTGTAAAACTATATCAAGGCTTGGGTTTTTACTTATCTACACATTTGGGGTTTATTTTTGCAATTAGACCTGTAATCAAAATATTTCTACTAGTCAAGCTCTGAGATGTAAGTCAAGTCTCAGGGTTGGAAAATGCAGTGGCTGGAAATTTTCCTGAGACTGGCTTTTATGGATTCAAAATACTGATGTGGTGAGAGTCTGATGATCAGAAAAGCTGGTTTCAAAAAAAAGCAGATACCACTTGTCCCCTCCTCTTGACATGTGTGTGAGTGTGTGCATACATACATGTACATATATTTTTTATACACATGTGTACAGTTATTGCACTCAAATTATTTTCAGGGGTTCTGACTAGAATTTATAATAACACTAACAGTGACACAGAAAATGGTTTTGTGGGGGCAGTTACAGGAAAAGGGAGCAACAGTTGTCAACATTTCTGTGAAGAATTCAAAATTTGAACTCCATGTGGCACTTGGACTTTTATTTTTTAGTTGGCTTCAGTAAGAGTGATCTATAGCAAGTATATTATAGTATACATAAAAGTGACACTGAAGATATTATTCACTAAAACTTACAGTCAGAAAAATGTAGTCTGGCTCAGACCCTATCAAGAGACTTGCAGAAAGTCAAACATCTGCAAATCTTGTTCAAAGTCTGAGTTATTATAAGAAGGGTTGTGATCTAAACTGATTCTTATATTAAATACCTCCCTTTTTGAAGGTTTTATCCAGAAACTTATGGAAGATTTTAGGTTTGAATTCTCAGCCTAGCTGCAGGTAGATGTCGAAGCACCCTTCTGCAGGAAGCATTGCAGCACACATGCCTGCAGGTGGCAATCACACCAGGAGCCCACAAGATCCAGCTTGAGCTTCCTAGAAAGAGACAGTGATGAGAGAAATCAGTGCTCAATACTAGCCCGTGCTTTCACTTTTTCATTTTAAAGGAAAAAGAGGAGGCAGCGTGTCAATTCAGGGCAATTTGGAGCATATAAATCTATGACCCTAAACAATAAAGCTGTCCATATCATTCATTGTGGCAAAATCTGAACAATTCAGAGCAAGTCCTGAGGACAGGTGAGGCTTAAATCACGTAATTTTCACACCTCCTGGGAGAGGGTGTGTATGTCCAACAACTATCTAGCACTTTTTAAACCATTTGACAAAAACCATTCAGTGGTGGTAAGTTCAGTAGAGCCAAATAAATCAAAACTAACAACTCTGGGCAAATAAATTCCCTGGTTCACTGGTTTGCTCAGGCTTTGAAATATTGCTTTCTCTGGGGCACTCACCCTAACCACTGATTTTCCAGACTTCTCTGGCCACATGGGCAAAGGACAGCAATTACACGGTCATGGTTGCCTGCTGCTGCAGGAGATCAGACCTGTAACAACACAAGGCCTGTCACAGTGACAAGCAAGGCTGGAATGAATGTGTCTGAGCAGGGAATGTGGTAGTAGCCTGAAGCACTTTCCCAGGTGGACTGACATATACGTCTATAAATAATGAAACAGGGCAATTATTCAAAGCAGGATTTTTTTAAAAAAAATTCCCATTCCAGCACATTAACATAATTCATGAAGCACTCCGGACCATTAGGATTATGAAATTACTAACTTATGGGTGATAAACTTATTCTGTTTTAGTAGGATCTCATTGGACCTGAAAGGCAGAAAAACAACTTGGTTCACACCCAGGCTTAACAGGAAAATGCCACAGCTGAATGAAACACAGCAACCAAAAGGTAGATCTTGGAGGAACTTGTCATAAAACACATCTCCTCTTAACCTACATACTAAATTCACATGGCAATTATGTGATCTCTAGCAGAGAAATCAAAACACATTTCCTCCTAAGACGTGTGCTCGTGAAAGTAAAACAGGAACAGCATTTCAAGGGGAAAAATGTATTTGTGTGCATCGTGCCATGGTTTAGCCCCAGAGAGCAGCTAAATACCACACAGCTGCTAATTCACCCCCCACCCCATCCCCTGGTCTGGACGAGAATCAGAAGGAAAAAAGGCAAAACTCATGCACTGAGATAAGAGTAATTTAATAATTGGAACAAAATTTAAGGTAACAACGACAACAATAATAATATTAATATAAATAATATTAATAATATCAATACTATTGACAATACTGATAATAATATGATAACAATAATAACGATAACGATAATAAGGATGAATAAGAATAAGAATAAGAATAAGAATAAGAATAAGAATAAGAATAAGAATAAGAATAAGAATAAGAATAAGAATAAGAATAATTGCTAGTCCAGTCATTCTTCCCTCCCCCCCCAGCTTCTTGTGCACCTGCTGGCTGGCAGAGCATGGGAAACTGCGAAGTCCTTCACTTGGGGCAAACACTTCTGAGAAGCAACTGAACACATCGGTGTGTAATCAGCGTTATTCTCGCACTGAGCAGCCCGCTCGCAGCTGCTGGGAAGCGAATTCCCTCTGGCAGCCGCCCCGGGAGCCGGGAGTGCCGGGAGGTGGCGCTGCGGCTCCGCCCGCTCCGAGCCGCTCCCCGGGAAGCGGGAGCATCGCCCGGCAGCGCTCGGGCATCCCCGGGCAGCCACGGCCATCAAAGCCAATGAACCGCGCTGTAAAATGATAACAAACACTGGCTGGCTGGTTTTGTTTGTTTTGGTTTGTTTTGGTTGTTTTCTCCAGCAAAGGCACAGGGGGAAAAGGCCCAGAGTTTTGGGTGAATAATTTAGACCGATAAGGTGCATTTTTCCCTGCTTGTGGCAAAGGCAGGAATCCAGTAGGTCACTGATCAGGTCAGAACTAGCTCCAAAACCAGCATCATCTTCAGTAACGGGGTGCTGCTGTGTGACCTGCTGGATGCTAGCCATCGCTAGCAAAGGTTTCCAGGTAGCGAAACCTGAGTGGCCCAGTGACTCCCTACAGACATTTTATCCTTGAAGCCTGTGAACTAATGTGCACAAACAAGCACTGTGCTGCCACAGCCAAATTCCTCCTCCTCCAGCCTCTTCTTGGAGAACTTTCTCCAAGTCTTATTTTCTGCATACTACTTAAAAGTTTCCTGACTCACTGTGGCAGGCTTTTCCTGATATGTAACTCTTCCTGAGGACATGTCTTTCAGTGAACTCCCACTGCAGAAAGATGCACCTCAAAGCCCTGGGATGCCTATTAAACCCACTTCATGTTTTGGTGTTTCATCATCAGGCTGCTCTCCTTCTGCAGGGCCTTCTCCTCCTCCTGGTGTGGCTGTCCCTTTTGGTTACCCATCTATCTCGCTTGTGGCTCTTCCCCACCAGTAGATTCTGGACCATTTCCAAGTTTCTGGTTAGCAGACACCACTGGTGACATACTGATCCTGTTGTCACCATTGTTCCCAGTGCCTTGCTGTCTCCCATGACCTGTGCTTTACCCGAGGCTCCTGCCTTTGTTGTTGCCTCACTGGACTGTTAGCCAGGGGAATTCTTACATCCTCATGGATCTGCAGACTCCATTCTTAGTCTTTGCTCCCATTCACCCATTTGCTTCCTGGCCAAAGGCTGATAGCCTCTTGGTTTCTGTGTCCTGTGGGATATCATTCCCCTGAAGGCTGCAGCACACAATTGAGAGAAAGTATATGCAAGCATTGTTTTCCACAGGCCATTTCCATCAACCCACCTCTCCTCTGCCTCCTGGCTCCTTTAATTGGATCCCATTTATTTGTTCTGCACTACTTGGATGTGCTTGTTGCAGTCTTTCCCCAAGCTATCCTGTTTTTGTGCTGCAGCAGGCTGCCTTGCAGAGACCTCAGGGCAGTCGAGGCAGAGGTGCTCTGGAGCTCTCAGAGTTCTGGAGCTCCCAGGTGAGTGCCATATGTCCATGAAGGTGTCACCCACCATTCCAATTAGTACCACTGACATGTGGGGTTTAGCCTTTCTCATGCACCCCCATCCCTTCTCCTGAATAGCTGCACCTGGACCAGAGACTGAGCTCTAAGTTTACACCCAAATGTAATTTCCTGCTTGTTCATGAATCCATAGCTTCAATCTTTTCTAGGTTTTTAACTTCATACTCTGCATGAAGCATTCCTTTGCGTAGATTGTCCTCTTCCATAATTATCCCTTTTTATTCCAAATTAAACCAAACTTTTTTTCTTATCATAATCTGGAAATACATTGCAGCTAGAGAAAATGAGAAAGATTTCATTTCAAAACTGGATGCAAATTTGATGTCTTCTATTGTACCTTTGCAGTATAAGGCCCTGTACTTGTTGAATGGAAATCTGGAGTAACAAAGCTGAGGTCACAATTTAATTAGTCCAATTCATGGAAGAGTTTGACTCACTAATTCCAACTTTCAGCTGAACAATTTAAAATTCCCTTGGGCCATACCCTTAGGAACCTAGCATCCATTATTTAATTGGTTTACTGAGATGGTGCCACTCAAGATCCAGCCTGTCAGCAGACTGGATCTGTTGAAGGCTCACATGCCTCAGCACATTTCTTCATGGCAATGTTGCAATTTTGCTAGATTCATACAGCTCTTAAGACATGCTTTTTAAAGCCAGCTTACCCTTTTATGCCTAAAAATAATTGCAGGTGGGGTTTATAATTACTAGGACAAGTTGCAACTCTTGCACAGCAAAATACCCAACTGCCTCTGCAAGTCCAGTGCCAGGAAATATTCCAGTGTGCTGCAAGAGCATTGTTAGCAACTCAAGTGCTCAAAAGTTAGGAAAGGTGAGATCAAAAGTAATCCATACACATATAGGTCAATACAATATGGACATTTTTATTACACTTGATCACATTAAAAAGTTAACATTTGGTCACATTTGGTCCTGCTTTGTGCAGGGCTTGGACCTGGTGGCCTTTGAGACCCTCTCCAAGCCGAAGTATGTTACAATATATAAAAATTTTTATTATAATTTTTGCCTCACCAGTGTAGCTTGCTGTGGGGAACAATTCTCTGCGGCTCTGGATATCTGAGTTCCATGGCCCCTTTCCAACCACTTTAGTTCTTCATAGTCCTTCCATTTCCTTTTAATTCACTATCTGATAAATTCAGTGGCTGCCTCTTAGTCCCTAGTGTAATTAGTAGGTACATAATTGTTCTGTTTTCTGTACTTCTCATGGTGCTTTATGTTTTACTTGCATTTCCTTCTCTATCACCTTTTTTAATAGTGCATGGGATGTGTGAAGAGCTGAATACATCAGCAGTTTTACTGAGTTAGTGTGGCCAACACACAGGTGAATTCCCATTCCACATGTAGTTAAACTACAATTCACATTTCCAGTTCATGCTGGGTGCAATACAGTCCTTCTTCTCCATATTTCTCATCCCTGCCCCAGGTCTCTAAGGGTGCTGTTCCACAGCACCTGTGGCTGATCCAAATCTGCCCTGATGTAATCCCTATCTCTGTCACTGCCTTTCTTTTGCTGCTCTCTCCCCATGAGGCCACACCGTCTGTTGCCATCTGCTCAGGGATCTTAACCAACTGCAGACTATTTGCTTTATTTGTGGGGTTATTTTTCATCCTGTTCAGGTTTCCGAGCTCAGCCACTAAGGGGCAGAGAAGCTGAGCCGGGAAGGCAGGGATGCATGGATGGGCAGGACCACGGTGGTGCTCACAGTGCTGCTGCTGGCAGTCCCTCGTACCACCAGGAGGGTCTGGCTTGCTGGGAGTGTCTGAAACAGTTCCTGCCTTTAATACTTGATCCCAGCTCTGCTTTCAAAATCATCAGCTGGGCCACAAGCACTGCTCAGACACTCACAGAACAGCTGTCTCAAACCACTGATTTAAAGCCTAACATCTAAATCACTGATTCCAGGTTAAATTTAACAAGCCAAACTAGGCTACAGAAATTACATACATAAAAACCTGAGAGAAATTAAATACCTTTTCTTCATGAAATGTTTCTATTAGTGACAATGGTGCTTCCAGCTACCATAAAAAGTAGTTTGGACCTAATTAATACAGACAAGGAACCTAAGATTCATCAAGATTGTGTGACTTCTATTTCCCAAAGGAATATTAAATTACACTTGAATGTAACTTTGACCAAAGCAGAAGTTGTATCTTACATGTTTATATCTTTTACTGCGTATAGAAGGGAAAATGAGAGATAAAGCAATGTGGAAAGACAAGAACCAGCCAGATGCCCATCATACAAAGCAAGACGTACCCAGTCTGAAAAGATGCTCTTATAAGCTACTCATTTTTGCCCCATTTCAAATTAGTGCAGGGATTGTGCTGAGGCAGGGCTCAGAGTAAGTTTTTATACCTTCCTTCACAGACCATCATTCTCCTTATCAGAAGGCTTCTAACATGATCAAACAAAGTCAGGAAAACTGGGGGAAAAAATGCATCTTCTTCACTTTTAAAAATTATTTACTCTATCCCGAGTGACTATCAGGCATGACTGTGATGCCTTAGGAACACACACTTGAAAATGGAAATGAGGAAGCCACCCAAGGAATGTCACAGTGCATAAAGGTGAGAGACATGTGGCCAAGAACAGGACACGGAGAGAGAGAAACAGGTAAGCCCCCAGCTGGAAAAACAGGCACTCACTGTATATTTTACTAGCTCAATTTAAGTAAAACAGCATCAGCTCAGATGTCAGCTTGCCAAAGAGAGAAAGCTTTCCAGAACAAGATCACCCTTTCAGCCTGTGTTTATAGAGTCCCAAGGTTAAGAGGCACTTGGTTCATAGCTCCTGGGAGCTACCACAGCACTGAAAAAGAAACATAAATAATGTCATTAAGATATATCTTCAGAAGTCCGTGTCTCATTTTGAGAGTCCCACATGATGCTCACTTCCCTCTGGGATTAATATTTCCATTATATCTGAGCCTTTGGCATTTGCCCTCCTGAAGAGAATATTTATTTAAAATTTCCTTTGGCTTTCAAGACAAGACTAGTAGCAGCCCCAGCTGCCTGGCTGCATGCCACGTTTCTCTCCTGCGTCCCCAGCCACGAGAGCTGTCACAGCCAGGACAGCAGCTCGCATTTCATTATCACACAGCTCAATCATTTCGGAGTAGACTTCTTTGGCAAACTTCAGAAAGCAAAGGGGCCAGGATTTGCCTGCAAAGGCAAGGTGGCAGGAGGAGATCCCCAGACCAGCCTGAATATGAAACTATGCAGTCGTGCTGCCTCCCAGAGCAGGCAATAACTTTATCTGGTGCTGCCGATAACATCTCTGGTTTAGTGCCGCTCTACTTCTCTGTGTCAACCCTCCTCTTCAACTCTTTAAACAGATTAGGGGGTCGAAGCCAAGCCTGAAGGAAACAGCTCCAGTAATTTACTAGTAATAAAGTACTGTTATGTAGGGACTGACTGACTATGCCAGGCTCAGTGGTGTCTCAGAGAGGACCCAGAAAAGAACATCCCAAAGGAGCCCGTGGGAAACCTCAGCAGGCAAACACACTGCCTTCTCTTCCCTATCCAACCTCTGGCTGAAGAACTGGCATCCCCTGAAGAAGATAAATCTCTTTTGCCTTATCTTTTCCAAAACACTCATTATCAGAGAATCAGAGAAACATAGAATCACAGAATGATTTGGGTGGTACTTTATAACATCTTCTAGTTCCAACCCCTCTGCCATGGGCAGGGACACCTTCCACTACTCCAGGCTGCACAAAGCCCAGTCCAACCTGGCCTTGAACACTTCCAGGGATGGGGCATCCATGCTGTGTTACAACCTGTTCCAGGGTACATATGCTCACAAAAGCATTATCAATAATTATAATCCATGATAATCTTATTACCCATCATCCGCTCTTAGTTTCACACAGGCCTTAACGAGACAAAAATGGCATCTTACATCCAGTGAGGACTATTATAAAAGTGTTTAGAAATGTCTGGACCTGGCAAATAAGTCCACATGCATTGCATACTTACCTAAGTAGAGTAACTTTTGTCTTAGGGCTCTGTTCTTTCACATTTCAATATGTTGGTAGTATTATTACTAACATTACCATTGTTACTGTCAATAGTTTGAATGAGGGTGCATACCCTTGCAGAGCACATATCTGCAGAGAGTGCAACCCAGCCTGCTTTTGTTCATTTGAAAGAGGTCTGCAGAGGTCTTTGGTTTGAAGGACTAGACCTAATCCTAAACCTCAGAGATGTCCAAGTGTGATATATCTAGTGGTTGAATCTGTTGACTGAAGCAGGAATAGTCCTGATGACTGGCTAATGATGCTTTTAACCAGATTGTCCAGGTACAATTAGCTTTATTGACTGACTTTACCCCATGTTGTTTGCCAGTGAGTTGAATGCATACACTGCTATTTGCTATCTTATCACTTTGTTGAGTGAGGCTATAAAATGAAAGGGAATTATAATGAATGTATGTATGCCTTTAACCATCTTTACAGATAAGAAGAGGGGACAGCATCTGGACACTCCTTCAGTAAATCTCTATAGATGCCCATATCCTGTTTTGAAGAGAACTCTTTTTGCCTACATAATATGCTCCCACTGGCTATCATAAAACAAACATATTTATTATCTGACTTGCCTGATTTCCATCACACTTCAGTATCTTGCTAATATTAACATACTTAGCATATTTCCACTCAGTAAACAAAACTTGTAGGAGAAGCAAAAAGATAATAAAAAGCCAATAATTAGTAATCTATTTATTTGTGACAATTCTCTGCTGAGGGTGGACAATGTTTATTTGGTTAATAATCTCTCACATGTAAGTAGGGTTTGCAATAGAACAGATAACAAGAAGGAGAGTGGGAATATCACTTCCTGTTGAAATTTCAGGGTGATTTATATTGGCACAGTGTTTATATCGTATTGAGGATTTATTCTCTACTGATAAATAAAAAGCAACAGGAAAAAATCTGGCTAGATTATGAGACTAAAGCCCCTAAACCACACCTTCAGCAGGGGTCAGCTCCACTAACATGAGCAAAGATATGATAGTCCATATGAAAGGAGGAAGTTCCGTCCCTTTGGACAAAAGATGACTTTCAGCAGCAGAATAGTTTATCAGCCTGCAAATGTCTAATCTCCATCAGCTAGATATCACCATGGGTTATGGTCAGTCTTCCCAAGTTATTCCTCCAAAATGAGGGGCCCTCACTAATGTGAGAATAGATTACAGCTTTGTTAAGACAAGGACTGCGTTTTGCACTCTCCTCCAATGTATCTCTTTAAAGCCTCCCTGGAAGGAAAGGGAAGCTTGCTTGCCAGTCTTACTTCCAGAGCCTGGCAAGTAGTCAGTCTAAAATATTCCTTGACCAGTGTTAATCAGCTTCAGCAAGCATTCTGGTGCTGCAGTGTGCAATGCCAAGGCAGTTCTTTTCCTTATCAGTCCCATAAGGATTTAGACCAGGATGCAGAAACAAAGGAGCAGGGAACAAGGAGGTGGAGCTGGGAGATGGGTGGACCCCCGAGGACAGCGGTGTTCGAACAGCGTTTAGAAAGGGATTAGCAATATCAGCTCCTGGAGAGGGAAAGCCACAAAAATGCCAAGCATTAAAGGTTTTGAAAAAGATTTCTTCACAGCTTACCCTCCACCTCTCCCAGTCAACCTACTGTAGACTTTGCCACTCTAATCTAATGAGTGGCTTACCTCCAAGTCTCTTGACTGTGATCCAGCCTCTTTCTGTAAGACACTGGATGCCATTGTTTCTCACACATTGTTGCAACTACTATTGCTTGGCCCAACTTTTAGAAATATAAATCAGCCGGAGATAAAGGGTGATTGAAACAATAATCGTTGTACAGTAGTGTCAGCTTTTTCACATTTACCATAATGAAATGTCAGAGAGAACAGACTGAGAATAATGAAACCATGGGGGGAATAAATCCAAATCAAAAATCTTAGAAATCTTCTAAAACAAGAGGCAGAAGTGCATGTTTACGGGACTCAGACTCACTGCGCAGTGCATTATGCTTAGAAGCATTGCAGGAAAAAGTGACAATTTGTGCAGAAAGTGTGTTAATGCTTTGGAATGTTTTGACATATTTTATGTGCCTTTATTAGCAAAATGGGAAAAATTATTAATAGGGGAGCAAGCAAAAGAGGTATGAAAGAGGAAAAAGGACTAAAAGATAGTAAATTACTTTTGATTCTCACAGAGGCAATTATCACAAGGAGAAAATCTGAGAGAACAACACTCTGCCCCATTTTGCCTATCAGCTACTTTTCTAGTCAAGGCCTGTTAGCCTTAGCTATTCTCACCAGCAGTACCAACACGTGGGCAGACATGCACAGACCACATGGCATTGATAGAGAATTGCTGAGTCTTTGTTATTTAGGTGAATTCTAAACAAAAGCAATGAAAGGCAAAAAAAGAGCACGAGACAGCAGAGCTGGGTGGATATGGCTGCAGTTCCCAGCTGCAGTCTCACAGCACAGAGGATCAGCAGTGGATGCCTACCGTGCATCCTCCCGAGTACTGTTCAACTCGCTCCTTCTTCCTGTCTTGACACAAGGCCTCATTCCATAGATTTGTAGGAATTAGGAGGTAAGCAAGTTGAAGATGCCAACTGAATGTGTACAATACCCTTTAGCCAGTTTCTTGGCCTCTAGCTGTGTTGTAAATACCATAGCAGCATGGCCATGTGATGCTTGGAGTTCTGCCAGTAGCTGAGGCTCTTTCTGCTGACCACCCGTCACGGACAGCTTAAGATGTGGCTAAGAACATTAACCAGGAAATGACATCCAGAGCAGGTAATCCTTCCCACTCTTTTAGTTTTTGTGTAAATGTTGTAAAAGATGCCACCTGGAAAGCTGCAGAGATATTTCTGAGACAGCAGCTCAACATACTGAAGTGTGTATAAGTTAATAGTCATTTTAAAATAACTGAAGCCAAGTTTTCTTAACATGCAGTGCTGTTTGGAATGAGCACCCCTACTCTACATAATGCTTTGCTATCTCAATCAAGTTTAGACCTGATAGAAAACTTATCTTTCAAGGTTTACCAATGGACAACTGTTAGCAATAACTAAATACAGCCCCCTTTTTGGTAGCAGAAGTGCACTTAGAGCAATCATTTAGCATTTCTGTGAGAAATTATCAACTCCATCAAAGCCAGTTTTTTATGACTTATGAATAAGACCTCTGTTTGCAAAAAAAATCCCAAAAAACCAACAACCCTAGCTTGTCTGGCAGCAAGCCTGTAATTATTCAGAGCTTCGTGTGGGTGTGGTGAATCAGTGAAGCATACTCCCTGTATTTATTTAACAAATAAGTATACCTCTAGCGTATTTGGCTGCCTACTCACGATAATAATGAAGTTTGTTTCTGAACAAACTCATCTTGCCTAAGGAAGGGTAAAAAAGAGATCAAACATACTTGAATCAAGCTGCCCTTGCACTTTTTCCAGTTTGCCCTTATTTCAAACTTTGAGTTCCAGCCATCTTTGGGAGAAACGCCTTGCACCATTCTGTGTATAAAGATGTAATCTTTGAACAAAACTTCTGGTTTTAGTTCCAGGTGAGCTCCTTTTAACACTAAGTAGCTGGAAGCCATGATTAGAGCCCTCTGGGCAGTAGCCACATGGCTCTGGAAGGCACACCATAGAGATTTTGCCATTGCAACAAAGTGAAGAGCATTAGCTTTTGAATTCTGGAGGTCAGTAACAACTCTCTTTGTCTCCCACAAAATTCCTCTTTCAACATACTTTTAGTCACTCAGCTTCAGGCATGGGGGTGGGAGGTAATGTTTTAATGTTCCTGGTCAACCTTACTCCAAAATGAATCAGAGATATTCTTCTTAAGACATAAAAAACATTAGCAAAATGTAACTACACTCAGATATAGAGAAGAGCTGCCTAATATTTTTACCAAGCCAGACATGTCGTTTGCAGAATATGCTCATACAGTAGCTGCACACGTATGCTGACAGGTTGTACAAAAATTATCAGGTGAATTAGGGACACAAGTGCAAGTATTGCTTCAGCAGATGTTCCATGCCTCAAAACAGGTGATGCTGTTGAACACAGACCATGAAATCATAGAATTGCCTGGGCTGGAAGGGACCTTGAAGATCATCTAGTTCCCAACCTACCTGCCCTGGGCAAGGACAACTTTCATCAGACCAGGTTGCTCAGAGCTCCATCCAACTTAGTCTTGAACACTTCCAGGGATGAGACATCCACAACTTTTCTGGGAACCTTTTCCAGTGCCTCACCAACCTCACAGCAAAGAATTTATTCTGTATAAATAATCTAAACCTGCTTTCTTTCAATTAAAAGCATTCCCCCTTGTCTGTCACTGTGTGTCCTTGTTGAGGATAGAACCATTCTTCAGATTACTGGTCATGCCTGCACAGGTGTGAGGGGAGGAGTTCTGGAAAAGTTGCCCACAAGTTGCCCACATTGTGGCAATACCTCCTCCAGAGCCCCAAGTATTTTTTTAGTATATTTTGAGAAGGAAGGTCTTTTGAAACATTCAGAAGTCACACCTCTTCAGCCTTACCCTTATCTCAGGTAACGCCTACGGTAAAAAATGCATTACCTGTAGTGGGAATTACATCTCAGATTTGCAGTCATTGTCGGATAAGGTTTCTATAGCCCAAGAATGTAACCACCTGTAGTTGTTTCCCTGCCCCACTGCTGTGATCACACATAAAGACCAATGCTGTTCACAGTGGCTTGATCAGACAGTTCAACCTCTGCTTCAGAAGGTTGTGATTGGATACGACACAAACTGCAGGAGCCTGTCCCAGTCTCCCAGCAATCGGTGTTCCCAGAGAAGGAGAGCTGGCAGAACAGGTAGCCTGTCCTCCACTGAACTGCCCCATTCACCACTCAAAGTTCAGTCAGTCATACTGACATAGACTGAGCAAGGCTAGCTGAGGAACAAGCTCAGCATCTGTCCCACCACTGCCCTGGAGGAAGGGACGCTCTGCAGTGAAGGTGAGAGCAGGCAGCTGAAGCTAGGGCCAGCTAGATTCAGCACATTGCTTGTGCTCATGGGAGTGATGAATTCCGGCTCCCAAGGTCAGACCCAGCCCAGATGTCACAGAGGGGACTGCTGGCTCTATGATTGTAGCAGGATGTTTCTCCTGGCACAGCAGTGTGCTGGCTCTCCTGTCTAATCTTTTCCGTTGTTTTTCTTAAAGTTTGCTACTGGAACAGGAAAGGTCACAATGTATTATCAGACACAGACAGGACTTGAGCATTATGAGTGTTTATAGGTAAGCTAGAGAATGTACTCTGTGTCAGAATTCATCTTGGGGAAGTCTGAGACTGTGTCTATTAAATGTCTCCTCTTTGTATTTTCTTTTTGTCTTGAAGTATATACATATCTTTTGCTCTCAAGGGCTGACAAGTGTTGGTCTCAGACTGCTTATAACTCTATCCATTGCCATCATGGCAACACCATCAGAGAATCCTTCATTCTAACCTCCTGCTGCTTGTAGTATTGTTGGAAATAAATGGCTACAAAGTCACCCTAGAGATACATATTATTGCCTGTATAAGGAACTCCAGGTTCAGTTTGAGTTTTAATACGGATAGGGCTTTAGTTCTGCTTTTAAGAGCTGATTTCAAATTAGAACTTCAGTTCCCTAACTAACTATTTCAGTTTAAGTCTCTCCAAGGGATCCATCATTGTGAGAAAACTGCTTAAAGTATTTAAAGAAAAGATTTATTGTACTCAAGGCAGCTATGCTTTCCTTGCTCTCTTTCTATACTGTGCCTGTCTGGCATTTTATTGCACTTCTTTATTCTTTATTATCTTCCTCCTTTACTCCATCTCCTATAACTGAAATGGATATCAGGTACAGCACAAACAGCAAAGGCAATGCAGAGTAGTTGGGATTTCTGGCATTTCTATCTCCTCTTGCCTGTCCACCAGTTATTTCAATATGGAACAGTGTTCAGAGTGCCACTGCGGGGCATGTTTGCTCCAGTGCTCATCCTCACAGACCCCAGCTGTGCAATGGTCATTGCCAAGGCTGGAGCACAGCTTCAGAACACTCTGCCAACTCCAGCACACAGCACGGCCCATCTGCCCTGCACTCATTCAAAGCCAGGAAGTTTGTTGTGAGCAGGGTTGCTGGAGCCAGAGCTGGGCTGTCCAGTCCCACAGATGAATGGGTAAAGTGACTCCAAATCTTCCTTTTTTTCAAGTTTGCCTCTTCTCTTTTTCCTGAGATATTGCAGGTAGTACAGATACACTTGAGAGGTGATGTGATAAAAATACTAATAAGATAAACCCACTGAACAATACCGTCCTGAGTGGAAAACAACTGGCGATTGTTTCACCCTCCTCCTCTGCGTTCTTATCTTGTGTGAAAAATACCTGTGGTTCTCAGAGCACAAACATGAAGGATAGAGTGAGGCCAGGGCCACAGCACACACTTGGCTTGGCAATGATACATCTGCCAAAGGTGTGAAGAACAGTGTTCCCTGACAGACACAACTGATGTTGGTCAAGAGCTCCTACACACGTATGGCTGTATCAACAAATCTGTACTTCCTCTGACTTTAACCACAGAGTTTCTGACCAAATTTGGTGTGCATTAGTGCTTTAAAGTACTGGTATTATGACTGGATTTACCAGGACTGTTTGGGAGGCTGTCACTCCAGTGTAGTGCCACCAGAGCACGAGGCTGTTGACTCCTACACCAGGCCTGGGTGCAGACTTGGGGGGAAGGTGGGGTCTTGAGCTCCTCTACTTCTCTCTTTGAGTCTTTGGAGAGAAAGCATTTGTGTCTGTCCTGTGTAAACACCAGCAGGACTGACAAGATCTGTGTGAGAAACTGGGATGGCACCAAAACCAGGGTGTGATTCTGAATCTGTACATCCTCCTCCTTGGCAGCTGTGTGGGGCCACACACTCACATTGGGGTGATTGTCTGGCTCACAGGTTTACAAAACCTAGTCCTTGCTCTCACAGATCTCACCAGCTGCCAGCAATGTCCCTTCATTCCACAGAAGCTACTTTTTTTCTCTCCTTCTCTTTCACTGCAGCCCAAGAGAGTGTTGTTCAGCATGAAATACAGCAGCCATGTGCCAGGCACAAATCCCAGACATCTGTGGAGAGGAGCAGGACAGAAAAGCCTTCAGTGAAGGCACTGGAAAAAAAGTATTTGTATCTTTAGCTGTACTATAAAAAAGAGGAAAAAAAAAAAAAGAAGACTACAGTTATGACAAAATTCAGGTCTGAGCTTCTTGCTCAGACTCCTTGCACATCTTTCTGATCTCCTATGACTATAGCTGAAGTCTGTGAGTGAACATATCTTACACATGTAAGACTCCCAGACAGAATTGGTAGCACAGTTACCTCAGCAGCCAAAAATTACAAAGCCCTATCTCTTGCTTCTGAATTGTATCATTTTCATAACATCTTTAAGCATAATATTTTTAAGTTACTTTTATGTCAGTTATGTCCTGCAGCCACATTTGGGAAGAGGCCATGTGTAACCAAGGAGGGAATTTATAGGGGATAGAAATAAATGGAGAATTTATTTACACCTGTAGACAGCATACACCCTGCACGTTTACAGTGTGCACAGATGGGACAATTGTGTATGCTGAGGGGCTGCTGTAAGGCGTAACCTGGAGCCCCTGCAATGACCATGGCAATGGATTTTCAGTGTTTTCTTCACTATCTGTGAAGAGGGACTGAGGGGGTGCTGGTTTCAGGGATGTAGAGCTGTAGCTCTGCCAGTTCTACCTGTCCCAGCCAGATCTCGTTTCAGCTTCCCCAGCGCTTCCCTCTCTACCCATGATAGCACAGGACTCCATGTCAGTCCCTCACAGTCCCTGCAGCACGACTGGTCTCCAGTTCTCCTCAGTCCTGCCCCACCTGGCCATGGGCCTCAGACATCCCTAGGTAAAACAGGACAGCTAAAACTCAAAGCCAAGTTTCACACCTCATTTGGCTGCTCTTGACAAGCACATTCAGATTCTGCTCTCATCCTTCTCTTCCTCCTGACTGAGCATCTGCACCACCTCGAGTGCTGGATTCACAGCATGTGGTACACCAGCCCTGGAACCTAACTGGCTCAGAAACTGTTCTGACTACAGCATCATTATTTTTATACTATTCAGTATCTGAAAAGCTATCACAATGTGGTTAACAGGAGCTTTCACACCTCTCAGATGACAAGGAGCTGAGATAACCCCAATCCAAATAACTGCCATTTTAACAAATATATAAATTCAGTGAGGCTCAAAGGATTTAGACTTAAATACCCAGAGGATTAGAAATTGTGTGCTTCAATATACTGTTTAATCTGGGAAGGTTCTCTGGAAGTATCACAGATAACCAGAGTTCAATTTTAGGTAAAGGAAACCAAAGTTTCAGTATCACAAATTAGTCATCTTGTCTATTATTTGATCCTCTCCGAGGAAAATTGGAAAGTTCTTGGGATCTTTTTATTACATGTCACTTCGTCTGCTTTGTTATAAAATTTCAGCTTCAGTTGGGCTACATCAACCCTAGTGCAGAGCTTCAGCTCAGCTGCTTACAAGCACTCTCCCAGGCAAATTCTGAGCCCAGCATGCATGGAGTTGAGCAGTTCAGTATCTCCAGACTGTGCCAGTCAGAAGACAGCCCCTAAGCATCCCTAATTTGCAAGAAAAGCTATAGCCCTCGAGCCTTCATTCTCCTGTCTGCCACCAGTGAGATTTTCCACAGGCTGAGCAAGGCAGGATTTCACCCAGGGGATATGCCACAGTTGTGCCGAAGGCTCTCACACTTGCTGCATTTGTCTTCTGCTGGCAGGATATCAGTGCCAAGAGCACTGCTCCCGACCGCACGTAGCCCTGACCTCACCAAACAGGTACCGGGGCTGTGCACAGCAGGCAGCTTGCACTGAAGGCTTTCGTCTTAGGCTTTGAAGAACAAACAAAAGAAGGGGAACAGAAAGTCGTGAAACTTCTCCATTAAATAAGATCCATAGCTTAAAACTTGTCTTTTGTTGTGAGGCAAGAAGAGGTTGCCTTCTGTGTTGAATGCAAAGACGGTTTGGGACAGAAGTGCTGTTTATAGATATTTGTCATTTTACCATGGTTGTGGTCAAACCACAGGTTATTTCTTTAATTCATTAGAGCTTACTTACAACGCTATTTAAGTCTGTGAATAAATATATAAATAATGTGCAGGCTAAGCCTGGGCTCAGCAAATTCTCTCCAGCACAGCCAAAAACAGTTGTGACTCTCTTCAGCTCCAGCAACAAAATATGAATCACAACGAAGCAGCACAAAATATCTGCCTTGCTGGTTTGGAGGTTAGTGACTATAAAAAGAAAAGTTTTATTCCACCTCTGCAGAATCTAAACTTTATACACAAATCTTTAAAAAGCAACTGAGTGACACTGGCTTTTAAAACTTCATAATAATTTTAAAATATTACTTGATAACATTTTCAAAAATACAAAACACAAGGCACAAAAGAAATGTTTCCTATAAGATGAAATCCTTGGTTTAAAGTGTTACCATATCCCCAAGCATCCTTCAGCTCCAGGCCAATAACAATTGCTCCACACATCTTATCCTCCATGCATTTCCTTCCTGGACTACAGCACAGTAGCATCCCTGGTCCAATTGTGTGGAGCAGAGCCAGGTGCAAGCTGATTGTCATATCCTCTTGCACCTTGTTTTTCATATTCATTCGGCCCTCCAGTGTGGCATATGATGGAATACTCATACTGTAGTACCATCCCTGTGTCATGAGAGACCCAGCCACTGACTGAGCCTGAAAATGCCCAGCACTGGACTGTGGTACTGGTCAGGCTCCTGGAAAGCCTTCCACCTCCTCTGTGACTTTCCTTCCATCTTCACCCAGAAAAGCTCAGGAAAGTGTCGTACAAAATCTCTGAAGGACAGTCTTGTTGATTTCTCAATCAGTAAAAAAGAAAGCAGCTTTATCCATCCTCTAGGCATCAATGGTTCTTTAGCCATCTAAAATTGTGTTGTTAACCTAGTTATCTGAGTTTCATCTACAGTCAGTGGAGAAAACATTAAAAGCACCTCAAAAGGACAGTTCCTCCCATATATGCTAGACACCTGTTTTAAAAGGATCAGTTGTCCTCTGGAGGAGGTTTTTGTCTTCATTGATTAAAAAGACAGACAAGTAGCACAGAGCATGTGCTTAACTTTTAGAGGACAAATACTAAGTAGATCTTATCCCTGATCACATATTTTCCTACCTGAAGGAAGGAGCAGAGAAGACTCCCTATAAAGAGGGACAGGTATAAAAAAAACCAAAACTGCAAAGATAAATCTGTTTGATGCCAGTGCTGGACCAACCAAATCACTAGCAGGCATAGATAGCTTGTACTGGGTGGGGATTGAGCAAGGCCAAGCCCTATGATTGTATCATAAACGCTGGAAGGGAAGTCTGAGTGGTAGGTGATTACATCAGGATCACTGGGATGATTTACAGCCAAGGTAACAAGAGCTTTCACTCATTACATCATTTTTATGGCAATCATAGACAACTTCTTACATTAATCATTAAAAAAAAAATGGAAAAGCAATTCTGTGATGTAGGAAAGCCTTTTAAGCTAGCACAGACAATTCATCACAAACTGGTATGGCAGCAGTGAAATGGGAGAAGCAGGACAGAGATCATTGCAAGTCTTATGAGAGAGCCTGCTGCCACATCAGCTGGGATTGCTGTAGCCACTACATTGTCAATATTCTGGCTTTGGTGTTGATGGCCCCTCATGCATAGATGAGGATGTGTAAGAACAAAATTTGCTTTCTAGAGCTATGTTGAGGAATATGGTCAGATGTTCCTACTCCAGGAGGGCTATCATCCTGTGCCAACAAACCCTACAGGTCTTGCAGTCCCAGAGAGAAATTCTGGACTGCAGAATAAGGACTTTGGCAATAGTCACAAAATCTACAATTCGTGTAGGACATTTGCTAAGAAGACAGGTGAAGCTTGTTCACTCAAGTGAGGAGCTAATAGTCTGAAACAAGCCTGTGATGGATCCCCACTCTCCTTCTCCTCAGGGCCATGAGAACTCTTGGCAATCTCTTCACAAAAGCTGGGTACCGGGGAAAGGATGCCTGGAATTCCTGCAGCAGGGCCAAGGTGTTCTTTGTCTTTTCATCCCTTCTAAGGAGCTAAATATAAATGGGATATGACAGTAGAATAATTATGACAGTAGAATCACTTGCAGTCTTTGGTGCTTGAATCAGTATAGAAAATTCACAGAAAATAAAAATTGGCAAGAGAAAGAGCATCCATCACTGGCAGGAGGAGATCTCTTTCCTGCTCTTTACTGTTCCCAAATACCACATAAGCTTTTTACTCCTGAGTAGAAATTCTGGACTAACCTTTTCAAAGTGCTGCTTGGCCATTTTATTGAATACTCTCATATCATACAAGGAGGAGTAAATGCATATCTGTACAAGGAGAGATGAATTTCAGCTATACCTTCACTCCTCTCATGCCTTCCTTGAATGCTGCATTCCTTTCCCATTGCCCGACCATTCTCTGGAAAAATTTAGTTTCTTTATCTCTCAGTCTCACTTAAGATATGTTTCCCCATGCATGGCTGGGTTTCAGCAGCAGGGGCTGTGGTAGGGACCTGTGTGGTGGGAACCCATGTGCCAGTCACAGCTGGCTCCAGCCATTTCTGAAACCAGTCTGGGTGACCACCCCACACCAGAGCTGCAGCCAGGCAGACAGAGAATCCCGCAGCATCCCAGCTCAGACATTTCATGAAGACTAGCAACCATTGCAAGCAGGAGTTACATAGAGAACCCTTTTAAAGGGACAAACGAAGACAGAGTTAATTGTGGAGACACGGAGCTGGGGACACACTCTTGGGAGGAAGAGGTCCATGTTAAAGGGAGGCAGCCTGTGGCTTGTGGGCAATCCAGAAAGGGCAGGGACAACCCTGTGGGACTGTGGAAATGGGTGATCAACAGTAGGGAAAGGACAGATCTGAAGGACTGTGGCCAACAGGCAAAACTGTAAGAGGCATGAAGGACAAAGAAAAAACAGTAAGAATGACAGATGGCCAAAGGAATGCCAGTAAGGAGCATGGAAAGGCAGCAGACTAAACCTACTGTATATATGGCCCCAACCTCTAGGATCATTCAGTGTAACCCACATCAAAAACAGGGAGGTGAGACTAAGGAGGAGGGAGGAAAGGTGTTTTGCTGAATAGTGCCTGGGGAAGAAGAGTCAAGAAAGCTGCTTACCCAAGTGTTTGCTTAATTGTTCATGGTATCTTTTTCTCAATACCCAAATCAGGGATTAGAAACTCTGTTAATTGGCAATAAACTAAAGTAAGTAAAAATTCCCTGAGTTGAGCCTGTTTTGCCAGTAACACCACACACTTCGCATTTTCTTCCTCTGCTTCTTTCACCTTTTGCAAATAATCTTGCGCACGCCGCCCTGGTGACACCAGAGGACCAGTTTTTCCACAGATCCACCTCTTTTCTACCCCCTCTTGCATCTTATCACTTCATCCATATTTAGTCTTTGTTCTGCCTGGCCTGATCAGCTCAGCCTTGTGAGAGCCTGGGCTTGTAGCTAACAAAAGACAAAGTCACAGCAGGAGTCTGGTGAGCAAAGAGCACCTGGACAGCTCAACAAAAGAAAGTAACTTCATCTCTGTGTCCATGTTGTGAACCTGGCCAGCTCCAACAAAGGACAGTTTGGGGCTGAGAGCAGCTTGTGGCTTCCTGTGTGATGACTGACAAGCTATTGGAGCCCAGGAGAAAATCAGCATGATGGTTTCTTCTGAACTGAGGCGTAACATTCAAGTAATACAAACAGTATTAAATACAAATAGGAAGGAAAGGGTTTGCAGTACTCTGTTTGCCTATGGCATCTCTTCTTACATTTTTCACAAACAATTTCAGTATATTAGACTCCTGCTTACCTTAAGAAACTCCTGAACAATTTTGGCCCTTCTGCTCCAGAAATATTTGGTAGTTCTACCCTGAAGCTGCTTGAATGTCCAAACATGCTCTTAATTTCTCATTTGAATTTATCTGCCTGCCTCTTCCATTGAGGCTCACCTACCACTCTGTTCAGAAACTGGGGAAAAAATTTCACATGGTGTAAAACGCAGCACTCATTGTCGCCCTGCTGTTTAGGCAGAGAAAAGCACTACACTGCACTGCTGTTACTCAGACAAGAACGAGCAAGAAGAGGTGGACTGGAATAAAGGGCAAGTAACAGATTTCACTAATATGCATAAGGCCAGCTCAAGTCTTATATATTAATTACATGGTGGTTGAGAAAAAGTTGGAAAGCTGTTTGGGATCCAGGTAGCGTACAGCTTTGTTCTGGCTTTTGCAGTAGACCACAGTAGTAGTAGTTTCACCCTTACAGCCTCTGCCCTTGTAAAGAGCGACCCCTTCCTTGTGAAAGGCCACGAGTTCCCCCTGCCTGGTGAGGGTGGTGGGTGCCCAGCCCTGCTTGGATCTGCATGGAAAGGCAGAGAACAGGGAGCAGAGCTGCTGAGTCCAGTAGTGAGATCTGTTGAAAGATATGAGCAGCCTGAGGGTAAGGAGACGCTGAGAGAGACAAGAAAACTCCTAGGGAGTGGTGGAGCTAAACCAACAAAATTCTTTCCCATGCACATGCCTAATACTTAAAATAATAAAAACACCTTTTGGGGACTATTGAGCCATGGGAAAGCCAAACAAAATCTGTTTTGGATTTACTTTAGTCAGCAGCTCAGGAATATCAGAGACCCTGCTACATGAACTGGATATTTAAATACTACAAAATTCCAGAGAGTGCGGTAGAGATGGACTTTTATTTGCCAAGAGGGGATGTGCTTGTGCAATGTTCTCAGCAACAGTGCATTAACCCTCACCAATGGAGTAGTGCTTTTCCCAGAACTGGTGGGATTGCCTCCTTTACTCAGCCCTTCAGCCCAGTGCTGAATCCCTCAGTAATAACTTGGCCATAAAGCAAACAGCTCAGCTGTTTGGCCCAGCCCAGTCTCTCCATGCAGAGAAATGCTGTGACATTTACAAACACAGTTAAGCAAAGCAGCTTCTAAACTTTGCATTAAATGTTTCTGAATTTTGATGGGCTTTCTTCCATGCTGTCCCTACTCTATGCAGCACTGCAGTCAAAGCTGGACTTCAGAAATGCAACAGCTGCAGCAGCCAGCAGCTCCCACTCTGGGGTGGGCTGCATAGTTGGGTCAACCCTGAACAGTAGTGGCTGTTTTTGCAGCAATGCAGAGGCGAAAAGGCCATGGTGAGCAGAAGGGCCTCGAGCTGAAAACCCCAGTGTGTTTCCCCAGTCACTGAAGAAGACTGCTCAGAAAGGTCCTTTGTATAGAAAATGTGTTCTTCAGTATGTTTGCCTCTCCTTTGGCCTAGAATTACATTTTGCCTGATGGTAACACTCGGGCAGATGTTTTCAGGTATTCTTTTTTCTTAATGCAAGTTTATGCTGGTTCTTTGAAAGACACCACATTTTTGCTGTTTGTGGCTTAGGTGGTGGTGTGGAGACATCCCTGTGGAGACAGTGTGGGACTGGCTGATGGGCACTTTGGTCTCTGCCTGCACTTTGAACAGGATAAATTCCTGAGGGTGAAGGTGACTGGGGGCAGATAATCTGAAGGACTGGCTCCCCTTCCATGCTATTTGTCCTTTTGCTTTGGGGTGTGCCGTGAGCACCACATGATACACTTTGTGTCTGCCTTCACCAGTGGGAACAGAATCAGACACAGTGGGGAACATGATATGGGGACATCTGAAACTGTTAACTCAAACTCAGCGCAGTGTCAGTATCGCTGGGCTGCTTCCAGACTTGTTGTGGGACATCTGTGTGCAGCTGCACACAGCCAGGCTTGGTCTCTCACTGCCCAGGAATCTTTCTGTCACGGGGAAGGCAGCCTGCAAAGATGTGCAGCCACTCAGCTGAGGATCAACCAGATGAAGAGATGTGTCAGAAGGTGAGGAACAATAGCAGTATTCAGTCATGATCAACATGTTTGAAAGCACTGAAGTAGAGATGTAAGGGATTTCCTACAGACGTGTCCCCAGATTCTTTGGGGCCCCAAGAAGAATCCAGGCCATAGCCTCGATGATGTTGTAAATACAGCTTTAGCTTTAGACCCTCTGATTAGGTCAAAAGTGCTGCATCCTCGTGCCAAAAAAGTTATTTTAAAAAAGGGTGAAGTAGAAGTAAGCACTGTATCCACTATCCAGCCTACCTATTAAGTGTAACAGTTTTACAGACATATGGCACAGCAATTTCTCTCCTCAGATGCTGTGTGAAAGCAAGATATAAAGGATCTCCAGAAGAAGACTGCAGGGGGGGAAATAGCTGAATTGACAGTGCATAACATCATGTTTACAAAGTAAACAAACTGGGAAGACAAAAGCAAACCTTCACTCAGATCTTTAGTTAAAAGAGCCTTGTGTACAGCATGCAGCTATTAGCACCAGCCCAGCACAGATGAGACAGATTTGAAATTGATGTTCCTTTAAAGAGCTTGCCATGTGGTGCTGCAGCATTAGCTGTCTCTTAAAATCCTGGTTTAGGAACAGACACTATTTACTAGATTACCACCAAGCAAAGGCCTGTCACCACATTTATTTCCAGTAGTCGCATCAAGGGGCACTGAGTTGCAGGATCTGAGAACCATTGTCAGTGGTAGACTGAACCTGCATCCCCAACAGCCATCAACTGCAAACCAGCTACACAAACCCTGCCCATCACTTCTCCCACAGGTGCTTTTTGAACCAGCCACAGAGGAGATTTGGAAAACTTCAATGTAAAAGGATGAGAGCTGCCTTGTGCAACTGCAGCTTGCCTTACACAGGGGATGTTGCAAGTTTTTCTGCATGTAGAAGATATAATTCACAAGTAACTGCTGCACATGGGCACCTTGAATAATTAGAGGTCCATGAACAGTGTAAAACCCGGGCTTACTAATGCATCCTGCTAAGAGGATCTCTGCATCACTGTTCTTTCTGTAACACCGACATGCTACAGAGACACAAAGGCTGTGCCTTGAATTACTCAATAAAGTTACTGTTTAGCTGCTTCTTAAACAAAGATGAGTAAGGCTTGCCTTTGCTGAAGCCAGCTCTGCCCATAAGTGGGGCCTGAGGCGAGAACTCCATGCAGTCCCATACTGATGCACTCTCACTTAATGAATCCTGAAGCAGGAAATTGTCCTCAGTGCTATTTTGTCTTCCTTGGTCTCACTCTTTTTTTCCCCCACAAAAGATTTGTGGTGATATCCAGAGCTACTACCTTGTGGTAAATAATCAGGCTGCTTCGCTATGGATAGGGGCTCTGGGGGCATGTTCTGGTGCTCTCATTGCAGGCAGTAATCTGTCTGTGCAGGAAAAATAAAAAGGAGGCTTGAGAAAAGCAGATGGCTGATCACGGTCAGTCGGTGTCCCAGCTGTCCCAGGTGTTAACCTTCCACAGGAGGGCCTGGCCAAGGATGCCTGGGTGTCCTGGTGTAAAAAACTGCAGGAAATTACACTGTAGGCATTCAACACAAAGGCCATTCTTCTGCCAAGACGTGGAAAATTCACTCCTGGATCAGAACATATCCTTGGTTCATTTTATTGGCAAAATACCCTGGAAATGAACCTCCTAGCTCTCACACAAAGGTCCAGAGAGCTTCGGTTTCAGAGGGGTGGGTGAAGGCGGTGGGGCGAGGGATGGGGGGGATGGGGGGGGGGGGAGGATTATTCCTGGCTGTTGTTCTGTTGAAAGTCGGTTTGTTTCTGTCTCATAAAGTATGCAAGAATGTTCCCATGCTCTGCCCGGGCCAGCCCCCAGCAGCATGCTTTGCACATTAGCAGCTGATGCTGGAATGCGGCGTTCCCAGGGCAACTGGGAGCCCCCCATGGGGCACAGCCAGCCCCCACCATTGTGCAGCCCTGGCTGACGCGGCTTTGTTGGGTGAGGTAATGCCGTGTGTATGCAAACCAAGCCAGGGGCACAAATGGCACTTGGAAACTGTTCCATGACTTCAAAGGGCGAGCTGCCTGGCCCCCAGGAAGGCTGCCTCACTCCGGCCTGCACCTCTGCTGCTGAATTTCACCTCCTCTCCCGCCCTGCTGCTGCTGCTGCTGCTGCTGCTGTCACAGTGACAGTATCCCATCATCTGCACAAACCTTTGTGGTGTGGTTTAGTGGTATCTGCTCAAAGGTTGGGCTTGGTGGTCTTGGATGTCTTTTCCACCCTTAATGATTCTCTGATTCTATGGAAAGAAGTGTAGCCAACAGGGTGAGGGAGTGGTGTCTGCTCCACTCTGGTGAGAGCCTGCCTGGAGTACTGCATCCACCTCTGGGGCCCACAAACATAAGATGGACCTGTTGGAGCAAGACCAGACTGTCGTGGTTAACCCCTGCCAGCAACCAAGCTGTGCCAACCACTCTGAAGAAAATCAACTCTACCCCAGCTGAAACCAGAACATTGGGCCACTAAGTTGATCACAGGGCTGGAGCATCTCTCCTATGAAGACAGTCTCAGAGAGATGGAGCTGCTCAGCATGGAGAAGGAAGGCTCTGGAGACACTTTATGGCAGCCTTCCAGTACCTAAAGGGCACATGAATTCTGGAGAGAGACTTTTTACAAAGGCGTGTAGTGATAGGCCAATGGGGAGTGGCTTTAAACTGAAAGAAGGTATATTAGATAAGAAAGACCTTAAAAGATAGACCTTTTCTTTACAAAGCAGGTGGTAAAACACTGGAACAGGTTGTCCAGAGAGGTGGCAGATGCCCCATCCCTGGAAACAACTAAAGTCAGACTGGATGTGGTTCTGTGCAACCTGATATAGTTGAAGATGTCCCTGCTTATTGCAGGGTTGTTGGACAAGACGGACTATAAATCTTTCCAACCTGGAATACTCTATTCTACGACAGCCCTGCTGGAAGTGTGGCAGGAGCTCTGCAGTGGACAGGATTCAAGTGTTGCTATCAGTTTGTCAGTTCAGCTTGCTCACACATATCTCCCCACACGGATTTCGAGCACACAATCAGAAGGCTTTTATTTAGAATATTTTAATTTTTTGATGCTGGAGTCCGCTTCAGCATGGGACTGAAAAGAGTGCTGCACAGTAAGAAAGAAGAACTGTCCTCTCAGATCCTTATTCCAGCCATGGACACAGCTGAATTCTTACCCACTGCCTTCAATAATTCAACTACAGTTCTACTACACTCTATCCTCAAGAGAAATGCCTTCATATTGATTAGAGGCTTAGGCTCCAGCGAGCAGTGACTTGATGTATATCTAATGCTGTGTAAATGTTAAGAAACACTATTCTTGTCCCTAAAGCTCTGCATTCTACAGGTGATGAATACTGAGAGAGGAATTGGAGGTTTGACACCAGATACAAAAAGAGACAGCAATGTTACTGTTACATTTAAAACCTTTTCATTAGATTGCTGTCTAAATTACATGCAGAAACAGAGCACATCAGGGCATTAAAGGGACACATCAGTTCTTTAACACCACCTTGACTTTAATGAAAATGTTGTCATCAGACCATTCACTTGCCACATTTATTGAGAAACAACAGAAATCTGCCTGTTCTGTGAGCCTAGTTTCTGCTCTCAACAAGAAAGTGGAGGAGGTATTTTAAAGGATACTAAAAAAAAACCTGCAAGTGGAAAATGTGCAGTGATCAAAACAACCTTTATGGTATTCTTTGGTTGTGCAACAGCAAACCAATATGCAACTACAACTAGGACTGAGAAAACTATTGCCTGGGAACCAAAGGCATCCCAGTTCCACACCTATTTGCAGACTGCAGAGTTTAATACTGACATCTTGTCCTAGTACATTTTGGCCCAGTTCTTCAAATATACATAGGGTGCCAGAACATGCACATATGCTTCAGTGAGTTTAGTGTGTAACGTTTTGAACCATGTGTCCTTCACTACTGTGACTTTATCAAATTCTCAGACATTTCTGTAGTACTTTTGAGAGGCAGGCAAGTGCACCAATGATATTTTTTACCCAGAGCAAAATCTGGTAAGTAAGAAAAATGGCTATCACTTTGGTCACTGTCAGTGACAAAACAGGGACAAGAAATCATTTTGATTCCAGGAGGGTGGGGGCCAACGTTGCTCCCTCAGCTTTCTAGCTCACCTGCCATGCATTGAGGCAATGCCATAATCACACAGTGCTTCTGATGAGAATGAAAACTGAATTTCAACGTTCTCTGTAATAAAGATAAAGCAAAATCAAATAAAACTACATTCTTGAAAGCCAAGAAATTCAAAGGTACTCTTAGGGCAAACTTAAAGTGTGGAAATAAAGATTACTATACAGCATATTGCTGTCCAATGCATTCTTACCAAAACTGCAGCAGGAGGGCTTCCGTGCCAGTTATCCAGCTCCCTAAAAATAAAGCTGAGTAGAGAAACTTCCTGACCTGCTCTAGTGGGACCCAATTCTGCTTCTCTCTTCAGCTTATACAAAGCTTCCATTACTTTCAGTGGGAACAGCTTAGCAGTTCTAGTAGAGTGAATGGATGCATTATAATGTCAGTAATAACAAATGTCATGCACATTCCATGATTAGCTAGAAAAATGATTCCAGGGTTAAATAGGCATGTCTTATTCAGATGCATGTCACTGAGCTGGGCCCATCACCTAGGTACTGCATGCCATCTCCCTCTATTTCTCCTTCTCCTATTGCTAAACATGCTAATCCTAGGCAGCAACCAAACATCACTATTGCAGGCTTGTCCAAAAATTATGCAGAGACAATTAGCCTCATTGAAAAAAGGTATCAAAGACCTCACAGTATCAATTATCTGTTTCTCAGTGCACACGCACACACACAGGCATCCAAGGGATTTTAAACACAGCTAAAGACAGTTCTCTGTGAATGGCAGTGACTTCATGCATTAAGAACTCCGCATCTCCCCCTGTGGTGTAATGCCAGTACCCTGAGATGAATGGCTTTGCTGCAGCTTTTTGTCCTGAAAGGCTAGGAGAGAGATACTCTCAGTCCCAAGGGAGGCTGCAGCTGAACGAGCTCTATTACTGTCACACTGGCAGCATCTATTGATCACAAAAAGCAGGTGACAGCATCCCCATCAAAATAAACACAGGGATGAATCAAACACCTCAAAGTGGACAGCATGGAAACTGGGAAAGGAGAATTTACAGGAATAACACTGTTTTAGCATCTTCTGCGATAAAAGTAGTCCGAAGCACTAGGAGTTTGTACTTGCAGACTGCTTTACTAGTAAGAGCAGCCACAGTGCTCCTGAAAAGTAGAAATTACATCCTATGTCTATCTCCTTTATGTTCTAAAGATAGGAAGCAAGAGGTGTGCTCACTTAAGATGCTCCCAAATGTAACTCTCAGCATCCACAGAGCCTGAGGCATCAGAAAGAAGAAAATTTAGGCAAGGGGGTGCAATAAGGATCCAGATGTTTGCAGAAAACTGTAAGTGGTCTGATGTGGCTATAAAGTTTATGCAGCAGTTTCCATATAAAATTATATTATTAAAGGAGTACTTCTTCCTTAAAAGACACTTTTCATGTATTTTGAAACTACTTTTTATGACCACAATGAATATATTCTGTGGCCTAAACTAGTTATTTTCTTGTTCAGTGCATGTTTATTAAAGCATTTAATACATTTTAATACATTAAAGCATAATACATTTGTGACAAAATGCCTGAACCACTAGAGTAAAACTGAGTGAATCAGCCTACTGAACAAAATGCTAAATCACTTCACATTTTATCTTTGAAAGAACTTGTCAACAGAGAATGTGAAAAAATCCCACAACTATGGGAAGCTATAACAACTGTAGTTTTAGTTGAGGACTTGGCAGAGCAGCCACAGCTCCACCAAGTCATGGAAACTGAGTGCTCAGGAGCAGTTGACTCTCTGCAAACCTGCTGAAGAGCCTCTGGGCCCAAAAGCTCACTCATTTTTTACATCTGTATGAGCTCTTAATGCCACGTAATAGCCTTTCTCTGGACCACCGAGGATGCCATGCTTTTAATGCTGCAACTCTTCAAACAGGTGCCTTTCACAGGACGATCCGAAATTGATGGCCATAAAGAGGCACAGCCATTCTAAAAACTTAAGCTCTTAAGTCTGCTTGAAAATAACAAGAACAATTTTTTCCCAATTTCCTTTAATAAAAATATTTACATGCTCTGGAATAATTTACAATCTACTACCAGCCCCATAACAGCCCTGTGGAAAATCACTGCTATACCAAATAAGTACATTTTTACACCAAGCTACTTTTTAAGGGCAAATTAAACCACACTGAAGAGGCTTTCCACAGCCTTTAGGAATCTGCTGTTGTTAATAATTAAACTACACACCATTTCCTAAAGGTGGTGCTGCAGCCAAAATGCACTTCATAGGTGGGCAGTAGAAACCAGGCAAAGTAACTGTTCTTCTAATAAAGAGTGATTACTGCCTTCAAGCATAATGCTTTTGACAGGCTGGCCTAAACTCTTGCCGGGGTCACAAGGTTAATCTCACAGCAGCCACAGGCCCCCTCACTGCTGAGTGTGATCAATATGGTTAACATTTTTGGAATGGAGTTAAATTTCTTTGTCATTCCTAGCCTACACCTGACAGACGCAGCCCCCTTCTCTGCTTTCATAACCTGCCATCCATCTGGAAGATAACAAATTCTTATCTAGCCAGTTGATCTTTCCTTCAATCGCTATGAATGTTTCCCACCACCGACCAAAAGGCCAGACAACAGAGTTTACCCACCTGAAATAAACTCTGAGCTTTCCTGAGGCTAATTCCTTCAGATCCTGCAAAATACAGGAATGTGTGACACAGCAAAGAGCTCTTAATACCAGCAGCATTCCTCCGGCTCATCACCACAACCACCACAGCTCTCATTCCTGGGCTACTGACTAAACGCAAATAAATTTTGACATTGTTTTTTGTTCACTACCTCATTGTATTTGGCTTCATTCACCAGTTTATCCCATGTAAGGCTAAGGGTAAGATAATACAGGATGTATGGTGTTACTTAAGTTTACGTCCTAACAGAGAAGAGGTTGCATTTGCTTGAGTACCTGCAGTGACAGTACAATATTTGCCTTTAGTAACCACTTACTGAAAATTTCAGTAAGGGAATATACCTGTCCTAATGAAGACTTTTGTCCCAGTTAGGGGCAATTCTGTAGATCAAGTCCTTGCAAACATCTGCAAGTGTAACTTACAGCCCCAAGTCGTACCCAAATGCACACATGGCTCATCATATCTTCTTGCACTTGGGCAAGCTTCTAGTCCCCAAAACTGAAGGTGTCACTGACAGTGTTTCATATCATGCCACCTACAATCAACCAAGAAATTTCAAATTTTCTTTGCTAGCAGTGCAATCAAATACTTCAGGACCAGAAAACCGTGGTCTTATTTCAATGCCCAAATTCATTCAAATCACTGACGTCAGGTGCCTATGCAGACCCAGACTACCGAGAGCTATTTATACTGCCCAGTTTTAGGTGGGATGATCTGTACAGTAAGAGAAGAGAAAGGGGCCCCCCACAGCCAGTCAGAGATAGGGTTTTTTGTTTCTTTATTAAACTGGCTGATGTGCTCCACCCATCCGGGGAAGAGGAGAAAAGAATGTACACTGGGAAGGGCAGGTATGCACAAAGTCCCAAAACTCTTCCAGAAGAGAAGAGGCATGGTATGAAAAGTTGGAGAATTCCCTCTGCAAAGTATCTTCTCTGTTAGAAACATGGACAGACTCTCTCTCAGTTCCAGCTAGCCCAGCTATCTACTCTCATTCTTCTGCTTCACATCACATCTAGAAAGCATGAAATTTTAAGATTTAGTCCTTTTCTTTCTGTGAGTTAGGTGCCACTTGACATTTCAGTAAACCCTATTAAGCAGTGGGTTTCTGCTGAAAAGGTTGGTTGCCACTGCAGCAACTCCAGCTGCAGTCCCTGCCATTCATCCCTGTATATTGTTGGAGCAAGATTCTTCAATTCAGCACAGAGTTAGAAAAATAGATCAGTCTTTCTAGGGTAGGCCAAATGGACCAATTCAGCCTTCAGCTGTGCCATCACTAGGGTGCATTCCAAAGAAGCAGCAGAAGAAGAGAGAGGGAGAGGAGCAGAACTTTCCTTTTGACTGGACCAGTTTAGCTGTAACCTGTAACTGTATCATAAATTAGGTGCCTTAAACACAGAGAGCAGGAATTTGCCACCCAGGAGCTTAGACCACAAGGCAGGGACACAGTCAGCCATGGGCCATGCTCTTCTTGTCTCCTCAGCAGGTCACAACATCCCTGCTTTCAGTTCTATGCGCAGAAGAGCAATCTTTACCATGGGCACCCTCAGTGCCAATGGTGCTCCCCTCCTCTGAAATGGAGGACAGGCCTGGATACACACATATGGATATTTATGGATGAAGTAAAATGAGGAGATCAAGTTCAAATAATTTTGGCAACACTATTTTCTGTTTCAGAGAGGTGAGCTTGCAGGGGAGAGAGCAGCTAGAGAGCAAAAATGCTGTAGATATCTGAAATGACCTTTTACCTGTCAGTCCAGGGATGCTGGACTGGCTTTGTACACCTGACATGTGACTGAAAACATGACAAAGGTATCTGTATTTACTTAAAAGTACTTACCCAACTTATTTTTACCCCTACAGAGTCAGAGTAATTGAAAACCAAAAAAATGCATGAGCATAGATGGCTATGTAACTGGCACATGCATGGTGATTGAAAATTACTACCTTTTTCTAATTTTCTTATAATTATTTTCAACACAAAAACGGAAGAAAAAATGTATTTGTCACCTGAAAGGAAGTCAAACAACTGAAAGAAATATAGGATGGACATTATAAAGTGCTATGTACCTTACTATAAAATTTCTCAGTGGCCTGTAAAGGAAGATGCAATAGTGTAGGATGATACCTTAAGTTTTAGCTTTCATATTTTTCAGATTCTGTACTGTATTGGTATATAACTCTGAACTTCATATAAAGTGTAGCAAGTTCTATTCACAGTGCAGTTAGACAAAACAATCCTCTTCCAGCCTGAGAACCAAGGACACCATAACAGCTTCAGGCCCAAAAAGTATAAACAACAACAAATTGAGCAGAGATAACGGAGAGGACTTCATAACCTGAAACTATAATTGGACAATTAACCCCAATATGTAAATGGACCAAAAATTATAAAAGTGTGAAAATGTGGGATCCGTCATCCATTTTGGGTGAAGCCACAGCTGGGCTCTTGTGCTGCCTGAGGTGTATCCTTTGAAAGCCTTTTAATAAATACCTACTTTATTCCCTTAACACTGTCTAGCCTCTGTTGTAGGCAGCCTCTCAAGGCATCAAGGATGCCTGGTTGAAGTGCTTTGGCCTCTTCAGAAAAGCCCTCTTTCGGCAGCTTGCTCATATCTACACAACCAAGTGCTATGTTTGGGGCAGTGCCCAGAGCCCACTGCACCCCCTGAGAATGAGACCCACTCCTAAAGAACTTCACTGCCAGCAGGGCTTCCCTCTGCTAGAGCTCAGCTTTACTGGAAATGGCAAGGGGTAACTCTAAAGTTGCTTTTAATGTTACTGAGATGAGTATTTCTTCTGTCATTTTAATGGAAGGAAGAGAAACAGCTATTTTTAAAAAGTAGGACTCCATTATGGGATCGTTTCCAAAAGGCTGTGGACATCTTCCCCATGGAAAAAAAACAAGCAGTCATACAAACCCCCAAAACTTAATCCTCAACCTTGAATTTAAATATTTAAAAAATCAGTAACAGTAAGAGTTTTTATGGGACAAAGAATTAGAGAACACTTCCTACCTTTTACAAAATACCTTTTACAGATTTTGAATACATTTTGGAAGTAACTTTAAGTGAACCAGGCTGACTTGTGTTTCTCATCTTTACTTGATGTATGATGACAAAAGAAGATAACCTTGGTACAGATAGCATGATTTATTCAGAACTGAAGTCAGTGAGACATGCTTACCGTCACTGCACATTAGCAACCCCTGTGTGTGTACATTTTTTATTACTTTCGCCTTTTCTCCACTTACCAGCCATCATCTCCAGCTTTTACTTTGTCGTTGCCTGTCTCAAAGTAATGTCCTTTCTAAAGGACAGAAACCAATCCCACCAGGGATTATATTTCACAGCCACATTCTTTATTTACAAGGGGGTTTCAGTGCTCAAGACTTTTTATACTTATAAGACACCCAAGTTGTTTTCATAACTTGATGAAATGCTTATAATGTGATGAAATAGCTTTCAATACAGAAATACTTTATTGAGATGAGTTGCAGCAGACATTTTAACACTTTCAGGCAGCCTCTAGAACTACTAGTTTGGTAAAATGCGATTATTATTTCTTGATACAAGCTTTCCTATCAGCTCTGTTTATTTTCAGGAAGAAGACATTTTTTCTTCCTGAAGAATGACAGGTTGAAACACTTAGCTCCAGGTAAATTGTTTTGTTCTGGCACTAGAAGAACCACCACTCCTTGCAGAGACCAGAAAAATACTAAAACAGGCAAAAGCTCCTATGACAGGTAAGCAAGCCTTGACCAGAGTGGTGCTGCTGTGAAGGGTAGGGGCAGAGCCCTATCTGTAAGAAAGAGGAGGGCTGTGTGGAGGCTGTGGAGCACCTTTAAACCTGAGCCCCATTTTCAGAGGCAAGAGCAAATCCTAACTCCACTCAACCACTCAGAAGGAATTTATCAGGAATGAGGGGAGATCTAGATGCCTCTTTTTCTAATATTCTTAAAAAATATACTCTCTGGGTGGAATAAATCCCATACTTCAGGCACTTTTCCTAATCTCACCTCCTGTATGGACAGATACCATAGCACTCTTCCCGGTCATCTCTTGGCTTTGCACGGGAGCTGGGAATTCATTCAAACCCCTTACTCAGTGCCAGGTATAGTGATGAGGAAGAAAGCTGACAGGACCTACACATTAGTAATTTTACCCAGAACATGGCGGAGAGAAGACTATTTATGGAATGTGTCTGTGCAGGAGATTCACCCTGTACAGCAGAAGATAACTTTTGGTGAATTTCAACAGCATTTTAAGTCAGGTACAGGCAATGACTTTTCTTCACGTTTGGATCTGTTTTGCCCCAAGTAATGCAAAAATTGGATTTTTTACCATTTTAGCCAAACTTACCACATTTTACTTCCATGTGCATTGACGTTGTAAATTAAAATTATTTTGTTCTAAGATCTTAATTTGCTAGAACATAACTGACTTCTAACGACCATTTTCACAACCCTTTGTTTACAGATTTCACTGGTTCTTTCCTGTCATATTATATTCTGCTTCTGCTGCCTAATTTCAAAGCTCTTGCTGCTCTGACACAGCATACCAGTGTTAATACATAACTGATGCATTTACTAAATGGGCAGGAGGGAAAAACAGATGAGCAAGAGCACGGTAAGCACTTGACTGTAATTATCTGTGAATAGGCTTAGGTTAGCAGTGATAATGGTAGAAATAGATTTTACACGTCAGGCTAAATTCATCCTGTGGGTAATTCAAATCATCTTAGTGCCATTACTTCATGGAAATTTTCAGCCTACATGTGCCCCTTTTCTTTTTCCTTTCATCTCCCATTTCTCATTTAAGAAGCAGGATGACACAGCACATAAGGGTATCCCTTTGCTTCCCTTAAACTTGCAGGATTGTATGCTTATTTTTGGCTTTCTCTCCATTTTTTTTTTCCCAGTATTTTCTTATCCAGGCACAAGATTTCCCAAGGTAGGGAAATCTGCAGCGCTGCCTGGTAGCAGAAGGTAGAGAAAGGGCCGCCGGGGCATTTGCAAGCGGTGGCCTCTGTTCAGCCAATTGTTCCCTGCACTTAGGATTTCGGAGCTGGTGGAGCTGCTCCCAGGCACGTTTCCCTCCCCATGCACTCCAGCCCCCTCCCCATTCCCCCTCCAGAAACACCAGCTCTCCTTTGTGTGGCGGCACAAGGTGCTCCCCAGGCAGGGGGCTGCAGGCAGGACCCCAGCAGCCCAGATTACATTTCTTCCACATCCCAGTTTGCTGGGGGTGGGGATCAGAAGGGACATACAGGATTTTCAAAAAAGAGGAAAGGCCGATGCTTTGGGCATGAAAAAAATTGTGGTTTTGTAGAAAACTCTTTCTTGGCTCTACTGCCTTTGTAGATCTTTCCTGACTCTAGTGTTTTTTTAATAATGCTCTAACACTTTATAATTGCAGACATTTCTATTATAGGGAAGAACAGAGAAATACAGATTTTTTTTTAAAAAAAAAAAAGAAAGAAAAAGAAAAAGCTTAAGCATGGAATATTCTTCCAAATATTTCCAAAGTTGATTAGTTTATGTAAAAAAAAAAAAAAAAAAAAGCCACCATTCCCCATCATCTAGTGGTGTTATTCTTCCTTTTGGACCAAGAATACATAAATCAGCTATAGAGAAAAAGTTAAAAATTGGGAAGTAATATTACAGACAGCAACTCTAATCAAAACAAAAATCAAAACACATAGCTGAAAGGAAGTAAAATGAAGTGAAAAGCCTTTGTGAAACCCACGTTCAGAGACAGCAGAAGCCATTTACTCCTTTGCAAGGTATGCCTTGGCAGGATTGTTGTCTTTAGGGGCTGAGAGAGGAAAACTTCCAGGGAACAGACAGCTGGAAAGAATTCTTTATTAAGCAGTGAATGACAATGTGTGCATGTGTTTGCCATGCCGAGGACATGAAATAATTTTAGCATTGTGATGGAAGCCTAGCAGAGACATGATAAACACTGTGAAACCCTGGGCAGGGATTTAACAGCTCTGGCATGGTTTCAAAGTAATCAGAAAGTAACCAAAACTTCACCATTTGAGTTTCAGTGTATGGTGAAATCAGTAGACAACTGCTGTCCCCAGAAAGGGATTTGTCCCAGCAGCTCATGCAATTTGTGTGTATTTAGCTGCAGATACCAACTTGCCAGAGCACCTGTATAGGCAAAGATACATCAAATGGGTTCTGTCAGAGAGAACATGACAAACTCATGGCCAGTGGCCGTGCCACCACCACCTGGGATCTCAGGAGGCTGTGTAATGAATGCAGGTTTGGGCTTGATTAGAGCTTGAGTTAGGAAACCTTGAAACCAAGGGCCCTGAGAATTTGGTCAGAGTTAGAAAAAGGCATTAAGCCTATAATGATGTTAAATGATTTCATGTTACTGAAAGATTCTGCTTCTCTTCAGAATAAAATGTGGCTTGTGACCATTTTAGTAAATAGAGTCCCACAGAGACTCTGCCAAGGGTAAGAGTTACAACGTCTGTGCTCTAGGGCCAAATTTGATTTATGAACCCATTCTCCGTACTCAGATTACCCACCTGGTTTTCAAATGTTGTTGACGGAGCAACATTATGCAGCTGTTCCCTTACTACCTGAAGGCGTCTCTTTTGAAATGTCGAATGAAAAACTTGAAGTATGTCAGGATCCTCTGGGATGACATATATGGCACCAGAGACAACAGGGTATAAAGTAAATTACCCCATGTCCTCCCTAGTCACATGGCATATCCCTGGCACAGGAGCCATCCCTCAAGTGCCCATAAGCTGTTTATGGCTCCAGGCCTGTACCTTGGCCTCACTTGTAGAGTAATGTAGTCAACGATCAGCACAACAGCATTTGACTTTTATTTAATGTAAACTGGTCACCAATTATGTCTATACCTTGTACATGGCATTTGGTATAATGACTAATTATTTTCAATAATGTAACCAATACTGCAATAGCAGATAAGCCACACTGAAACTTTATTTTTCCTGTTTATGTGCTATTTTAGATAAATTTGATATTTCACAAGTGAAAAAAAAAATAAAAAAAATCCCTACACCAGAGCTCAAAATTAAATCAGATTTTGCAACTTGTTAATCATGAAAGCCAAATCATGATGAATAGCCCCACTGAGGCTATTGATCATTTTCTAGGAATAAGGCAAGAGCCAGCAAAATCATGCTGTAACACGCACTGAGAACATCACCAAATATGATTTTGCTTTGGCATGTATGCTAACAGAAAGCAGATTATTACAATTTCATGTGTAATACCTATAATGACCGTATACACAATGAAAAATACACAAATAATTATTATTTCTGCAAGAGCTGCATTATGGCTGGGAAGTCTCTGTATGCAGCTGATTAAATCTGACTCTGAGAATGCAGTTTTGCAAATAGCATTTCATGCAAGACATTCAAGTAATTTTTTTAAGGCTCCCTGGCTGCCAGCTCACTGCAGACACAGTTAGTTCAAACTTTTCTTTAGGATTCATTTCATGCCCTCCTTTCTGCTAATATCCCTGAGATCAATCCTTTCTCTAATGAATAGCTGACCTATTCTTCTTTGATTTGCCATTGATTTCCTCTGCTTACCTCCCAACGCTTTGCCTGTTGATTAAACGCTAGACATAGGAATGCCTCAAATTTCTGACTTCTGAGTCATCCTCTCATGACTTGAACAGCTTGAAGCCAGCTTTAGCTCCCCGACATCATTAGTGAAAACTCCTTTTGTTTTTAAACTCTACAAGCGACCCATTTCTCTCCAAGCTAAGGTGTTGCTTGTGAACTAGACAACAAATAGTAGCAACAAAATTATCTCCTACATGCACTGTGATAATTATGGTAAGAAAAGGAAAGGGATACTTTTTCTGAGACAGAGAAGGCAAGCTACAGCTTTCCCTTTCTCACTAGAAGATTTCTTTGTCTACATGCAATGCAGACAAGACCAAGAGTAAAGACATCTGCTTGTGCAAACTTTTATTTTTGGATGGGGTCCCTCTGACTCCGGCATGACTCTGCACGAGACATTGGCTTGCAAAAACAGCTCTTTTTTCTGAAGACACCAGCTTTTAAGAACCAATCCACAAAACCCCTTCTCCAGCTTCCACTTTACAGAGCAATCTGGACGAAACTGCTTATCAGCACTGCAAGAAGGAGAGCTGGAGCTGATGCTTTGAAAACTTGCAGTGGTATTTCCTTGGAACACAGATATCTTCAGACTCCAACACTTTGATGTCTCCTTCAAAAACAAACAGGCTCACACTATCTCAGTTTTCCTGCAGTCCTGATGTTTCTCAAAATGCAGCTTGTTTTCTCTAGGGTGACACACAATCCTAGAAGACCAGCTATGTGCGATAATTACTATACTTCCAATTAAGGTAACAGTACCTGACATTCCCTCCTATATTGCATTATGGTCACAGCTACACTGGGAACATCACCTGCACATGACCCACACTTTTCTTACTCTCCTGCTCAGGTTCTGTGGGAAGGGAACAGCCCTAAGGATTCTAGTGATGAGGAGAGCAGGGTAAGGTGGTGTGCCATGAGTGTGGTGGTCTCGACAGCCTAGACATGGTGCTTCCCTCCTGTGATGGCTAAAGCACCTTGTCACAAACTGGAGCCATGAGTTTGTAAGCTACTGTAACATTTTCTTTTTCAAATTATCAAAACCCAGAAGAATGCAGCAACTGTTCAAAGCTGTTTGCTAACATTTCAAGCTCTCCACTAGCTGTCAGAGCACGACAGAAAGTCCTACTGTGGCCAGACTACTGTGCTGGCTCCACTGCGGGCTTTATGCATGGTACAGGGCAGGTTAAATAAGAACAGGTTCAACAAAAGAGCCTACACTTGGGCACTAGATTCTGTGCCCTTGCACTCAATCCTGCAAATGCATGCTGGAAGATAAATGAGGAAGATTAGGTGATATTACAAGATGCTGATATTACAAGATGCTGATTCCAGCACTGGCTGTCCCACTCCATGAGACAATCTAATCCAGCAACACTGCAGACCACTCTTCCAGAAAAAAAAAAAAAAAAGAAAGAAAAATAAAAAAGCTGTGATTTTTCTGTCCATTTTGTGAGATTGATGAGTTTAGCGATCTGAAGTGCTCCAGAGCTGTCTTAATGAAGGTGCTACAACTATGAGCAAAGGGAGTGAAGGAGATAGAAGATGGTAAAGAATAAAAATAATAAAATTGGACAGTGTGACATGTTTCTGTGGACAGAAGGAAGATGTCATGCCAAGTCAGCTGCCTGTGAAACCACACATTAGGCACCTCAGAACAGCACTGGAAACAGACAGCGTGCTCAGAGGGCAACTACACAGATCAGCCTTGGCTTAACAAAAGGACAAGCCACGAAAGACTTCAGCTGGGCCATTGGGAGTTGTCTCTATTCAGTTAGGACCCACAGCCTTGGAGCCATTCCTAAAATGGGGTGCCTGTCCATTTGCTCAGTAAGACACCGATATTTTCTCTCAGAAGACTGTTGTGGGATGAGATATTCCCTCTGCTCACAGAGCAGCCTCACTGTTACAGTCCAGCTGGAAAGAGGCAAAAGTAAGCTGTCCTCTTTATTATCCATGCCAGCAAGGCTGAGGTTTTAGCCAGTCTCATGGCCAACCTAAAACGCAAGATTAAGACCCGGGGCATAAGTACAGGTGACCTGGTGACCTGCTCACATCACTCTGTCAGGTGGCCATGGCAGAACAGCAAGTCAGACTCACTCTTGCGGTTCCTCCTGGGCAAATCTCAATTTTTTTGCTATGGAGCTGTGCGACACTGTGCAAAAGCCATCCCACCTGCTCCCCTTACAGCCCAGCTCCCATGCCGGCTGCATCCTCACTGGATGTGTGGGGAAATTAAGCAACAACCTACTCGTGAGGGAGAACTCGAGATGATGTCCGCCTTCTTGCAGAAAGTTGCCACATTAAAAAGCAGATTATAACACAGAAGAGGGAGGGAGGGAAACAAGAAGGTTTATGCCATGCGTGCAGCACAGCACCTCCCTCTCGAGCACTGTGGCTGCCAGCGCCCGAAACTCCAGGCGAGGAGTTCCCAGATCCGATCCCGACTCTTACACTTCACCTCTTTACGCTTTGTGCCATCTCCCCCTGCCAGCATCGCCCAGTTAACCTGGTTGCGGCACAGCCACCCGGACCGAGTCCCAGCGACTTGCTGCGATCACTCATAATTGCAATCTCCCCTACGCAAACTTCATTGCTGCCAATACGGTGGACGGAATACCCACCAAAACCAAAACCAAAACCGCCTCGCAGCCCCGCCAGCGCCCCTCACCACCGCACGCAGAGCATCTGCCCCCGCAGCTTCCCCGGCACACACGGCCGGGCCCGGCCCGCCCCCGCAGCTTCCCCTCCCCGTGTGCCGCCCCGCCTGGCCCCGCCCCAGCGCCGGTCCTCCCGCAGGGCTCCGGCGTGCGCCCGCCGCTGCCCCGCTGCCTGCCTGGGCGCTGGATGCTGCCGGGGAGGCCGGAGGAGCTCCGCGGCGGGGGCCACCCCGCGGTGAGTCCGCGGGCTCCGCTCTCGGGACAGCGGCGAGGGGGTGTCCCAGGGTCCCCGCGTTTCCCCGGGGCCCCCGCGGCAGCGGCGGGGAGGCGGGCGCGGTGCCGGTGAGCAGCCGGGGGACAAAGGCGAGGGGCACCGGTCCCGGCTGGGAGCGGTGCGGCTGCGAGTGGAGAGAGCTGAGCCCGCCGCCCGGGGCGGGGAGCGGTGCGGCGAGGGCGGGGGGCCGGGGCTGCGCTGCCCGCGGAGCCGGGAGGGGCTCCGTGCTGCGGCGGCCGGTCCCGCCGCGGGGCAGCGGCTGCGAAAGTGTATTTACAACTTTGTGGCTGGATGGGCGGTGCGAGCTTCGGCCGGAGCGATTCCGGCCGTGTCACGTTATCAGGGGGTTTTCCCGTCACAGCCGCCGCCGTGGGTGTCCCTGCCGCTCCTGGCTGCTGCTGCTGCTCCCGGGCACACGGCGGGGACAGGAGGGAGTGGGGCTCTGGAGGAGCCCGGGGTCGTGGTAACTTATCCGTCCCTCGCCGTCGTGGTCCGGGCACCGCCGGGGGGTCTCGCTGGTGCTGGATGATGAGGTGATGCCGAGGCGGGATCAGCAATACACCGGCTGTGACGGGAGACACCCGAGGCGGCTGGCTGTGTCCCAGAGAGCTGCCGTGGGACGGATGGCACGAGTGTGGGACGCGTCCCAGCTGGTGCTCGGTTGGCAGCCACCTGCCCCGCAGGTGCCGAGGGACAGTGACCCGGACACGGCCCGGCGGGTCCCCCTTCTGTGGTGCATCACCTGGGCCGCCTCCTTCCGTGGGGCAGCCTCGGGGGAGAGGGGCTGGAGGCATCTCGTGGGGCTGGTCTGGGTGGTCTGTCAGCTGAGAGGGACTTTGGAGCACCCCTGCCTGCAGGTGCGTACCTGCGGGAGAAGGGCTGGGCGTCAGAAAGGCAAAAGTCTCCATACCTCGTTGTTTCCTCACCCCCTGGAATTCTTTTTCGGTAACGATTGGCAGGGAAAGGCTTTGGGTTTCCTGTGCTGAGAAGTCGTCATCGTCTGCATCGAGAGATGTTTCTCCCGCTGTTCGGCAGTGACAGGCTCTCAGGTTAACTCCCCTGTGGCATTTAAAATGCACATCTGTGTTTTTCCACCGCACCAGAAAAATAGCACACCGTCTGAACATTGTCCCTTCTTAGAGTACTGCTGTGATGCCCAGGCCCTGACAATAAATACTTCAAAAGTGTTTTTGAAAACCCAAACCAACAAACCACAACTGTTTGAACATTGGTGACCCATTAATTTGTTTAGCTTTTTTAAAATTTTTATTTTGTTCCTGGAAAATTTGGAATGACAACAGAATGCCTTGGCCTCACTGTTGTTTTCCTCCCATTTAATTGTACAATTAAACACTCTTAAAGTGTTCTGGTTTCAGCACTGGTGGTGGTGGGAGTCTATGTAGTAGCCTGTGTTTTGGCTTCAGGTAGGAAGTGCCAAATAAGAAAATAATGGAATCTAAGGGGGGAGTTGTGTTTCTTGTAGAGATCACCTTAATGAAGAAAAGAAGGGAGGAAACAAAAAAGAGTAAGACAAAAATAAGTCTTCACAACGCTGTTGAGGAACATGAGTTGTAGTGACTCTTTGCAGTGGTCTACCAAAAAATACTGTCTGTACTTTTTTGGACAGTTTCTTTTTTTCCCCTTAGAATTTGTGTTGTTGTTAACTAGATTTCTTTCTATATGAACTTGATAAAATGGGATATACACCAGTAGCACCAAAACCATGTAGATTTTCATGCGGTTTTCTCATCTAAGCCTTTTTTTGATAGAAGTTTTTAGACCCAAGTGAGGGCCATATAATTTAAGGTTTTTTATGGGTGATTTTTTGGGGTTTTTTTGTTTGTTATATTTTAGTCTGTTTTTTTAAAAATCCAAAGCTGATAGTACCTTAAGGCTACAGCACTCTTCCCTGCAGGTAAAGAGCATGTGAATCCAGTGATTAGCTCTCTATCAGGTGGCTTTTGTAGTAAAGTCGTTGCCCTACTGTTCCTCCAAAGTGAGACGACAAATGACTTGCATGCTTACTGTGCTCCAGGGTTGCACTGCTTTTCTTGCAGAAAGTCCCCTGTTACTGCGCTGCTGCTTGATTATCTTGGTGGTGTTAAGCAGTGGTACCTTAATTCGTAGTGTGTGGTTAGTGGCTGTGCACAAACGGTGGGCTTGGCCCAAACAAGATCCTCTGACAAGGAGGAGCTGCTCCCTGGGGAATCGCAGGAGAAGATAATTTGCTTCTTGTTAAAACATTTCTTACATTTGCCTTTTTTTACCCCTCTATTTCCTCTTTTTACACAATTCAGCATCACCTCAAAAATGCAGCACTCTATAAGGCTGAGGGTTTTTTTTGTTCTGATTATTTTCTTGTCTGTGTCTTCCCTACTGCTTTGCTAAAGTTGATGTCTGGCAGTGCTGTGTGCAGCAACTAATCAAAAAGACCCCGCTGTTTGTGTTAATTTTATCAAGGTATTGGCAGATTGGCATTTTCGCAGTTGTAGCAGAGGCAAGCTGTGTTCCAGGTGGAGTTTTATCTATTCCTTTTGTCCACTTCACATAAATCAGTATTCCTCTCTGCTCTGAATATTTTCAGGACTAGCTATACACTTGAGGGGGGAAAAGTTAGAAGCAAACTGATGCAGCAGCTGCCTGGTTAGTGTGAATATTTAGATAGTGATTCAAATGCAATGAGATCAGCAGTGGACTTTCCCCTTCCTCAGGGGACACAAGCCAATTTATTTTATTTTTTTTTTACATGGTTATTACTGGTAGCAAAGCTATTCCTACTCAGAAGAATTTGTTACATTGTTAAAAAAAAAAAGTCTGTTGCTCCTTATTTGCTTTGCGACTCAAGGTATTGCTTGTGAAATGATAATTATGCTTCGCTCTTTATTTAATAAATAGTTTGTAGTCTGCTGCTTCTGATACTAGAAGTATACAAAAACTGGGGACATCCCTTTGGGGTATACATATGTTACAAGATCTTGGTGAGGATAGAAATGAAGAAATTTTTGGACGGTTCTGCAGCAGACTTCTGGAGTCTTAGGGACACATTCCAAATCAGTCCAGCCTAGCTCAAGTGAAAAAATACTATCCCTGTAAAATAACTTGTGCAAAGACAGGCTTGTAGAAGAGTATCTCTCATCTGTTGTGCTTGAGGCAAGAGTATAATGGATCCCCTTGGGAGAAATCCTGTTTATAGCCTTAGTAGACTAAAAATGAAATATGTTTCCAGTTGGAGAATTAACTGATATGCTTTTGGGTCAGGAAGTGTCATGCATTTGCAATTTACACAGTATAGGTGCTTCTCTTCTGAGCTACCAGTAGAGAGACCAGGTCTTGCTGCTGCTCTCCTGCTCTTCCAAAGTTTCCTGACAGTTGCAATGCCTGTGAAAGAAGCCTGGCTTTTGCTTATTTTAAAGAACTTGCTGCCTGTACTTTGCTTCTCCTGTTTCTCAGAGATAGAAAAGATGAATGGTCTTTAGTAAAGATCTACGATTTACAAGGCAGAATTGCCAGGCACTGGAGTGCTAAATTGAAGTATCTGGTTTTGTTCTTACACTGGGGTCCTGGACTGGCACTGTCTTTACTGCACTCCCAGCTCTGCATATGTATGTCCATAAATGAGATTTCCCTCAGGGTCCATCTCAAAAGAGACTTTCTGGTGTGTTTGAGAGGTGACAAGGTTGCTATTACTGAATGGCTATTCCAGCAATTCACTTCTCTTAACTTTTGCAGGATCTCATGTGATGTGTGTTGTGGATCCAGCTGAGAAAATGGAGCTTGGAATTTCTGACCAGACTTCCTTTGCAGCTGCTCTGTGTGAGGTGTAATGGATACTGAGGCTGGCTCATGCCCAATGCCATATTTTGCTGGTTCTTTCTTGTGCTTCTGCAGTTGCCTAGCCCAATTGATACCTTGAATTACCACTTACTCTTAAACTTTAATTTATGAAGAATGAGGAAAACTTGTAAGTGATTGGTATTCAATAAACAAGTCCATTAGTAGATTATGCAGCAGTAATGAAATTCATTGCGATGAGAAACTGCATGGCAGTAGTCAGATGCAATAGGGTACATACTGCTGCTTTTACCAGCCAGTGAAAAGGAAGGATCAGTTGATCCACTGATCTTGCCACAAGAAGATTGTTTGTCTTCCCAGGTATAAAAGCATGCTGGGAAGGAATTGTATACTCCAGATGCAGACTTTACTGTTAGGGTGTTCTTTAAAGTGTGTACGTTGCTACATTTTGCATGTAGTACTGAATACATAATGTATTTTTAAAGCTGCCTGTTTTTGTGTACAAAAATTCAAAGCCACTTTCCATCACTTAAAAACGATGGAAAAACATAATCCCTGTGAAATCCTAATTCATCCCTTTTTGCCTGAAGCCTTTAATACTCATTGTTTGTTTCTTTCAAAGAGCTCCTGAACTCAGTTTTGTTTCAGCTAAATATTAAGTTCATAAAGTGATTTGTGTTGTGCTGTCCTCAAAGGGAGCAAACTGCTGAGGAATGTTTTTCATCCCGTGGGAGAGGTGGATGGAAGCGTGGCAGCTACCCTGTGTGGTGCTGCCATTGCTGCCCTGCCCTTGCACTTCCATGTGCTACAAGAGCACCTCCTTTGGTGCTCTGTCCTTTGTTAAGCATTTTTTCCTCTCCTTGAGGACTAATTAGTGCACCCAAAAACATGAGTCACTTTTATTTGGCTGCAAGAGAGTGCCACCATCCCTGGGTTAGGAGAGTTGTCCCTATCTTTGAGCTCAAGGACTAGGGCAGCCTGCAGAGTGTCGTAGCAGCATGGTCCCAGGTTAGGGATGGGTATCTGCAGAGTTCTGGGATGTCCCTTCTTCCTGAGCACATTGTGTGGGGGTGCAGAGCAGAAGATTTACACGCACTGGAGCATGTTTCCTGTTCTGGGATTCATTTGTGCTGCTTGATGTGGGGCAGGAAGACTTTATAGCACTAAGGCCTGAGCAGTCATGCCTAACTAAGAGCTGCATCTAATCCTGCAATGAAGACTAGTGAGAAGGCATTTTCCTTGCTGTTGTTAAAGCTCAGTGTCACCAAGGAGTGTTGCTTGTACAGGAAGAAAGAGACCAATGCTCAGTGGTTTCTCCATCTGTCACGTCTGCATGGGTTCACAGCCCTGGAGTTTTTGAAGGCTTCTTGCATTGCATCTCTTGAAAAGGCCTAAAGGAAGTGTGGGGGCCAGGCCCACATCCCTGCTGTGTGAGGGGACTGTGGTCACACCTGACCAGGTGCAGAGAGCCTGCTGTGGTTGCATCTCCCACTTCCGTGGGCTGGATCCAGTTGTCTCTGCTGTCAGTGTTGCACCTGTCCGCAGCCAAACAGCACGGGTTCTGAAATCCAGTTCTTCAGACCACCCACGTGACTGGGAGGTGTCTTGGTATTCCTTGCTCAGTGGCTTTGAACAGGGGTTTCCTATGGAGTAGTGTGCAGTGTTTGAAGACAGGTATGTATTTTACCCCAAAAGCAGTGTGTGGATACTGAATTTGATACCTTACCTCCCCGTGGCATCTTTGCCCTTGGATGTGTTGTGCTGGTCCTGGAATGATGCTGAGGTAGACACATTTGAAAAGTCAATGTGCTTCTGGGAATTTGCTGCAGGATGTGACCTAGTTGTCCTGACTGCTGGTCACAAGTGGCACTTTTCACATCATCTTACAGCCATGACATAAAGCTATTTAACTTCAATCTCGTTTTCTGCCCTGACAAGCAACTTTGTTTCCGCTCCTTCCTGGCTGGTGCATCTTCTCAGAGAAATTTTCATCATTGCAGGGGTTAGTCAAAGAAGGTGGGTGGAGCTTTTTAAAATTGCTGAGAAGGGCTTATACATGCCATCATGACTTTTACTTGCTCAGGGCCTTTATTACTCTCTTTTGCAGATAGTACTGGTGCCTTACAGTGTGCATCTGAGGGGACAAAATACCTGGAAGGTGAGGGGAGTTTTCAGTTTTACAACTGCGTTTCATCACGAGTACAAGGCAGCCCAAGTGTGGGTTGCTGCCAAAGGCAGATTTGTTTCCAGGCAGTTGTCTGTGTGTCTTGCTGCAGGATAGCCTTGATTAAAGCTGCTTAAGCTGTTTGTGAAACTGCAGCCCAAGAGTCTAGTGTTCTTAGAAGCCTTAGACATCTCTGGATGATGTCTGGAAAATATTAAGAAGAGTCTTAATGTTTCTGGATAATTTTTGATGAGAGGCTGTAGGCCCACTGTGGTAAGGTTTCATCAGGAAGATGCTTGGTGCTCATTCTCTGTCAGTTCTAGAAAAAACAGATGTTTTACTGTAATAAACCTTAAGGAGCATGTATCCAGGTGTTTGTGAGAGAAGCACAGAATTACCTGTGCTTTTTTCTTAATCGGTAAGAACTTTGTTCTGCTTTGCTACTCTGAGTTGGTAAGTTATGGCTCATTCATCTATTCCCTTTATCCCCTTGAGATATGATTGTAGCTGTAGCTAGAGGCTGAAATGAGAATTAGGACTTCATTAGGACCTCAGGAATAAGTTGCTGTGGTGTTATGAACTGGTGTGTAAAATACAGTGGCATTCATTACGAGAACCCACATGCTGTCTGGATGAGACCTTCTTCCAGACAGTCTGTTGGTGGCAGGCCCCAGATTGAGTGTTGGCAGGACATCCTTGTGTCATTGGGTATATGGTGGGGGTGTGAGGTGTTTCAGTGAGCCATTCTGCTGGTGCCTGAAGCAAAAAGCTCCTTCCTTCTCATTCAACTCCTCTTCCTCCCGCGGAGGGCTCTGCTGCTCTTACCCACCTTGCTGGGGCAAACCTCATCTGTTCCTGCTTTGACCCAGCTGAGGTTCTGGCCCTGTGCTGGGAGGCAGCTTGAGGGTCTGTGGAGAGAGGAGGGGAAGATTTAATTGAGTTTTTATGACCATGTTTGAGTTGCTTAGCGAGAGAGGGCTTGAAGTTAATGACAGGCATGTTTTCCAAAGATCCTCTGCATGTGTGTTTAGGTAAAACAAACACTGCTAAATAAGCTGTACCACCACTCTGGACACTAATAAGCCTTCCTGTCTGATACTAGAAGTATACAAATACTGGGGACATCCCTTTGGGGTATACAGTGCCTTTGACTGTTTTAATTGATAGACTTGCTGGGCCTTTGACCAAGCAATTACAACTCAAAATGCACTTCTGCAGGAGCTAAAACATGAAGTGATGTTATTTTAAAAAAAGCGCAACACAACAAAAACAAACAACCTGTAGAGTGTCCCAGAGGCTGATGATTGACTTCAGCTTTTATTAATTCATCTGCAGTGCATTTGCTGGAGCTTTTATGGTTTAATTGAGGTTAAGAGGTTGGAATCTGGTAAACAAAAGAATGGCATATGGGCAGTCTGAAATTGTGTATGTTTAAGTAAGAGCATTCCTTCTGGTCACTTGTTTTCATTGGGCAGCTACTCCTGACTCACAACTTTTTTTTTTAAAAAAAAGTAAAGGTGTAAACATGCACTGCTAGCAAGTTAATGATTCATAATGTTTTATCACATCCTAACATACCTCTAAAGAAGAGAAGGTTGAGCTGGGCTTGTGTTTGACCTCCCCCTTCAGATTAAGGACATTTTTCTTTAACCCTTTACCTGTAGTGGGGGGGTCCACAGGCTCATTTGTTTTGAATCATAAGAAGAAAAAGGCCTTCTCTTCTGCCTTTCTCACTTCCCTGTTCTGAGAGTCCACAGCTGTTCTCTTAAAAATTCAAATGGAAATAGCAGGTGTGGGAAAAAAACTTCTCTCCAGAAACTTTTTATTATAGAGGCTTCGGGGAAGTGGGAGTCAGTTTCTTCAGCTGTCCAAAGGAATCTGTGTGCACGTGTTTGTTTTTTTATGGTCATTTTTTTGTCCTATTTTCAGTTCCATTTTGAGCCTCATTAATGTCTTCATTGGCTGTGACATCCCTCTGTGAGAGGGAACGTGTACTGGCCAGTGCAGCCGTTTGACAATTAAGATAAACCTCCTGATGCTGAAAAGTTCATACTCCATGATCTTTATGCTGTTGATAAAGTTTATGGCATGAATTACATCAGCTGGCAATAATAGTGGTGACCTGTTGCCCTCAAGTCATTCTGCAGACATCTGTAATTTATATGCAGCTGTTAATAGTGTGTAGTCCAGAGCCTAAGAGAGCATGTCAGTATAATTATTTCAATAAGAGAAGATAAATCAGGATTTTCCTCTTAATATTTCAGTTAATAGCAGCTTTCACGTGTCACTTAAAGTCAAATGGTTTTTTCTCACTTGCTTTTAGTTTAGAGCAATCTTTTTAAACCTCCTAAGTTTTGTTAAACTAAATACTTGTTCTGAAGAATACTTTAATAACCTCCTTGTCTGCATTTTTTGTCTACTTCTTTCTTATAAGGAATGCTCTACATAACTTGAATCAAAAATTGCTTTATTAAGAAGCATTTTATATGCTGACTCGGGGAGGGAGGTGCATGGAACAGCTTCTATATTTGCAAAAGGACACTCCTGGATCTATCGTGTACTTGCTTTGAAAAAATAATTTTTTTTAAAAAAAGATGCTTGAGTACAGAGTTGAAAGGAGAGGGATAAAATCCAAGTTCTATTTGCTGTACTCTACATTATTGTTTGCTTTTCCCATCTCCCACACAAGAATTTGCTTCTGCCATAATTTTCTCCTGAACCAGGACAAGTACAATTTTAAACACAAAATGCTTTTTAAACTTATACGTGGTGCACACATGTACAGGCACATACATTTATATGTGTTGTGTGTCAGCATAACATGGCCTGCTTCCCTGCCACTTGTGAGCCCTCATCTTTTATGCATTGTGGAGGGTGAAGGAAAAGCCCATGGCTCCCTTCACAGCCTGTCCCCTGAAGGTGGTCTGGGCCGTGGCTGGTGGGAGAGGGTGGCACTGCCAGAACCAGAGCATTGGGCTGCCCTTGCTGGGGTCTGTGCCTGTCCCCAGGTGTGTGGGGACTTTGGGGCAGGCAGCAGCACCTCTGTTGCTGTGCTGCTGGCGAGCGCCCAGGTGTTGCTGGTGGAAGGGAGTCAACCCTTATATCAAATCTTGTATGGGGATGGAGTGGACCCCGTGGTTGGTGTCTTGCTGGTTTCGGTCTCTGCTGGCACTGATACCTAACCCACCCTCGAGGAGCCTCTCCCCTTCCTGATGGATTCACCAGGTGCCACCGGATACTTCCTGAGAGGAATGCTGAGAGCAATGAAGAGGAGAGGGCTATACATAAAATGCTACAGGTTGCTGATAAAACTGTCTCACCTAGCTGTTAAGTCAAGATGATATTGGCTTCTCTGCATATGGCTGCAAAGAAAGCTTCCATCTCTTATTTCTGTTAATACCTGAACTTCAGCTGTAAGATGCTTGTGCAGGCTGGGCTCAGTCCTTGAGAGGAGGGCAGTGCTTACCTCACAAAAGGTGTTATCCAGTGGCTCAGCCTTTTGAGTTTGTGTTCCACCTCCTCCTTTGAGTTGAGTTGTAGAGGATTTCAGGCAGTGGTTTCCCAGGGAGTAGGGACAGAGTGAGGGGGAGGACAGCACAGATGAAGTTCTCTGCACTAACTGTTGACAGTGCACTGAAATCTCTGCTTTGGGAGTGAGCAAGGTGCCTGGCTGAAGGATGGGGCACTCCCCCATGTCATGGGTGTTTTCAGGCAACAGCCCGAGGTGCCACCTGCCTTGTCACTTACACGAGTCTGGAAACCTTGAGTCTGGTTTGTTATTCCAGGGAGATCTCATTGCTTTATGGCACTCTCCTGGGACTTTCAAGCTGTTTGAGAGGTTGACACTGCCTGGTTTCTGCTGTGATGCTGGTGGAAATACTGACTGTCCCTGGAAAATGGGTGACTGTTGGGAGTGTTTTTGTTTTTACACATCTCATCACACGCGTCCTGTAAGCTGCTCCCAGTGCCAACAGAAGCACGGCACTGATGCTCTCGCCTTTTCAACAGGTACATGGGATGAAGGGAGCCTGACACCTGTCTGGAGAGGAGACCCCAGCCCCTGTGGAGCTGCCCACCATGAGCAGGACACTGCTGGCAGGCAGGATGCAGCCAGAGATCCGGAGCGTCTGTGTCTTCCTGCCCACCCGCGAGCAGCTCAGCCTGGCCGTCGGGGTGAGTGGCCGGGAGGTCGCTGCATCGTGGCCACGGTTCAGTTTTGTTAACTCCCATTGTTCTCCCAAAAGCCTGGTGCTGGTCTGCTGACCAAAAGGCTATTAGCCAGCTTAGGGTAATTGGTGCTCCATTTTCTAATTGGGCAGGTTCAACTCATTTGCAGAGTTCGTTAAAAGTCATGGCTCTGTTGTAGGGTGGGGGTCTCCTCTGCTCTTTTTCTGTTGTTATTTACTTTTTATTATCTCTGAATGGTTTTGCTGCTCATAATAATCCAACAATTTTTAAAAAATTGAACCTGAAATACCTTGATTACTTAGCAAGTGTACCCAACATGTAACTGTTTACTCTTGTAAAGAGTCCAGCTATTCCTGGTTTTGGTAGCCTGCAGATCCCTTCAAAGAGTCTAAGGCAAACAGCCATTGAGGGTGGGGCATTTTCCTTCTTCTTGAGTACTCGTACACACAGAAATATCGAGGTAAGTCGCTTCATTTCTTTGATTGCTGCCTCAAATATCTGGAAGTGTGTGTGAGTGACAGCAGGGCCAGCTCAGCTGGCAGCCCAGGGTGGCACGGTGTCTGCACAGCACGGTGCCTCTTTGTGCAATGCCGGCTGCTCCTTGAACTTGTGAGAAACTGAGCTGACAAGAGGCACTTGGCGTTCAGAGGACAAGCGAGTCTCAAAGATAAGTGCTCTCTAGTGAGCGTGTGCGCGCACTCGTGTGGGCTGGGGAGATCTGGCTTTGTTTTGGGATGAGGAGGGGGAGAAGACAGTTGAGGTGAACTGTTATTTTAAGTACTTGATTGAAACAGTGGCTTTTGAAACGATGTGTGCTAATCTTCAAAATCCGTGTCGGAATTTTCCAACCTGCTGTGTGTAAGTGTAGCGTCCTTAACTGAAACAGCCTCAAGGGCTGGATGGAATAAAGCTTTAAGAGAAAAATCTGGGACGCTCTGCTTCTAGGTTACTGGTTCAAACCCAGCCCATCCACTGCCCCAGAAGGCTTCTGCAATCTGCTGGCTTTTGTGCGAGGCAGAAAACGATGATTTTAATTAAGTTCTTGGCAGCAGGTGTACAGGCCTGGGTAATGGTCTGTTTCAGCTGACCCTAAATCTCACCTTCTTATAGCTCTTATCTGGGAGGCTAAAGATGGGAGATAGCAGAGCTGGCCAGCCAGGGGGAAGGTGCAGGCTGGTGTGCAGGAGGGCAGTGAGCCAGCAGGGTTGTCACCATCACTGCTCCTCACTGTGCCTGTGCCTGAATGGAGCATGCAGTTGTTCCTTCACCACTGGGTCATGCTCTGGTAAATCATGAAAACCTGCAGTTTATTGTAAAATAAATTTGGGGTGAGAAAGATTCTTAAGATTGAGTCCAGCCATAAACATTATGTTGCCAAGTCCACCACTAAACCAGGTTCCTAAATGCTACATCTGCATGTCTTTTTCAATACCTCCAAAATATTTAATAAGCATAAGAAATGGTCTTTTGGAGCTGACAGGGACAGAGGAAAAGTGCTGTGTCCCCCCCTGTTCCCCTGTCCTGTCCTAGCCTGCTGCCCTTCCACAAAGCAGGGGTGCCTTGTGCATGACCACGTTGCAGAGGAATCCTCTGCAGCACCCCTTTGTGTTCCTTTTAAAGACATTCACCCTTTTAGTTTCTGATACCCCTTTTTTTCGTGTCTGGGAAATTGGGAAAGTATGTACTTGGAGATGCCTGTGTGTGAAAGGGAATAGCTGCCTGGGACAAAACATGAGACCTCAACACGCAGTTGTGTCCTAATTGCATAGAGAGTGAAACATGACCTGTTACAGCTGGGCAAGTCACCAGAAACAGCTTTTCATTTGGCTTCTGACTTTACCACAACACTCATTCAAAACATCAACAAAAATTAAGATTTCACAGCTGGAGAGATCTTTCTGTTTTAAAGAAACATCAAGGCAATTTTCTAGTGATGTTGATAGAACCCAAATGTAATTAGCACGACCACAGATGATACTTTGTGCATTTATTAGAATAATAATGCCACTACTAAAGATTTCCAAAGCCTTTTAACCTCTTCAGTGTGGAATGCAAATACTAAACAAGCTTGCAGCTCAGTGAGGTAGGTAGGGATGGTTATCTTTCCAGCAGAATAAATTATAGATCCTTCCCATGATAAGCACAGTGTTTATGCAGGTAAGTCCTCCCTCCCCCTCCCATATAAATTCCACCCTTCCAGATAAGAGTTTACCTATATGTGTTTTATGTGGTCACATATAGATTGAAGCTTGCTCTTTAAAATGGCTTTGTCATACACCATTCACAGATAGTGGTGCTGAAGAAGGAAGAGCAGGAGCTATTTTCAATTCTCTTCCCCCACAATCAAGTATCTCTTAATTAGCTTCCATGTCTACCTTTCTGAATGTACAATGAATCTGGGGGGATGGGGAGGAGTAAAACTGCCTTCTTGGGACCAGCTGTGAACATGAGGAGAAGCAGAGCAGTGAGGGGGACTAGTGGATGCTGCAGCTCACCAGCTGCACTGAGGAGGGCAAGGCAAAGTGGGAGAAATTTTTGGAGTGGAGGAAGTCTGGTGAGGTCCTGTGTGTTGGTGAATAGCAAGCATAGGTTTAAAGTCTTTCAGTTGTTCTGTGAACAGGAAAGCTGATGTTTCAAAGCATATGTACCAAGAAAAATAGATACAGGTAATCAATGCAGGTGAATATTTGTACACAGAATGACCTTGGAATTACCTTCTGTAAACTTGCACTTGATTTCACTTTGGACTAAATTTCACGTGTAAAGAAGCCCTGAGCCTGACATGGGGCAAAGCTGAGTATCAGTGGAAGGAATGAATCATAGCATTCTGAGATCAATCTTGGCACAGGAACCATATGCATAGGGAGGAAAGTCCAAAGAGAAGCACCCAGATGAAAAATGCAAAGGGAAGTATTGGTTGCTTTGAGCAGAGGGGAAAGTAGGAGGAGGGAGCAGCAATTGCAAGTGTAATTGGTATTGCACAGCCTTTAAGGCTGGGAGTAGAACTTGATACAGAGGGGAAGTGCCAAGAGGAGAATGGACATGGTGGTAGTAGCATACCTGCTGTGCAAGAAATCTGCCTAAATCACTGTTTAGAGCTGAGTGCCACAAAACTGTCACTTGAAGTGCTCAGTTCCCTAGAATTAAGTATCTTAAAGCAGGTTTTACTTCCCTTAGGTATGAAAGCTTGCCACTTAGAAAATTCATCCCATTGCGTAGCATTTACAGAGAGTCGCGTGCTGCCAGTGACTCTTTTATGTCCATAACCATTCTGGCTAGAGGTAGGTCACATCTTTCTTAGCAAATCCTTCCCAGGTAGGAGAACATGCTCAGAGCTTGCTTCTTTGGCAAAGGAGACTGCTCTGTGCCCAACTTAACCTTCCAAATGTGTGTTCTTGGTGTCTGACCAAACACTGATCTAGGTCTGAGACTGAAAGGGTGCAGTCTCACATGGAGACTCATAATAAGACCCAGATGTGGGTTTGGGTCTTATCAGAACTGTGCACTGCCTCCTCCCTGCTCAAAGCTTACACATGTTTGCACTATAGTATAGGGCAGGCTTCAGAGCTCCTGATAAAACAGTAGTGAGTGTCTGGCTACTGATGCCTTGTCAAACAGAAGAAAATTAGTACTTAAATGACCTCCTGTTTCCCATTGTCGATGTCTAGTGACATGGTACATCCTGGGGCAGGGAGGCGAGTGCAAGCCAGTTTCTGGGGTGTGTGGCACACCTACACTTAAAGAGCCTGAAAAATAAGGATGGTGATTGGTTTGTAGGAGAGTTAAGCAGTCGACTTCTGCCCTGTCATCTTTGTTGCTCAGTAGGTAGCACTGCACTATACCCCTGCAGACAGCTGCTCCTGGCCCTGCTAATCTGCATCATCCAGCAGTGGGGTAATGAAATTCCAAGGTCCTGGCCCATTTTGCAGCTGCAGCTGCCTGCACCATGGCCTGAGCTGAGGTTGTCTGTGTCAGTGCTGTTCTGTTCTCCCCATCTGTTCTTTCTCTGAACTCCTTCCCCCATGCCTCTGTGGGGTTTCTGTCTGTGCCTGTGGTTTGTCTGTCAGTACTCCTGGGATGGTGCAGAGGGACAGAGGGAAATGAGGCTTTAGATGGGGACATGTTTAGTGGGGGAATCTTCCAATCATAGTACACATCCAGGTCCAGAAGTTACCCAGAACCATGCTCCTTCTGGAGGAGTCTGTGCATTACAGGAGGCAAGGGTATTGGAAGGTCTCAGTGTGCAGGGAAACAGGCAAGAGGTTAGAGGGTTTTGGTTACAGCTGCCAAAGATGAAGATGTTAATGGCTGTGTGACTAGAAGTCAGCAGGAGGCAGAACAAGCTCTTCTGTGTGGGGTACAGAACAACCACATCTCTAACCTATGAGCTACTCAAAGTCTTGTGTTTGGATACTTTTGTTCCTGGTTCTCCTGAATGAAAACTTTTGTTTGTTTTTTTGTTTTCTTTTCTCAAAGAAGAATCTGCAAGAGAGCAGTAAATATTAATGATTATTATTCTATGATAATAGCAATAATACTGAAAACAAAGCATGTTCTCTGGTGTGGTTGTGTTTGGGTATTTGCTTTGGTACACAAAAATGTATTGGTCTACAACTCTTTAGAGTTTAGAACTCTTCTTTAGAGTTGTTTAGAAGAGTTGCTCCATCCAGGTGTGTGAGCCATATGTAATGTTGTACTGGTTGTGTCTTTCAGGTCAAAGCCACTGGACAGGAGCTCTTTCAGCAAGTTTGTGATTTAGTGAAGATTAAAGAGCCTCACTTCTTTGGCCTCAGCATTGTTAAAAGTAAGCAAACTCAATGCACGAGCAAGTGACTTGGCAAACATCCACAGACCCGCTTGTGTATTTACAGTGTGTGCATATATACACAGTGGCTGTGCCTGCGGGGGGAATTTGATTGTAATAAGGTCACAAAGTATGTAGATTATGCAGAGCCTTCCCAGAGCTCTTTTGATCTTTGGTATGTGGGCAGACAAATTGAGTAAAGGAGGGGGGCTTTTGTTCTCCACCTTTGTTCTTAGATTCCACCTCTTTGTGGGGATTTCTTTCTCTCCTGAAGTGGGAGTTGCTAGTCAACATATTTGTTACTATATTCCAAACTATAGGTATTGAACAGGAGGTGGATTTTAAAAGGACTTCGGGGCTGAAAGTGTTACTTATCGTCTGAAGTCACACACTAAGAATGTGGCACTGGGCAGGAAATAAAAATGATTGTAAAGGACTGAATGCATCTGTGGGACACACTGGGTTTTGAAATATCACATGGGAAATACAAAACTTCTTAGTCAGTGAATTAAAGTCCAGTTTGCTTGGTCTTATGGCTTAGTATTAGCCAGGAATTGGTGTTAAGATGATGCCTTAAAGAAGCAAATTGATGTAAGAGATCATATTTCTGATGTGGTGTAAGCATTGCCATTCCCTCCCACACCCCAGCTCTTAGTAATTAGAAATTGATAGGTTGTCTTGTTTATCTTCTTTCCCTCCAGTACCAAAAGCACTGAAAGACTTGTCTCTCCTCCAGAAACTTTTTTCAAGTGTGTTATTTACTACTGCAGTTCTAGATATTTAATTGAAATTACAGTAGTCTTTTAAAAGTCTTTCTAAATAAGGTTTCTTTTGCCTCTTTATAAATATGTAGGATAAAATAAGGGTTTTTTTCCTAAGTTTGTCTCATTTCCTTTATGCTCTCATTCTGTAAGAACTGCTTTTTTTGAGTGCAGCATTCAAACTGAGAGACACATAAGCTTTTTATCTCTATAAGGTTTGCAGAGTCTCCAAGAGATTCCTTAAACCTAATAAACCTGTGCTTTAAACCAGCACAAGCTTTTTTTTAATGAGAGGAGACCTGAATGGTCTTAACTTTTTTCACAAATCATCTGTGTTTCTGGGTCCTCCTCTTTGTGACATTTTTTAACACCAGGTTTTGCGTATTCCACTTACAGGGCATCTTGGCTGAAATTGGAACCCTTGTACTCTCCTGTAAGACAGGGCAAATTTCATTCCTTTTTTCTTTGAATTCTTCTCTTGTTCTTCCCGTGTTTCTTTCACTTTTTCCCCCCTTCATATATTTTTTGTTTAATTTTTTCCATACCCTGCTTTTTCCTTCCCTCACACCTTTTCTGTGAAGCAGTTTGCTTCACCCTGTCAAGCACAGGGGTTCTGGTCACAAAATACCCTGTTGTGGCAGATGCTTTTCAACCTGTTGGAAATGCATTGTAACCACCCATCCCAAAGAGCATAATAGAGCTGTTCTGGCTAGACTTAAGAGTATATTGTCCACAGCTTTAAGTGGAAATAGTCTTCTTACTTCATGAAAGTGTTCTTCCTTTTTATAGCAGCTAATTCTTCCAGAAAGCTCTTAATAAGTCAAGGGAAAGAGTTGCAAGAGTGCAATAGCCAGAATTAATGTCTCTTTTTTGTTTGTTTCGGGGGCTGGTTATTTGCTTTCCTGAAAGGAAATACTACTTCTGTTCCACAACTTGGTTTCTCTCCTCCTTGTTTTGGTCAACAGACTGTGGTAGCTGAGGTCTTGCTTCTATAGCAAATGTAGCACTTTGAGTCTGGCATTTGAAACTAGCCTTTAAGGCATTGCCTGCCTGTCAGGGATTTTTGACTTCACAACAAGCTATCATCTCAAAAAAGGAAGCTCTCAGGTCAGGTTGTGGGGAGGCCTGGGTAAGTTTTGTGTTCTCAAGGTTGCCTTGTGGGTGCTTAAGTTGACTGCCTTGCTTGAGTGGCAAGTCAGTGTGCACCCCACAGATGCTCTGAAAGGGAGGCCTGGGCCTGGTCTGTCAGGAGAGGCTGAGCTAGGTATCCAAAAAATGGAGAGAAAGCATTTTTTGAGCAAAGTAATCCTCTTCATGAAGCTTTCACCTCTGTGCTGCAGCTTCAAGAAGACTTTTTTAAAAAAAAACAGACACCCTGTTTTAATGATAATATCTTTCCCAGTTTCTTAGTGTGTATTTCTTTTTGGTGATCTGATACTGCCACATGCAAAACAAGGTATTCTAATCCACCTGCATCCATTAGTTTGCTGCTAATTTGTCAACAAAACCCTGACTGTCAGCAGGAGCAAGAGAATGAAAATTAAAGGATTTCTACAGAACTGTAGCCAATCACACTGCATGGATTATCTGGATTAGGAGCCCATTTGACCTGCAGACATTGTACAGATACACTAATGCTCAGTTGGTCTCATAGTAAGTATGTGTGTGAGGGGGAGAGGTTGGGGTCCTTAATCATAAACAGAAGTTTAACTCCAAAGTGTGGCAAAAAGGAAAACAGCAGTGTAAAGCACCATGTAAGCTGCAAACCACCAGTGCTGTAAGATCTAAATTATAGGTCTTGGAACAAGTTCCCCAGCATTTGATGCCTAAATATGTTGCCTTCTCTTCTGGCTGTTACAGATGCTGAGGGGCAAGCTTCAGGATTAAGGGTTACAGTGTCAGGATAGAATTTTCCATCCCTTCTGCTCTTGAACTGTTTTTTTATTCACAAGAGGAAAACTGCTGCAACTAAATATATCTGAGGAGAAAAAAAAAACAACCTTACTTGTGTCTGTAAGAAGTTGATCACTTTAAAAATCAAGTTCAGGAATGTGCATTAATAGGAGGCCCTACAAACCTTGGGACATGTTGCTCTTCTAGTTTTGTCATGGATCATCAGGCAGGCTATACCTTGTGTGCTCCTGCTGCTGAAGTGTTTCTTTTTTTTTTCTTTGCTTTTTTTTTTTAACCCCTAGTTTGCTCACTGAAAGATCCTGTGACCCTGCCAGGTTCAATCTGGTTCCACAGGCTTCTTCAGCAGCTGGGTCTTACATGGCAAATCCTCCTGCAGGGTCAGCCTTATCCAGTGCCCTGCGGGAGGTTTCCCTCTTGTTATCGGAAAGTATGTGCAGCAACACATTCAGTCTTCTAAAACAAAACTGATTGTCAGCAGACAAAGAACAGCCAAGCTTCCTTTGTTGCTATAACCCAGATCCCTTCGATCGTGAGTTTTGGGCAATGCCTTTGTAGGAGCAAACCTTGCTTGACCTAAGCAGATGGAAGCCTTCAATTGGGAAGGAGCAAGTCTGCAGCTCCTATACCCTGCCACTGTCTCTGTGTCCTCTTAGGTTTGTTAGGCTGGCTTTCTTAGGAAACCAAATCCCTTTGCTTCAGCTCCCCTGCCTCAAGGATGATTTTGAAAGCTTTGTTTTTTAAAGCTATGGCTGTTCACCCTGCCAGACCCACGCTTCCCAGTATGTGCTTACCAAGGAGCTCAGTGATTAACTCTGCCAAAACCACTCTGCCTCCAGTTAACTCTTCTGCATATGTGTATATCCTCAGTTCCTGAAGTTCATGGACAGAATATGCTACCAGGCTTTCTTTATATTACATGACTATCTCTTACAACAAAGGGTCTCTTAAGAGACAAAGAACAGTTCTTTGAAATACCTTATGACAATTTCTACACACCAGTCCTTCCTCACTATCCATGCTTCTTGCCTGTCCTCTCTTAAATCTGCTAATATAGTTGAATCTCCTTTATGAATTTCTCTTGTACTCTAACTTAAGGTACAACTCTATTGCAGTGACTTTGGTACTTCAGATGAGTTAAATGCAATATAAGAAAAACACATGCAGAAATGAACCACTTAGAGGGAGTTGCAGGGGTTCAGATGTCCAGAGAGTATAAAGTACTCCTTGAAAGAACTTGCATGGTCTCTTCCTATGAAGGCAATTTTTTGTCTGTACCTGCTATCAATTGTTTCTCATTCAGTATCAGTGCAGCATCCAGCCAAGTGCTCTCCTGCCTGAGAATTGCAAAGAGTTTGTTTTCCCCTGGATGAGCAGTGCTAGAAATGGTTCTGCAGCTCTTGTGCAGAAGAATCCCCTATGACATTGCTGCAGTCTGAAGATCTTTGCCTTGGCCTGCCTTGTTGCTGAATGTAAGATACCAACATAAAATTCTTGCAGTACCTGTCCATTACCAGGAATGACTGAGCCTTTAGCTCACTGTTCAGACCTGTCTTTGTTTGCAAGACAGGTGTCTGTTAGGGAGGGCAGGAGCCCCCCCCTTCCTCCAAATTATTATAATTCTGAAATCAAGGGGCTCTCAGGCAGAGATCTGGGGATAGGAATAACAGTTCTTTACTAGTTTGTATAACAAGGCAAACAAACAACAATAACTACAGCATTAGCAAGAAAACAGAACCTGGGACCCCATGACAGCCTTCTTGGCCGAAACAGGAAAGGATGGAGGAGAGGCTTTGCTTCACAAACCCCCTCAGGTGGGCAGTCCTGGTGCTCCTGCAGGGCTCTGAGGAACACTCAGCTGGAACAGCAGGGATGAGTAGGAATCCTGGGCAGGTGGGTGAGAGAGAGATGCATCAGAAGCTCCACAGCGGGGCTGGCACTGCCACATCCCAGCAGGCCAGGGGGTGCGAGGCCCACAAACAAAGAAGGAAGAAGAAGCAGCAGCTCTGTCTGAGTGATGGTGAATTCCCTTCTCCCAGCTGCAACAGCTCCCAGCGAGAGTTCTGCTCTGAAGCTGAGAAGCTGAAGAAACCAGCTGCCCCCACCCTCCCTTTTTTCCTGCCCCCCTTCCCCCCTTGGGCCCAGCCGAACTCTTTGTTTCTCAATTTGTGTTTCTCAAGCATCCAACAAGCACCAGCAGTCAGGTTTCCCCACCAGAAATGGGTAAAAATTCCATAGGTGAGACAGAACAAAAGGAAGGACACCTAACCCCCAACAAGACCTCAACAGTTCCTAACACCACATGATCCCAGGCTCCTTGATAATGTCTCCTTTCATGCTACCCTCCATATACCTTGTGTCCATCCCAGGTAAAGTGACCTCAGCTGGGACTTCCTTTGCTTTGCTCCTAGCCTCTCTTGTGATTCTTCCCTTCACTTGGGATATATGTACTTTCCAGCTAAAGCTGAAAACACAAGGTTATCCTCAGCCAAGTTCTTTTAGACCCTTTAGTAAACTAATCAACCACATAGAAAATGGACAACATTTCCTTCTATTGGCTTGAAAGGTAAAAACAGGAGCTTTGAGCAGTTATGCAGAGGTGGTGGGAGCAGGTGCTGTGTGGGTAGTGTTTTCCCAAATCACTAACACTTGGAAGCTTGGGTAGATACACATGCAGAAGGAGTGTGCAGCCAGCTCTCCTTCAATAAACAAACAAAAAAATCCATTCTGGTATTCAGTTTATGTGAGGTGTACAACATGTGTTGTGAGGTATTTTTTAGTGTGGGGTTTTGTTGTTTTTTGGATTTTTTTTAAGCTTCAGCTCTCCCCTAACCCTGGCATCCCTCTGTCCTGCTCCTGCTGTCTTTCCTCTTGCACCTCAGGGGACGTAGGGGTTTTGCCACAAAGTTTCTTGAAGCATCTGGGAAAAGTTAAGTGCAATAGCCATGGATAATTTTTCCCCTCTCTTTTAGTCAGAAAATGCTTGCTATGTGGAAATTTGGCTTCGCACTAATTCATATTTTATTTGAGTCCTATTCTTCTAGACTGTCTAGTTGCATTGCTGAAATATACATGACTCAGCCAAATTTGTTAATGGGATATTCCTGGCTGCCCAGGGGGCCTAAGCTCTGACTTGTGGTAGGACACCTTTGTGGAATTTCTTGGTGCTCCGAGCCCACAATGGGCACAGGAGGGGAACAGGTTTTTGGCATTTGCCATTACTTAGCTTTTATGCAGAGAACTTACTTTTCATAAAAATTGAGATGAGGAGGAACTGGTTAATGCAAAATAATGGCCTTTAGGTTAACAATGACTCAGAACTGATTTGACGCTGTATTACAGCCATTTTCTATTCCATACAGGAATTTTCTATTCCTATTTTTCCTGCATTGTCAATAATGCCTATTAGAAGTCACTCACTGGAACTGAGTCACTTTTTTCCTAACTGGGGACCTGGCACATTATTTTTTTGCAACAATGTATGTCCTATATTTTTTTAAATACATAAAATGTGCTAAGTTAATTTTGCAGAGTAGAAATGTTTTTAATTTCTGGTAACTGCTTACTTTGAAATGTGATTTTTGTAGCATAAACTTTCAATCTCATTTGAGAATTCTTAAAGGTGAAATTGGGAGAAATGTGCAAATTGCCTTACTGCAAAGGAGCTGGCTGTCCAGAATAATATCTCAGGCTTGCAGTGCAGTGCACTGGTGAGTTGTGCCAGGTCTGGTATCTGTACACACATACATGAGGGAACCTTTCAAGAGAAGCTGATGTATTTGTAAGATCACCTACAGTGCTGAGATGAGATTCACGAACTCAGTGTCATGCTGCAGGTGGATGAGAGTGTATTTTTATGTGTGCATGCTTCTCAGTCAGCTTCCTAGTACCTTTCACTTGTCCTTCAGATAAGGCCAGTGAAGCAATGACAGTCTGTACCTGCTGAGTATCCAGCCCTGTTTGGATCCACAGATCAAATTTATTCTTCCCTGGAAAGGGGGCCATCTGTGCATTTCTATATTGTCCTTTACAGCACTGCTCAGAGGTACTGCAGTTTGGTGCCCTCATATCTGTTAGAGATGCTTATTTTCAAAGCAGATAGTTCTAGCATCTGGGAAAAGATCTCTTAGGGTTTCATCACTAATCCAGTGTAAGGAAAAAAAACCAAAACAAAGCCATCCACAAAGCAGTAGGAGTGTGGAGGGAAATGCTTCTTTGTTTTTGTAGATGGAGGCTTACATTGCAGGCTGACATTCCAGCAATATTAACTTCATTAAGGAGGAATGCAGTGCTGCATTCTTGCATGAGAGGGAGGATGCTGAACTGGGCTGGGGAGCAGTGGGACCCTGAAGAAGAGAAGATATATTGGGATGTCCTCCTGTAGCCTGGCTTATTCTTGCCCTTTACCTCCCAGTAGGCCTAGTAATAACCTGCAATCTTCAGGTATGACATCTGTGCCCTCACAAAATCATCTCTAACCTAATTAACATGACAGATAAAGAGGGGGTGTGGGTAACAAATGGCTTTACTGTAGTGTAACTCTTCTGTCACACTTTTCCCTTTCTGACCTAATATTCAGGTGTGATCGGATGGTTCAGGGTATGTCACTGTGTTTGCTGTTGCAGTTTTCCCCTCCTGACTGAGGAATAATGAATGTATTTCTCTAAATGCCTCTGGGCGTGGGATCATTCTTGAGCTAGAAAGGGAAACTGACTCTTGAACTTGTTACAGCCTCTTAACAAGGTGTTATCTAAAGACCACAGCGCTTGCAGAACTGATACAGACTTTACCCAGCACTGCTGTGCCATCACAACCAACCTGGTGCCAGGTGGGGAGCCCATAGTGGAGGGTTTGCCCTTCTCCAGGACTGCCAAAGCCCAGGGAGAGACTGGGTGGCATGCTCATGTAATCCCACTCCTGTCACCTGCTGTGCAATTGATTCCCTAAATGAGCTTTTACTTACTTTTTAAGAAAAACTTTCTGGAGTGATGCTTACCAGCTTGGCAGCTGACGAGGGGCAGAGACAAGCTTAACATGCACAAACCCTTCTCGCTCTTACTGACTAGGACTTCTATCAGCCTCTTCCAGGCAGGATTATCTGATCTTACTGGACCTAGAGAAGGAAGAGCTGGGGCCAGTGTAGACCCCAGCCACCCTATCTTACAGACAGAAGTGAAGGGGCAGGTACAAGATGCAATCTCTGTGATGAAAAAAACTCTTCCTCTCCTTGTCAAAACAGCAAAAATGACTTCCATGTCATCTTGTGTACTATAGCGTGTAAATTCCCACCACTTTCAGAAATTCCATGTAGCCATTTTGATGGTGCTGTTAAATACTGTTTTGTTTCTGTATGTGATATGTCAAGTAACATGATAAACAGAGGTCTTACAGCTGCAAGCAGTACAATGCAGGAAGGAGCATGGAGACAGAAACAGGATTTTTTTGGATGTTGTCCTTTTTGTATCCAGTGTTACTGCTATTTTACAGAATATGTGATGTGTGGGCCAGTTCTGGATAGCAGCAGATGTGGTTTCTTTAACTTGAGGTGGGAGCTGAAGGAGGTGGCGATAGGAGGTTGTTTTGCTTGCTTGTTTTTTGAAAGCCAGCAAAGAAAGTATTTGTTGTCTCTGCCCCTGTAAGGATCTGGAATGCTTTGGAAGGGTGGCTGTGAGGTAGCTTAGAGCCCCCTCAATATCTGCTGTAACACTGCAACACCTACTGTAACACTGGCCATGCCAGGCCTGCATCTGCCATAATACAGACATGAGTGCAGGATCTCATTTGGAAGTCTGGGCTGGTCTTAAGGGGCAGAAGTTTGTTTAGTGGAGGGTTCTTTTTTTTTTTTTTTCCCTCCCCTTTTTACTGCTGCTCCTTTCATGTTTAAGGAGCAAGCTCTTCATTTTGGCACTTGTGTCACCTGTCAAAACACTGTCCTAAGCAAGATCAAAGAATAGAGGACTGGTCAGGTGAATGTGTTCAGCTGGCATTGCTGCTGCAACCTGAAACACCTGTCAGGTCTTGTCTTTTTTTTTTTTTTTTTTAAGAGACTTGAAGACTCAGGAAAGTCTTTCACTGGCTGAGTTGTTTGTATTTGATAATTGGTAAGCAGAGTTATGAAACATCAGCTTTGAAAGCAGCACAAACCTCTTTCAAGATGATGTGCCATTCAGGCTGTGTCTTGTTCAATCTCACTAGGGTGGAGAGCAAGTCCTGGTCCTTTAGTCTTTTGAGGTAGGCCAGGTTTCCTTTCCTTTCATTCATCTTTTCTTTATATGAAAAAAGCTGGGTGTGAGCAGGACACACCAGACCTTCTGAGGAAGGCGTTTATGTTTGGTCCTCTTGTTTCTCACCCTTTCAGAGGATCCCCTTCACATGCAGAGGATGAAACCTGTCAAATACCCAGCTCTGTTGATGTACTTTTGCCATGTTAGACCATGGTGTTACTACATGATGGCAGAATGCAAGCTTGGGTAAGGCTTGTTTGTTTAATAACAATGAAAAACTGAATCTGGTAAGCTGGCACTACAATGAGCTGGGTAAGACGTTTCTCTTTTTTGTAAGTGTCTTCTTGACCATAAAGCAGGAATTCTGCATTTCTAGCTAAGGTGTTCAGGAACTTTTAGCTCAGCATCTCTTGAAGGTGTGAATGACCTTCCTTCCATGCTCTCTGGAGTAGCACATGTATTTAAGAGTACTCTTTTTTCTTCTTTTTTTTTTTTTTTTCTGCCCTGTCTATTCCCTGTTGAGCAAATGTGTTGCTTGGAAATAATTTGTAGTGTCACCTAAATGTTTAATGACTAAAAATTTCCAATTATTTTACATTGAATTCCCTTTTTTCTTATCTTTCAGATAATGAATATGTTTTTATAGACCTGGAGCAGAAGCTTAGCAAATACTTTTCAAAGGAATGGAAGAAAGAGACCACCAAAGTAAGAGAGCTGTTTAATTTTGGAGGCTGCTGCTTTTTTGTTGGACTACACAGTAAAATGAAAACTCTTTAACTAAGGTCCATAGAGCATTTCTTGAAGATGGTCTGCAGAATACTTTTCAGTAGCAAGATGGAGTGACTTGTGCACAGCTGTACAATTAATTAAAAGAGCTTAAACAGCCCCTTATACAACTTTACTTGAGCAATAGTTACCACATGGTTGCTGCTTGGCTGCTGCAGAAGTGGAGAAGGTCAGTTGGTCAGTTTTCCATTTGAACTTAGTCTGGATCTTAGTCTGGAGACCTCATTTTTATCCTTAAGCAAAACAGCCTAAAATAACTTTTTGTGTCTAGAATCTGATATGAGGGAAATGACTGGAGCTGTGGCTCTTCCCAGAGTATGTGCAAAAAGACTGTGTTAGGAGAAGGTTATTTTGTTTGAGATGAGTCCTAGTTCTTTAAGGCTAGCTAGCCCTGACAAGGGAGGGAAAAGCTACATGAAATAAAGACAAGCCTATGTTATTGTTTAATACTGTTCATTCAGACATGAGAATGCCTGTTTGTGTGTGTTATTAATAGAGGGGCCATAGTCTAGAACAAAGTATAGTATGCAGTTGCTTTCAAATATCTTAATTGGGTCGTTGTAAAAGTTGTAAATTACTTTTTCCATCTAGCTTAAGGGTTTTCTTTTGCAGAGTAGGCACACTAACCATTTCTGCTGCTTAGAGAAGTTTGTAGATAACTAGTGAGGTTTGGGGATCTCTCTTACTCCCAAGCATGTGCTCTGCTTTTCCCAAACGACAGAGTTATTTCAAGAACAGCCAGAGTCATGCGGAGGGAGGGGCTGTCTGTCCAGCCAGTGAGAGCTTCCCAAAGCAGGTGTTTCTGGTTGCCTCAGGATGGGGGGTACGCTTTGAGGTTGCTCTGTGATTGGATTCTTGCTACACTTTTCTGGTCAGGCAAAGTGTTGAGCCTCTGGTGTGATGCGAATCATAAAAGACTGAATGAGTTGCCATTGGCAGTACTACAGTCTCAGATGGGTTAGCCTATTGGACTGGGTTAGTCGACAAGGATTTAATTCCTTTGAAGAGGTTTCAGGTGGAAAGCCCAGTCTAGCTGATAAAATAGGGTGACTATGAACAACTTCCAGAAATAAAATAGAGATGATCAAGAAGCTGTCTGCATCAGATGTGGAGGGCATGCCATGTACCTTGTCCCAGTGAGATGGGTCTGACCAGCAAAGCCGTGGAACTGCCTGTGGGAGCAAAGTTACTTGTGTGAACATTAAGGTGGCAAAGTAGGAAAGATGAGAGAATGAGCTAGTAAGTCATTCCTTTCTTTTTCCCTTTTTTCTTTTTTTTTTCTCCCATTCAAACAAGCCTGTAAGTCAGAAAGATCGGCTGTGGTTAAAACAACAGGCCTCATGCTGCCTTTCTTCTGACAGCACTCCTCAGTGTGAAGCAGACACCAACGCTGCCTTTTGGTCTGTGGCTGCAGGGACGTGTGAATAACTAACCACGAGCTCTGCCAAACAAAAGGCACGGAGCTGATACCAGGCTGGTGCGCCTCAGCCCCAGGCAGTGACTGCTGAACACGGCAGTGTGTGTGTGTGTCCCTGCCGAGTGATGTGGTGTGGTGCAGGGATGGATGGCTGCTCCTAGGAGTGCCCTGGAAACGCCACAGCCGTGCCAGCGTGGCACGCTGCCCTGGCGCTTTGAGGGAGGCTGGGTTAAACTTGCTGCGTTCAGCACGAATATGCTTGTGGTGCTGCCAGGTGCTGAGGTAGGTAATTCTGGGCTAGCCTGGGGACATGCAGGCTACACTGGGACTCTTAGACCGGCTCATCCCTCATATCCAGAAATCTTCTGCTCTTCCTAGGATATTTTGTTGTTCAACCTGTCTGAATGTTTTGTGATGCCTCATTGTCATGAGCCTCCAAGACAGTCAGACTCCCTCTGCAAAACTTGCCAAGAGCTAAGGGTAGAAAATGAAAAGCAGTATGGGGAGTGAATTTTGGAGAAGAGAACATTACCAGATAGGGTTACAGAAATTTTGGATGCTGATCATAATTTAAATTGTCTTCTGTCTTTGCTCTAGGGGACAGAGAAATTCAGCCCTCCATTTGTTGCATTCTTTAGAGTACAATACTATGTAGAAAATGGAAGAGTAATAGGGTAAGTTCTCTTCTGTGGTAATTACTGCGTTTGGATTTATTCAGTGTGTTCTTAAAATGAAAGAAAAATAATGTTTCTTTGTTAAGCTCATCTCTGTGAGCTCATTGAAATGAGCTTTAAAAATCTGCTTGAATTTTGTTTTTTGAAGACCTTCACAGACTTCCTCACTCAGCTATGAATGTTTTCTGCCTGAATCATACTCCGTATCCCCTAGGAAAATTGTGACTGCTTTTCCATCTGTGTTGAAAGAGCAGGTTGAATGACGACATTATCAAAACACGATTAGCACTCTTTTGCTTGTGTCTTTTGGTTGTATGAAAGGCACTGGATGAATATACCAAAAATAGCTATTTATACTCCAAAGCACATGCTTTAGATCTGTTTTTTGTATTTGAGCAGTGCTCCGTGCAGTATACTTCTGGAAACAGACTTTCATACACGGACAAAAGAAATTACTTCTTAAGTTAAGAGTTTTTAATTTGTTGTCCATTCACATGGAATATGGGCTGCACTCAGAACAGCACCACCCTCACCCATGATACAGAACAAAGGATGAGGTGGTTAAAAATGAACAACTGACAGAGTTAATTTACGTCAGCGCTTCTGGTGTGGCTCTGTCCCTGGGGGAAGCCAAGAGCTGGGATCATTTAGGTGGATTAAAATCTTTACCAAATTTTTGGCATTTGTTCTTGTCTTGAACAAGGCTTGTGGTTTTCTATGTTTTCTCTCTCCGTAGTCTTTCATTTTTGGATACATGGGACTCTTTCTTATGGAGTCTGGGTGATAAGTGGTTTTTGTTTCATTTTGCTTTTTTTTGTACAAAGAGAGATTACATATCATCCTGCCACTCCCGAGTTACGCGTCCTTCACCATCACAGGCATATTTCTCTTGCACTAGCAGTTTAATTGGAGAGGTTTGTAGAGCCATGCAGAAGTAGTTATCTGGCTCCTTCAAACTATACTTGCACACTTTACAAGCAGACTAGTGTCCAGCAGCTCTTCTACATGCACATGTCAGCAGCCTGCTTCCCATGATCTCTGAAGGCAGGGGGTGTGTGGGTTATCAAGGCTTTGCCATAGCTATTCCTTATCAGTCAATCCCTGTTTAGCAGCTTGAGGAAGAAGACAAAAACAAGCCCAAGGCTCCCATGTCTTTTGATCTACCTTGCAGGGAATTAGCTGTTGAAAAGTATCATGAGCCTAAGGCAAGGTGGAACAAAAAAGCAGTGCCAAGTTTAGAGGGGAAAGGAGGACAGGTGTGCAAGAAACAGGACTGGGAGTCCAAGGCAGTTGATTCTCTTGGCTGCTAGACTTTCCAGGGAAACAGAAGTGCTTGATTGTAGTCAGTCTCCCGGTGTGATGTGATTTTTCTTTCATCTACCTTCTGCCCTAACTTCTTAGATCTCATGCTCCTCCAGGTAGAAGCTACAATTTCTTGTGTTTGTGCAACACTTAGTGGGAGAAGGCCTTGATCTTGTTTTGGTGCTCCTTATACGCACGACTGTATCAGGGTGGCATTGGCACACATCAGACATGTCAAAGTTTAATCCCTCTCCTCTCTCAGCAAGATGATGTTTTTGAGAGGCCTTATCTGAACTTTGTTCTTGAAGTAAATTTGCCTTTGTCTTGCAGCGATAAGGTGGCACGGCAGCTCTACTACTGCCATCTCAAAGACCAAGTACTTATGTCTCATTGCAACCACAAGGAAGAAATCTACTTCTTGCTGGCTGCCTACAGCTTACAGGCAGACTTGGGCAACTACAGAGAGAAGGTCCATGCTGGCAAATATTTTGAACCTCAGGCTTATTTCCCACAATGGGTAAGTTTGGGGGAAACCCTTCTGTCAACAGATTATGGAAGGTGGTATCTAACTGCAGCCATGCAACTTCCCCATCTCCTACGGCACTGATCAGTCAGACAGGTAGAGTATCACCCTCAAGGTCCCTTAGGAGATATCTCTTGTCTTTCCACTGGATGTAGGTGCATGTTCCTGAGCTCATTTATCAGTGAGGTGGGTGGTAGATCCTTCCTTGTTGATGGAATGTGTTGGTGTTACATGAATAACTCTGACAGTGCAGATGTCTTTGTTTAATTCTTCTGTGACTTAGAAGGCTGTGTGTTTCCAGTGGTACGCCAGCAAGATCTGCACATCCCAAGCTCTCCAGAAAACCTCAGGGCTGCAAAGCCCAGTCCATTTCCCTTTGTTCCCATCTCTGTAATGCTTGCCTCAGGGATGGATAGATCTAAACCCTATGGGGTAATACTGCTGTGCAGCGCCTCTGGTGCTTGCTTTGTCATTAATCTCAAGTGCAGTAAGAGGAAAGAGAAAGCATTTGCATGTTTGTTTATAAGCATGTGCATGTGACTTGTGCCGTTCAGGACTTACAACTATTGAGAATTGATTTAGTTGTCAGATGAAGGCAAATTAGCTAAGACTCTGTTAGTTGGCTGTTTGTCCCAGGCAAGTTGCATCTCCCCTGTAAGATGCCACTGTCCCCTGCTTTGCGGAGAAGGTTCAGACCAGTGGCAGGACTTGTCTTGAAGACTGACAGTCTTTTATACACAAATCCTAGCCTGCCTGCCTTGCTGTGCCGCAGTGTATCTTTCTCCCAGACAACAGGCCCTCTTCCCATGCCATTCCTTGTTACGGGGTGCCTGTCAGGAGGTAGCTAACAAAGGACTGGAAAAGTTGGGTCTTGTGTGCTGTTTCTGAGGCAGTTAAAGGGCTTATCACAGACTGTTGCTCACCTGTGCTGAGCCACAACCCCAAGCAAGTATGTGGGTGATTTATTACATCATTACAAACAGAAAATCTGGCAGGCAGGGGGACGCGTCTCTCCCTGCCCCTGGGCTCCCATGGGGAGATAGAGAGTAATCTCCTCCTCCAACACAATCACTCCCTTCAACACGTGCTTCATATCATTTGGCCAAGGGCTGCCCTAAGTCTCGTGCCAGTGAGGAGAGGCAGTGCTGCCCTGGGCTGACCCACCCAGCTTTGAACCGTGGAGCTGGCACATCTCTTTCTGCTGACATCGCACAGGTGATGGCATCGATATTGTCCTCCACCAAGGCCAGCCTTCCTTGTGGGAGGGCAACTAATCTAGCAGGGCACGCAGAGGTGTTAGCAAACAGAGTAAACAAGGGGTTTAAAGTGAAATGTAAGTGGGAACTGGTTGGTGACCAGGTCTAGTTGTTTTCATCCAGGACAGGTTGTTTCTGGCAGGATGTTCTCAGGTACCTGGTGCAAACCAGTTTTAAATGCTTCTGGTGGTGGGGGATGTTGGGAAGTGAATTCAGCCAATCATCCCTCTTGCCTGTCACTGCCTGAAAGGAACCAGTTGGGCATGGGAGAGAGCTGAGCTGCCCAGTAGTCTTGTACAGAGGGGACATGTGGGCAAACATGGGAAATGGGCACTGGCACTGTCAGGGCAGGAGCAAAAGGCCAGCCCAGTGCGGGTTTTTCTACTGCTTAGTGAAGCCACGTGCCTGCCAACCACTCCTAATAGATAAAAAAATACCTTGAGATAGTGTTATCCACCTCTTTGAGAATGGAAATGCTAAATAAGCCTAATGTGTAGTTTCTGGTCTTAAAAGGAAAGCCTAGTATTTCTGCCTCTTCAGAGATGTTGCTGCTGATTGGCTTGGCATGCAGAGGAGTATTTGTTATCTGTCCATAAACATGTATGGATGCCAAAAGTTAGGAAAACTAATTCCAGTACTTAAAAGTAAAAAGAGCTGACATGACCTCTGTAGTCTTGGTCTGTTGCAGTTTTGCCACTAGGATCTGTTTGGAGACTTCAGTGTCATCTGAGCTGCTTTAAATGCTTATCCTCCAGGGATGTAGAGGCAAACATGGACTAACATCTTGAGGGAATATATGAACGTCCTCCACCTCCAGCCACTGCTTTGCTGTTGATCACAGCTGCCTCTCATGGGGATTGCTGAAGAGTTGCTGACCTGTTTGTTTTCTTTGCGGTTTAGATAATTGCAAAGAGGGGGAGCGACTACATCTTGAAACATGCCCCAGAGATGCACCGAGAACAGCAAGGGCTGAGCACGAAGGAAGCGGTGCTGAAGTTCATTAAGGAGTCCTGCCTGCTGGAAGATGTGCCTGTCCACTTCTACAGGCTGCAGAAGGTTAAACAAAGAGCTTCTTATTTTGAACTTGTCTCCCATCATTAATTGAGTGCACCATGGCATTTTTCTTTTTCTGTTTGTTTGAGGGATGGTTGCCTCTTATTTGAAGAGGCCAAACAAATCTAAAATGCCCATCCAATGAGGCCTGTCCCCACAAACAAATCTGTTGCCAATATACAGATATAGCTGGAATTTAGTTTTGTTCCTTGGCCAAGAAAGTGGCCACAGGAATGGCAAAACTTCGTATTTGTCCCTGCCTGCCAGTAGAATTGGACCAGGGAAATCAAGGAAGCCTCTTTTTTTCTTGTTGTAGTTCATTGAAAAAATGACAAGAGGTCAGCCAGCTTTCACACAAATGTTGTGTAATACTGAAGGTGACACTGAGTCATTCCAACCTTCGTATTCCATTCCTTCTCCAGCCCTGCCAGAGTGGCTGGCATTTTTTCAGCTGTATGCTTTTCTCAGTAGTTTTGGATTCCTACATTGTTGCTTGTTAGATTCCTTACCCAAACCTGCTTAAACAAAAGGCGATTCATTTTCACATGCTGATTGTTTAGATCTAGAAATAGAACTAAAGAGAAGTTTTATGTTCCACTTAGGTGAGTGAAACTTGCCTGTGCAATTAGGAATGGCTTGGTCCTTTTTTCCAAATGGAGATACTCTGTCAGAATCATAATTAAACTTTCTGGGTTTTTGTGCTCAGTGGGAGTTATGTCTGGGAAGTATCCATGTCCTTTGAACATACCTAGCAGCTCTAGTTACTGAAGAAACATGCATTTTCAAGAGAAAATAAGTTTTGATCAGTAGTCCAGGCTTAGTTGCTTGCAAACCACAGATACTCACCTACCTCTTTTGTTCTCTGTTTTGATTCTTAATGTTGTTAATGATGCAGTCATGAGAGAGTTAGTTACACTTGAATGCCGTAAGAAATCAAGCTGGCAGGACATGATACATTTTATATCCAAAAGCAACCAAGGCTGTGAAATTAGTTGCTCTTAATATTTAAATTCCTGTCTGGCTTGAACTTAGGCATTATGTACTCTTCCATGTGTTGTTTGATCCTTAATATGTCTTATTTCTGCCGTGTGACAAAGTTATCTCATTTTGTGGTGAGAGGTGTTCCTCCTAGGTGATGCTTGGGTCACAGATTTCCTGATCAAGTGCAGAGGGGTGCCAGGTGAAGGTGTGCTGGCTGCCCTGAGATTTCAAAAGCAGTCACTTTTGTCTTAACACCCTCCTCATGGCTTCTTCTGAGATTGGAAACTGCAAAAAAACCCACAACACACTCCATAGATCTCATTCAGACCAATACTGATTTGTGAAGCTCTCTGTCCTTAGGAGGCAATAAATATTTCTTAGTGACTTTGAACTGAAGACATGGATGGTACCAGAGGCAAAGGGTGAGCTAATGTGTTGGCACAAGGCTTGTATCTTGTAAGCCAGATGAGGAGAGAAAGTTGTGATGTAAAGTTTGAGCTCTGTGAGCCCATACATTTTTACCCCCAGATTTTCTTTCTGCTTTTCCTCCTAACAAAAAATGCATGTGTTCCCCTCCCTAACTCTGCTGTGGTAGGAGACGCTGAAAGAACTAGTTTATGATATTTTTTGGTCTTCAAGCAAAAGAATCTGATTAGAGACCAAGTATATCATACCAAGATGCAGCATGAGTTAAAAGTCAGTATTTCAACTTAGGTAATAAAACTCATGCAAAACCACCCAACACCAAGGTTGAATGTTAGAATGAAAGTCCCAGTAAATGGGCATTGATTAGCTCCCCTCCAGCCAAGGGACACCTAAGATCTAGCAAATCCCTGGATGGGAACAGCAGTGCTGTGGCAAGGAGAGGGGAATGGGTTCCCCTTCTGTTTTGGGCTGTCACCTGGAGAGCAAGAGTGGTGCATGTTCATGGGGACAGCAGAGACAGCATGTATTTACAAGAGAGGTTACAAGGTACCTCTGAGAACAGTAATTGTCCGTACTCTCAAATCACTGAAGCTACAGGATTCCCTGTCCAGGGCAGCTAGGACATATGCTGGTGAAATGCCTGAGCCTCCCAGCATGAGGGGCTTTTAGGTGTAGGTATTTCAGGGGTCAACAAGGCAAGGTGCACTTTACAAACATAATAAAAACCAAATGAGCTGATGGCATCTGCACGATGAGGAGTCCTGCTACCTCTCCTGCAGTAGGTGCCAGAACAAGAGCGTGGTCTTTGTAGATTAACCTTTGACTCTTCTGTTCTTTTAGGATAAGAAGGAGGATCGACCGACAGTTATCCTGGGCCTGACCCTGAGAGGAATGCACATCTATCAGGTAACAGACTGCTGTGAAAGCCTTCTGGTGTAGCATTAACTCTCCCCAGTTCCCTGTCCTCCCCCTTCACAGCGGCTCTTCTGCCTCCCCTGTGAACGCCAGGCTCCACATATCTCAAATTCTTGGTTGTTTGCAAATTCTTTGCACATCGCTGACTCCACCCTGTACCTGCCAGTCCCTGTGTCACTCTGAGCTTGATGTGTTGCAGGAGGTGAATCACGTTCGCCAACTCCTCTATGACTTTCCCTGGTCACACATTGGGAAGCTGGCCTTTCTGGTGAGTATGATGGAATGGAGGCCATCTGCCAGTGGCTGCCAGCCTGGGATGTGGCAATGCTGTCGGCCTGCCCGTGCTGCTGCCCCAGGTCCTGTCACTTGCATGCACAGACCACAGCTATCTCTGGTAGCTGTGTGGCTGAAAATGTGCTCTTGCTCATTTCTTTGGCATCTTTCCTCTTTGTGCAGGGGAAGAAATTTGAAATCCAGCCAGATGGTTTGCCCTCTGCACGGAAACTGGTTTACTACACGGGTTGCCCCTTCAGGTCACGCCATTTGCTGCAGCTACTCAGCAATAGCCACCGGCTCTTTCTGAATATTCAGCCAGTTTTGAAGCAAATCCAAAAACTGGAGGAGGCTGAAGGTATGCTAGGGAAAACTCAAATGAATTTGATAAGAGGAAGAGTACAGTGTGTTAGTCTCTCCTGTTTCATGGTGCCTACTCTCATCTAATTAATGGTGTTTCTGCCTTATCAGGGAGCCAGTGATAGAAACAGAGGTGTTAGGTATGTTTCCAGTCCATTCCTAAGAAGTATTTATGGCTCCCACATTGTAGACTGTGATCAGAAAGTGTGTTTGTGTGAGAGCAGTAGAGGGGTAATAACTCCTTTCAAGTGGTTTCTGTCTTTCCCTTCAGTGGGGTTACAGCAGTGGTCTTGAGCCTTGCGCAGCCAGTGGCACGTGCCAGTTACCTGTAGAAAGGCTACTTTCACTAGGACGATCAAGTGCCTGTGGGCAAAAAGCCCTTGGTTGTTCTGTGTCCATTAGTGTCTCATGGATTTCTCAACCACCCTCAGCATATACAAGCCATGGGAGAAATAATAAATCATTAATAAATACTAGCCACAGGAATCTTGTTCTTAGCTGACTTCATGCAGTGGTGGGTAATTCAAGAACCAATCAGTGCATCTGATTTTAAAGATTGAGCACCGATGTTCACTAAGTAATTCCTGTTTTTTGTTTGCTTGTTTTGCTTTGTTGTTATTGACCTTCACTCTGAAACTTACTGTTTTCTGTATCATAACTGCCTGTTCTAATGTAGGAGATGCTGGGTTTACTGCAGGTATGACTAATGCTTTTACAACATCCCGAGCATCCATCTGTTGAGCAAACAAAATACAAAGCTGTCCCTTATTTGTTCAGTAGCTGCAGCAGTCGTTTATTAGTTGTTGGCTGGTGCCAACAGAACTTCCTGAATATATTCTGTTCCACTTCCTTAAAATTCTGACTGGTTTCTCCCTTCCTTGTTCCTCAGAGAAGAAGCGCTACCGGGAGTCCTATATCAGTGACACTCTAGACATGGACCTGGACCCGTGCGACAAGAACTCCCGTGGCAGCGGGAGCAGCGGGGGCAGCCGCAGGGATAACCGCCTCTCACGCCAGTCCACGGGGAGCCACGGCAGCTCGCACACCTCGGGCATCGAGGCTGACTCCAGGCACCGCGTGTCTGTGGAAATGTCGGTGGATGAGCCCTTTGGCATTGACCGGGTGCATAGGAAAGAGAAATCCTGCAGCTCAACCATCAGCTACGGTAGCTCTGGCATTGACAGTGGCAGCAAGGGGCGGGCTGAAGATGACACTCAGGATGATGGTAAAGAATTTGGACATGTGGAGCAACTTCTGAGCTGACTTTTGTCTTCTGCAGGAGGGCAGGGAGTAAGAGACAGCAGCTTGGAGCATAAGAGTGATGCTAACCATTCTCCTGCTGCTCTCTTCCTCCTAGAGCTTGAGCTGGCAGTAGATGAGCCAGGGGAGATGCCTGTAGATGAGCCTTTAGAGGGAGACCAGTTAGAGGAGGCCACTGTGGGAGAATCTGTTGAATCCCTGCCTCTAGATGCTGCTAGCTGCCAAGGTGAGATGCCTTTCTACTGCTGCACAATGCTGTTCTTTAAGGCTCTAGCAACAGGCATAATCTGAGGGATCTACAAAAACTCTTATCTCATTCCAAACAGCTGCCAGTGCTATTTACTGCCCTACTGCAACAGGATTTGCAGGCAGCTCATCTAGCATTTACAGGCCAGCATTCTGTGTTGTACAGTGCTGCTCTCCTCTGTGCTCCTCAGTGTCTCCCTTCTCTAAATGTGCCAAGCTTATATTCGGTTAATGACAAAAAGATAATTGAGGTAAACCTTTTGTAGGGAAGGAATATGCTTTAATATCTTGTATGCCACAAAACAGCCAAGGGGCTCAACCACAGAATAATGGGACGGTCACAGGAATTCTTAGGTAAAGTTTTGTGGCTTGTGTCTGGCCTTAATATGTACAGCCTTTACAGCAAAGCAAGAAGGGTGAAAACGGGACAAGTTGTCAAGAAATTGTTTTCTTGAAAGTTTTCAGACATTGATCTTTAGGGCCAAAAATGAGTACTTGTGAGCAAAACTCCTGGAGTACCGAGAGTGCTTAATGATGCATAGTTATCTTAAGATAGGACTGTTTGAATGTGGCCTGTGAGAGCAACTTGCCTTTTCTACAGCCCACAAAACCTCAAACTTGCTATGGTTTTCACTTCTTGCTTCTTCTTTGCAGCTATAAATCAGGAATCTCTGTCTGTGGTGCAAGTCACACTAATCAAAATGAGAGGCCAAAGTGTGGAATCCCTTCACCAGGTAAGGGAGTGGTTGCTCAGCAGGAGGGTCTGTGTGAGGGCATTGAACTGAGGTCTTGTGTAATGGAGACAGCTGTAAATCAGGACACCTGGATTAGTTTGGATTTGACTGATTTTTACATGGTGTAATCAAAACCAGCTGCTGGCCAGCTACTGCTCTCAGGAATAGGATGAGAGCAGCATTTGGGCTCAGAATAGTATAGAAAGGTTTGGAGGAATCAGCAGGGAAATCTCACAAGCCAGTTATTATCTACCTTAGTCTTCCAGATGGGACATGGAAAATGAGCCACTTCCAGATTTTCAGTGCAATACAGAGCAAAGACCATCTATGCAGTTTGGATATGAGTTGCAGACTTGGATCATCTTGAAGGCAGAAGTAGCTTACATCAGAGCAAAACCAGATGCTCAAGCTCTAGTTGTTGTATCATTTGTGTGATTATAGTCTGTGTACTGAAGTCTTTGTTCTCAAAGTTTTCTTTTCATCAAACACTTGAGAAAGGGAAACTATATATGGTAAAGTACGTCACAGAAGAAGTTATATTTGGAGGAAGCTTATTAAAATGTCTTTTTAAGACTTCAAAGTATAGCTGTACCCACTGGGGTAGAAATGTTGCATTTTTTTGGAAAAAAACCCCAACCAAACAAAACAAAAACCACAAAAAAAGCACCTCAATCCTGTCTTCCCTCTCTTAATCCAAATTTGCCTTATCTGCTGAGAGTTCTAAAACTCTTAACAAAGATTTCAATCACTTTTTAGGACTTACTAAAAATTTTTCTGTGTTCCTTTCTGGACCCAGTCAAAAATTATAAGAAATTTTTATTTATCAGCAAAATAGTCCATAAAGTGCTGTAGGAGATTTAATTAAAATCTTTGTTATTTTTTTCCAAAGATGAAGACAATGCAGTAAAAATCATAATGAATTTAGTCCTCTATTTGAGTGGAAGACTTAAGAGCTCATGGGTGGAAGTGGGAATCTTGCTTAAAGCTGTAGTGTTTTTAAAGTTACTAATGTTATCATGCTTATGCTATGAGGCATCTGTTTTATAAAAATGGTTCTGCTCAACACAGGGCTGTCTGTATGATTGCAAAGACCTGGCTGCCACTTTTGTGCATCACATACTTGGTGCCTCCTTAGAAAACTATCAACATCCTCCTTACAAGGCCATGTAAATAAAAGCTGCAGGGTTTCCTTAGCATTAACCAGACAGTGCAACATACTCCGATTTCTGGGAGTACAGCTGAGCCAGCAAGCACATGATTTCCTCAGGGTAGATTTTTAATTCCCCTCCCATGGCAGTGAGAGAAGTAATACTGGGAGGAAGTTTTCTGTGGTGCCAACAGAAGTGTCTTGGTTTCAAAATTATATTCTTGAAGTTAGCCTTAATATTAGCATTTAAGAGGTGATTATTAAAGAGGCAAAGCAAGAAAAAAATGCAAATGTTGAAGCTGGAAATACTCTCAAATGGTTTATAATTCCTTCACAGAGGCTTGTGTAGCAAGATGGTGCCTCTGGGAATCACTGAAGATTTGTTGCTGCTCTCTGCAGAACAGTGTTATGTAGAAACTATTGCAATTACTGGACGCTGTAACCCATTAGTTTGCATGGTTGCCTTCTGAACCTTCCTTTCAGCTCATTAGACTTTACTCAGTGTGTTCAAGCACTTGGGGTAGTTTTTTGTTAAGTGCACTTTGTCCATTTGAGGACAACTGAATGGATCTGCCAAGAAGTGTGAGGTCATTCAGGTGTCAGTATCTGTCAAGTGTTTCACCCGTTGTACTGGACACTGAGGACACAGGGCAGAGAGATCATGATCCGGCTCAACGTGGCAGGGCAGCTTAATGCACTTGTAATTTCTGAATTGTTCACAGCCCCTTCTTTAAGCCAACATCCTTCAGAAGGCTCTTTTGAAAGAGGGGAACAACAATTTTGAGAAACTTTTCACATGCATCCTTAGGCTGTGTCTGAGTTCATTGTTTCTGTTTGTGTGTGTCTTGCTGAACTGGCAGGTCAGATCGCCCAAAAGCCGGAGCTGCATGGACCAGCACAGCCAGAGTTTGGATGACATCCGCCTGTACAAGCGCCGGCACCCATCACTAAGTGCCACGCTGTCTTCAGACACATCCCACAGCTACACCTTCGGCTGCAGCCTCGAGGATAAGCTGTCTGTCTACGGCTGCGTGTATTCCACAGCGGACTGCAAAACCAAGTCTGCTCTTTATGGGAAGCGATCCATGAACTGCCTCTCCTTGGATCTTCTGGGAGAGGACCAGCTCCCAGAGGAGTTTGTGGTGTAATGAGATTGGAGCTCTTCCATACCAGGAAACAGCTCATCATGGAAATATATACCTCATTAACACATGTGATGTCACTCTGGTTCTTGCAGGAGATGGTGAGCTGCTTTGTTATTCAGCTCTCTATCAGTAAGTGGCATCACTTCTGCAGACCTGGCTACAGGGCAAATCAGTGTAGCACTTAAAACTGGCATTGGAAGTGTCTGTGTGAGCAGAAAATGGAAGTGGCCTGCACCCTTGGCAGTGACATAACCAACATAAAAACCAAAAAACAGTGGACCAAAACTGACACTGAGCTAGTAAAGCAAACTGTGTCTAAATGGATTAATCAGAAATTTAAAGTCTATGTCATATTTCTGCCTTTCTCTTGTGGTCCAGGTCTCAATTTTAGTGTACTGGTAGTTTGGTTGTCTTCACTTTGTGCTGCTGCAACATTGCCAACAGCTGTAAGGCCAGGATATGCTCTTAGCACATTTGGAGGGCTGTGTATGGAAGTGTCTGGCCTACTTCAGTTGTAATGAACACAAATTGCTTATTCACTGCACTGGGAGCAAGACCTGGTCTTCCAGGAGTTTCTTCTTCTTTTGTTGTTGTTGTTATTCTGTTCTAAGCATCCAGCCAAATACAATGTGTGTGGTGGTTTTTTTTGGTTTTTTTTCTTTACTGCAACAAATGGAACTGACTGTCAGCTGTCTACCACTGCTGTGATGCAGATTGGTATTATATCGTTGGAGAGACAGGGAGGAGATAAAGCAAATGCCTTGGCTGCTTCTGAATGTACAGAGGGCAAGAGCATTAACTGACTGGCTTTTGAAGAGAGGAGTGTGACTGGAGAATTTGTCCAGGCATGATCACCCCTTACTTTGATTCATACTTTAATGTTCTTTTATTTGTTTTTAATAAATCTGTTCCTTAGATTTTTTTTTTCCCTCTGCTTAGGAGGCAGGTAAGGACTGGAGAAAGTCACTTTGCAAGGACAGACAGAGTGACTGTGTCCTACTTAGTCATGGATAGGTCATGCAGATATATGTGTGTGTGTGCTGCAGGGCTGATGATGGTGGAAGTGCAGGGTGTTTGTGTGCCAGGCCAGGGTATTTGTCTGGTGATCTTGAGAGTGGTGGATCTGGCTGGGCTGGCTCTCACTAAGGAAATAATCATAGTTATGCTGTTTGATTCAAACATTTGGTGTGGAAAACATCCTGCTACCTTGTTACATGCAAATAAATATGTTTGATTTCCTCCCCTCATCAATTCCCAGCATTGGGAATCTTGTACTTGAAGGCCCAGCTTTGTGCCCAGCTTTTGACAGCCATCTAGTGTGTTCTGGCAAGCTCTGGAAGCAGAGGAAAACTATTCTGCTGGTTGGGGAAGTGTGTGTTGTGCAGTGTTGGTCATCAAAGACTGAAGATAGCCAGACTACAACAAGGAAGGTTTGAGCTGCTGTTCTGATGCTGGGCTAGCAAGCTCAGTAGTTGTCTGGTAAATTGCATTCCCATAAGTCATCAAAGTAGCAAATCCATGAAGTCTATCGTCTTGCCACTTCTGTGTGTGATGTAGAGGCCATGCAGGTGCATCTGCATTTACTGAAGTCGGCATCCTCTGGGATGAATCTACCACCAAACCCAAGCTGCGTGCACTGTAGCCATGACTTAATTGACTGGTGCCCTCTTTGATCCCACTGTTCTTTCTTTTTGTAATCAACAATTAGGAGCTGTGTGTTCACTGTAGCTTCTTTTCCTTTGTTCCAAACCAAGCCAAAATGCCTTTGCAAAATACTTGAGGTATGTTTACTACATGCAAAATAAATTCTTCTAAATGGATATAAATGGGTAAAGAAAATCAAGCCTCCCACTGTCAGTCAGTCCCTGTTACCTGGGTCCCGTTTGGCTGTAAGCCACGGGAGATGGGCATGGCCAGGATTCAGGAGGCCAGTGGCTGTACTACAGGGAGCAGCCTTGCAGCAGTGCCTGTCCACAAAAAAGATGAGGAGGTTTGGAGTGAGGACCCTGCTAACCTGTTGTTTTCCCACCCATGCAGATTTACAGTTACTTGTGGTTCTGGGAATGATTGTTAACAGGAAAAAAAGGTCAAAATTCCGTTTTTATGTGGTTATAGTTGTTCGGAAAAGTGTCATAAAATGCATGTGCACCATGTGCACCCTACTCTCAAAGACAATCACATCCATATCTGCTTCAGCCTAAGTACATCACAGAAGTGTTTATTGCCACCAGGCAGCTCACTCTTCTGGTTTTGCAGTTAGCAGGCATGCAAAGGATTTGAAGTGCTGTAATCCTGCTGCCACTACTTAAAAAATGCACCAATGCCTGAAAATGGTGTAACTGACTCTTGCATGAGCATCCACTGCCTTGTACATTCCTGGGGGATTCTTTTATTTATTCATGGCTGGTAGGGAAGGCAAACTCTACAGGTCTGACCATCTTCTCTCTGTGGTCTGTGCAGCTCCCTCCAGTACTGTAAGTGACATACGCATATGAAGGGGAGACCAGACACTTTTGTGTATAGCCTGAGAATGAATTGATATCTTACGAGCACTGTGAATATCTATTATGCAACTTTTGTATTTGTATTAAAAAAAAACAAAACAAAACCACCTGTTTCTGCTAGTAATACATTTATTTTTTGTTTGGATTTAGAAGGTCTCTTATTTTTGGGTTTGATAGTTTGGTAGACATTGGTGTGTAAGCATTTATCAGCTGATGTTAGAAACTAGCTGCCAATATTTGTACATATTTGTAAAATATTCATGTTATAATCACTCTATTTTAATGCTAAAAGTTTATCCTTTCCATGAAAGGATTTTCTTGTTTAAAATAAAATATAAATAATTATATATACACCTGCAATAAAGTATGGATAGAAAAAAGGTAATTGTGTAGCTTTTTTTTTTCTGTCCAAGGAGGACTATGACTTCCATTTAAGATGGGTTGTAGAAATCAATTTGCTGCCAGACTAATCCATATGAGCTTAGCTTGTGATGACAAACCCAGAGGCACTGCAGTCACTGGAACAACTCCTGTTCCTCCTTGCTATTCTCAGTAGCACAGTGCCAAAGGGCTTTTGTCAGGTATTAAGAAGACAGCTGAGCAGGTTGTAGTCAGTGGGACACTAAAGGGGTCTGAATCTGACTGAAGAGACAAGTTAAGCTGCTCGTGGTGGTTAGTCAAAAAAACCAAGCACGTGAACTCCCAAGGGTGTAGAGAGATCCTGTCAGCCTCCTGGGGGCTGCATCCAAGGACAGCAGACAGCCTATGGGATGCAGAGTGTTGCTGAAGAACACTCCACCGAAGTCACCTAACCTGCTAGCCTGGAGTCTGGCATGGATAGAGAGAAGTTTTCTTTTGGGTCATAAATCTGTGAAGGAGTGCCGTAGGATGACTACCTGGATCTCTTATTGAAGAAACTTGCTCATTGGGAGCCTCTTGTAAATGTGGTTTTTTTTCCTTTTCTCTGGACAAAATTTACTTTTTATGCACTTTGATATTGTGGTGTTGCTCCTGCTCTTGAGATTTCCTTTCTTGTACTTCATATTTTTGTCCAGGTCCTGCTATGTTTCTGTAAGAGACGCTTTCAGGATGTGGATGGTCCGGGACACGGCAGAGACCTCTATAGTCGAGTTAGATGTTAGTAGTTTATTGCAGGGCATGGGAGAGAGAGAGAGCCTGCTAGGAGCCAGCAGATGAAGCTCAAAGCAGGCTCAGAGGGAACAATACAAAAAGGGGTAAAATATGAATACATCAGTTCAAGACTTAAGATTGCTAAGAAAGAGAGTAGCAGAACAGAAGTGAGAGAGCCAGGAAAAAAGGATAAAGAAGAGCAGAAAGAGCAGGAAAAAGAACGTAGAAAAAGCGAGGCAAGAGAGACCAAGAGAGACAAGAGCAAGACAAGAGAGTGAGCTCTCCTTTACAATTGCTTATATAACCTATACATTTGAATATTCTATTCCTTTACTAACCAATCTTTCTAAGTATACTAATACAGTAACATTTGTGTGTGACCTATAGAACTTGCTGGTTTTGCATATTTTTAGTTATCTCAGGGTCCTTCAGACCTTTCCTTATAAGGCTGGGAAGAGGGGTCTCAGCTTAGTTTTACTGGGGGAAAGAGTGTGTTCTGGCATACCAGACCGGTTTCTTTGAATTTCTTCCTTATCCTTTCTGGCTAAAGAGTCATATTTATAATTTCTTTCTAATTCTACCTTTCCAACATGTTTCCAGTATAGAAATTTTCAAGGACTTTAGAAACTCATCCAACTTTGGCTTGTTGGGGAAGCTGGAAGAGGGTGATTTGATTAGATATGGAGCTTTGTATGGAGATAAAACTAAATAACAGATCAATATTAAGTCACCCAAATTTGAAGGACTTGGTCACTTCTCTTTATTTGCTTGGCAAGTAATGGCATTTTCTTGCCCTCTAGGGTGAACTGTGCTGACCAAAATGTATAGAATGAGTCTGTCTCAGAAGATGTAGCTTCTCACGGTACCAGAAAATCCTGTGTGGGTTCAGTCAAGTGCTGCAGTGTGGGATGGGGACAATGTGGTTACTACACTGGATCTGTTTTGAGGCATGCCAGCTGTGGGAGCTGCATGGAAGTAAGGCCTGAAGGTGTGTGCTAAAGCTGATGGGTAAAACTACCCAGGTGTTTTGGGTGAGGTGAGAGCAGTTCGTCAATGGATTTCTTGGCAGCAAAGTCTGAGACACTGAAGGCTGATACAGCGTTTCAAGAGTCTTAACATTTTGGAGCAAAAACTGGTCCTAAACACTTTCACTGGGAAGCTGTAGCTCCTTGACCCCACCATGGTGGTTCCTCTGCCTGGGTCGGCTGGCTCCTGGTTACTTTGCCTAGGCTTCTCGTGGCAGCTCTGTTCCCTCATCCCTACCCCAGTCTGCCTCCACCTCGGAGCCTGTGCTACGACGCCTCCCCCTCCTTGGACTGTCTTCCCGGGCTCGTGGTGCCCAAGGCTTTGCTCCTGCCTTCACGTCTCTCCAGGACGCCCATCACGTGGGGCGTGAGGAGGAAGAAGGGACCCACTGTGTCCCCTGGCGGCTCTGCCCGGCCCGCGGTGGCAGCGGGAAGCGATGGACACCGATGGCACAGCGCGGCTGCCGCCGGGCCCGGCCGGGCCGGGCTGGGCCGCGCGGGGGCGCGCGAGGAGCGCGGCGGCCGCTGCCGCCCCACGGCCGGGCTGAGGGCCGGAGCCGGGCCGGGGGCTCCGGGCGGGCCGGGCGGGCGGGCGGGGGGCCAAGTGGTGCCGATTCACGTCGGGCAGCTTCTGCCAGAAACGTGAGAGGTCCAGGCTGACCGTCTCCCCTGGGGCAGCCCGGGGTGATCGGTACTTGAGTGAGCAGAACCCAAAGCCGTCGGGTCCTCACCGAATGGCGCACAAGAAGCGTGCCAGGTCTCGGGGTGCGGCTCCTGCAAGGAGGATGTGTACCCAAACTGCACTGGGGAGAAAGCTGATGCCCTTTAGCCTCTGGTCACCACTGGCACGGGATAATTTAGCCGTGAAACGCTGATAGACTCTTCCTTCCCTCTGACGAGTTGGTTTAAGAAAGGCAGACCAATTTAATGGGATGAGAAATCCCAGGGGCCCGGGCAGCTGCGCCCTGAGATGCTGTAGCTGGAGCAGCATGGCCGTGTGTGTGCTGAGCCAGCTCTGTGCCTTCTGTGTCACGGACGGGCCATGGCTGGAGACAGGATGGGTGTGAGCGAGCCCCAAATACCACTCGGTGAAGTTTTTCTCTCCGACTTGGAGCGAGCTTCCCTTCTGCAAAGCCTCTGCAGTGTCAGACCAGCACCACTGGGTATTTCTCAGGTGCATCCAGGAAATCAGATGTACTGAATTTTTAATTCCATACGGAGTTTTTAATGACATCTGGGTGCCATTGCAAACACTTGCCCACCATCCAACTCCAGATCCATGGCCCCCATGGGTAGTTGAATATTAGGCTTGGGCTGTTGCCTGTTCACAGCTGGGCCCTTCTGCTGTTGCCTCCAGCCCATTTGGAGCAGGAGCAGCTGGCACAGTGGCTGAGCCCACAGCTTGGCGAGACAGTGCACAGGGGCCTCTTGTACAACACCCTCCTGGCATGGCATACTCTGTGGTAGCCTGGACTGGTGCAGGGCTTCAGCAGGAGTGGAGCACAGGAGAAGGTGAGTCTGGTGTCAGCAGGAATGCCTTTGGTCAGCAGGGATGGGCTGGAGGAAGCAAGGAGATGATGGAGAAATGTACAGAAATGATCTTGTTTCATTTCTCTCATCCAAACAACATTTTATAAAGTAAACCCAGCTCAAGGTAGTTCCTGTCCTTCCTTTGCTGGCACTGAAGCTCATTTTTTGGGGACACACTCCAGCCCATAGCCATGCTGTATTTTCATGCTGCCAGTCGGCCAGGTATTGGCTGCATCTGTCCTTCTGAACCCTGAGTTTGTCTCTGCAAGCAGGAGATTGTAGTTGCTAGAATAAGATCCAGATAGGCAAGCCTTGCATGTGAAGTCTGTTGTTCTACTACAGAGATACAATGATGAAAAATTGTATTTATCCTTTCTGGCAGACTGCAGGGGCAGCTGAGTATGGGTTATTGAAGAGTATAGCTGTGGTATTTTAAAATTCTGTTTTGTTTATACTCCTGGAAATATAAACATCACATTTTTATTTTAAATCTCATAAATACATTTATACCAATCTTTGTTTTCCCTTCTCCAATCAATGCTGTTCTCATATACAATGAGATAATTGGATATGGCATAAGCTGCTTTCCAATCTGCAGCCTTACATGTCAAGCCACCACGTGGAAATTACCACTTTAGTAAGAGCAGAGCATTCAGTGTAGGAAAAATGATTTTGTGTTAGCCACGGAAAGCATTGAGCCCCTTTGCTATAACCAGATGACAAACAGCCTGAGCTGTCTGACATTTGTGGCAATGGAGACCAATTTCCACATCCATGTTCTCCACCCTTATAAAAAAGAAAAATCGATGTTCTCCACCTTTGTAAAAAAGAAAGCCTTGACTCTGTCAAATCAAGGGCTTTCAGACTGGAAGAATTGCATCAAAGCAGCCCCTCCCTGCTCTTCTGCTCAGTTCAGGCTTTGGGGTTACCCTCCCCTCTGCACCTTTGCAAACTCAAATGCATTCGAAAGAGCTCTGGTTATTGGGATGGAGATTCCTGAGCAAAATCTTGCACTGCAGGAAGCCAGGTCTTCCTCCTCCATGTATGGAGGATGAGAGGGAGGAGGCTTTTGCCCTGTTCTGAGATACCCACTGCTAGAAATGAGGTCTGTGATGCAGTTTATTGTTGTGGTACAGTAGTACTGAAATCTTCCGTGTCTTATGAGCTGCACTCCTATCTCTAGGGTTAAGTGGCTCTCTGGGTGTATGGAAGAGGCACGGGAAGCCAGCCTGGATTTTACCTGTATTGCCCCTGAAGTGGATCCTTAAACCCTCTGTGTTTGTAGGACCAGTTACACCAGCAGTGTCCCACTCCTATCCTCTGGCTCACACAGTGCACCACTACTGCTGTCAGGTAGTGTTTTCTGCCCCTGTGGTCTTTCTGTGGCTAATGCAAACTTTCGGCCTACAGTCTTTCTAGTCAGACATGAAGAGGGGGTTCCCATAATTCCTATGTTAAAGTGCTGTTGGATTATGTGATGCATTTTTGGGAGCTCCTGTTCTTGGGATGCTCAGGAAGGACATGCCAGTCACCAGAGCGGGTGCATTAAGGCCAGTGAGGCACCTGGGGGCAGGGGACAATGTCAGTATTGCCAGCCTTCTCCGTACATGTATGCAGCTGTTGCAGGGCTCTAGGTTTTCTTTGGAAACCCAGCTCCCGAATCATGCTTTTGCATAAGGCTTACAGTTTGTAAGAAGGAAAACAAAGAATGCTTCCCAGCATACCTGGCTGAAGGGAAAATTTGACAATAGGAGTGCTTAAGGAGCCCATGCCAGAAGAGCAATAGAGAGCCTCAAGTACAGGTGCGTTTTGGAACATCTGGATCCAAGCCCACATTTACACAATGCCTTGAGGCTAGGAGGTGTGGACAGCTCCCCTGGAGCAGCTGTGCCCCTGGCCTGCCCCAGCCCAGCCCAGCCTGGCTGGCAGCTCTGGCATTCAGCTATAGCCACATCCTGCAGCAGGATGAGCAGCAGGCTTTGCTGTGGGAGCAGCTGGGTATGACTTTGCTTAACACATGCTCTGCAAATAATAGAGAGGGTACAAACCATTGCTTTCCAATCTACTTCAGCTCAAACCCATTTGAACTCCAAAATTTTCAGCATTACTACTGAAAAACGTAGGGATGTTTAGGTAAACTTAGGGAGAGCTTCACAGCCATAATGTCAATGTTATCCTGTTTTCAGGATAGAGGCAGATAGGAGCTCTTACAGGCTTCTTTTTCCCAAGGACACTGCCAGAGCATCAGCTTGGCTTTTGGACAGCCCAAAAGGTTAACAAAATTTAAAGACTCCTCAAAGCTGCTGCCTCAGACTGCTACTGGCACCACTCTGGTCCTGCTTTATTGAGGTTGTCCTTAGCTCAGAGCTGCCTCTCTAACTCCAAGCAGGTGCCCACAAAGCTCTAATTACAGTTTCTTCCCATTTCAGGATGAATGGTTAAAACAGAGATGCCCACAAGGCACAGTGACAGCAGGGGCAGTGAAGTGGTGACATCCAAGGTGCAGAGGAGCATGAAGTAGTTTCTGGTGTCTCATAGCCACTCCTCTGCCTGACAGCAAGGACCAAGAAGTGTTCCTAGTGGGCTCAGGTGTTTAGCTTGCTGCAGCTTGTAGCAGGTCCAGGAAGAGGCTGCTCCAGAGGAAGGCAATCAAGGCACAGGAAATCAGCTGTCTTTCTGAGGTGAAGAGCCAAATAAGAGAGACAGGCTCAGCAGAAGCTCTGGGAGAAGTGATCAGAAGGTTCCAGTGTCATGGTTCTGTGGATGAGCTGCCTAAGAGAGAAGTAAGGAGAGTCTTGCTGGGATAATGGGGTAGGGTTTCTTTGCTTCTTAGTCTTTTCCAAATGTTGTTCACTCTAAGAGACATATCAGTTGTTGGCGTGTGTCCTGAAAACTGTTTCTACTTTCTTCTTCTCTGGTATGTCCCAATGGTGAAACTTCTGACTTTTCCCTGAGATGTGCTGGTGTACAGAATAACTTGCAAGGACTACAGGCAGCAATGGCAAGGGTGAGGGCAGCAGTAACTTGGCAGGACCTTTATAAGTCTTCTGTGCTCACTGCATCATTAGGCCAGGGCTTATTTTACTCCTTATTTTATCATGTTTGGGCTCTTGTGTGTGTGGAGCTTGGGATTCTTGTGGGAGATCAGCTCTGCAGAGGACCTTGACCTTAAATATGTCAACTGTCCAAGGGTGCCCTCTCCCAGGGCACGTGTGCTGTTATTGCTGAGTCCAAACTGGGAGCAGCCCTGTCTGGCTACAGGCCACAAATGCCTGGCAGTGTGAGCAGCTGGGTGAAGGAGACAGCAGGAGGTAGCAGTGGGACACCTGAAGGGACTGACCTGGTGGCAGTGCCACTTGGTGAGAGTGAGTAGGAGACACTGGGATCCTCCTTTAGGGGGCTCTCAGACCTGCTCTGTCAAAAGCAGGTGCCTAAGCTGAGACTCTGGCCAGGATCTGGCAAAATCCCAGCAATGAGGATGGGACCTCAGCTGCCTGGAGCTAAGTGCCAATGAAATCTAATCTGCCAGGGTTGTTTTCAGGACTTTGGTGAGTCAACATTGGTATGAGTCAGTGTTATGGCATCTCCACTATCTTGTGCCTGCCATTACTTTATCAGAGCTCCCTTAGGACTTTGTGCCCTTTTCCATTTTTCCCTTTCCTCTCTTTATGGGAAGTAGATGGTGTCCAAAAGTCCCTGGGCTTTTTTGGAGCTGGATACTTTTGCTTTCTTGTGCTTGTGGTGAGGTTGCCTTGCCTTCAAGCTTCCCATTACTGCACTGCCCTCTAACTGTGACATTGTGTGTGGCCCAGAGCACACCTGGCTGCAGGATTCCTGTGTGCTGTCCTTGCCTGGCCTTGTAGTGTGTAACCTTCTCTGGCTCTCCCAGAGCATTTCAGGATGTTGGGAAATCATGTGCTTGGCTGGTCTCTCCAGAAAGATGTCCTGGGCAAAGGCAATTATTCCTGCCTTGGGCAGCACCAGACTTGCCTGCCAACATGCAGAGGTGTCCTCAGTAGCACCGCCCCTTCCCTGGCTTGGCAGGGATGCTCTGCAGAGGGACCACCTCACTGTGCCATGAAGTGCAGGGCTCACTTCAGGAGAGACACAGCAGGAGCGAGCATGGGTACTCACCTCCAGTAAGAGGAGGTGGATGGAGAAATATGAATGGAGAGAAGCTGCTCTGTTGGGCTGAATATGGCCTGAGGTAATACCTGTAGCTACTTCTAAGCTCATACAAGGTCCACAGCCAGACTGGGTGTAGTCCTGGTGATGTGAGGATCAGGAGCAGTACCTGTGTGCTCAGCTTCCCCAGGTGTTGCATTTCCCTGCTGTGGAACTTGACCAGGGACAATTTCTTTACCAGGATCCTTCCTGGGACTGTGCAGGTAGCTTGCTTCTTGTCCTCTGCTCCATTTCCCCATGCAACTGCACATTTGAACATTTTTGTTATTCACCAGTTCTTCTGCCTTTTGTCTGTATGCCACAGGAGCTGAGCTCATGACATGCAGCTGGGACTGCAAAGATTGGGACATTTTGATGTGACTGGGTTTATGGGACTAAGGTCCTGAGTGGGATTTAACATAGGCCTACTTGTGCTGGAAAACTGCAAGCCCATTGCTGGCATCCCATGTCCTGAAAGTGGCTGTTGTGAGTTTCTTACAGCCCACATCAATGTCTTCATCTGAAGCCCGCTCTCCTTGTTCATGTGGGCAAACAAAAGAGCTGATGCTGCTGAATGTGTAAGGTACAGCTTCTCGTGTTCAGCATCACAGTCACATCCTGCCCCTCACTGTTACAAGTGTTATGCCAAATCTAGCAGGTAAACCAGATTCTGGTTGCAGAAGTCAGCCTTTCTTCTGGATGGAGACTGGCAGGGCAGTGGACTGGGCACATCTCTCATAAGGCAGCATCAGTGGGGGCTGTCCAGAGGTACAATGACCTTTATGGCCCCTTGTCTCTGGAGACAGCCCAGGCAGAGGCTGTTGCATCTCCTGGCACTTTCCCAACAGCTGGATCGTTGTCCCTCTGGGATGAGCCCTGTACCATCTCCATGAGGTGTTCCTGTTTAGATACTGGAATGTTGGAGTACCTCTTGTGAACTTTTCCCCGTCTCTGTTGGGAAGTGCTTCCTGCAAGTCAGACACTGTGAAATAACTTGTCAGATCTGACTGCCTGAGCTTGGTTGCATTAGGAGACACTGAACACTGGCATGGGAAATACCTGCTAACCATTTTCAATGGATTCAGCCTTAGCAGCAGAGCCCACTGGAGCAGCATGGGCTCCTCATCTACCTCATTTCTAGGTAGCACATGGATCACTGCATGCATCCACCCACACCGAGCCACCTGCCTTGGGGAGGATGTGGGACATGGGTCAGGAGAAAAGGACTGCAGACATCTGGATCTTAAATGCAAACAAAACTTGTAAAAGCATGTGTAATGCACATCGACAGGAGTGTTGGTGCTGCTTGGCAAAAAGGCTGGAATTATTGGAGGCCCAGGACTAAAGTCTAAAGAAGCAGTGCTTACCAGCGTATCAGCTGCCCTGCAAAATGCTCGCATTTCAGAATTCAGTTGTGTGGTTTTCCTGGAGCTTGTATAATCTAAAACAACAGCTCAGAGAATGTAGTGGGCAAAGTCTTTGTGTATGTGTGCATGCTCAGAAGGAGGTGGAGGAGGCTCACACTGCAACAAAACCCAGACATCTGAAGTGAGGGAGGAGCTATCATCTTCTGTTTCTTGGAACTTCAAAGCCTCTGGTGTGGCTCCCAAAACTTTTTTTAGTAGTGGGGTGGGGCGTTTTTGTTGGTGGTGCCTTTGGTTTATTTGTTTTGTCTTGTTTTATGTAGAAGAGGGACACAAGTAATTAGTAAAGTCCAGAGGAAAATGAAAAGGAAAACCACTCCTGGTGCTGCCTTTAAGTGAACTGACTCATCCCAGCCAGGATAGCAATTTCATGTAACAGGAAAAGAGTAAGAGGGGATATGTGTTGGAGGAAATACTTGCAAACATGAAGACAGGGGAGCTGGGAGAAGAAGGGGGTGATAATTTGACTTAACTGAGGTTCCCCAGGGAAATGAGCAGAGGTGCAACTTTAGGCCTGCAAATATGTGGATAAGATGTGCTAACCTCATGAGATACTTGCATGAATTCAAGAAGGCTCAAATTTAATCTTAGATTTTTTAAAAACAAAATAAAAAGGGCAAGATAAAACCCGGTTTGATAAAGTGGGTCTAAAAGAAGCCAAAAATAGTTGTAGGCTGAGTTTTCTCTCTCTCGTGCCCTTCAATTAGATCCCCCTGTGCCCTCCATTATATGACACGTGGCATTTTGATCTGGCTGGGGCTATGGTTAATGTCCTTGTTCAAATGCCAAGCTGGTTTTGTGTAAGGCTGCAGAACCTTTGGCATCCCTGCACTCTGGGCCTGTTTGTTCCTCCATGAGCAGATGCTGCTGCTTCTTCTGTCTGGAAGGGACTTCTAAACCCATCAGCTCGTGACTGCTTCTTCATAGCATGAGCCAAAAGCCTTTTCCAGTAACTGCTTCATTCTGCCTGTTCCTCACATTTTGCAAGGGTTTGGAAAAGCACTTCATAAAATGGAATCAGCAATTTAATAACAAATTAAACATTTTTGTGAACCTTCCAATGCTGATTATGGCTTTTCTAGCCTGGCTAAAAGCAGGTTCTCTTTGTGGTGTGGCTGCTGCCAAATCATGAAGCCACACATGGAAATTAAATATATAATTTTCAAATGTCAGCATAGGTCAAGGTTTTGTTTAAGAGTGGGCAAAAAGCACTGGCTGGTTTAATTACTGGTTTGTTTTAACCCTGTGATGATATGCAGCTCTCTTAACCAATGATGGATCACCGTGCTTTCTTGGGCTCTGCTGATAAGAGTGTTCCTAGGTGATGAGGAAGATTAAGGGCTTGTCTGGAGAGGGTGCAGAGTGCTGTAAACTGCAGTGTGGGTTTAGCACTCAAAGCTAAAAGATGGTAAACTGCTCTGCCCAAAGATGTATCTTGCAGGTGCCAAGTAAAACATCTTCAGAGAGAACTGATGGAGACCTGCTCCTGTGCCACGTGATCTGCTCTGCCTCGTTTCACACTGCCTTTCCCTGTTCAGAAAGCTGGCTGCTGCAAGGGAGCTGGGGACAGATTTGCAAAGTCTGAAAGACATGCGTTGGACCAGCACTACAGAGATGGGCAGGCACAGTAGGGTTCAAGGCTGAAAAAGTGAATAAATGAAAACTCTCCACAGCAGTTTTGTGCTCTCTAAGATGATGTCCTTGAGCAGTCAGTTTCCCTGGCTAGTGCAAACTGAAAGATGATGCTCTAAAGCCTTTGCCTGGACTCCCTTGCTAGACTAGGGAGGCAGAGTTATTGCTGAAGGTGGATCTATCCTCTTAATCCCTTTCCTTTGGCTGCAAGGCAAGCCACCAACCACAGCTGAAAAATTCTGTCTGTAATGATGAATCCACAGAGAAATGTGGACACCAAATTGTACTTTTGAGCCAAATTTTGGACTTGTACTTTAAAGGTCACTGTGTGATTCTAGATAAGTCTAGATTTCTGCTAACTTTGTGTATGTTTATGTGTACACATACCTGTGTATATTACCTTAGATAAGTACTTGCTGCTGTTAGGCCGTGGGGACTGGTCTGGCAGAGTCCCATTTTCCTTGCCCCGTCTCCAGATCTGCTGAATCATCTTCGTGCCAGAGCATTCACATGTTCTGGGAGAGACAGGAGCTCAAACATTTGTCTTTGAACTGGATCCAAAGCTTCTCCTTTCTGGGAGGATGCTTGGCCTATGGGTTAGGAGTGTGGAAGCTGCTTCCACTTGTAAATAAGGTGCTCTGGGGTACATCTGCGTGACTGTGAGACCCTGGGCCTCCCAGACAGGTGCTGTGCTGGTCAGGCTTCACACCATTAGTTCATTGGCCACCTGAACGCTAAACCAGGATGCTGAGTACCAAAAGTATTCACGAGAGCAAATTCTCTTCTGTTTGCTGTGGTTTCTGCAGTGGGAAGGCTCTTTGAGGAAGAGTTGGAGGTTCCTGGATACTGTTACTGATGTTATTTGCTTAGCTTCTCTACAGGATGATGAAAGCAGCAGCATAAATTCAAGAGGAGGTCCTGAAGACCAGTCCAGGGGTAGCTGGGGTTTGTGGTGCCTTGCAGCATCATGTGGATGTGTCCCTATTTCCTAGGGCCAGCCAGGGGACAGCGTGAGGTGTGACATAGGTGAGCACTGACTGAAATGTCACAGGAGAAAGTCAGGGCCCAGGGAAGGAGAATGAGAGCCAGGTGGTGGAAGGTCAATGTGTTGAGTGCCACCAAGGCATGTGGATCATGGATAGGAAACAGCACCCCTCTATACTGAGCAGCACTCTGAGACAGTGACTTGTCTGAAGCAGGGTTGAGGGTGCTCCAGCTTCAGTGTGCCAAGACACCAGCTGAAAGCTGCATTATGCACTCATGGACTTCACTGAAAGGATCTTCTCCTGATTTATGTTGTTCTTACCCTCATTTGATTGTGCCCCTGCCCACGCAGAGAGCAAAGCTTATTTTAGAATAGACTACATGGGCACTCTTAAAAGCAACCACCTTTTTCCCTGGTGCTTATGTCCTTCTATCTCAATATTTCAGAATGCTTTAAAACATAACTTTTCTTTTTTTCTCCCAGTGTTGGAATGTATGTTTCAGCTTACAGTGCCAAGACAGTGAGGACAGGTTTATCAGGATAGGCTTTAGTCAATGAGGGAATCCTGAGGTTAGCTCTGTGAATATCTGTCACATCTGCTTTTCTAAAATAGATGTAATTTCCAAGAATGAAAGATCAAAACACTGAAAAATGGCAGCAAAGAAGTATAGGGCCTTGCACATGCTGTTTTTCTTGCTCCCCAAGACATCAGTTATGTGTCTGAACATCCTCCTTGGCAGGCCTGAGGGACTCTTAGGACAGAAGACAGTTCAGCTTAGATGCAGGAGTAAAGCCATTTCACCCTTACAACTTTTACCCTTCTTCCCTTCTGACACTGGGCTTGAGCAATCATATCTCTATAACCCAGGAAATTCCAAACCTGAATGTTGTTGGAACAAAATGTTAACCCTGCTGCCCTGCATATCCTGTACACTCAGTTGTGCAGGTCAAACAGTGAGTGATATGCTATGCTGACAAGGAAAACAGGAGCAGGGAATGCTGCATACTCTGAGTTTGGCTGAGTTAATGTTAATGTAGAAATTTAACCTTTTTGCTCATATTTGAGGGGTTTATTTCTCTGCTACAATAATAAGTATTGCTGCTTTTCTCCTACAACAAAGATTATAAATAAATCCAAAGTTTTGAAGGGCAGTTTTTCAGAAAAAGAAAATAAAGAACATGGCAAGTTGTATTTCTGCATAACATTTAAAAATGTCAAATCATTAAAATGCTTGAACTTACTTACAACTGCTGGTGGAATCAGCCCTTGTTACTTAACCTCTCTTTGAGCTGTAATCCAGGCTGCTTTAGTAGCCCAGCTGTCCAGAGATTAGGGTGAGCTTGAAGCTCCTCCTGCATTTCATCAACCAGGGTCACATTCCTTGCTCTGACACTTTCTCACCTGAGATTGCTTTACTGACCACTCAGTTTCATAAATTCCTGTGGCCAGATTTGTTTTCTACCCCTCTGTAACTGCTGGAATCAGGTAAAGTTGAGGCATTTTTTACCCTCTTGACATTATTTAGGAAAGCGAGTGTTATTACAGCTCTCTGGTTGAATACTTTATGTTCTGAGCACCAGAGCACTGCAAGCAACACAGCAGCTGTTATATCTTCAAGGGTGAAATTCCAATAATAGTATGCTACATAATCTCTGGATAAATATTTGTGCTTGTGAAGGTTAAGTGACTTGGAGTACTATAAACTCCAGCCTTTGGGGCGGGCCACTGCAATTTAAGGCTTCTTGCAGTGACCTAACAATGACCTCTCTCCCAGTCTAGGGGCAGAGTAATTGCTGATGGAAAAAAAATTAAGAGTGGCTCTTGAGGCCTCTGCCGAGCAACAATTTAGTGCACAGAACACATCAGATGCTGCTTGAACCCAATTGCTCATCTTGGGCCTACTTCTCACCTCTAATATTACTTAAACTTTCTTGAAACTTTTCCCAGTGTCAGTACACTCACAAACCCTGTGTGACGTTGTCTCACCATTGGTGTAAAAGGGTGAAAGCCTCTTGCAGGTGACAAACAGCATATCACAAGCTGCCGTTCAGTGTTTTATTTGCATGGTTATCCTTTTTTAATCTGCAGGCACAGCTTCAAGTTGTCATGAGTTTAACTTGCTTCAGAAATGCAAGTGAAATAAGAGGCCAGATTACTACAACAGTTGTTCAAGTTGGGTCCCATTAGGATCTGTAGTTCAGGGCCTCTCTGCATTCATGGAGCAAAAATACCCCCCCCCCCCACCCAAACAGGCAAAGCTGTGGGTTTAATGAACTCAGCAGTGCTGGGGCTCATTCCAACCATTTAACTTAAGTGTGTTTTCAAAAAGTTGTGTAATCCCTCATTTGCTCTCTGAGCTACATTCCAGAGGGATAACAGATATAGCCTTACTCATTTTTCTCCATCTCACTAATGCCATTATTTCCTACTTAAAACCAGAGAACAAAACTCCATTCAGTGCAGCTGATGGGTTCCTTTACATTCCTACCTAGTGCTAGTGCATTAGGAATGACCCCGTCCATGCTAGATAGAAGAGCAATAAAAAAATGATGTGTCTCATTTTAATCCAAGATGGGAGGAAGTATTTCATTTGCTTTGAAGCACTGGAATGATATTTAGACTCCTGACTTCTACTGAGAAGAGAGAATGCACCCTTGGCCTTTCAGAAGTGAACCATCCTAAATCAGGGGCCCTGTTGACTTAGGGCAAGTAGAACTAAAGAAACACATCACCAAAGCCATGTCTTAAAGCCCAGTTTATTTCTCTACCTTTCCACCATGGTGGGTAGATGTTGTCAATACTTGCTATTATCTTTGGAGCAAGAACATCATTAGCAGGTTTATTGCTTACTGAGGCCATGTTGAAGATTGTTTATTTTATCTGGCAGTTAATATCTAAAAGAAAGGCGTAAGGACAACAATATACATTTCGGTCTGAGGAACTCATTAATGATACTTTAATCCACAGGAGTCTTAGGTTTTATTTTCCTTTACTCGGCACTGGAAAGTTTTTTTTCTTGACTTGTCCTCTCTGAACTTGCCGAGCACGAGTTCCAAATCCCAGAGACTGCATTGATTCTGTTAAATACTTTTGGCCAGGAGAGATGCACAGCACCAGCAACAGTTTAGCGTCACCTCCTAAAAGCAGGGAAAAGACAAAACATACTTATTTACCTCATTATTTTCAGGAAGTTATACACTGTTACCATACTGACCTACACAACAGTGAGCACAGGTTACCACTGTTTTCATGAAGCAGCAAACTGCTCCTGAAGAAAGAGACATCTCCTTCATGGGGAGTCTATGTCTAACAATATGGTACTTCCCCCCAAACGTTTCACAATTTGTAATATAGATTTTCCCCCCTATTAGCCTCATCAGTTAATCAGCATGTATGTTATGGGTCTGGACACTTATTTAAGTTTTGTCAAATATTTGTAAATTTGGGGTAATGGCAAAATGGCTTTTGTGACAATAAAACAAAACAGACTTAAAGTTTACAGACAATGATTAAACAAAGGAGGAAACAGCCATTTTCACCAAAGTCATGCAACAGACTTGGTTAAAATCAGGCTCAGCACCCGTACAGCATAGCTCTCACTTCTCTTTTTTGCTTTCCCTTGTCACAGTAGAGACTCCAGTACCAAGCGAAAATCAAAGCTTAAGCAAAAAATTCATAGTGTTTCAACAACTCTGAAGAACTGTTACTTCATTCACTGTCAATGGCTTGAACTGGAGACTAAAAGCATAAGGGCTAATATTTTTTGGCCAAAGAAAAATGGACTCATGTACTACACACACGGACATAAATCTAACATTACTGCAGGAATAACACTTGCTTTAAAACTTGCTTCTGCGTAGATGAGCTAAAGAAGAGGAAGTGACCCAAACACAAAAGGAAGTTTTATTACAGGGCCGTGTCCTGTCTCCCTCCTTTGCCTTGCTGCTACAGGGCACAATGTTAAGGAATGGTGGTTATACCCTGTAGTAATAAAGATTGGAATTTAACTTTTAAACTGTACCTGACATGGAACAATACAAGTGAAATGTAATTTTTACCCTTCACATGATCCTACTGAGATGCTGTTCTTCAACTGAGCTTTGGGAACAGCAAGATTTAGCCAAATTCAGAGTTCAGAACTGTCACTGTGTACTGACACTCTCCCAGTCCAGTCTTTGAAATAGAGGCCACATTCAAGCAAGGAGTAGAAGATCATCTAATATTACACAGCAAAGGAGAGAAAAAATCAGGAGAAGAAATCTACATTGTTGAACAAGAGTCAGAATAATCCCTCACCAACGGAGTCCTGAAGCAGATGTGTAAGTTTGCTGTTCCGATAAGGGACATGAGCTCGCTGCTCTGCTATTGCTCCCAGAACATCAGCCAGGGCAGACAGGCTGCGGTTAATAAAGGAGGTCTCTCTCAGTGCTGCTCCTGTCACTCCAGACATACCTGGTACAGCGTAGAAAAAGGCACTGGTAACACTAAGCAAAGCTACTTCAATGTGGAGGAAAGGTTAAAGAAGATTCAATGTCCACAGATGGTCCAAAGCATATCATGTTAAAGTTGATCTCTGCAGATGTTCAATGCATTTTTGGCTCCATATGTTTTAAAAACAAAGAACCAAGAAAGTAGGAACACCTTAAGATCAGACAAGACAACACAGCTTTTGAAAACACGAGTCCACAATGTCCCCAAAGAGAAGCCTATTTTGTTCCACCATTTTTTATAAGTTAGCTGCCCCATCTATCTCTCTTTGGAAGAAGAGGGGAGGCACTGATGGCACAAGCTGCAGAGAGAAAACTACAACAGCCACAAGTATTCACACTTGTATTTGTGTTCACCAGAGCGTGTGGAGTACTGTTTTATGGCATGATTAGCTGCAAGGAAATGGATAAAGGAAAACAGTGCAATTCTACCACCCATCCAGCACGGTTGTATGTAGCTATGCTGCCCCTGAGCAGCACTGTAAAGGTTTGGTCTATGCAACATACTGCACCAATTCAAAGAGGTGCTGCAAACTCAACTCTTTGATCAGTCTGGATGAGAGTACAGTTAATAGTAATCAATTCCTGCTGTCCTTACCTTTGCCATTTGGGGAAGAGAAATTTGCTATTAGCATTTACCATCATATTATTCGAATTCAAGCTTTCTTGAGGATAGTGGATGAGGTACAGATGCATCCACAGTCACTTCTCCTAACCCAGGGCACATGATCCATGTCAGGCAGAGCTGATGGCACTGGGACGATCAGATGGGGCCAACAGCTTCCTCTACTGCCTACTCTCCTATCTCTAGACAGGTACAGGTAGTGGCCAGAAATCTTGTTTTCCCCTTAGGCCAGCATTTTCTAGCAAAGGGAAATGTGAAAAGGTACAGTAATAGCAAAAAACCCAGGAGTCTGGACAGTGAGGGCTCTAGAACTGTGGGAGAGGATGAGGTTGGAGTGGTAGAGTCTCTCTATCTTGTCAGAGAGAGATAGAGTAAAGCAGTTTGGAAGACCATGTCAAAGGGTGGATAACAATCCAAGATAGGATGAATCGCAGTGTAACTTTACTTGGGTCATTATATATACAACCATCCCCAGGCATCCTCTTCATATCAAGGAAAAGTGGACTCCTGGGATAACAGTTATCCTCCCTAAAGGAGAAAACTGCATATAGGGTAGGGGGTACATGTTTAAACTGCTGATTATCTGCATTTGGTTAGATGAACTTTGACAAAGCATTTAGGTGAGTTTTCAAAGTGAAACAGTTTGCTAAAAAGGGACAAATTGGCTTGTAAATGCTTCAAATGACCTATGCCACTGCAGAGCCAACAGGGCCAGGTGCTGACATGTGTGAGAAGCTTGAGGTAAGGTTGCTTACTTAGATTTGCCCACATTTTAAAACAATTATGAGTTAACACTGCCCTCACTTTCAACAGAGTATGTCCACCAGCACAGCTGATGGCAGAGGTCAGCTGCTGCATGTGCTGGGCCACATCTAACACTGATGTGAGCACAGCTCTTCTGGATTCACTGGAGGAACTGGCCTGCCGAGCCCCAGACCAAGGAAATGTTTGTCCTGGTTTAACTGAGAGAACAAACACACGCCCTGTTGCTCAATTACATGTTTTCAGCATTTAGAGCAAATGAAAAAATAATGTATTATATTAGGTTTCTCTGTAGAACAAAAGTTTAACAGTGAGCAACAGCAAGAATTCTTGGCAGTGAAGTAAAAGACTCTTTCATAATACTGGTTCACTTTTCAAAACATTATTTCTGGAATGATACATTTGGCTGCATGATTTTTCTTGGTAAGAAAGCTTGTCCTTTAGGAAATAATCGAGTTTTTGAAATTATTGTTTGCATAGAGGAGGCAGGAGGAAAATGCTTTGAAGAAACAATAAAAAGCAATATTATCTTTTCAACGCTAATTTCCTCCAAGACTTTTTCCACAATAAAGCAGAAAAATCCACATATGGTAATACAAATTATTACAGATATTTGTAATATTTAAATAATTTATGCTCTTTAAACATTTCTGTACCAAAGACATGCTAATTTTCAGAGCAGAAAAACAGGCCTAATAAAAGCAGTCTGAACAAATAGTGTATCTATGATATGTGTAACCATCCTGGGCTTATTTCAAGCTTATGCAGTCATACTTTAAGTTAAACTACACCAGTGCAAAACCGGATCAATCAGCCCTCAGAATTTTGTTTATGCCAGGATCTCTGGGTTCAAACCACCTCTGTGGTTAGCATGTATCCCTCCATTAAGAACTAAAGCATTTACTGTAACCTAGATCCGTGAGTATCCATGCCCACAAACAGACACATTCTCTTACCAACACACTCGCTCCCAGCCAGGTCCACCAGCTGCAGTCTCGTTTTGACTTGCTTCATTTTCTCAGTTGCTTCAAGTTGTACTGGTGAAGAGGCTCCAGAAGAAGAGGTAGATTTATTGTCTCTCATTTTTTGTGGAAAAGTGCAGGAAGCCTCTTTATTTAGTCTCTGACTGGTTTGTTCATCTTCCCATAAAGTACCTAGTTAATGAAAAAAAACCAAAAGAGAGATTCTCACTGACACTGAAAATTTAGATGGGGGAAAAATGGTGCATCAATAGGGGATGTACAGTATCTGCTGCATCAGGCTATTCTAACAGAAGCAACGTACAAGCCAGAATCCATGGCACAGGCAGGCTGAATGACTTTTTCTATTTCATTTAAAGTTTTACACATCAAAGTGATTGTACCAGTTGGTAAGAAACTCTGGTGTACATTGTGTTGTATCCAATGTCCCCATTGTTCACACATCTGTGTGGAAAACAAGAAATGGGAGTCCAGTAAGGACTTTAAAGAGGCTTTCTTTAAAGTTTTAGACTGATGGCAACTCAAGTGCAATTTCAGATGTTTGGGAGCAGTAGGCTCTGAAAACTGGTTCTGTGTATTTGAAACATCACCTGCTGGTGCTCTGGAAAAAGAAAATAATCCTTATCCTGCCTCTTCTATTTTGTCCTTTGCTGCTGTTCCTTTTAGACTTCCTTCAGCCATTATATCCCACTGCAAGATCTCCACACGATGAGCTATTAGCCTCAATAGTGCTATTTCCACTTGTTTAGGTGGGTTACCTACTAGTATCATTCCTCAGCAGAAGCATCTGGCTTTCTCTCTTTGCTGGGAAGGAAGACAAAGATTCTCTGGGAAAGCTGCTTTCACATTAGCTTAGCAGGAATATATGCAAAATGGATTTCCCAAAGCAGTTTGGGTTTTTTTCTTAGTGTTTTGGTTTTCATCTATCTCCTCTCTCCAGAAGAACAGAAAAATAAAAGGCACATATTCTGCTACAGGTCATAGAGACAACAGACCTCCTTGGGTGCTTAGAGCTCTAGATGGAATAGTAGAAAGCTTCCAAATGCAAAACTTGACTAAGGAGCAGACTCTGACTTGAATTACAGAGCTCTGTACTTCTCCAAGTGGGCTGCTGCTAAACCCTGAGCCAGCTCTTCACAGTTTAGGCAGAGCAGCTGTGTTGGCTTACACAGAATAAATGGCTTGAAACATACAGTGTCAAACTAAGTGTTCTCACTCCTCTTCAGTTTTAGACAATGAAATTAAGAAACAGCTCTCCTCAAACAACAGATAATACTGATCAAAATGCTAAAATACCTTAATCAAACCTGAAAAACTGCTGGCTTGTCAACCCTGGCTTTAGATGCAGAACTCATCACAGACTTTACAACAATGGCACCTGGCTTTTAATCAGGGTCCTTTCCTGCTAACCAAGATAGGCTGTGCTGTCACACATTGCTGCAGTGAGGTCCCAGCTGCAGTTCAGCTCTGTTCCCTTACAGTACACATCTTCACCCATGTGCTGGGAGTCAAAAGCCAGAGTCTGCATTCAACAACAATTGGACATTTCTACGGAGCTTTGCTGCCAGGCAACGTGGCATGGTGGGGTGACTGCAATTAGAGGTGGTAAAGGGAGTTCTGGATTAGACAAGATGGCTATGTGCTAATGGTGCAAACACTGACTTTAGAAAAGTACCATCAGTGTAACAACAAAAATCTGGAGCTGGCTAGAGTTAACATTGGAAATGCTGAAGCTCCAACCTGGGAAGTAACTGTGTCTTTTGGCAAGGCACATAGGTAAGTGAGGGCACTGTTTGTTCTGCTTTGCTGATACTGTTGGTTTAATTTCTGATAGCAATCTAAGGGAAAAATGTTAAATATTTCCCACTTTCTAAAATTGTATTGTTGTTGCAGAGTATGAAGCAGATGGACCACAGCACTGAAATCAGAGAGCCTAATTAGAACATGAGCAGAAGAAAACAAAGTTACCCCCAAGAGCCCCAAAAGAAAGTTCTTCCTCAACCAATAAACTGGTAAGTCTTGGGGTGGTAGTGAAAAGTAGAAATATCCATGTTGCCATAGTAAATAGGAGAAGTATTTTGTCTTTACATAAGGCCTTTTTTGTCTTTTCATAAGGCCTATTATTAACAGTTCAAAAGATTCTGAATTTAAAGGACATTTTTGCCAGGCAGGGAGTAAATATTTTTAATTCTTTCTCAACCAAAAGCATATGATGTTCCCTAAAATTTATGGTTAGCTTAACCACAAACTTTGTGCGGCATGTAATTATCCATTTTAAGTGATTTAACTACTTTATTTTAGTATCTACCTTATAAAGATCTTTACTATCATATACCTTATGACTAACTAACTTATTCATTAGTTGCCTCATGTAATAACACTTCAACAAATCTGTAAGTCAAAGCATGTCAAGAAAAGCTCTAAGATTTTATGAAACTGAAAGCTCCAGTAGCATTCAAACATGAAAATGGTCTGTTGTTTAAGAAGGAAGGAAGAAGTTAGAAAGATGGAAAAGAACTGAGGGAATGTATCAAACATTGGAAAAAGGAAGAAAAAGCAGTATGAAAACCTCCCAATCCACAGACTGTTTTTCTAAAAACAACTGGCTCCAGATGTATTTTAGTAACATCCTGCTTACCAAAGTTATCTCCAAAGACAACTGTGGTTATGGTCAATGTCACTACCAGATGAGAACGAGAGGAATGAGCATGCACCAGTGTTGGGTGCGTGACTCTCAGCTGTAGGCCTTTGTTGACTAGATGCAAAAATTCAGATGTATTTTCAACAGTCCTAAGAAGTAAAGAAACAGAAAGGATATTTAACTGACTCGCAGGAAAAATCACACAAAAAAGCTGACAACTTGAATGAGAACCTCAGCATTTCCACTTCCTGGCTCTTCTCCTTCTCAAAACTACTCTCAGTTTTGAGCTGCACAAACAACTGTATTACACTTTTTCAGGTGGGATAAAGATGAAAATTCAAGCCAAAAGCTGTGGTGCAGTCCTAAAAGTGCTGCAGAAGTGGCCTGCCAGCCTTGCAGGTCCAGAAGTACTGTAGCTCAGCTCTTGAAGCAACAGACATTTCTATAGCTCCACACTTGGGAAGAAAAGACACAGGTTTAGACATTGCTGGAATCTCTGGTCTTACAGAAGTAGACTTGTCCAATTTATGCTGAGGGAGCTCATTTTCTTAGGTACAGAATTAGGCAAAATCCCCCAAAATTTCTCTGGGCCTCTGGAAGTCATATTTCACATTTGGAATTAAATCCAGAATCCCTGGTACAAAGTCCAGTTCCACTGTTCAATGAGCACAATGTCAGAATAAATAGACATAAATGTCTGTAGACCATTTATCTCAGACTATCTGTTTTCTTTTCCTGTTAAAGGAAGTACTGCAAATATGATCAAGGGCAACAACCTAGCACACATGGTGAAATAAACACAGTGAATGAAATAAACTGGTTAGGTAAAGAAAAAACCCACTACGATTTTCCCTAGGTTTGCAAAGTTTAAAACAAATGAGATAAGAGTGCCTATCCTTTTCTTTCACTGTGTTGCCCTCTTCAATCGTCACTGAAGCTAGAACACCTAAACAGTTGTTTTTTGGGGGGTATAAATTATGACTGCATATCATAATTTAATGGTTAATTAATTAACCATTAATAACTCTCATCGCAGGCCACAGGCTCGGTTCTGCAGCATGGCAGTCAGCAAAAGCAAGCATGTGATAAAAGGCAATGTCTTTATGACTTAGATTTGTCTGATTTCCATAAGAAAGTCACACCTGGCACAAAGTTGTTTTATGCTAAGAGCCATACTTGAACAGTTTAGAGACAGAAGAACAAAAGAAAACAAACTATACTCAATTAAAACAATTTCCTCGAAAAACAAAGCAAGTGCATCTGAAGCACAGAAAAGCATTTGGCCACACCATATCCATAGGCACATAGGAGAAGCAGCCATCTAAGTGCAGTTCCCTGTGCACCCAGGGCTCTATGAGGTAAACAATCACTACAGACTTCCTCTTGAACCAGACATGCCCGCCTCCACTGTGACACCTCTACCTCTGGGCACCCCCTGGGGATGTCTCCTGCTGTTTGACCTGGTGCCAGCAGAGAACCAGTGGCTTTAGTTCCTACAGTCAGAGCCTGACACTGGGGTGATCTGACTATTGCCTCACATCCAAGGGGGCACACATCCTGCCTTCCTCAGCCTTTAACTGCATCTTCCACTGGCTAGTCAGCCAGGACTGGAAGGCCTGACCGGGAAGCAGCCTTGGCTAGGATGCAGCTCCAGGCTGTTGGCTTCTGCAAGCTGTTGCTGTGAGCTGCCAAAGGGTTAGTGCTCCAAGCTGCTGCCCCATCCCTGCATTTGCCAAGGAAGACAGGGCTCAGAGTGTACTGTCAGTGCTGGTCACCTATGGCTGGGAAGCTGCAGCTGGCTTTGAAGACGAGCAACATCTCCAGCCCAGTGTGGCAAGCTTGGCACAGTAGCTCCTCCACAGTACTGACAAAAATAATATTTTAGTATAATCTCTACGACTTCATCGTGTACTATGTGTCGCACGTTCCTGAACCAGATTCCACAAAGAGAAGCCCTGTTGTGGTTACGTTAAAAATTTGATGCTGAAAGTTCTCCAAAGTCAGCCAAGCTATAAAAGAAGAAAGAGACTGAGGTTTTTGTGATTCAGTAAGATGAACATGTTAGCAGGAAAGAGACTACTGTACTTTAGTGGATATATGGAGAAGCCAATAAGACCCAGCAGGCCAATATATTCTAGATGAAATATTATCATAAATGAGGATGTGTTTTTATTCAAAGCACCATCTGTTTACTTTAGATTTTGGGCAGCTGGGTGGCCTCATTCAATGGTTCCTTTACTTTGTTTGGGTTTGTTTTTTCTTATTAACCTTTCTATGTAATTATTAATATAACCTGTTTATGAATTGGACTTTTTTCACTGCTTGCATTGTAATTGAGATACAAGTCCATATTTTTATTTATGTTTGCATTAGAATTTAGTATTAACTGATTGAGATAAGTGGCTTTTAAGAGTTTTAGTTCAAGGCGCCAGGCTCCTTAGCAATAAATTAAAATTTACAGAAATAAACATAGCAGCTATTTTATTAAGTAGAAGGACAAACAAAACCTTATTGCAGCTTCTTTTTTTTTGTTTCTATGGCACAAGTCCCACTGCTTCTCACCTCTCCAAAACCTATGAAAAGAGATGGGTCACCCTAACTATGCAAAGACGCCTTGGGAACAGGCATTTTTCAATAATAAAATTATGCCAGGCCAGCATCTTAGTTACTGAAATAACATAATTAAAAATTACTTGGAGGTTTTGATGAAATAGGGAAAGTCCAGCTCCCAGCATGCCTACACTATGTGCACCCATCTTCACTTTCTAAGTCATATGGCCCCTTTCCTGTCTAGTCAAAGGAAAAAGATTAGCTTCTCCAAGAAAGATTCAGCACACACAGGTTAAGTTCTGCTCCCAGCCTCTTCTGGAGTTTTTCATTCCCTTGACAGCAGAAACTTAACTAGATACTAAAAGTTGTAGTAGAGTCACAGTTGGGGAAATACAAGAATAGAGACAGAGAGAAACCCACTAGTCAGCATAATACAGACAGAAAGGGCAAAAGGATTCATCATTTTAATCTCCAGTCACTTTTCATTCATTCCATGTTTTTATGGAGCATGGAGAGTGCAATCCAGCTTGCAGAATTTCTATGGAAATTGTATTTAACCTCAAAACCAAAGAGCAGGCAAACCCCAGATACAAATGTTAATCCTTCTGAGAATATTGCAGTGCTTATTATTTCATAGAAAGAAAGGAGAGTCCTATAGCTCCCACAGTGAAGAAAACTACTTGACAATTTATCTGGGCTCCCACTTTCCTATGAGCAATTAAATTCCTAGAAAGTACAAATCAATAAATGTGTATCACTAGGTAGAAAAAAGGTATGTTTGCACAATCCTCCAGTACATTCTTGTTTTTTCTGTCAAGGCTTGCTGGGAATAGCATTAAATCCACATAAACAAACTAGTGGTCTGCTTATGTGACTATGTCCCATAGGACAAAATTATCTCCACTGATGGTGCATTTTATTTAATTGGCATGGGATGCATTTCATATCTGACTGCTAATTCCCCTTGGAAAAGTAGAGATTAGACCACGACAATTATTATAGAGAAGCAAAGAAAACCATCATGTTTCTTTAGAAACATAGAAAACACAATGCTGTTCTAAGCATTTCAATAGAGCAAGACATTTCTTTCCACAAATGTTATTTACTCACTTCTTTATGTGACATCTTGATAATGCACATGCTCCCTTCTGGAATCTCTTCTCATGCTGGGTGCCCACAGAGAGATGTCCAGTTTAATTCCACTGAGTACCATCACCTCTGTGGTACCACTAGTAATGTTTTCCTAATTTTATTTTTTTTCTAGCTAATATTGATACTACTAATATAAGGCCCAAAGAAAGGCCACAAAAATGGTGAAAGGCCTAGAGGGGAAGCCACATAAGCAGAAGCTGAGGTCACTTGGTCTATTCAGCCTGGAGAAGAAGAGACTGAGGGGAGACCTCACTGCAGTTACAACTTCTTGTGAAGGGAAGCAGAGGGGCAGGAACCAACCTCTTCTCTGGTGATCTGAGGGAACACCCTGAAGTTTTGTCAGGGGAGGTTTACACTGGACATTAGGAAAAAGTTCTTCACCCAGAGGAGGGCCAGGTACTAGAATGAGATTCTTGGGACTATCCTGTGCAGGGCCGGGATTTGGACTCCATGATCTTATGAGCCCCTTCCCACTCAGGACATTTTATGATACACAACACAGCCATTACTAAAATGAAGCATCGGAAACAGATTCCCTCTTGTGAATAGATGAAATTTTATAAACACATGATTTTTAAGATCTAGTTAGCCAAGGTAAGTTTTTTATATATAACAAGAAAGCACTGTACATTTGCTTCGTATGCCACACTTACGTAATGCCAAGAATCATTCCTGTGAGTACTAGAACAAATCTTTGTAATGCTTAGTAAGTAAAAGAAGGCATTAAAGTAGTATAGCTGTAGCCTTAAGTACCCTAGCTCTCCCTACACTGTCAAGTTGTGTAAATAAGGATCAAACCTGACATACATCAATGCTGGGACATCTTAAAAGTGAATAGTGAGAAGCTTGGCTGCTTCTTAGCTTTTAGTTTGAAGAACCTCGATTTTCAAGACCTACCAGTTCAAATGCCAACATAACAAATCCAGCTTTAACACATCCAGTTATGAAAACAGAACATTAAGCAATATTAAGCAATATTAAGATGGGTATTTGTATTAAAAGATCACTTGAAAGCTTATTCTAATTTTTTGTAACTCCAATGCATAAAGGGAAAGCTAACAAGCTCCAGATGCTTAAATATTTGCAACTGGTACATAAATTTCTATTATAATCTGTAAATTTTATAATTCAGTAAGACTGAATGGAAAAATGCTTTGTGACTAGATTATCCCTTCTTTTTTTACAGCTGACAAGATGCCATAGATCCAGCAACAACAAAATATGCAGCAATCTTCAGGCTTTCTGAGTGGAAGGCACTTAACAAAGGAGTATAATTCAAAGTAATTGTACAATTATTTATGGAAGTATTTTGACATTTGCAGCCAATTGCAGTTTAATAGACTGAGCTAACAGAAACAGAACTGTTCTTTTGCATATGGTAATGACTCATTGTTTAGAAGCAATCTGGTGCCTATAATGCAGTTTTGTGACAGCTCTATGTGGTGTCAACACCAGATCGTGTTTGGATGGTAGGAACAAGCCATGTACTCACTCGTGCGTCAGCAGTGGCACATCGCTCTTCCCTTCTCTGGTTGTGACAACATCACGTTTGATGCCAAACACTTTTCCATAACTGTCTTTGGCCAGAAGATCAAAAATTTCATTATTATACACTTCTACAACAGAAACCTCAACCCAGTAACTTCCTGGTGGCTTTTCTGAAATAAGCCTGGCAAACAAAAAAAATAAAATAAAAAAAATAATAAAAAAAAAAAAAGCTTAAAGATCTATTCTTTAATTTTAATATAATTAGAATCTGATAAAAGTGCTTACTAAGTATCTGTAGCCATGAAATTGCTTCATCCATATACTAATGTTAACTTGAAGAATCAGAATATACAGTTTATTTAAACATGAAGAAGTAAATAGAATTTAATTTTCCAAACAGCTGTGCCAGCTTGTTTTTTCCACTAGCCTCCCACCTTAGAATTTTTTTATACCATTTCTCTGCTGGCAGTTGTTGCACTCAGAGCTCAGAGTATAAAATCTGTTAGAGCGCAAACAATGAACAGAGATGGGAAACTATATCTGTAAGAAGTTATCTGTACACAGCCTCAGAAAATCCATAAATTAATGGCTTCCCTATTCAGGAAAGTATTTACAGCTAAGCAGTTATTCTCATACAAAATTGGTTCTTTGATTTAGCTTATACCCTTGTCCAAAACAAACAGGCTTAGCTGGAAAAACTTCTAATGGCTCTTGTACTATAATATAGCAGCATATCAGTTCAATCCTGTATTAGGTTCAACTAAAATACTCTAAGAATCTTAAAAACAACAACAGAGTGTAGTTTAAAAATTTTACTATCCTTCTTCCTTGGGACTGGGTTCTAATCTGAATCCTCTTCATGTATTCCAGTTGTCAACTTTCACAGTGGAAACTTTTTGGAACTTAATCATCTTTTGGACTCCCACAACTATGGTTGAAACATCTTCAAAAATCTAATTAGAGTCTGAAAGCCACATGGACAGATAACAGACAGTAAAACTGCATAATCTTATTGTCTTAGAAAATTGGATTAAGCAGGAGAGAGACTAAAAATCTATATAAAACCTCAAATATCAAATGGTGGGCAGAGAAGCTGTAAATATTAACCATTGTGAAGCTGAAATTTGTAACAATAAATACATTACAATCATTATTTCATCCTTTCTATACAGTTTAAAGTGACTGCCACTGACAGCAAGCCTTTACTTAGTTTTTACCTGAACACTTCTTGGGTAGCTCGAGGAATAATTCCAAGTTCTGATTCCTCTTCTATGGAGAATGCTAAGTTCTCCTCTAACTGTGGTCCCAACATTGTGTATGTCTTCCCACTTCCAGTTTGTCCATAAGCCATGATACACACATTGTACCTGAAAAATAGAAGTGCTACAATTTATTTTACCATTACCAAATGTGTCTGTTAGGTGGCAGGTCAAACTTCAAACAATTTGGAAACACAAACTTAAACAAGAAAATAAAAACACTGCCCCCAGTTTCTTTCTGCAGTTCTCAAAGTCTGACAGTAATTGCTGTTCATAACATCACCTAAACAAATTTTATTTTTTAAGCAGAGTTGAAGGGATGCTTTTTAGTAGAAGTTTAAAGGATCCTTAGAGTGGAATGATTGATGCTGTTAGACCTCCTTGCCTGCCCAACTTTCAGCTTTTGCACTACCAAGCTGCTTTTTAATCAGCCCTTAACCACTGCAATTTACAGTACAGCACATTAAAGTAAACCATTTTGGAGCTTGATTTGTGTTACAGTGCTGCAAACCACTGCACTTGTAATCCTAATAGCTGGGAAGTCTTCATCTCTCATAGGCTTTTTCAGGCAGGCTCATCAGTCATAACCCTCAGAGAAGACAGCCCTAAGAACAGGAGGCACAAATTTTGAACCAAGAGCACCAGTTCAGAATGAGCATGCACACAAGGACTACTCTGGAACAAAGGTGGCAGGAACCACTCTGATAAGGACAAGTAGAAAATGAAAATGTACAATATCAGTGCAGAGGAACAGACACCTATGAAACATCATCTTCTGAAGTAGACAAGTAAATATGTCTAATGAACAGAACTCTGAAAATGCCTCTTGGCTGCAGTGAACATAGTAATAAAAGAAGAATTGTTCATAGCTGTGAGCACTGTTGTGGATTCTGTGACACAGGAATCTGAGTTGAGATGAACGAATCCTATCTAGAAACTGCGTTACTAACACAATCAGATCAAAGTCAACATCTTAAGCAAAATAAGTGGCTGGATACAGATGCATTCAGCCACAGTAGTGCTTTGTATGGAGGACTAACGCTGTGCTGTGCAGCTGAAGTTTTGCCGTCCTTGGCTGTGCCTGTTCTGCTGCCTCTGCCAGCAACTTGATGTTGATCACAGTACTGTGCCAGTCAAACCTTGGAGGACATGCAGTTATGCTGACAGGACTGCTCTCTCCCTGGACTATCTCATTTGTTCAGAGATATGACATTAGCAGAATCTTCATACACAAGAAGTGCTTCACAGTTTGCAGAAACTTCTGCTCTACTAGAGAGTTGCAGGAATGGGCTTGCTTCTGTTCTGCCAGGGAATAAAATTTCACCGCCTAAGCTACCTCCTCTGTGGGCAGACCTGAAACGGCTGCTTTTGATTATCTGATGCTTTTCCTCATATCAAGCACATGCCAGCATATTTCAATGAACACCCCTCATCTAATTGTTTTAAATGTACGGTTTCAAGTAATGAAATACTTATATGCATATTAAACATGCCTAGAAGCAATTATTTCAGGAGGATTATTTTGAAAGCTTTCACTTGTTAGAAAGAAATGTGGGCTGATAAGCCACACAGAAAATACCTGAGCACCCTTTCTGGGAATGTGAAGTCAAAGTTGCAGTCAATGAATCTATAGTATGGTCCCTCCAGATTTTAGCATGCACTGCAGAGTATAAAATAGAGTATAAAATACGAGTATAAAATAGACTATGAATCTAGTCATAGATTTGATGAAGTAAGGAGATGAGATAACTGTAACTGAAAACAAAGAGCACTACAGTAAAATTAAATGTGATAGCAATTAGGACTGTAAATCTGAAATGAGGGATTTCTTGAAGTATTCACTGCTGACAAAACTCAGTAGAAAAGTTCCTGCTAATTTTGGTAGTTTTTACCTAGACTAACAATGAGTTATTTTCACAGTTCCACCCCTCATACACACTGCCTGGCCAGCCTGTACCTTATTGAGACTTCTAGCCCTATTTCAAAATTAAACAGATCTTTGGAACCAAAGAGGGAGCCAGATGTTTTTTCTTAGGAAAAACAGAATTAGTCTTCTTAGAAGTCTCTCCTAAAGGACATTCCTGTAGTACAGCTATTTAAATTTTCCATAATTGCTGCTGGTTGTAAGACAGTAAACATCATGGACAAAGTAGTTCTGACAAGATAAAGATGATATGATTAGAAGTTAAGTAGGCAGAGGATTTTAACATTGAAGACAGAGGTTCAATCTGGGTATCAATCAATGGTAACTTCTCTGCCAAAGCCAAAACAGTTTTCAGTCAGTCCAACTGAGCTAAAACTGGCCACAGCAGTATCATATCTAAGTAGGTACAGAAGATAATAAATTGTTGGGGTATCAAGAGGAGAAGCAGTACAATACTTTATCTATATTATAATAGTTATTCAATATAGTTTATTTAATTGGTGTTCTAGCTCCAGCATAAAGCTTTCAAATAGAGAAGTCTGAAGATTTTGGACTATGATTCACCTATGTGCCCTGATATTTTTCCTTCTCCACTTTATTATTATATATAACAGTTATATTCTTTTTTAGAAAAGTTCTTATTGTCAAGCTAAAATACCAACAGTTTTGTAGCATTTCTCTCCTGACAATAGCGTGGGTGTTCACTCTAGCAAAGTTACCCCTAGCAGAGAACACTGTTAAAGGAAATGAGAGGAGGAGAAATTAATTCTCTAAAATAAACAAACAAGTTGGATTCTTCAACACTGTAAAGAAAACTTATCTTACTCCCTTGTTGGCCCTATATGGCTCATGGTAAACTTTGAAGCCTGCTATATTTTGTCTGGTTTACATATGGAGCACTCTTTTCTTCCTGTATATTTGTACTGAAAAATGAAACAATTCATTAAGAAAGAAAAACATAGAAAAAAGGAAAAGAAGAGAACACTCCCTTCTACTCAAGCTAAAAGTTGTTACAGACCACTTTGGAACCCAGACTAAAAAAATCAGGAGCAGCAAAGGGGTTCAAGGTTCAGACTAGGTATGTCTGTTTCCCATTTACAGTGGAAAGGCTGCTGTGCTCATATGCACAGACTCGCCTTTCCTGAGAATCTGCTTCTGTTTAAATAGCACTTCTTGGAGAACAAGACAGGTCTTTTTTTTTTCAGTAACAGAACATTTCCTAACTGAATACAAAAATCTTAGCTTTTAGGACACATAAAAATTAGTAAGTGGGAAGTACAGCAGATCAAGGTACAGATCAGATACATCTGAAGACAAGGGATGTGTTGAACCAAGGCAAAACTATGATCGTTGCAAAAGGAAAAGTAGAGAGAGAAGGCTATAGTTTTAAGACTTCTTTAAGCTCCTGCAACCTAGTGGTCCCCTAGGTTGATCAGCTAAAGAAATGTGGTTACTCATCACTGGTAAACAAGAATAAATGCAATCTATGCCTTCCCTCAGCCAAAGAGCCCTTGGAGGCCTCTCTAAGACATATGGAATTACCAGTATTCACAGTATCTTTAGATACCTCTTCTAGGATGCTTTTAAGAAAAGGAACCTTGCAAACTTCAGTGTGCAGGCTACTGGGAACAAGGATTGCCACTGTTCAACTATGGCACTGTGAATGGAAAGGGACTGTTTTTTCCTTTAAAGGGAGTAAAACGTCCATGACAACCCTACCATATAATTAAGTGGTATTGGAACAGGGATGAAAAACAAGCAGAAAGGAAGTTATGTATAAAACTCAGTTCAAGCTTCAAGGATTGTAACAATATGCACATCAAAGCTTCTTTGCAAGAGTAGCTTAAGTTGGCTCAGTACTTATGAAAAATCACACTTTATGAGCTTCAGTAGCTAGAAGTAATTTCATGTGTTTTTTAGTGCTTATTACTGATCAGTTTTGTATTCAAACCAGAATTCTGTTTTACTTCAGTGCCTGAAGGAGCAGTAGAATGACTGAGAATGCTCAGTTCTGGTTCAACCAGGAATCAATCACCCCATCTCCTATGGCCTGTGCTGGACAAAAAACCAGAACAGAGAGTGGCCCTGGCAGGCTTTTTTGTACACAGTTAACACACTGTTGGAAAAAATGTATCTTACAATGTCTGCAACTGGACAAGTTTTAAAACGTAACCTAAAGAACACAAAGCAAAAAGACATCTTCCATTAGAAGCATCAGTTTGATAGAAGCAGATCAGAGGAAAGAAGTGGGTTTTTTTATTTTTATGAATTTGTCGGTTCTGCTAAATTTTGTAAACTGCATTTTCACTGTTTATAAAGGGGAACGACATTCACTTGGTGCTGAGTAGAAAGGAAACAGGAAAATGGAACTGCAAAGCCATAAAATTTGACTAGATCATCATTATTAAGTTTTTTTTTTTAAATTGAGTAATCAATGGATTACTGTGCTTTAGCTTTCTTTCTGCAACCTTTTAGCCTTACCCATCCAGGAGAGATGTTAGCAGAGGGGCCACATCTGCAAATACTGCATCTTGAGACTCCAAATCATTGTAAACTCTGAGGAACAAAGTGCAATGATTAACCAAAGAAGAAATATAAATGCTGTCACAAGAACACAGACTATAGAAACTGTAGGCCAGTGACAAAATCTGGGACCTGCTGACATTTGTGTGTCAGAGAATTGAAAATTAGAACTCTAAAGCTCTCTCACACATTTTGGGAGCAGCTGTTGTGTGTTTTGAGGAGAACACATAGGTGCACCCTTGTGGATTTCTGAGTTCATCCTAAACCTCCTGCCTGACCCTCTGGCACACAGAGTCTTTTTTTAGGCTGTACTGGATCCCTGTAACTTCCCACCTACTAGAATGTCAAATAGCCCTGCTGCCTGGACTTCCTGTGTGTCACATTTTGGAAGACATGGTCAGGTTGTACTACCCCTTAGATGTGGGTAAAGTTTGGGGGAGAAAAAAAAAAAGAGGTACAGAGACTGCAAACTTGCTGAGGACTTGTCTCAGAAGACTCAGTGGCACAGCAGAAATTAGAATGCTCCTGAAGGTCATGTTTAAGCATTATCTTTGTGAGCAATATCAGTCAAGGTATTTCCATCCCCAACCCTGATGAGCTACCTACTCTGAAATCAACACTTCTAACTCAAGAGAAGACTTTCTTTTACATAATGATGTGGAGTACAGACCTTTTTAAACAGAGCAGAAGACAATTAAATTGCATGAGTTATTCCACCTCTTAGAAAAGAAAAATGACAGTTCAGTACTTGGGCCGATACAATGATGCCTAAAACAATTCTATATGTTTCTTGAATGTGAGGAGAAAAAAATCCCCAACAGTTACCTTCAAATAAATCTTTACTCCAACCCTTTCAGGTTTGTACAACATAAAATCAAAACCTGAAAACAGGAAATCATCAAAGAGAGGAAATTCTGATCATAAAAACATGGATATCCTAATTCATTAATTTCTTCTGTAGCACACCAAAAATGTGTCTTCCCCAAGATTACAGCCTTCAGCATCCATTGTCTATACAAGATGAACAGAATCTAAAACATGAATGTCATTACCCACAGTTAAATATTTGAGGTATGAATGTTTATCTTTTTTTAAAATTTCCTTTTCTGGTATATTTCTGTGGGGTGTTTTTGTTGTTGTTTGTTTTGTTGTTTTTTTTGGTCTAGCTCTGTTTTCCAATAGGTGATATATGCTCTTTATAGCTCACAGCAAAATGACTAATTAGGAATTAGAAATTTTGGTAGCAACAAACATTACAAAGTGAAGTCACTTCTCTGTGTATAGAGTACACTTCACTTAACAATATCCTACAGATTGTACAGGATACTACATGGTTAACTGAAAAAAGACAAAGCATGCTCTTCAGCATTTACTCAAGCCTCTTTGTATACCTGACCATGATCTGTCTGGTACAGTCTATAGACTACACAAAAAGAGTTTTTGTATTCATGCTCTCCATAAATAAGATTATACAGAGGGATCACTGATAAACAGACGCAGAACTGGAGCCAATGCACTGGACTCAGCATTTTTCCTGACAACACCCAGAGGAGGGAGCAAGAAACAATATGGTGGCCAGAGACACAATAATTCATCTCTGTGCTTTATCCAAATCCTTAAAAGCTCTATACTGGCCTCAAAACTGAAATATGAGTTGAATCTCTGTTTCAAAAAAAATATTATTAGAATCAGCATTCAGTTTCTTTCTGTATCTTGCTAAATTCTTGGCCCAGAGCAACATCCTGTGGCAATGTGTTCCACAGACTAATTGTAAGCTGCATGAAAATGTACCCTTTTTCATCAGGAAAGGAGCACTTGTCTGGCTTGATAGTCAAATACTGCTTGTATTGCCATTCCACTGATGTGCCATCATAGTGCACTGAGAAACCAACAAACATGCAGCGATGTGGCACAGTTCAGACTGGGAGGACACAGGCACTGAATACTCTGTCCCTGCTTTGGATGCACATGAGCATATGCTTCAGTAAACTTTACACATCCAAACTGCGAGGTCAATATAAAGGAGCAAAACCACTTCCAAACACTTTTCTCTGCTTCATCTATCATCTGCAATTGATGAAATATTCATTAGCAACCAGTTCTCCATCTTAACTAACTAGGTCTCTAACTCAGTATGTGCAGAAATATTTTTTCTTTGCACATCAAAGCATCTCAGAACTACTACACAAATTTAAAAAAATAAAAAAAAAACAACTAAGAAAGGCATTTTAAGGATTAATGCATTCACAGTTGATGAATTTTTGTTGTCTGAGAAAGCAAACACATTGCTACTAGCCACAACCCAGGCTAGAATCAATCAGTCTTAGCAGTTCATTAAGTAGAATCACAGAATCAATTAGCTTCGAAAAGGCCTCCAAGGCCATCATGTCCAACCTTTGACTGAACTGCCACCTTGCCAACCAACCCATAGCAGTAGGTATCACATCCAGTCTTTCCTTGAACGCTTCCAGGGATGGTGACTCCACCACCTCCCTGAGCAGCCTGCTAAAGCACTCTTTCTGTGAAGAAAATCTTCCTGATGTCCAACCTGAACACAGGCTGGACACACACCTAAGCCCTAGTGCAGCCTGAGGCCATTTCTTCCAAGTACAGCCACAGCTGAGGTCCGTACAGCTGTGTCAGGGTCAGGCTCCAGTAGCTGATCCGAGGAAAGGCATGTGATTCCATGTTACAGTAACTACTCAAATATTTACTCAACTTCCTAAAGGGGTTTTACTGGCACTACTTAGCTCCTGTGGCTCAAATGCTATCCATACTGAAATAAAGTGGTTTAAAGTAGTCTTGAACTAGTTTATGCTACACTGTAACCACAGCCTTGGCTGAAGCATGGACACCCACTTCATTAGCTATCTGAAACTATGAAAGATGCTGCAAATCCAAAGAATCTCTTTCTAAAACCCCATGTATTTTTACCAGAATGATAGACTTGCCCCTGTGTACTGATTAATGTGAATTTCACATTGAAAATTTTGAGCTTCCTTTTTATTTTGCTAACTGATTTGCCAATAAAATTATAAAAGCATAACATGTTGAAAGCTGGAATTTTCTTCCTGAGTTGAAATCAAATATTTTGACATTTATTAGTTCCATAAAACATTGCTAAAAAAATAAACATTTTAGAGTTCATATGAAACATATGCTTTTCTGTTTATATAAAAATAGCTGCACTGGGACACTAAAAAAACATTCCTGGAGAACTGCATTCTTTGGGGGATTTACATTTTTTAACCCTTTTCCTGATTACCAGGATCTATACCACATTTCCAGAATCACAGCACCTCTGGAGTCCTGTGTCAATACCATTAACTGTGCTGCTCCACAGAGTTGAATTCCAGCATTATTCTGTGTTTACTTCACCTGGTATGGCTGGGTTAGGTACAACTGAAGAGTGAAAGGAATTACTTTGAGTAGCTTAGCAACATGTGAGGGGGCCTTGTACCTTAAGAGATCTTATATGCCTTGAATCCAAGAAGTCCTATAATCTGTGGGATCAGTAAAGCTTCCTCAGGATCTGCATTATCTCAGGGCTTTTCAGGTGGCTGGTGGTGTAGGCTTGGTGACCTACATGACAGCAGTCCTCACTATCCTGTGAGTAGAAAACTGAAGCATTTTGAGGAACGCATTGAGGAAAGGGTGAACAACTAATAATGTTTAGCAAACCTACAGGAATTTTGGCTGAACAGGCTCAGACACTAAGTTTAAACCAGGACAGATAATTCATGCTGGGTACATCTGACTTTAAATCAAGTTTTGCCTTCAAGCAAGGAAGCATGAAATTGTTCTGTATTCTGTTTCCAGAGGGTTTTGCATCATGGTTCCTGAGTCATTGCAATATTTAGATGCAAAGTTTGCATTAGAAAGAGGAATTAGGTTAAAAATTTGTATTTCCTCATTTAAAGAGTTCTCACTGTATTATTTAACTCCTCAATCCTGTTTTCAGAGGTCCAGGTCAGCACCATTTCGAGAGAACAGAAGGCATCCTTCAGCCTAACTCCCAGCAGTTTTCTGTCTCACTGGCAGTGACTCTGGTGTCTCATTAAAGCCCTTATCACAAATGGTGCATTCAAAATCCAATCCATCTCTGTGGATTTTTGAGCATCTAATACGGAAAGTAGTTGCACTGTAGCCTTTCCCTTGGGGAGCACTGATTCCCATGCCACTGCTCTGCCTTGCTGTCTCTGGTCAGGCTGTTCAAACATCAACTCATACAAGTGCTCAGTCCAGTTTCCGACAAAGTCATGCCCTATGTCTAATGCTGAAATCTTGCAATCCGCCTCAGTTCATAGAACCATTGAATTGTCTGGGTTTTAAGGAACCTTTAAAGGTCACCAAGTCCAATCCCCCTACAATGAGCAGGGACATCAACTAGATCAGGTTGCTCAGAGTCCCATATCACCTGACCTCTGATGTTTCCAGGAATCTGATATCTAGTCTCTCTCTGGGAAACCTATTCCAGCATTTCACTGCATTCATTGTGAAAATATTCTTGCTTATACCGAGTCTCAAGTGACCCTCTTTTAGTTTAAAACCATTTAAAACTTGTTCCTATTGCAACAGGCCCTACTAAAAAGTTTGGCCCCATTTTCTTATGAGCTCCCTTTAGGTACTGGAAGGCAAACAACACTTCCTTACTTTTAAAACATTCTGCTACCTTGCAACATTGCAAGGATCAGGACAGCTACTCAGATTATGAAAAGAGTCAAGTAAGTTTCTGTACAGGTTTCAAGCTTAGCTGTATCAGTAGTCTTTACCGAGAGGGAATACAGTTGTCTATTCCGTGAAATGCATTTTTCTGTCCTGGGAAGAATAAAATTATCACATTAAATAAACCCCAAGAGTTTTTCCTTCTGCCTCCTCTGCTCAAAAAACCTTCCCAAAAAGAGCATTACCCTCTAGCTAATGCCTACTAAAAAATTAATCTTCACTACACAAATCTTCCAGCAATTCAGATTTCCAGAATGCTACACAGGACTACCCACCTGTCAAACTGGAAAGTCTTGTTTACTGAGGCATGACCAGGACGACTACACTTGACAAGGACGGTTTCCTAAAAGAAGAAAGCAAATTATCTGTAGTTAATATCACAGGCACACACAAAACCAAATGTGCATCAATCCTAATCAGATATCAGGTGACAGCTTTAAGGATCATGAAGTCCAAGGCCCTTCTCCAGCAGCCAGTTCATGAGGCTTTAGAGCACATATAATGCAGTGAAGTTACAAAACTGTAAGAAAGGCTCTCAAAACCCATTCAGATTATTAAACAACAACCAACACAAAACGTGCACTTAAGTTCAAGAGAAAGATCCAAACCCTTACCTGAACTTTTTATTGGACCTAGAAAGTCACAGCCAAGTAAATGCAAGCTCCCCAACTGCCACTACAGGCACAAAAAAAATTGCAAAACAGAGCTCTTTGTTCATTGTTGGGCAAATTTTCACAGTGCCTTTACAGATTGATTTCATAGATAGCTCTATCTAGAACTAAGCACAAGATGCACATTTTATTAAATAACATTCTAGTCCACAACTAAGAGACAGAGCTGCACTACAACAATCTGTAGAATTCCATGAGTTTTTAGTGGAATCCACTTTCCAGATGAGTTATACAGTAACTTTTTAAGTCTGGCAAATATGTAAGCAGCTTCTTAAACTATTACCAGAGTACAATCACAGCAGTCTGATGTGGCTTAGCTAGTAAATTCTGTGCTCTTCTGCTCGTCATGGCAAATGTTCCTTAATTGCTGAGAAAAGCAAAGAAAAAAGATATGGGGGCTTACAACAACTTGGGTGGAAGCTCTCCAGCACACAAAATATTTCATCAAATTCAAGGAGATTTTATAGCTTACTAACCTGTGGTTACATTACTGCATTTGATGGGAGTGCTGAAATTCCTAATGTGCTTCAGACAAGTAGGTTGGAGTGCTGAACTAGTGGCCTTCAAATAAGTATTGCCACAGACTGAAGTTACAAAGAGCTGAGCAAATAACAGTCACATAACAGTATGTCCAGCATGTAAAAGGCTAATAAAAATCACATTTGTCCTTTGAGTTTATGAGTATTTCTACCTCTATGGAGAAGAGAAATGTGTAATTATCAAACTAATAATGACAAATGATTATGAATGAGCTATGTTACCCACCCCAGGACTGGCAAATTTAGCTGAGTGCAGATGTCAGTACAGCACTGCTACAAAATGGCCTGACACTAAAATTCTAATAGGATCAGTAACCAACAGGACCCTGGGGAAGGAAAAAGGGAAAAAACTGAAAAATACAGAGAATGACAGAATACATTTCTGATTTGGATACCAAATTTACTTGCAGACCAGCTTTCTCTAAGTGAAAGTGAGAAATAAGAGAAAAAAACCTCTATTTGCATAACACAGAAACAAAGGAATTGACTGTTAATAGGCAGAAGTTTCATATGAGCATTTGTAATGACCACATCCAGTCAGGTTTTGAAGATCTCTCAAGATGGAGATCCAGACCCTCTCTGGGCAGCCTGTGCCAGTGTTTGACTACCCTCACAGCTTCTTCTCATGTTTAGGCTGAATTTCCTGTATTTCAGATTGCACTCATTCCCCCTAGGGCTGTCACCACCAGAAAGAGTCCGTGCATTCAGGACCTCCTCATCCGCTCATTTCCTCAGGTAGTGACAATACCAGCACTGTTCAGTTTCCTAATCTGTGTGGAGCTGTTCAACCTGACGTGTGGTGTATACTCACTCTCCACAGTTATTGCACAGCAAGCTTCAGACAGTTGTTAATGTTATGTTGAGAAGCTGAGCATACACAAGACAGCAAAAAGAAAACTTCAAAAATCTTCAACTCAAAAACTGAAATGCAATACTATTCTGTACATCTAGTAAAATCTTAAGGCTTTTTTAGACTTAAAATCAGAATATTTCTCTAGACAGGATAAACAATATGTTGGAAAAGACCATATGTCTTAAGAATGATATGAATTTCTAAACAAATAAACAAAACAAAACAAAAAAAACCCCACTCACTAAATGTAAGTCATGTAGCCTCCATGGATCTGGTTCTCAAATGTGGCTCTGCTTTCTAACACAATCATGGCAAATAACTTCCTGGTTATGCTACACACAAAAGTATTTTCAGGAAAAAAATCTGGAGAGACAGTCATGACCTAAAAAGCAAAACTAATAAACTCAACATCTCTACCACTTACAGTGTTCCTTCACCTTGATCTAAAATTTCCTTTAAATCATTGTCTGGGAAATGGTTAACTTGTTTCCAGAAATACAATAATTGACTGTGTCACAACTAAAAGCTCAATAACAAGTCAAGCCTGATATTTTAATCTGAAAATTGCACATTTATCCGAACCACAAGCATAACAGCTTCAGTTGTTAACCGCAAAGCTAACAGGCAATAAACATTGTTTTCCTTCACTTTTGTAAGATTCGTCTAAATCGACTGCTTTTTGTAAGAAGGATTCTTGCAACGTTTTTTTTTCTTCTTAAAGATAAATTCAGGTTAAGAAACTAACAAAAAGACTTCAGGTGTTTGATCAAAACTGGGAAGTATTTTAACTAAATAAATGTCAAGGCAAACCAATAAAACATTTGAAGTCTATGTTATGTTTTCCAAAACAGTATTTTGCAAATTTCATTTCTCAATCAAGCCCATGCTTATATTTATATTCCTGAAATATTTCATAAGATTAACATATTAAAGGTCACTCTTTCATACAAACTAAAACTCATAAATTGGCAAGTAAGTAAGCAGATACTGCCTTGCTGGTATAACATATCAATAGTGTAATAAATCAGATATCTATATGAAATAATCTAAAACCTAAACATTGCCTAACTTCCTCCTTATGCAATAAAATTTAATGGGTCAGAAATGGCTGCAATATTTTATAGTACAATAAATGTGCCAGGATATCCAGAATCCTATGTCTACCATTACAGATCCCTGTTTTTTATCTCCTGACATATTCACTCTGTCTTCATCTCTTTATGAGCTCCATTAGTTCCCTAGTGGCACACATATAGACATAGATATGGATGTATATATAATTATCCATATAATGCAAGAGAGATCTGCCTAATGAAACTATAATTTGGGAGATTTAAATGCATAACATACTGTAGGTCACTTCAGCATTATTTTATGCACTACACTATAAAAGAAAATTTGGCTCATCACCATGTAAGTAACAGTGAGCAGCCAAGTAAGAACCATGGCAGCTATGAAATTAAAACCCAAGTTGATACTTTGACCTTAGCTCACACTGCTGCACCTTTTAAAATTTTATATCTTGGTAAATGGCCTCAATTAATGCTGGAATGTCATTTGGATTTGCAACCTCAATGACCATTCTTCCTCCAATGGATCTAAGCCAGAATACTTTAATATGCTTGACTGCAGCACCACATAGGCTGCTGTGGCTCATGAGGTATCAGATTTCTGTCCTAATGCATTAGCTGTGTTGCAATAGTAAAATTTGAAAAAGGTCTGACATATTTTTAGAAATAGCTACAGCACATACAAGTGGCTCAAAGGGACTGACAGCAGGAAGTCAGCAGCAGTTTGACTGTTGCAAATATTCAACCTCCAGTCAGAGGACAGCTGCCCCAGCAGAATCTCCAAGCTATTACCTCTACAAAGAGTCAGGATGAAAATGGCACAAACCACCTGCTATTGCACCCATGAGCAATCAAATCTGAGTACCAGATGAGCCTGTTGTTTTGGTTTTTTTCAAACTCATGATTCTCCTGCCCCTCTTGTTTCCTCTTCTAGTATCAATGAATGTGCTGTTGAATTCCACCATCAAATACTCACATCATCAGCTGCATATGCCGCTTTTTCTGAAAAGTTTCTTTGCCTGTAAGGGAAGAAAAAAACATCAATAGGGGAAAAAGAGGCACCTTTCAAACCGTAAGTGTTCCACTTTGTTTGAAGTGTCTGTTAACTGCACACTGTCTGAATAGTACCTTTCAGAATTGCCACTATTATTGTACCCTATGTACACACTAACACTGCAGTTCATTTTGAATAAAGAACAAATTAAAGTGCAATCAAGCAAAATAATCTGCTTTTAGAAAAGACATTTAGAACAAACCAAATTAAGATGAATGCACATGCAAGCCATTCTATTATTTTGAGATTGTTGAATGAGCTCATAACAAGAGGCTTTCACTTTAGAAAATTAAAGTGAAAATCACCTTCCTTTCAGGTATTTGTCCTGATTTTGAATCCATGATTAGTCCAAACACTGACTGGGATAACTGAAGGGTATAAATCTATTTACGTGTGCAAGTTTTTGGAGAATCAATCCATAGTTTTACAGACAGTTTTATTTAAATTATTTTTTTGATCCATTAAGAAAAGTTACCCTTGACAATTGTTTGTTTGGCCCAGTCCATCCTGTTTTACACTGCAAGTCAGTACCTGATTGTTCTATTTCATACTGCAACAAAAAAGTGAGTGGGTTCCTTCCCAGGTATACCAAGCACAGGTTAATGCAAGTTTCAACTCCTGGCTTCTGAAATATCTTGTCTGTTATTTTTGACACTGTTTTAATTAAAACAATCCTTTTTTATGTAAGATTTGCCAAAAATTCATAAACATTAAAACACTGAATGTACTCTTTTAGAATTACCAGGCAGTAAAAAAAAAGCCCCAAATCAGCTATTTAGTGATAAAGGTAATGATAACGTTACCAGTTTCTAGCCACCCACCTAGTTTTCCCCTTCTTTCTTTCTTTGTATACATTTCAATCTCTACTTTCTTTCATGTTAGTCATCTATGGAGAATTCAGCCTGTTAAGCAGATACTTGCATCTAATCCCTCTTCTCCTTTTGGATCTTGGAATGTTTTGACACATCAGTTACAGTAAACATTTTATAAATTAGGGATGCAGAGCCAAATTAGACTGAAATGGAATCACCAATGTTTGTGGTGACAGCCACTGTGTTCTATAGCATTACAAAACAATTGTAATGCTGAGTGTTTCTCTACCCACGACTTTTGGCAGCTCTCACATTACTGCATCCCAGAATTTGTATAGGATAGTGAATACACTCTAAACTGATTGCAGCTGTGTTACTTCTGCCAAGCCAAGGATAATCCTGGCTTGGCAGAACAACTATGGCTTTCTATTGAGATGGGCATACTTTTAGGCAGGGGGATGAATGGCTAGAGCCAATTTAGCAGGAGAATGAAAACAGCAATTGTCTCCCTACATACATAAAACCAGAAAAATCAAGGACAAAGTTGTTCTCACATAAACATAACTAATGTATTCTCTGTATTTGAATTATGAGTCAGATAGGATCTAACACAACCAGAAGAGATTACCTGTCTTGTGATAGCGAATGTCCAGCAGCATCATCAAAAGGTAGCAACGGTCGAATCCTGCAATGGACTCTGATATTTCCTCTCAGTTCCTGGGATAAGAATATTAATCTGTATTTAACACAAGTTACTGGAGAGGATAAATACACTGAAATTGTCAAACAGATATGAACATCTTTAAGAAAGCCAGTGTTTACCACATCATAGACCTAGACTCTGGGGAGAAAAATATAATCAATATAATTTGTATTAGTAAGGTAGGAGAAAGTACTTGAGGAAGTATGAGCTCTTCAGAGCACTGGCACTGTATATCCCTCTCCACCTCACATAGACAAAAAAAAAACCCTCTGAGCCATTTTTCCCTTCCCTTCTTTTTTTTCCTTCCTCCTTACTTGAGCTTTTGCAGCTCAATAATACCTGTACTAACTCAACAGACAACATTATACACTCCATTTCTCTTCCACCAGTCCCGAGGAAGATGTGGAATATAAAATATGTTGTATATTTTCCTCTCTACTGTGTTCCTACATGATTAAAAAGCCAGTACCTGATTTTTCACTCTAGACCATTTTAGACTTATCTCTTCCATTTTGTTAGCGATCAGTTCTCATTTTTTATGACCGAACATAGCTTGCCTGTGAGGACTATTGACCACTGGTATTAACACCCCAATGTGCTGGAGAATACCCTTTCAGTAAACTGCAACACAAGGCAAAATTTAGAAGGTAAGTACTTTTTAACAAAGAAATTCATTGTCCCAGGTAGAAAAACTTGAAAAAAATTTGTTTGAAGGAGGCTTGTGTTTCTAAAAATCAGATCCTGAATCTGGAAACCCAAAACTAGTCATTTGTAAGGATAGGAAGAAAAGTTAATTTAAAGTACAAATAGGAAAAAATTAAGCCCAAATGATCCATCACTAATGGCTGAAAAGCTAGAGATTAGAGATTTGGAAAAATAAAAGTTAATATTTATTTTGCAAAATAAAAGTTAATAATTTTAAGAATTTTAAACCAATTTCAGAAGCTGCAAATTTAGAGAAGAGGATGAAGAAACTCAACTTTTGTCCACTACCCAAAATGGATAATACTCATTAGGGCAATAGGTCACATGAGTGCATTTGGAAAATCTTATATAAAAAGAAAGGAAGGGGGTTTATTGTAAGACAAATGTGCCTCAGCAAATAAATACATCATGTATAGACAGCTGGGACAAGTGATATATCCATGTGAAGTATATTCTTCACTTATATTGGTGAGGAAAATATGGGAGGAATTTCAACAAAATAAGCCAGTGTTCTGTTATTAAACACACTTACAATTAAGCTGTTATGTAAAGCCTTCCTCTTCTGCTTTTCTTTCTCATATCTCTCTGTCAGTTCTTGTAGAGACTGCTCAAGATCAAAAGCTTTTATCTGAAACACTACAAGAAAGCATTTTCAGAGATATAAACTCCATGACTTTCCAAAAGTAATTGTCCAGTAGCACCTCATGAAATATAAGCACAAACCTTCTCAACTTTTACCAAATTTCAGTTAGAAGGGTTAGCTTCTGATTTACTAGACAGCTATGTAAAATTCCATCATGGTTCTTGCTATGTGAAGCTACAAATAATTACCACAAGCACACATGAAGTCTTGAAAAGCAGTCAGTAACGTAAGATATTTACAGGCAGTTCAAATGTGTCAGTTTAGTTAGTGATGTTACCTGCCAGCAAAGCCTGAAACCTACACTTGAAGCAGCCTGCTGCTACATGGGGCTGCCACTTGCAAGGCTCATACCACATTTACACCTATTAAACTCATGTGGGCTAACTTTACAAGAAGTTAACCTGTCAGTTATCCTCAGCCTCACTTACAGTGCTACTGATCCTTTACAACAGTTGTAAGGCTCCCCTTTAAGATAGGTCCATTACTCCATGAGGAATTCATAGGAAAGATGGATCATTTGAAGCCTAGGTAGTCTCTTTCACCAAACTGAGAAGACTTTTACGGGTCATTACAAAAGCCTTCTAATTTCACAAATGGTTTTATTTCAGCCCAATTACATTAACAGTCAGCAGGCCTAAAAGAAACATACAGCCCAGAAGACATGTGACTGTAAACTTGTGTAAAGAGCAAGCTTTTAGGAACTCCAGTAGGAAATCAGTATCCCCAGCAATTAGTGAGAAGTTTGGAGATGCAGAGTATCAAGCAGTCAAAACCAGGGTCTGAGAGCTGAATTAGCAGGATGGTCACCAGCCTCAGAGTGTGCTACCTTGCAGAACAAGGAACAACCTTCGTATCTCAGCATGGTCACACATACAATTTAATCTTTCTGGTACTAAAAATCAGATAATTTCAGGGAACATTTGTATACACTAGAGATTTCTCAGATTATTATTTTTTTTAATACCCATGTAGTTCACCTCCAACTCACAGTGTTCCTCCACAAGTGCATGCATGCAGGGGAAGCATGATGTTAACAGCTGGGGAATCAATGTCTAGGACTTTCACTATGAAAAACCCTTCTCTCGCATCCAGCATGTGGAGTAACACTAACATGCTTTGGTTTGGAGACCCTCACACAAATGTACTATCATAAATTTTCAAAAGGGCCACTTACAGTCACTGATCCCTAAACATACTGTAAATTTTAAAACACAAGATTAGATTCCACTGATTATTTAAGTAATCTCCACAATAAGTATCTTCATTTACATATATGCATTCACACACTTTAAGTCTCTTAAATAAGCAGTAAGGTAAAGCAATAGATGTTGAAGGTACTCTTCCACCATTCCAGTACTAAAAGAAACAAAGTTTCCTAATGCATAAATTATTTCTGAACTTCTATTTTTTTATGAAAGTAGAGTTATGCAGTTACAAATAAAAACACTCATTTAACATTTTCCTAGTTTTCTGCTTGGCATCAGATGCAAGCTATACAGGAGTTACATTTTCATCCTTAACCTAGGGACAGACATTGGGTACATCTGTTTTCAAATACTAATAACACACTCTTCATGAGGCAAGAGAAGTAGTCACCACATGAACGCAGCCATTACAGACATCCCTTTTTCCCCATCCTTTGCCCATTTCATTGATCTATATAGAAATTTTCTGGGAGCTGGGAATGCCAGCAACTTTTCTGTTTAAATGTTACCAATTACAAGAACATCTCTCTAACAGTTGTGATGTCTTGCAAGCATATTCAGGACTGTAACCTTTACAGTCTTTCATTTAATTGACAGTCCCAGAGTTTTTTATTCCCTCTCTTTAAGTGCTGCACTGGACATTCTGCTGTGCTCATGCAACTGTTTCCTCAGTCACACAAAGGTCTAAAAGCAATCCTTCCTTCTGAGCAAATTCTGTCCTGGATAAGCTCCCAGATCTATTCTGCATGTGGTTTCACAAAGAGTTACACGAACATAGCAGAAAGGTCCATAACAAGGACATGACAAACAGGAGTTGCATAACCTAGCACAGACACAGCACATCTGAGATATGGATGTGTTCCTATCATTCCCTGGGGTTTTTAATGTTTCCTGCCAGTCTAGAGTCCATTTTAAAAAAGGGATTAACCTGATCATGTCTTCTAGGACATATTGTAGCTATGATGCGATAGACTTAATACCAAAATTTCTTTTGAATTCAGCTGTATTTTATATTCCACACTGTAACATTATTTTTAGCATGGCCTGTTGTAATAGGTCAAAGGTTAATGGTTTTAAACTAGAAGAGGGTCGATTTGCATTAGCTATAAGAAAGGGTTTTTACAATGTGGGTGGTGAAACACTGGGACAGGTTGTGCAGAGAGGTGGTGGATTCCCCATCCCTGGAAACATTCGAGGTCAGGTTAGGTGGGCCTCTGAGAACCTGATCTAGTTGAAGATGTCCCTAATTGCTGCAGGGGAAATGAAAATAGATGACCTTTCAAGATCTCTTCCAAACCATTCTATGGATTATTCTTTGCTACAATATTTCTGTAGCTGGATCCAAGGTCCCTCTCCTGCTTCCCTACTCCAGGCTAAGGGAAATGCTCTGAAAAGGCAGCTGAGCTGGTGAAAATCACCTGTGGAGCTGGAGATAAAAGATGATTGTAGTTCACATTCTACCAATACAAGTAATTAGCACAGTGCAGAACTCAGCTTTCTCCAGCAACAGCAAAGCACATAGGTGCTAACAAAATTGGACTTACATGTCCATGCTACCAACATGGACAAAATGGGAAAGCTCCTTTTTTAATCTTCTCCAGCCCAGAGAGGAAGTGTCTCAGAACTGCAAATTTCCTCTTTCTGATAATATCTGCATGGTGAAATAATCTGAAAACTAATCTTAAATTTTTATGAATTCCTACCTTTTCAAAAATCTGCTGAATTACTGTCTCAGTTGTATCATTTGCAGTTTGGTGGCCAATATTTTTAGCAAAAATGATAGCAGCTTTATCCATGAGGGAAACAGGCCTATAACAGAAGAATAATAAGCACTTCTTTCTCTTATGAATTGCTACTGCTTAAATTCCAGTGGGAAAGGTGGCAGTAGCCTGGCCTTCAGATTGTGAATAAATATTTCTAAGCAAAGGACTACTCAGTTATTATAAGAAAGTTTTATAGTTTTTGCATGTCAACTACAACCTTGAAATTTACCTACTCAAATGCTTCTTCTGTATTTTTCTCCCTTGTTTTCAATCTCTATTCTAAGATTAAACTGGTAATATATACTGTCTCCAGAATATATACTTAGGGCTTTCTGTCTACAAAAGATTACATGTAATTTAAGGACAGCAATTCCAACGGTCATATTTAACCTTAACAATAGAATCTCCATCTGAAACACTTGACAGAGAACTGGTAACCAGCCAAATTCAAAACAAAAGTCATCCACCAAAGTACCAACATGCTATTTTGTTATAGTTAAGGAAGCTTCTCCTCCTTATGATTTCAAAGAAGAATGCAACAGGAAGTGCAAATTGAGAACAGTCAATGCAATTTTGCCAGGCCTCCAAAGGAATACTTACTATTTATTTACAGCATAATAGCTCAAGTGCCAAATTCAATCTCATAGCTGTTCATTTAGCCACCTGCTTCAATGAGAGAAAAGTTTACTTTTTAGATAAAGTTGATTTTCAGCTTTGGGGATTTTTTCTTTGATGGAGCATTTTCTCTACAGGAATAACACAGTAATCAAATTTTAATTATAACTTAGTACTTAACATACAGAAATAAGTTATGTAAACACCCACCCAAGAGTGCTATTGACATGAGGAGTCCCATCGGAACCAAATCAGTCCCAAAATGAAATATCTCAAGGAAAGAAAATGTTCCTTTTAAATGGCAACACATGGGTATCAGAGCATCACAAAGGGTCTCAGATTGCAAATTTGTACATTTGTTGTACCTCACCAGGCTGCTCCACGTCCAACAATTTAAGCATTGCATGTGTCATTTAATTCTCAGGCCTGGTGCGAGCTTCACCAGAACCAAGGATACTAAAAGCAGGTGCAGAAATCCACACTATGGGATCCAGGTGTAGGATCAATGCACTTAATCCTCAGTGAAGAGGGCAGAGTGCACCAGTGCACTGGCTCTCCTTCCTATGTATACATGAACAAGGAAGTACCTGAATTCCAAAACAGCAATCCATGTGCTGTTAGTATCTACAGTCCAGCAGATGCAACTGTTTTTTTATTTTGAAGCTGTTTTTTAGTTTTGTTTTGTTGGGGTTTTTTTGATAAATACACAGAAATATTAAAAATCAAGTCTATCCTAATTTCAGGCAGTATTTTCATAAAACTCTAAAATCAGCCAAGTCCTTGCCTGGTACAGTCAAAAGCTGACAATTTTCAGCTTCATAAAGAAATGCATTCTTTATTCAGCTCTTCTAAAATACGCAAGATAACAAGCCTGAGAACTTCAGTTTAAAAATGTTACAGCAGAGCCAACTCAGCAGCAGTCTAATAGCAGCTGTAATCCACACAAAAGACAAAAATCCAAATTATCAGTCATAACCTCTGCAGATTCTCCTAATGCTTCAGAACTCCTTGATGATTTAATGTCAAACAAGTGCTGCAGTTTCACTGACACATTACTCAAAAATCAAACTCAACTTTTTAATGTTAGTAACATTGAACAATTACATGGTTGATATTACATGTTTGAAATCTAAGTGCAATGAACCTTACTTTGCATTGCTTCATTCTGCAGCTGCATCCCCTGGACTGCTACCAGAACTTGGTAAAGACAAGTCTTGCTTTGACGTTGGAAGTCTTTTGAAAGTTCAAGAGCAAATGAATGAAGACTCTTCAGGTCTTGCTTAAGCCTCTTCTCAGCAAGGAGAAAAATACGTTATAAAAACACAACCAGCAGTTAAGAAGAATCAATATAACAACACAAATTATTATGGTGAGACACCACAGGCAGGAAGAACCTTCTTCTTGATGGAAGGAAGCCATCAGGAGTATATATTTCAGTATGTTTAGAGAAGGATCCTGAAAAACATTTAGCAATGCAATTTCCTCAAAGTTTCACCAATACTTCATGGATCCTTATACTTTTATCATACCTATTTTGACTGTAACACAGCCTCAGGTATAACCAAGTAGCTTTGTTATTTCATCACACAAAAATAAGTGTGAGTGAGCATGTGTGGGCTCTGTCCACTTTTAAGTCATATCCAGAATTAGCAACGAAAAGTTGTGATCCATATATCCCTTACTACTCTCATTTTCCACACTTCGATCAGAAGGTATTTGCTAGGATTCACTCAAGGCATTTCTTGTAGAGGCTAGCTCTATGTCTTCTTATGAGAACAGATATATTTTGAAAATATCAGAAACTGATGTTAGAAAAGTATTTGTATTATGGAAGTAAGACACATGATAAGACTTATAAATGTTTATATGATCAGCCTATATTCACTTACAAGTCCACCTAAATAAAAACAAATTGACCTGATTTTAGGGTTAGTAAAATTCTTGATATCCAAGTCCTGAAATGGACATGTAAAGCCATCTCTAAGGTGAACTTAACTATACCTTATGTCACAGAAACCTTGTGGTATTTCATCATCAGCCTGTGTTACAAAGCGTTACATATTCTGTAACATTTTATTTTTTCTAATTGTGGTGCTAACCTTGAATTAATTAATTAATTTCAATGATAAAAAGACAATCTAAACTAAAGGGACAAAATCATTGCATTTCTCATTTTCAAAAGCCACACAGTGGAGAAATGGGAAGGAGTATTTTTTTGTTATTATGGGTATAGGATGAGTGTTCGTCTAGACTTTTATTTAGAGAGCTTTGCTCCCTCCTAGTATTCATTGACATCTGATAGTTTACTACTTCAATCCACTGGTATTGCATCACAAGCAGTTCTGCCATTCTAGCTAACCAAAAATGTAAAATACCACCACAAAGTTTACAAATCAGAACTGTTATTAGAGTAAAACAGTATAGTTCCATTGGAAGGGACCTAGTCCAACAATGCTACAGTGAAACTGCATCCTTCAATCTGTTAATAACCAGATTTTTTCCTGAGATACTTGCCAGTCATTTTATGTAGGCATTCAGTGCTGCCCTGAGAAAAGCTGACATTTGGTAGCATCCCTAGAAGGAACTCACTACTCTACCTAGTAACTTCACAAATAAGTACTTCAACAAAGGCAAATATTATGGTATTGGCACGAGAACAGTTTCAGACTCTCTGATGCAAAATTAAAACCTGAGTAAGCATACAGCAAACTACTCTTCTTGTGAGATCTGCCAGAGAACTCAGTAATCAGTGGAGCACTCAAATGCTCTTTAAAATGATTTGCCTACCTGGTTAAAGTACATCACAATTACTATTTTTAGGGATGGCTGTATGACAGTCAAATGGGGAACTGTAAAGTTTTGATTACAAAAATATCTATATCAGGTACGAATAGCACCCTATATGTAAGATCCTGGAGCTCAGGAGCATCCACTTTTACCAGCCTCTCAGTTCAGTTTGCAACCTGTAACAGCAAAACCAGTATGAAATCTGTTACACCTCACTGTAAGCTCTGTTGTGAATACTATAAAGCCACAGATCAGGTTCATATCACACCATTTTCTGTGGTTTACTATATTTGATAAGCATGTAAATGTTTAGGGCATTGATTATTTCTATGTTACATCTAAATGCCTTTACCTTTATTGCTCCATGCAGCTGGGTTACAAGAGAACTCCTCTGCAATTTCATCTGTTGGCCATGAGCAGCATAAAGCTGCAATACTTCATCAGTGCTTCTTCCAGCCAAGCCTTGATACTATTTTTAAAAAAAACAAACATAAAAAAATCATAAAAAATCACTTAAAACACTCATGTTTCCTATTGCATTCTGTCCCCTTTTTCTCTGTAAATATTTGTATTTCAACTATCTGATTACACAGGATGTTGCCAATACTTAATTTCTTTGCTTTTACCTTTTTCTGAGTCATGTGAAGAACCACCTCATGGTAAAACACAGGCCAACATCACAAAATTCTACTTTCTTAGGGTCGTAAACCCGAGCACCGATTACTAAAATGCTTTTGCAGTACCTAAACCCTCTTACTTATGCTTAAGTTGGATCTAAAGGGTTAAAACTGTCCCTTCACTTAGGGAAAAGGGCTGGTTACACAGCTGGATTAAGTGTCTCTGGAAACTAGACTTAATGCAGAAAGCACTGTGGAAGGACATGAAACAACAAAGACAAACATGCACGTGTTAAATGCTGAAGTCCTGAAGTAGCTGGTAATACACAGCCTCCCGCTTTGTGCCCCCTGACAACACCAATTCCACTGCAATCAGTAGGGCTGCAATGGTGCCAAGCTGGGCCAACAAAACTCTGCTCTGGGTCTTCAGAGATCACAGCAACCAAACCAGTTTTTAAAGGTTGTGGAGAAGAACGCTTTCTAACAGTGTAAAATTACCTATTATGCAAAAGCAATTGTTATGGCCATCTTGGGAATTTTTTGAGGTGTCGAAATCAAAAGGAAAATAGAAATAATGCAACTTTAAATATTTGCAGGCATGAATGCAAAAAGAGTCATCTTGATAGAGACTCCTTGTGAAATTCTGCAATATGGAGGAATCTGTATTACACTAAAAAATGCAGTCTTGTAATTTTCTGACAGTCCTGGTGCTTAAAACGAGCTGCAACTTCTTTATCTATTTTCCCCTACCACCATCTATCATTCCTTAACCACTACCAACTGCCTCTTCCTCTATTTCTGAAATGCACTTGTCTCTTGCACAGACTTATTTCCTACTTTATTCACACCATATATTCTGTGACTGCAATTCCCTGTTATTTAAATTAGCAAAGCATAGACAGTACAATAAGACATGAAAGAGCTAAATCTACTCACACAATGCATTTGATTAAATTCTAATCATCTAATAAGAATAGGTAAAAAGCAAGCATTTAATTGCAGTTTAACTATAGGCGATATCGGCAAAAACAGTACAACATCCTGGAGCTGTTAGGATAAAGAAAGATTGTGCTTTCAAAAGAAAAGCACTTATCAAAACCAATATTTTCATGAGGCTTTTTCACCTTCACAAAGCATAAATCTTCTATTTACACATGCAAGTGGAAGCTCTGTAAATAATGCACCACCTTAGCATATGATAGAAATATATTTACATATATATAGTGTATTATAGTGTATATTACACATATATAGTACACATACAACATATAATAGAAGCATAATAGAAAAAGTTCTTGCAAGAAAGAGCAGGGGTTTCTTTAGTTGTTTTTTTAATTGCTACAGGCTTTAAACTCCCAGATATTGAGACTGATTCTACACAGTATTTAGACGTGAAAGTCTAAGAATTTTTAAGACTCACATTTCTCAGATGCAAACTTTACAAACAGCTTCACAAAAACGCACATGAGTAGTGTACCAGAATTAGCATCTCTAATCACACGCGAGAAGTTAAGCATATGTAAATAAGCAATTGCAATGCCCAAGCCTTGTCGTTAAGTAAGCTTAGGGTAGTTAAAACCTCCTTTTAGCACCTAATCTGCACCATCTGCACACATTCCCCTTGACCCTCCACATTTCTCATCACTAAGAAAAAAGCTGAAAGGTCGATGCTACTGTCATGGCATCACTTCCACTATCAAGTTCATCTTTATTACAAATGTTGCCTTGATTTTGGGATTTTTTCCACTAAAATAGTTTTAACATTCACCAGAGTTGTTCATAGGCCAGCACTTGCAAACCTGTACTTGAGTATAGCAGCAAAAATTGGACTAAACATCTTTACAGTCAGCTTTGTTATAAGTGGAACTGAAACTGATCTACTTAATAGTAGATCAGTTCTCCAAAGTGAAATCTCAGTTTTACAATCAGATCCATTCTGGCAGACCTGGCTTTATGCAAAGAAGGCTGCAGGGTCAGGACCTCAAAGACTGCTAATAAAATTAAGGGCTATGCAGGTAGATAAACAGACTTCCAAACAGGAAAAAGCAGAGCAAGAGGAAGAAAAAAATCCGACTTCCTATGTTCAGTAACAACCCCTCCAGTATGCCGCTGGGATAACAATATCCCAGGCTGCAGAACACAGGAGAAGTGCTGAAATTCATCACTGTCTCAAGGACAAAAGCGAAGGTTTGTAGCAGGAGATAACATTTTAAGAAGACTGATGCAACCTATAGACAAACGTTTACACTGCAAATCCTAACTTACGGCAATCCTCATAAGTTTGTCTCCAAAGCTTCCCAGCTCACTCCAGCCAAAATGAATCCAATTAGCTTTTACAAGTTAAGAATGAGACCTCTGTTAACCCTAGTCCCTGTGACTGAACTTGTTACAGCTCAATCACTCAGGCAGCTCCACAGGCAGATTGGAAGGATCAGGGATAGACAGTCAAGGGCAGTAGCTTTTCTCACCAGCATAGCTTGTAGAATATTAGGACACAAGGTGCAAGATCGCACAACCTTAAATGATACTATCTTCTGTGAGTATTGTTTTTAGTAGAGAGTCTTCAATTAAGGTAAAACTATTTCATAGGTATCAGTTCAGCTCATATTTTCAGACTGCTGGGGCAAATTAACCAAGAAGAGGCAAATGTTTAAAGTGTATTTTAATAACTGCCTGAATCAGTGCAAGAACCATCAGTCCAAGGTTAATTGCAAAGGATTTCATATGACATTGTTTCTGACTGATAGTGGTAACACTGCCCATACTCCTTGTGTGTCTATAGGTGTCCATTTCTTCCAGCACATTTTTCAATAAAATGAAGCAGTGCTCTATTTCAAAAACAAGGCTTCATTATCTAATACACAGGCAACTCCTTCCTACATCTGATATCCCTTACTGACTAGAATAATTTATTTCTTGTGCTTGTGAGGATAAAAAATAATCAGCTGAAATACTTAAAGCTTTCAAAGAGTATGGTAAAGCAGAACAAAGACAATAAAAACATTTCCTCAGAATAAATTAGTGTTATTCTGTATACCTAGAAAAACTCATTTCAGATATACCACCTGTTTCCAGTTAGACTTTGAAAAATGTTAAACCCACTTTTATCCATGGGTGTTAGCAAACCCACAGGGAGGGCAAATGGCTTCCCTGAGGTTACCCAACCAGTTAATGTTTCAGCCCAGACTAGAAACTCTTGGCCAACAGTTTGCTTCGCCACTAATACTCACAGCTGGCTCTGCTCTAGCAGCCTAGATCTATAGTCAAAATTCTTTAAATCTCTGAAATCCCCCTTTTGAAGGCCCCAAACATTATCACAGGCTGCTCCTTATTTCAGCGAGGATCTATGAATAACCTATGCTTCTGTAGAAGGACAGAACGCAATGAGGGCATCCAGCTGTTGCTGTATGATGCGCGACGAGGCACAAGTGCAACAATACCAGTACTAAAAACACACAGCTGGGCATCCCTGGTAAGTCTACTCCTAATGAAATGTCTCTCCTGCACTCTGTGAACAGTTCTTTTAAAAGCACCATCCCAACTGTGTCTAAAAAGTATTCCTGAAAAATCTGCCATTGTCTTTTAGACAAACACATTCCCTGTAAGAAGAAAGAAATACTTCATATTTAATGCTTCCAGAGTCATTCCCTCAGTTCAGCTTTCTGGATTTAAAACAAAAGCAAATATTTAAATTCAAGCTGACTTCTAATTATTTAATCAGCCTATCATTACTGCTACTATTCATGATTTTGAAAAGAAAGAGATGCTGAGCCTTAAACCGTTCCTAGATTTTCCCAACTGGTAAAGAAGGGAAAAACCTGAAAAGAGGAAGGCAGATTTCAGTGTCTTTTTTCTATTTCCACATGAATTCTTTTTGAAAAAATTAAACAACAGTCACCTCTGCAAGTTTTAGATGAAGAGCAGCATTTTCAGTTTCCAGGACAACTATTCTTTCTTCTTTGGTCTAAGGAAGAAAACCCACACAAATGCACAAAAATTAAAATGAAAAAAAAATGAGTCAGATTAATATTGTTTCATTATGACAGCCTTTATGACCGTATTCCACTGTTTCTCAGATTTCTGAGATCGATGGATTACCTACCCCCAACTCCTACTTACTACAATATTTGTATATGAGCATGCAAAAGTTAGAATGAACTCTTAATATTCCTTTATTTCTATATTTTCTGTTATGTTACTGTACACAATTTAAAGCTCTTTTGCTTTGCGAAGCCGCCTCCTCCTGTCATTTCCTAAAGCCGTGGTCCTTAGAAAAGCACTGTTTTATTTATTTATACATAAGCAGCTAAGCTTCCATTTCCAAGGCAGCACTATTTAGAGGTCTTCGACGGTGTAGCAGCCCGACGCTCCCTCAGCACAGGGGCGCCTCCCGAGAGCGCTGAGCGCCCGCCCGGCCCGGCGGCGGGGCCGGAGGGAAGGAGAGCTGCTCACTGCTCTGACACTACTTCTATCCCAGCCCCAGCTGGAGCAGGCTCACTCCAACACGTGGGGGCCCAGCAGGCCCTCACACACGGCCGGGTTCGGGACGCCCGCTTTAGGAAGGAGCGGGGATTCGGGAGCGTCCTCCAGGCCCTCCCGCTCGGCGGCCGAGGCGCGGCCCCGCAGCACGTGCCCGCCCGCAGGCCCCGCCCCCGCCCCGCCCCTCGCCCTCTCACGCGCAACCGCTGCTCCAGCTGCCGCAGGCGCTGCGCCCACACGGAGCCCGGGTCGAGCCCGCGGCGCGGCCGCATCATCTTCCCCGGTTCCGTGCCGAGGCGGAGCGAGAACTCCCCGGCTCCGGCTCCGGCTCCGTCGGGGATTTAACCCGGGACGCGTCTGGGGCGGTAGCGCGGCTGTCATGGCGACAGGCCCGCCCCTTCCCCGCCCAGCGCCCTGCGCCGCCATTGGCTGAGCGAGGGAGTGCCGCCGCCTGTCAGCCACGCCCTATCCCTGAGGGGCAGAGCGGCCAACCAATCCGAGAGCAGAGAGCGGGAACGGGGCGGGGCCACGACCATGGCCTGTGGAGAGCGCCCCCCTCAGGGCGGCTGGGCAGGGAAGGGGTGTGCTGTCCTTGGGGCCTGGGCATCCCTCCGCCTGCAGCTCCCCGTGGGACAAGTGACCTCGGAGCTCCATACCCATTATCCAGGGGGCCTGGGCATCCCTTCGGCTGCAGCTTCCCGATCTCAGAGACCAAGGCCAAGGATTAGGGCAGGGAGTGCAGGAATGGAAGGAAAGCCTAGAGCTCCCGAGGCTGGTTTGAGGTTAGCCGGTTCCTGGGCCCAGGGACACAAGCGCAAAGGGTGAGGAGGAGGACAGAGTTGAGAGCTCTGATACTTGGCTTCAGGACTTCTCCCCTAAGCAGGTGGTAATGTGTGCTTTGGGCTAAGGCTGTAAGGGCCACAAAGAAGATTAAGGGATAGGAACATCTGTTACAGGGAGTGTGCTGGGGGAAGCGCAGCCTGGAGGAAGGGAAGGCTGAGGGGGATCCAGTCAGTATGTGCAAATACCTGATGGGAGAGTAAGAACACCACAGACTCTGCTCTGTGGTGCCCAGGGGCCAGGATGAGGCAGGAGTCTAAGGGTAGTGTGAGGATAGTCAAACACTGGCACAGGCTGCCCAGAGAGATGATGAGCTCCACCTTGGGAGCCCTCATACCCCACTTAGACCCAGCCCTGGGCAAGCAGCTGTAGCTGACCTGGCTTTGATGCTGATCCTGGCTGGATGATGCATCACAGAGTCTGTTCAGTAACTGCGAACACGGCCAGCGTTAGGGCTGCTCTTAGGACAAGCACAAAGCCTGTAGGTTCAGGTGAGGTGGGACTCCTGAGAAGCTGCCCAGAGCAGGAGCTATTCATGCAGGCTATGGCTTCCTTACATGGAGGTTTCCAAGGTGAAAATGTGACATGCATTAGCAGTATTACTTCGTACTCAACTGTATTGCACTGAAAGATTCACATGGTCTTGAAAGCAGTCATTATACTATTTGGCTATAAAATATGTAAGCATACCAGATACAGACATGTCAGCTTCTTGGAAGTGGGAAATAGCACTATTTTTGTACTATAGTTGTTTGGGTTTGGTTTTTGGTTTTTTTTTTGTTTTGTTTAACTAAAACCAACATGATAATTACAGAGGAATCCAGTTCTGCAAAACAGTAGTCTCAAGTTACTCTCTACTGGACTACAACATTTACTTGATGGCAAATGTGCTCTCATGCGGGCAGTAGAAAATCCAGACAGAGAGTACTGAGTCCCTCCATGTTTGGCACAAAAGGGGTAGTGCTCCTTTACTAAGGAACCCAGATACAGCCCATCACAGACCAAACCAAACACCCCTGTGCAGCTCTATCCACCATCTTCTGGGATACTGCATCTTCAACAAGTTGCTCCAATCTGTAGCTTCTGTTTTCAGAAAAAAAGACCCAGCTGTCTGGTTGCAGTTAGGTTTGGCACACAAAAGTGCCAAACGCAGCAGTTCCTCCTTGCAACTTGTTCTGCTTTGATGGAAAAATGAGAACTGACACATGGGTACAAGCTAAAAAACAGTTCAAAAGCGCTGCAATGGTGTGGATATTACAAGATGTTGGCACTAAGGCAGACAGTATTTTAATCAACATCAGCTATTTTGAGGAGGATGATTTAGTTGCTTGCAGGGTGTGACTCACAATTCTTGACAATAAGCTGTGATTTTATATGTAATGCTTATCCTGCAGTAGCAATCAAGTCAGAACAATGCTATTTTCCAGCAAAACTCAGCTTCATCCCAGAAGGATCACCTCTGAAGTGTAATGGCTAATCTCTCCTTTACTGTGGATTTTATCCACTATTAATTAGATTAAGGATCTTTCTGTAGGCTGTAACAGACAATACTTAATTTACTCTTTGAAGTAGTAAAACTGAGCATCCACTACTCCTATTTAGTCATTTCTCTGTGCACCTCTGAGGGTCAAATAGTACTGAAAATTGTCCCATCAGTAGAAAAAAAATCTCAGGAGGATATGTGACTCATCATAACAGCAGCAAATCTCCTTAGGGATCTTCCTTCTATTTCCAAAGCTTAGGTGAGGTTGCTTGATGGGCAGGGAACTAAACAGCCTGTTGGTGAAACCTGGGCAAGAAACAATTATAAAATCCAGATCTTCTAGAAATGCTGCCAGTCTGTATTGCAGCACATCCTTCTACACTGATTCTCTGCTTTGAAGAATCTTTTTTACCCAAACTTTTACCAACTTGATCCCATATTCTCCCTGCAAATGCAAGGCCTTACCATATTACAGATCCTTTTGTGGAACTTCAGGGACAGAATTTTAATGGAACTGTCTAAATCCACATTTAACTCTTAATTTTAGCAACAGTGAAATACCATACATGGATTATAAAATCTGTCAGTGGATTACAAATCTTAGGATACTATTAACTAAGCATTGTCTCGAATGCTTCTGATGCATTTCACGTGAAGTGAAACCAACAAGACCTAAGAGGTCCCAGCTCCATACACCTCTTGTTACCACATTTGTGTAGTATTTTTGCATTGATTTATTATATGAATTTATGCATTTTTGCAATGATGTTGTCATTGCAACATTCCTAAATGCAGTAACAAGAAACACAAAGCATTAAGCCCAGGAGAGAAGGCCATTATCCCTCTCCTGCCAAACACAGAGAGATTCTGCTGTGTTTGTCTACATTTTCTACTGCCTCTATGAGGTGACATTGTCCACACTCATCAGATGGTAACTTGGGACTGATGTACTGCACACAGCCTCTAAACGTTATTTGGTGGAGCTGTAAATTATTTCATTGCACATTTTTTGATCATCTGTCAGTAACAAACTGAGATTCTCTGGGCAGGTGTATTGCACTGTGGCCTCATTAAGTTTACCTGCCATTACAGCTGGGAAAGAAGTCAGCCAACTCCAAATTTTTGACCTGTGAGGCTTTGCCTTCTAGGCCACACAGCCAGTAACTGACCCTGAGACAGCAGTATCATTTCACAAAACAGGAGGAAGAGCAAATTCTTATCATCACATACATGAGTCACTACATGTTTTAAGACTGATATTACTGAATCTCATTTTTTACCAGCACTATGTTTTGTGTTATCTAATTTAATTAGCAGGTAAAGAGCAGTCTTGTTTATTCTGCTACTTGTACACTCATTGCTTGACATACAAACAGCAATCTGTAGGATCAAGTATATTGCTTATTATTTCACTGAACAGGATGCTATGGACTTTGTCAACATCTTCATTTCCCTTTTTCTCAAACCCCAGCAACACTGCAGTAGATTACTTAAAAAAGCGTCTATGAATGATAGGTGCAGAAGGGAGAATTTAACACAGGTTTAAAATGATTCCTAATGTAGAGAGCTCTCTGCATGTGCAAATTTAACTTGACACAGTTGTCACCATAAGGACCACGGTCAGTAAAAACACCAAGAGCTGTGCTTCCAAGGCTGACAGTTCACATCCCTAAAGCAAAGCCGGTGCTGTACTGTCCAACAGCACCACACTTGTGTGCTCACTGAGCAAGCCTGACCTGAAGGCATAGCCCAAAATGTTTTTTCCCACTGAAAATGCATTACTACTGCTGCACATCATACACAGTGCCTGTCTCATAACCTCTGGAATGGTTTGGTCTAGAAATAAAAGTTTCTATGACAGTGTTTGCAGCTGCAATAACTACAGACTCAAATACACCACTTTTTGCTTGTATTGGCTCTTTGGTTTAGACTGAAGGACTCATCCAGAAGGGCAATGGATTGTTGCTATTTTCTTCTACTCTAGACATTCTACATTAAAAATTAAAAGCTGAGCTCTTTTCAGGTTAGAGGTGGCTCTCAATCCCATCTTCAGTAGTTGTGCAGCTACAGCAGAAGGCATCTACAGCACTTCACTGGGGCCTGGCTCCCTCCCCAAGCAGAGTTTGAACTGCTGACTCCCAGTAAGCACAGCAATGCCAGTGGAGACTCTGCATACACTATTTACTTTCCCAAACGATGTCATATGCTAGGTTCTTCTTTGCTGTCAGAAAAACACCTTTGCACCTGATGAAGATACAGATACAGTGTGACTAGTCTGTATAATTGACACCACTGGTATTCACTTTGCAAATTGCTGGTTATGTTGTAAAAATCTCTTCCTTCAAGTTTTCACTATAGGTACCAAACATTAGGCTAAAATTCTCCTCTCTGATTCGTGAAGGTCAGCCTCTGTTGATTCTCCATGTAAAATTAATTTGAGGTTTTCATATGAGATACACTGACTTTGCTCATAAATACATTTTAAGAGGATAGACAAGGCAAAAGATACTAAGAGCCCCCTCTGGTTTATGATAATGTTGTTAGGAATGCAGAATTAAATAAGAATACAAAAAACATTTAATGCAAAGTTAAATACAATACAAACTTTATTAAAAATAGGTTGCAAGTGAAATACAGTAGAAATGGGAAACTACAGCAGTTTTGATGTTTTTTTTTCAAATAATGCACAGACAAATATGAAAAGCACTTTTACACATATTCACACTTGACCCGAATGCCCAATAGCGGCCAAATCCACTCAACTGAAGGTTATAGGTATTTTTTTGCTAAGCCTTTTTCAGAGTCTAGCAGCAACAGTAATTCAGCCACAGCATAAGTTTTTTTTTCCTCAAGAAAAATTTGTCACTGTAAGGCTGCTAGTGTTCTCAAGATAAATTGGGAGAGGCTTGCTTTTGCTGATGAACAGACATAGCAAGCATGCAGATCCTTCATTAACACTTTGAACCAGTTTAATCTTCTACTTCATATTTAACAGGTGAAACGGTAAAAGCACACTTTCAAATAAGAAACCTGAAATACGTAAAAAATATTTACACTCCAATTTTCATTAACTTGCATTTATTTATCATACAACTCTTATTAAAAGTGATTTCTTTCCTAAGGCAGTGAAAGTCTACCCCTTTGTATTTGGAAGTGTGCACAAATCCCTAAATATATATTTATAAGAGAACAATATGATACAGGAAAAAAAAAAAATCATCTAAAGCCAGTAAAGGGCTTTGTCAAATAGAAAATTTGTTTGGAATCACAATATATATTGTCTTAACATCACACAATGAGAAAGACTCTGATGAGGTCCTTATTCCCAACATCATCAGCCACATAAGCATAGCTGAGGAAACAGTGGGAGGAAAAAGATTAACAATTTAAAATTAAATAAGGCTATAACAGTGTGAAAAAATAGCTTGAACTGCCAAAAAGGCTTTCAGTACAACAGTAATAGGATGTCAGTAAAGCCAGCTAGATGGAAGAGGAGCTCGCTAGCACTGCTTTCTCAGTGTGAGCAGGGATGGTTCCTTGCTAGCTGTTAATGACCTTACAAACAATTCCCACTTCCAGACTGCAGTACTGTATTTGATGCTTTACAGTTCAGTCATCTCCTTTAACATGCCCATTCACGTCTCCATATAAAGAAAATCTATTGCTGAACGGATAATAACAGACTTATCAATACTGTTCCAGGCCTAATTGCTCAGTAACTTCTAATCTGAATTTCTCAGAAAACATACCTATGTGTTCTGCTCACCTTCTAACATGAATCCTTGCCTTTAACACACTACTAACATTTTGGTCCTAGCTGATGAAGGGCCACTAAGTGTAGCCTACTATCTATTGCTTATGTAATTTTTAATGAAACAGTTATCCAAAGGTTGTTATCTTCACATTTTTCAAAGCCAGAAGAACATACAGTAGGGATGCATCAACGTAGACTTTTCCATAACTACAGATAAAATCTTAGGCATCCATTTGAGACCAAACAAATATATAGGAATAGAAACATTTTTATTTCAAGATTCTATCTAGAGAATGTGTGTTATGCCAGTACTAAGTAATGGTAAGATCTGTATTGATATGTTGATCCTTCAACACCATACTATATGTCAGACTTGCATATTAAACCTTATTTAAGGTGGCCCAGACATTGGATTCTTGTCAAACCTAAAATACTAATTTCTAGTGCACAGTTTCGTTTAGGCAGTTCAAGCTATTCTCACTCTCTCTGCTCAGCAGCTAAAACAAAAGTGTGTCTGTAAAACACCAGGAAACAGAACTTATCTTTGACAAGTGCTACTTGGTCTGGTGCAGAAGAACTTAACCCCCAAAACAGAAAAAAAGTTACCTTCACGTGATTCATATCTTTAAAAATTTACAGTGCTTTCATTGTATAAACCACAAGCTCCTGGCAAAGTATCAGTTTTCTTGCTATTGCAACATCTCTAAGTCTTAATTAACAGTCTTAGATATAGAGGAATCAAAGTCACTCCTTTCAGAAAACATTCATTTTCTGTTCATACTTAGTAGTGTGCCCCCAATCTCAATCTCTCAACTTGGAGATCATCCATTACATCTGATAAGGTGCTTTAATCTTATTTTGTGTTCAACTCATTTTCCAGTTCCATTAGTTTCCTAGAAGCTTTTACTTTATTGGATACATCCTGACCCTGTGAAAAAAGTCGCTGGCGTTCCCTGAACGTCAAGTTTTCTGGTGCTCCAGGTAAATCTGCATCTTGACTGGAAAGGAAACAAAAAGTACTTTTTATAATTCTCATCTACAAGATCCTTAAACATAATCATTCTTGATGACATGTAATGACAGCTTCTTTGACTACAGCAAAGCAGTCTCCATTCTGTGTTCTGAAAGGTTTTGTTCCTCACACATACCTTTAACTCTGACATTGTGCTATCACTTATGAGAAATTTATGGTGACCATTTAGTGCATGTCAAAATAGATGGAAATGCTGGCCAATTTGCAACATGAATGGCAGGTATAAACTAAGGCTCTGCCTGTATTAGCACAGCATTATTGCTTTGGCTAAACTAGCGAGCTTTTCTGTGGTGGCACATTCCTAAGTAAAAGCACTGGAAGACAAAGCTTTTACTGTCCCATCTTTAGTATGCTACATGGTAAAGCCTGTATGAGATATATACACAGCTTATATTATTTATGCTTATTACAAGTTTGGTAAGAATCCCACTGGAGAAGTACTGTTCAGATTTATAAATACACCTAAGCCAGCTGAAGTTGCTCATTTACGGTGATCATTTTGTTTACTTAGCTGTAGTGCCAAAAACTCGTTGCTGTTCAGCAAGGCTTCAGATCATCTAAGAACTTATGGAGAGAACTCAGTTGTGTTTTATAGTAATCCATAATAGTCAACAGCAGAAATCTTGAGTAGCCCCCAGAGATACAATGATGACAACAAAACACTGCAGAAGTTAGCTAAGTCAGCTGTATAAAAGTTAATGGACTCCTGTATATCACCTTTTAGATCTTTTGTCTCTTGGATCCCGATAAACTTCCCCAGCAGCTGCTCCTGTAGATCCAGTGTATGAATTTATTCCTTATGCAAAAGAAAGAAGTAAGTTTAAGGACTGCAGCTACAACACAAAAGTTTTATACTGCATGTATTTCTTCAAAAAGGTGCAGTGCTTCTTTCAAGAAACTATCTCAAATGAGAATCATAAATTATCAGATGTCATCTAACCTCTAGAATATTTAATCCCAGTACTACAAAATTCTGACCATCTTAAAATGGCCTAATTTTTTTATTCCTAATTTTGAGTCAAAGCCCATTTTGTTTAGATTATCAGCTCATGCTGAATCATGGTCTTTATCTTATTGTGGCTTATTGTAAAACAGACACTAGAAGCTGTTCAAGCAGATCAGCAGAAAGAGCAACACTCTTCATTATCCTGTGACAAACTCCACAGAAAATTAAGTTAGCTGTAGCTCCTCTCTTTCTGCAAAGATTAGTATATACCATCCTTGCAATTCAGCAGAATCAGAATTTTAGTCTGTTAATTCTGAGTACACAAATTGTATCACTCAGAAGATGGCCCCTTCCTCCCATCCCTGAATTTAAATTTCAAGTAACTCTTGCAGCACTGCACCTTTAAATTGATATAACACACAGGTTTTACACATTATATTAATTATTTGTAAAGGCCACAAGACAAAACCTTTTTATTTCCAATCAGAAGTTTAATAATTTAATTTATATTTAAGACCATATTCTGTTAATAACTATCAGGAAAAGAGTAAACAGAAATGTCAGCAACTACTCAGATTCGTCTTCAGACAGTTCTGGTCTCAATACCATACACGTTATGTCTTGTGAACCTTCTTTGGTACAAAAGGAGATGTTTGCTTCTTCCACTGGTACATCTAACTTCTCAAAAATATTCAGTAATTCTGAATGAGGCTAGAACACACAAGCCAATTTAGCTAATGTGTTGTAGGCTTAATTTTTTCCACCAAAAATTTGCAGCAAACCAAATCATACTAGGTATGCCAGGCATATCAAGATTTTTTTCCTCTTAGTTGTGAGTCTTACATTCCTGTAAGTACTGCCTTCCCTACTTTGACAAGCTTATGGCTGGATCCACAAGCTGTGGTTCATAGTTTCATTTACATTAGGATAGTGGTTTTTATTTGGGTATTGACTTTTTCCTTGGTGAGCTGACAGACCCAATTGTCTTTAGAGATCCAGTGGAAGAAGGCACGAGAGCAAAATCTGCAGAAGCATGGTTTACTAGAGTTAACACTCAGAACAGGAAAGAGCTTTAAAGGACAGGAATGTAACAGAGTCAGCAAGATGGGAGATGGTCAAACTGCACAGTGAATTCTGCATTTTGTGCAAACGGCTTTGTACGTTACGCAGGCAGTCTTCATAGAAGCTTGAGCAATCAAGTGAAGTTAACCTGTTCTCATAGCTATTTTAAAAATCATGAAATAAGAGTATTCAGAATTAGTTGTATGGTTTATGAATTAGGCTATTAAAGGCGAAGCATCATACTACAATATTCCTTAATTGTTACCAAAACCCTAACCAAATCTTTGTAAATTGTCCTTTCGGTTGTTTTCCAAGAAAAACAAATGTGTACACGTAATACTGCTGAATGTTTCACTTTCCCCAAGATTCATTTTTTCAATTAAAATTAACAGAAAGCAGGATTAGAAATGCAATTATATACTAAATGTCATTCTGGGTTGTGGATAATGGGAGGCAGGGAGAGTGGTGGTGACAAGTAGTGACTGATGGCTCTAGGGTTGCTTAATTCATTACATCTACAGCCTTCAAAGTGCCAAATAGGGAAGGGAACCAAGGGCTTTTACAAGCCTAGGTGCTGTGATGGAAGGCACATTTTACTCTTTATTATAGTCAGTTTCAAATTAGAATTTCTAGAAAAAGAAAGAAATTTTTTCCTTTGAAAGAAAAAAATTCAGTACAGACATAAAGTTTCAAGTCAGAAGCCTGCCATTTCAGAATATTCTTAATTCTTTGTGGTATCTGGTGTTCAAAAGCTGAAGCCCTTCTGGTACAAAATTGGCTGTGGGTTTATCAGTGGCTTCACATTCACAGTGATTAGGCATAATGGTAGTCACAGCAGGTAGCATCCAGAATGTCTACTTATACTCCAGTCTAATGAAAACATACTGAAAAAATAAAACCTTCCCTCACCTTCTTTTACGATTCAGAACCTATTACAGAGCCAGACGGGAGTGACACATGGGCTTGCAGAAGAGAGGCTATTACCACAGAGACTACTACATCCTGAGATCTCACAGGCAACACCAGTGTAGATGACCAGGCTTCCGCTGCCTTTACAGGAAAATCACTGCGGATACTTTTTCTATGCAGCTTGGGTGTTTGTGCTGACCACAAACAGTGGAACTACTCATCATCAACTGCACCAGTAGGACAGTAATTATAACTGCGCTAAACTGTCCCTTCAGCAATATTAAAAAATATAAAATACTGTGTAGAGCTTCTCTTCAGCACTGGAAGATAATTTGCCCTGCAAAGGAAAGAAATTTTCCTTCCTGGAAAAGGATGACTTGAGCCTCAACTGAAAAGGATGTGGACAAGCAGCTCAGTGGCCTTGTGTATATCCTAAATCAGATTCACATACTATTGCTGCTGGATTAGAAGTGCTTCTAATAGATGGAGCATATTTGGAACCTCATATCCTCCCTATGCTCAGGGCACACTGCTGAATAAAGCAAGTGAGCAATTTTCCTAATTTATTACGCAGTCAAAAAAGTGATGAGGGATATAGCATATTATAGGATTCCATCTGCACCACTGAGACTTGAATCCAGCAATCAAGTTGACTGTTCAGCAAGAAGCCAGCCTAAACACTTTTCTTTGGGATCTCAGGTGACTTGCTACCCTTTTCCTTTCAGAAGGATTAACTGATCACCTAGAATTGGTCGTCAGGCACTTGTTAACCTCCAACATAAATAAAAAGAACAAACTAGAAGAAGGTCATGGCCACCACCTTCAAAAAGAATATAGAAGAAAACAAATGTAGAAGTACCAGCAGATGCTGCTGTTTAAAGAAAAAGTATTATATTAATAAAGTGCAATCTTATCCAAGTGAGACATACTCAAGGAGTCAAGTATACAAGATTTCTCCTATACAGCAGCAGTTTAAAAAAAATCCCGAAACTTTGGATTGAATTAGCTTTGAATTCAGGAGTATAGTTCAACTAGTACTCTGCAGGTAGAATAGGATGCTGAAGTTACTGGCAGCTAGAGCCCTAACTGAAATTAAACTTCATTATGGTTGGCTTGAAGTTATTGTATAACAAGATGAGGACTAAAAGAAACACGGAGATATAGATGGGAAGGAGTAAAGCAAACAGTACTAAGATGAAATTTAGATTTTTGTCTCTCTGCAAGGAAGCTGCAGTGTACAAACCAGAATTTCAGGAATGCTGCCTAATACGTGAAACTAACTGCAAGACCAGTATTTCTCTTGGTGGTTGTGTATTTAAGAACTACATCTACAAATGTGATTTTTAAAGCCATTTGCACACACTATTAAAAGAGAGAGAACCCTGGTACCAATAACAAAGCAGAAGAGAAGTTCTGTCCATGAACCCATTAGAAGAGGTTTCCTGTGTTCAAGAAAGGTGCATTTCCAGATGTCCTGAGTAAACAGTGGTCAGTCATACAAAACAAATCACTTAGAGATACAGAGTGAAAGCCAAAACCAACAGTACTTCGAATTGATTGAGTAGAAGTTAAAATCATTTCTGATTCATAAAGATGGAATTTTTGCTTTTGAAAAGTTTGGGTAAAGAGCAAGAAAATTTGAGAGATCAAAATAATTAAAAATTGAAGGATTCATATTAATATCAGAATTTAAGTTAGATCACCAGAGTGAAAACAGTGATTAAGGGAAGGGGAAATCACAAAATAAGTGATTCAATCTAGAGCACTGGAGTTGAAAATATGAGGATAGTTTTGTAGAGATGACTTATTTCATTGTTTCTACCTTTAGAGCTGCTGGCATGGATGAAACTTGGTTTGTTTGATGGGGGCGGGGGCTGGCTTTTTTTGACAGTAGTACTGTTGGCATTGACAGGAGATGACTGGAATGAGTTGGAAAGAAAGATGCCATCTGAAACGGGGCGAGGCTGGCGGGAGGGCTGCTGTGGCTTAAGGATGGCAGGAGGAAAGTCACCATAAGATTTTCTTGTGCTGGAGTACTTATCCTGACCTGCTAGATTGGAATCCTCCTCCTCATCATCATCATCATCATTGTATGCAACAAACTTGGCAGTATAAATCGTGTCAGGGGAGAGGACCTGTGTTTTGAGGTAAGAGGTGTTTCGCTGAGGTGGGGGAGGAGGAGCGTTAGATGAAGGGGTTGGGGATGGGAGTTCATATTCCCGTGGAAGCGGAGGTCTGTACAGACCAGGCTCGTCAGGTTCCAGCAATCTTCGTTCAGCTTCATCGTGCTGCCTGCGCCTTTCAGCCTCTAAGCGACTGTAATACTCCTCTTCCTGGCGCCTCTGAAAGCCCAGAGGAAACAGAAACACAGTGGTCAGACATTTCAATCCACAAGACTGAAGCTTTCCATCACTGAGCTACAAGCATCTTCTGTCAATCTTTTTTGTCTCCTTTTCTAGCAATAAGCACAGCAACTATATGGATTCATACAAAGAATATTTACTACTAAGAGCAAATTATTTTCATGGGTGCACTTACATTTGGCCAGTGGTCAAACCATCACATTTGCAAAAAACCAGCAGCCATCCAATAACACAATGTAGCTGTCATTTACAGATTTACCACTGCCTGTGGTCACTAAGGCAACTGCCTGTGTAAACGAAGGGCATTCCAACATTTATTACTCAAGCTGTAACTACAGTTAATAAAGTAAAGATTTACTAAAGCTGTAGAGAATCTGTGGGAGAGGAAAATAACTAAAATTAACTGCCATCTTAAAAAAGGAACTTTGTACAATTTTGTTTCATGCTTATAAAATGTAAATTAGTCAACAGAGCCTTGGAATAGAAGACACCTAACAAAGTTTCTAGTATAAACAGCAGGAAACCCACTTTCACACAAAAATCGATTACAAAGAACATTTCCAAAATAGGCATCAAATGAATGCTGTTAAAAAGCATTTAAAACAGAAACTATGCTAATGATATTTATATAAGGTTACTGACCATTTAAAAGGTCATTAAATATCTTCTATGTAGTCTTCCTCTTTAAAAGACTCTTCTGTTTTTAAACTAAATAGCCTTTCATTCTGTTCAGCTCTTGTCTCAGACACATTGTGAACTAATGCAAGGGTTTATTCAGTAGTTTGATAACAAATGAGGTGTATTTGGGAACTCTATGTACATTACAAAACCCTTTGGATATAAGCATAGTATAACTTCTGCTGGGAATATATGATATTTGGAATAACCATCATTTCTTGTTTTAATCCACATATTTAAAAAATCCACATTATCTGCTTATCTGTCCAACATGAAGTCAGTTATCCTGAAAAAATAATAAATAGATCTGATCTTGTTCATCTACAGCAAAGACATGAAACTCATCTCCTTGTACTACTCTCTAAAACCATTTTACTGATAGTACTGAGTTCTGAGTTGGAAGAAGTATCTTTCCTCACTCCAGATACACCTTCCTCTCTTCTCTCTTATTACCACCTCTTCCATTCATCAACCCATACAGTTTATGGGAAACAATTTAACAAAGCTTGAAAAATAAATGAATGTAATTAATATATCTGAGGTCTGGGGGCTTTTAAAATGTATTTGCTCAATCTTCCAAGATGAACAACTTTAAAAGATAGCCTTCTTTCTTCTTTCTGAAGTCAGTGTTAGTAACAGGCAAACAGAACAGAAGTAACTGCTTTCCCTAGGAACAAAAAGGTCTTAAGAAACATGCTGAGTCAAATAAGTCGCTTTGTCTTCTAGTTTTATCAGTAAAGCGTCTCATATTCATGTATAATGTTTCAAAGAAACCTACAAACTCTGAATTTTTATAATTTGACTGCACACTTATCTGCCGAGATGATTTACCTGCTTTCTAGAGACCACTTCCCTCCCGCAGTCAAAACATAAAAATCAGTATGGAGTATTCATAACTATTACACTGTATTTCATACTTCTCTCTGTATCCATATTAAAAAATAATACAGAAATATCTAAGTGCCGTCCCTGGGACATAGGAAAACCCAGTAGCACTAACTGAGCTAGGATAATAAAGAAAGTATGCAGTTTATGTTTGGATCTCAAGGGAAACGGGAAGTACCTGATTTCTTCCATAATTTTCAGAAAGGTTCTGAAGGTAAGAGCCTTGACACTGCTAAAAACTTTCAAGCACACTAAGCCCACAGTACTATTTCTGCAATACCAGTCTACTCCAGCCAGCAGCAATTGCCTGTTTGTTTAATTACTTTTTGGTTTGGATTACACAAACTGAAGCCTTGGGCTATGACCCTTATCACCAGGGCTACTGTGTTTAAATCCTGCTGACCCAAGACTGAGCTGGTACTGGTCAGGCTGAAGAGGAAAGACCTGCAAGAACCCCTGTCGCACTCAGAAGACCACAACCTTTTCTTCAGCCTCTCTCCTGGTCCGCTCCTCCTCTTGTTGTCGGCGCTCTTCTTCCTGCCTGGCCCTGTCTTCTGCTTCTCGTTTCCGCATTTCTTCCAATTGTTGCTGCCGTCTGCGTTCTTCATCCTGTAACTAACAGAGATAAAATTTTAATTGGTCACTCACATGGGCAAGGTCGGTCAAAAAAAAATGTAATCAAATACTGGCATCTAAAAGTAACTCCTTCAGTAGAAAATGCTATGCTACAGATCCATCAATATAATTTCCAGCCATTATGAGTATGCTTTGTTACACTGACTTGCCTAAAATCCTTAAGGAAAAAAAAAAAAAAGAAAAAGCAAAACAGAGGCACACAGGACTACATACATAAAAGCACAAAATACACAGGGAGACATTTTTTAGCAGTCATGTATGAACCCCCAGTGAAAGACTGAGGTGGCTCATGTTCCAAAGAGCTTCAACAATCATAGGTACAGTAAAGTGAAATTAAATACTTGGAACCAAGAGTCCACAGCTCCAGCAGTCAATTGTTTTTTTCATTCTGGATTAGAATTTAAGCACTGGAAAATCATGACTCATTAGTCAGAGGGTCAATCCATTTAAAGTAACAGGCTCATTCAGCAAGTCTGCAAATAGTCTCAGGAGATAAATCAAGTCTCCCACTGTATCTGCAGCAGATATGTTTTGGAAAAAGCAGAGAGTGAAGGGAAGAACACTTTTGAGTACTGGGATTAAACAGCTTACAAGAACAATTCATGTTCAACAGACAGTATTGGTTTATATATGCACATGATGCTGCACAGATAGGAAACTGAGCACAATCCAAACTTTGCATGATTCTTTGAAGTTAACAGCATATAAGCCCTTGATGGACAAGAATATTCACTGGCACAATAATACAAGTAGAAATTAACTGGACTACATGCTGTGTTATTTCTTACTATTGCATATGTTTTAAAGTAATTTTTTCCCTCCACTCAATTCTTTTTGTTTTTTATCCTTATTAGTATAAATCAACAATTTATTTGATCTTGCTGTAAACTGCATGTAGCAGGGATACTTTTTTACTTCTGGATTTTATTTTACAATCCAATTTCACTTATAGAAAAAGACCCTTAAGACACAAAGTAGTGCAAGGGAGAAAGAGAAATTAAATCTTAATAGACTTTGTGAGGACAACCTTCATGTAAGTATTTTCCTCCCTAATTAATTAATAAAAAAAGTCTAAACAGTTTGGCTAATTTTCTTACAATTATTTCCACCCACTGTTAATTTTTGAGCATGAAAGCTACAGAACAAAATTAATTAATTTCATTTAGGCAGTAGTATTTTAGAGGATGCTAAGTAAATGCCCCTTATTTAGGGTTAAAACTTTGTCATTCCCAACTGAAAATGATAAAGATCAAGCTCAATTTGCAGTGTAGGGCAGGAAACAGAGTAGTTAACCAACTCCCTGCTTGAATTAAGACTTCTTGTCTTAGTTACTAGAAAGGCATTATTTTAGCAAAGGAGATAATATTACTGTCAAACTAAAAGACAGCTAGTAATTCACAAGAGTTTATACAAGAGAAGTAATTTCCACTTAATATATAAAAAAAAAAAAAAAGGAAGTAAAAAAGGCATGCAAAAAGTGCATGGTGATAAAATACAGGAAAATTCCTGTCTCTACTACATTTAGAAAAACACCCTGAACATGGTAGTTACTGCTCCCACGTTATGGCATATATGCCTTGCTGCTTGGCAGCAAATATTCCTATTCAAAAGCACTTAAACAAGAAAGAGTTCCCAACTAAATTAAAGAGAAAATAAGACTGGGTTATCTAATTGTCTTCTGACCATAACTAAAGAAAGAAGGCAAAAGTGACCAAGCTTCCCACCTGGGAATTGTTAACATCTGAATCATAAGAATTGTGAAGACAGCTGTATCCAGGTCAGAGGCTATTCTAAACATAATACCTATGGGAAAATGGCTAAAAATTATATGGAAGGCAGAAGTGAGAATACATCAACTATTAAGAGATGACATTTAATTTCTTTATTATCAGTAACTAGTTTCTACTTTGGAGCATTCCCAGACCAAGGCAGGGAGCAGTGGGATGATGAGGTATGCCAGAGCACTTGCAGGCATTTGTGTTCGTAATTCTGTGTGTACAACAGTACCCAGTTCTAACTTCACCCCAAATTTTCAAGATGCAAAGGAAATTCGGCTTTATGTATCCCACTTCTAGTGAGAGGGCTTTAAGATTCCCAGGTGGAGCATGCTGTCTGGATGCTTCATTATGCCAATCAGTTTTTCTCTTGGTAAAAAAAAACACGTTTTCACTTGATTTACTGTACTTCCACATCTCCTCTAAAGCCATGTGTTTATATTTTAACAGGGAAGAACAGCTAATTTGTACAGCCAGAGTGATGGAGAAGAGCACTCTCCCAGTTGTAACCGAGCAAAGCAGCTGAGCACAAAGCACCAATTCTTTTCCCCTGCTTTGACCCAGCTCTACTGCAAAGTGCCAACCACGCGCTCAGTCACACAGTTTTGTCTCCCTATTGCCAACATACACTCACAGCACTACTCCTACCCTGAGGAGAGCAAAGAAGTCCACCTTTCCTCTGAGCTATTGCTCCTTGTAAAGGGGCCAGTGGGCTGATCCTACCAGGAATGTTAAGATGTTCACAGGACTGGCAGGCCATTCTGAAATCCGGGAAGTCTCAAATTTCAGACAACATTCATTTCTCCAAGCACTGCTTAGAACACTTTAAGAGATGTTCCAGGAGAACTTTAAATTTATACCTATCTATTTAATGACAGCTAAAAAGCCAGGTCAGATCCCATAGCGGCCTAGGGAATTTAAAACACAAACACCATCTAAGCTGACAATTCTTGTATTAACTGTTCATCACTTTCCTTCAGCCTTATAATTAGCTGAACAGGTATTAACAATGCTCACCAGACATACAAAAAAAGCATTAAACATAAGAAAGTGGTGGTGTTGTTTAGAAACAACGTAGCAATTACTTGGATATATGAAGTGGCGTTGTTTAGATGATGTGTGTATGTCTCAAAAGTCACGTGAACGGGATAAAAATAATGAAATTATGCAAAAGTGGTATTTGCTGGGAGTAGTGTTCAACTATTTCAGAATTAGCTTGCTGCCTTTTTTAAAAGCTAAATTTATGAACATCATAAATCATCGACTGATTCAGGCCATGAACGCATCTAGCCCAGTATTCTGCTGTCTCTGACCATGGCAAGAAGAGCAGCACATGAGCCTGGCCTCTTTGTCTAGCATTCAGCACACTATTAGAGATGTCAGCTGGTACAGCCTCGTGTAATCCTCTGAGTAGCTGTTTGCAGGCGTGATGTCTATGCATCTGTCTAATCCATTTTTCAAGCTGATGATACCATCTGCCTTCACAGAGGCTTGTCGCTGAAAGATCCAGACATTTGCAGTCTGTTTGCAAAAGTACTTTATCTATCTAGCTGCAGCTCCAGGAATCAAGGTTTGAGAAAAAAAACATAGGTGTAGTAATAGAATAATATTGATAAGATACTAAGTCTGAAAAATCCATGACTCCTGGCCTATTAATTCAGAAAGGTGAAATGCTTCACCTGTTCCACTGCTGTAAACTTCTTAACACTCATGTAATACACAAATACAAAACTGAACATCTTAGATTTTTTAAGTTACCTGAAGTATGCATTTTAAAAAGTGACTTTCTTTTTCATAAGGCAACGCTGAATATCCAAATCCATGTTTTGAACCGACACATTTATTTTTTTCAAGCAGCACAAATTAAATTTTACTAACAGGACTTGCAAGCATCACCTTTCTTTCAAACTGGCACACTAACTGTACAGAAATTGACTTTGAAGGGGATGTATTTCTGCACTGGAAGACTACAAAACTCCTTTTTCATGTCCCCATATCCAATGAGTGCAATAAAATACAGAATTAGCTGGAGTCATAGCAATTACTGCTCCAGTTTGAAAGCCTGTCATGTTTTAGATTCAAGAAAACAGCATTAACCAATTGGAACTGAAATTATATTGTAACTTAATGATTGCATGCTTATGAAACCAACTTGGAAATACCAGTTCAGAAGTAATTTCTGAGTTTACAATCCATTTTTATGTTAATGCCAAAACCAAACACCTCTCACACCTGTAAACAAGGTGTCTCCATGTACTGAAAAACTGTGCTGTATTACTAGGCTCTCAGTACAATTTCCCTTCAAACTGGAAAGGAAGTGTTCTTAGAGCTCCTCTAAAACCTGCATGGGTGGGAAAGGGTAAGGAAGCAATCTTACCTCACAGCCTGTTTATTCAAAGTTATTAGTAAGATTTTATAAACAAAATTGCACAAAAAGGCACATTATGTTAGACCACTGCTGCAACAAACAAATCAAGTCTGCAAGTAGAACACAACATCTATGAGGAAGGAAACACAGGGAAAGGAATCACCGTATCTGAAAACATTCAAATGCATGCTTGCAATTAACTTACTGCTTACTGTATCATAATGATCTTTGAACACCCAAAGATGCCAAATCATCATCCAAAGCACATAGGGTTGTTATTAATAATAATAATAAGGAATTGAAATGGGAAAGAGATATTGAAGAGAAAGAAACAAACATACCAAATCTAGAACAGAGATTGCTGGCACAGCAGTCTGCTGCAGGTAGTAAGAAAGGGAAAAAAAAAGAAAGATGCACAGTGTAAATAAAGATAGGTTAGATTTGTGCAATTTCAAAAGCATTTTCTTTTATTTGTTAAGTTGGCTGCTTTAGAATGAGGAATTGAATGGACATAAACGTGAAATACAGAAATGAAAACAAATAATCCAAAATTTTTATCAGTATTGATTCATGCAACACCTCAGTAATTCCACAGAGTTGCTACTTAACTGCATCTCTGAAAGTGAAATGTAACCAAAATGAGAATGAACTCAGTTCAAGACCACTGTTATTTTTAAGTTTCAAAATGTTCCAAACAGCTGGAAGAACTTCATGCACAAACAGTGTTTTAAAACCAGCACTTGCAGAGAAGACTAATATTGTTATGCAATACAACTGGCTTTTTATTTTTAATGACACATGGCTTTTTTAGTCTTGCCACAGTAAAATTTTTAAGGCATTGTTCGTTAAATGGCAGTTCTACATGAATTTTTTATGCCCATTGGTTACTGTCTATGTGCCACAAATTGCCTGTTAGCAATGCTGGACTTTAGGGCAACCTGTTTGCCAAATAATATATTAGCTTTTCCTTTCTTCAATTTCCAAGTTTGAGGTATCTATTGTTTTACACAGTAATAAAGTTAGGCATAAGAAAAAAAAGGAAAGCAATGCAGACTGCAGCGAATATGAGAAGAGTAAGTTTAGGAAATGAAGTTGCCAAAACAATCCTGAACTCAAATCCTACTCAAGCCACTAGCTATTTCTAAATGTCAAAACAAGCATGTCCAAACATTTCTCAGGAATTAAACATTGCTTATCACAGAATTAAGTCAACTTTTCAAAACAAACACACAGAAGACACTGAACATATTACAGAGCTAGCTTTTAAGCCTGGAAAAGCACAGCTATTGGTATGTAACTTGGGAATCCATGCTGCTATTCAGAAAAGAACAGATTTTCCTATAGAAACTTTTTCTCAATAACAGTAGATGCAGCAGAGTCTTGGGAGACAACAGCCAGCAGCAAGAGTGGTTAAAAATTTCACCATACTATTCAGCTGTATTATCTTATTACATATATTATGAGTTTTCACAGAAGTGGAGCTAAGATAAGCAAACCTCAGATGCTGGTTAAACTGGACACCATTAAAAATCCAGGCCTGTGAGAGTTGGAGCTCTAGACAGGATGTATTAGCTATTACACCACCCAAAACCACATGGCTCAATAAATGCTCCCTCCACTGCTGAGGTCAGCACTGAGGGGTGGTATAAAGGTAGAAGCAACAGCTGGATCAGACCAGCAAGTTGGAGTGTCTGTTCAGCTCACTATTCCCTGGAAACAGTATGCATTCAGTGTTTGTGTTCATGTCCCAAGACTATAAATAAAAACTTTTAGAGGTAAATACACTGGGGAGGGGAGGGAGAAATCACACTATTTTTATTCCTGATTCTCCTACAAACTTTCAATTTCAAATGTTTTTGGCTTACCTTTCTGCAAGCAAATTTCTCTGTATTTTACCTTCTAACCATACTCTAGGTACATGGCAAAAACCCTTTATCTGAAAGGAACTTTTCTCTCCCCAAAACCAGAAAAGTAAATTCAACTGCAAAACTGAATTCTATAAAAGGTATCTTTGATACTTTTGTAATAGATTACTTAATTAAGGAAACTACTCTAAGCTATTAATTTTAAAATCCAAGCCATTTAAGAAAGTGTCATTCTCCTTTACCCTCTAAGAACATAAAAATACTCAAAGCAAGAAAACCCACCAAGCTATAAATTTACAGTATTTTTTTTCTAGAAAGGACTTTACCCTTGCTCTTCTTTCTGCCTCCAGTCGCTGCATGATAAGCATAGTATCCACCTCATCATCCTCCTCTTCATCATCATCTTCGTCCTTTTGCTTTGATTCTTGCAGTCGCTTTTGGAACTGCCACTCAAGCATGAGTTTGCGGAGGCGGTCGTTTTCTTCTGCTGTACGATCAGGTTTGTTCTGAAGATCCTGAATCTCTTTACTCAGCATGTCCACAATGTGCATCTGTTGCTGCTTCTCCAGTTTCTCCTTCGCATCCCGTTTCCACGGATCTGGAGAGAGGCTATCACCAGAGGACAGTTCTTCCTTGCTGATAGTAATGTACTGCAGGTCCCTTCGCTCAATAGTCCGTGGCTGCTGTTGGGGCTGCAGCTCTCGAATAACTGTTTCTTGAGACCTCTGCAAAGTTGAGGGTTTTTCTGATTTCACTTGTTGAAGTGAGACAGGAGGAACCACAGACTGAGCAGGAATTAGCGGCTGAGAACGCATTTGGCCCAGTTTTCTCTCCTGCTCACGACGTTTCCTTTCTCGTTCTTCTTCCAAACGTGCCTTTTCCTTTTCATACCACCTCTGATGCTCTTCTCTTTTTTTACGCTCAGCAGCAGCTACCTGGGAGGATGCTTGTGCTCCTATCTGATTTGGGGGAGGAGGGGGAGGCAGAGGCAAATCCATTTGTAGTTCATCAAATTCGGCAGCATAATGCACTGGAGGAGGTGGGGGTGGAGGGGGAAGATCTGTTCTGATGGGCTGGGAAATGGCCACTGGAGTGGGCTGGCTAGTGGCTGGAGTTTTCCAACGGCCAGGTCCACTTTTAGTTAAACAAGAACCAGGTGACACTGGTTTGGAAGAATGGTTCAGGTGTTCCTGGCTAGATGTGCTAGAATCCACAGATGAATTCATCCACTGATCGCTGTCCGACTTCCGATCAATGTACTCCACATCCTTCCGTATAACAACTTCCAAACGATTCCTCTCTGGCTGGAAAACTTTGTCTCTGAGCTCTTCCTGGGAACGAGCTACACGCTGAAAAATATTAAACAAGGCATATGTATCACAGTCCATCCACATTACAACATATTTGAAAATGGCTAACAAAACACATTCTTATTACTGAAGGTAATTACTTTTAACAAACTTCAGCATTTCCATGCACAGAAGGTTTCCCAAAACCAACAATAAAATATTCTTCTCAGTCTTCTTAACTCATTCAAACGATAGAAGACTTTGCAAGCTCTTGGGAACTGCCTGGTAACTGGACTGGGAGGAAGAATGAATGCAAGATGGAGTTTAAGCTGAAAACCTCCCCAGCTTGCACAGTTTCTCAGGACTATCCCTGACACCCCCTCCCCCCCCACATGTGAGTACAAGAGTCCTGGCACTCTGAGCGGTGGCTCAGTCATACCAGCTCTCCCATTCAGCCTTCAACTGGCCCTGCAGGAAGCTCCCATTACTAACACAATTCAGGGTACAGAATCCAGGCAGGCAGTCTAATTCTACCTGCTCCTGGAACATGAGTATAATGGTCTGAGGTTTTTCTCACTTTAGTGCATCAAACACCAAGTCTTTTTCTATAGAACCTGTAGGTCCCATTGCACTGAACAACCATCTGAAAAGTAACACTGGACCATAAACCAGGATTATTAAATCTGTTCATTATTTTCTTGAAGCAAATATTCATACTTCGAATGTCAGGAACTGCTAAGCACTGAACACATAATGCACCAATTATCAACAACTGAGAGAATACTAACAAAGCAAACTCCTTTTATTTTCTTCCATCAATGACCTTAACTATGACCTCTAAAGAATGCCTTCTTTGAAAGGAACAAGTGTATTTTTTATGCTCTATTAGTCCAACAGAGCTGAACACACAGTTGTTTGTGTTAGATTTGCTGTACAGATGCACCTAGCCAAAGTTTGCTAATGCCTTCAGAACACAAAATAGGCATCTAGCAGCATTTTTTACAGGCCCAGTTCTCTCTGCAAAGATTAAAATGTACTTTTTTATTTTTGTAAAAATTTTTCTTCTGTTTTCTCCTAATTTTCAACTTAAAGAACTATTGTCTCACATGGAAAAACAATGAACACTTTGAGTGCTTGTAAGGAGTTAAAGCTTCTATTTTGCTTTAGCAAAATCCTTTTCTGCCCTGCCTTCAGCCTTAAGGCTATAGCTCATATTCAGTGTCTGTCAACAACTTTAATAGATGGGCTTCACCTTTACCAGTTTTAACCATCTCATCTAAGCCACTCACTTAAGCTTGTTTTAAATAGGGGAGAGATGCATGTCCAGGCAGCAAATATCATAGAATTCAGTTAAGACAAATGGGTAGGAACCATTCTCTGGAGACACCCGCCTCCCCTTCTCCCATCACTGACAGAGAGCACATAGATGTTAAAACTATGCAGCTAAGACTAAGTGAGATGAAATCACAAAATGTGGAAGAGTTAAGCATGGAAATTCAGTGAAATAGTTCCATATCTATTTGCCACAGTTGTTCAACTTACAGCACTCCCTTTCAAATTACCTACTTTGAGCAAAATATCTATTTTTTTAACAGCACAAATAATGAGAATTTTATCTCTATAATACTAAAAAAACACTAAAAAAAAAAGTAACTTTTTACTGAATCCATTTGCCCATACATGTGTGAGCAACCAATAAACAATTCTTTCTTTGTTTATTTAGACAGTATCTCAAGATAATTTACATGAGACTTTTCCAAAAGTAAAAGACAAGCCTGGTATAAGGTTCTGCTCGTATCACCAATTAAGAAATAGCAAAAAAAAACAAAACAAACAAACAAAAAAAAAAACCCACCCTCTCTATATTTTTCATCTGGTGGATTAGAGAAAGAAGATCATCCAGTCACTAGATTTATTAGATCTAGGTTTAATTTCCTGTATGGATTTGAGTGAAGTTCTCACTAACAGGAGCAGAACAACACTGTGTTTGAATTTCTAAAAGTACAACGGGTGTAAATTCATTCCATGTCAAGATGCAGCTAGACTTTGATAACAGATACAATTTGAAAATATGCATTTCTGTTTTTAACTAGGAGCAGAGAAATGTGTTTTAGTGAATACCTTGGATAGGTCTCAAAGTACTGTTTTATTTAAATTTTAATACTTTATCACTTAAATAACACACCCTTCAGGAAAATATTTTTCTACATAAACCTTCTTGGAAGAATGAAGATTTAGTTTGCTTTTCGGAAATCTACAAAACATTTTACAAGATGAACTCTACTACTACTTACACCCCATTAACAGGGGATTAAAATACCCCAGGTAACAGGTTTGCAGAACATGCTAACAAATTCTGTGAAAAGAAGGGAGGGGAAAAAGGCAAAATGAGAAGGAAAAAAAACAAACCATAGGGTTCCTGAACCCAAGCCCATCTTGGCAAAAGTATAGCTGTTCCCATCTTACAGTATACTTATAGAGGGATGACTGTTCTGAAAAAACTCTCTAGCAGTTTTCCAGGAATGGAAAGCAAGCAGTTTCTTTCTCATTTGTTTCCTTATACTGAAAAAAATTCTCACCTGCATGGTAGTATTGATAGAATGATTACTTTCTGCCTGGAGCTGTGGTTTTTCTTCATAATTTGGCCACTGACTCTGAGTTGGACCCATTCGATCCTGGGACTTTGAAGCTGGGAATGTGAAATACTCTCTAGTATAAGTCTGTGTTGGAATGGGATAAGCTTCAGGTCGTGGTGGCAGAATCTGTTCCTGAAAAAGGGAGGGGAAAAAATCCGGTAGAATTCTCTAATCACATAGATCTGTATGGAAGATTGTTCTAAACATGCATTTTCCAAATATTTCCTTTTGGCTCCAAAAAGCATTACTCATCTGGGACAGGAGATAAAGATGTTGCCTAGTATCAAATATAACTGTGGCTATGACTCATGTTTTTATGGTCTCAAAGCGAGAATACAATATTGTACAAACCTAAGAAATCACATGGCCAATTTAATGAACAAAATTTAATGAAATCATTGGAAACTATCTCAACCTTTAATTAGCTGTAATAAGCAAAACCCCACCCAGTCACAAGCACCAGCGCTGTAGTCAAATAGTTCAGTAAGACACTGGTTTTACTCAGGCACACTGACATTATTGATAGATAAAGAAAGTTTAATAGCCAGCATTTTGCTTGCCACTTCTGACCTCTGTACAAAGATTTCCAGTAGAGACTGAGGTTATTTTGGTGGTAGTTCCAGATGCATAAGCATTCTTTCCCCCAGGGCTTGGAGGCTGATCTGTTGGAAAGTTAAAGGAAGCATTTACATGACTATTAATAACAATTTACAAAACTTAGTAAAGACTTAAGAAAGTAACAGTATTCACAAAACAACTACAATTTTGTCTTTAAGTAGTTCTAGCAAGAGGCTTGCTCCAAATGTTACCTCTACACTGGTATTTTAAACCTAATCCATTTTTAAAAGCAATCACTCCCTTTTGAATACAACAGCCTCTAAAACTACTGGAGGAGGCATCTATCCCCAAAAAAAGGATAATTTATCTTACTTGCTACATTGGGACTGGAACGATGATCGGCTCTGTTCTTCATCAATCTGTCATCCCCTGGCAGCTTCTTTGGTTCACTGTACTCCGTCCACGGCAGCTGAGGACTCTCAGGTGATCCATTTTGGGCGGAGTTGTTATACAGCTCAAAACCTTCACTCTTTGGTCGGGGTTTACCTGAGCCACGGCGGTCAGAAACTGTAACAGTTGGATACGTAGTTTCTCCTTTTCACTTAACTACTGCCTAGTGTATTTTTTTTTCAAACCAGAACCACCTTGAACTTATATTTAAAAATTAAGTTCCCAGTAAAGCAAAGGCTAGATTTAAAAATCTTTTTTTTCTTCAAGTATGCAATCCCAATCTTGTATCAAATATACAGAATTCCTTCAATCTGTATTCTTCAAAAGAACTTCTCACAAGGTACCACAACAACTGGAAAAACTAAAGATGTTATACTGAAAGGGCTCTGGATGACTGAGGCATATGGCATCTGGCATGGTGTTGTGAACTGTGATAATAAGGATTTGTTCTTTTAACCCATTCTTTCCTATACTGTGGTACTACCCTGTAGGTAGAAAATGTCTTCATTGACAAAATTATTTCCAGTATTATTTTATATTGGACTTTAATATGTCTTTTTTTAGTACCCTTAAGTAGGATGATAAAATAAAACACTGGAGAAGCATCCAAGAACTTCTTATAATCAGACACTGAAACTTATGGAGATATGTTTCAACATTTCTAGCTTAAAAAAAAATAAATTAAAATTCAATGACAAAATACATTCCACAGCTTCTATATACATTCATTTCTCTCCTACTAATTACACTGCATTCTGTGGTTACAGAGAAGAGAGAAGCTCTTATGAAAGGGACGAAAACTACCATTAAGTTTAATGCCCTTTATATTCATTATATTCTGTTTATTAAAATAAAAATTAATTCAAATCAGAATTGTGTTTAAATAATTAAGTTTTGAAAGGTACATGTGAAAAAGGATTTATTAATTACTAACTAGAAAAATTTCAAGCAGTATATAAACCAATTTCTGATAAGAAAGGAAATTTTTTTTTTCTGTGCAATTATATTTCTTTTCTGAATTAATATTAGACTAATACTTTGTAAGACATTGTAAATTATTGTATTTTCAGCATTCTTATAAGTGCAGAAAGCAGACATACAAAGCTCTTACTAACATCAATATTTGTATCTTTACCTCTTTGCATCATTGGGGATGGCTGATTAAGCAGGGTTGCCAGACCATGGTAAATTGCTCCTTGTTTTGCTACTTCTAGTGTTACTACAGAACCTGTCCTAGTCATAAGTTCGGCTGCCCTGCAAAAAAAGGCAGAGCAAATAAAATTCCATTAAGGACTATTACTTAGTTACCCTTATTATCAGTAATCTGTTGCTTGACAAAGTACTCTTTTTCAGATTAATACTTAAAATCACTTTGAAAAAAATTACAAGATAATGACAAGAAGACAGGTTTATGTCCACAGACAATGCCTACTGTATATGCAAGTACTATTTATTCACAGTTTCTGCTTAAAAGGTCAGAAGCCAAAATATTTAAAATTACAGCTAAAGAAAGACTGTTCAAAACCAAAATCCAAATATATAATACAATCTCTTCTATATAGATAACCCATACCATATGTAAAGAAGGAAAAAAACAGTATACAAACAAATGAACTTGTTGCTGAAGTTATCCACAGGCAGTTACCAAACACCAAGACAAAGCCTAAAGTGTAAAGAAAATTAACTTCTGCCCGTTTTGGTACATTATTAAGCTAATGTTTTCTTCACATAAAAACAACCAAGGAAAGCATTCTGTACCTCTCCTGGGACAGGCCCACCAAACTTCGACCATCCACACTAAGCAACTGATCCCCTGCAGCCAGACGACCATCCTAAATACATATTCAAGAGAAGAAAATTCATACACCACTGCTAACATGATCTCCATTAAAATAATTTATCATTCACATAAACTAGTAAACAAAGGATTTTTAAGCATTTCCAAAGGCTCTTTCTACTTTTGAAATTGATGATTAAGAATATTACTAACCACATCTGCAGCACCTCCTTTCACAACAGACTTGACATATATTCCAAGTTTGTCTTGACCAGCACCCTACAGAGAAAGAGGCATTAATTTAGTTAATTTATATTTGATCTCTTAAGCACTCCACAAACTTTAATCAAAACATGGCTAAGTAAACCTCTACTTTCTCATTAGTTTTATATATTTTCAAACTGGAGAAAAACCAATTACACAGAGAAAAGTTACACTCAATTGAAGTCATATGAAAAATTTAATATTAGGCCTATTAAAACTGCAAGCTTTGTTAGAAGCAAAGAATATTTGGTCTTAATGCAAGTTTGAATAAGAAAAAGTACATTAACTAAAACTTACACTTTAGAAGTTCGCTCTAGTCCCCTTCTAATAAGAAATACTTATTTGCACTTTTACACATGTTATTTATACCTCTTTGTATTAGGTTCTTAAAGAGAGCACTGTACCCCAGTGAAATAAGGTAAATTGCAGATTACATGAAAAAAGGAATAGAAATGATTTTTACATTCATTAGGACTGTAAAGGAGCCAGTGTAAAGGAACTGAGTGCGTCTAGCTTTACAAAAACAAGTAAAGCAGACAAACGTAATTTAGAATTGACAGAGCCAATATTTAAGTCTACTGCAAAACCATGCAATTTTATTCATAAAGCATCTTTCTCGAAAGTGTTCTGCTACATTTTGAAAGGACTGTTAACAGTGAACTTATTGCAAGACAGATACCAACAGATACCAAGATACAAGAATGAAAGCATCTATTCAAGCCATGCTGTTGTGTCATCCACATGCTCCAATGTACAAGACACCACACAAATCAGTCCAAATGTTAGTATCACAAACCTTTAAATTCTCTTATAATGTAAGATTATTACTTGTCATTTATCTACTACAGCAAACAGTGTTGTTTTACTCTGCAAGTCACTTAAAAGAGTGCCAAGTATGTTTTCAACAGAGTACAGACTTAATTATAACATAATTTTTCTATTTTAACCCCCCAAGCTTTGATATTGAACATACAGCTTCCTCCTTTTTTTCCCTCGTCCTTTTCAACTCTTTCGGTAGCAAAAGCACGCATTGCTCCCATTGTTATAATAAAGTAAAATAAGAATCAAGGTGAAGATTATTCAAAAGCTAGTGTTACACAGACATGGTTTTCTACACAAGTGAAAGACCTATTTTCAGTAAGTCTTAGGTTAATCCCAAATGTTTACACAAAAGCCAGAGAAAAATAAGTCCTTCAAGTCTTATAATTCCAGATTAACATTCTATGTGTCCAAATTTTTCATAATAATTGCTTAAACCATATTTATGGATAAAAAGAAACAAAAAATTAAAAATAACTGAAATACAGATACTTTGTCTAGAAAGAATACAAAGACAAAAAAATTTAGTTCCACTTTAGTTTGTTTTTTTTTTAAAAGAGCTCAAAAGAAACGTTGTAACTGCAGAATAATTTCAAATTCATACCAGAAGAATTGGTTAAAGTCAGAAGATAGCTAGATAAATGTAACGGAAAATAAAATCACACTTCACAAATCTTTTTTTTTTCCTTCCCAAGCAACCAAGATGTACATGAGGAAGGATGATCTAGCTGAACACCTAAACTTCCAAGATGGACATCACAAGATCTTTTAGCAGGAGTTCTTCAAGACTTCAAGGTGACATGGAATAAGAAAGAACTTGTCCTTGTGTATTTTTAACAGGTTCAATAATGGATCAAAAGTTGTTAGTTTTCACAAGGAACTGAAGTTGGCAGAGCCCTAAATGAACGTGCTGCTCGCCATGCTCATACGCATTCCAAAAAACCCGCAAACAATAATGTAGCTAAATGTACCAAATAGAAGATTCATCAAATAAGTCAAAACCAAGAGCTGGAGATGGATCACATGATGCTCTACACTAGAGCAGTGGTGATGAAGATGGGATGAAGATGTACTTAACTTGTTCTAATCTGAAGTAATGTTTCAACCTTCTAAGGCACTGGTTCCCATCAGGACACTGTTGGCAGAACCAGCTACCACCTTCCTTTGCTGAGAACTGAAAATTAAATTACAGTGCTTATATGTCCCTTCCTCTCCCTCCAGCTACTAAGTATAACTGAAGACAAGCTCCTTGAATTCCAAAGGGCAAAAGAATCAACAGCAACTCACCTACCCACCCTTACAGTTATAACCTCATGCATCACATTTGCCATTGCAGGAACCGAACAGCAGCTTTTCTTGGTGGCGACACTGGCCAAGGATAACCAGATTCCTCTGATGCCACCTGGAACTGGCATCATTTTTATTCAGTCCTAACTTCAAAGGATGCTAGCAGGAATCTCTTCCCCTTAGGTCCAGAAATTCAGGCAAAGATCTGTCTCATACAAAGATTAGGTAAAACCAAGCAAACCTCTGGAAGAGCCCTGCCACTTTAAACAGCACACACATTAATCACTCGACTTTGGTACTCATGTATTCCATCAGACACTATATTCATCCATACACATCACCTTTCTCATGCTTGATTATGACTCCTAGTGCACATTAAAGGAAGCTGAAACCTTCTGTATAAGCCCATGATATGTGGCTTATATTGATGTCCAGATAATGATGAAATAAACATTTTAAATTGCACAAATACCCATAAGAGTGGTTTCTAAACTGACTTTAACTCCTAAGTAACTGTTTTCAGAGCCATCTTATATCAGCTCAGAAACTGGAAGCCAGCAAAACAGAAAAGAACAAAGCAGAAGCCACCATGGTCACTAAAAATCTAAAAGGGTCACATTTAGAAAACCCTTTAGAATTCTGATTACTCCCTTACAAAATGACACTAACAGAACCATAAGGTTCAGGGGATAACAAGACTCATCAGAAACATGGAATACCTTTCTTGCAAGAACCAACTAAGCAGACATGGGCTTCTCAGCTCAGCAACAATCAAGGTACTGAAGGCCAGTGGATTATGAGTTGCACTGATAGAATTATTTATAATCTCTCTAATCAGCCAGTAGAAAACACTTTCTTACTTCTCCTATCACATCTAGGATGTTTTAAATAGTAAAACACAAACAACATGTAACAAACCTCCACCCTGCAAAACATTTTCCATAGGATTTCATAATTAAATTGGGCAACAGCCAGGAACAAGACTGCTGAAAGATGCCAAAGTGTAAACAGAATCTGAGATTCTCAGTAGGGTTCTTTAAGGCTTTAGAGAAAAAAAACACAGAAACAACATGAACCCTCCTGAACAGATACAGTGCACTCTGAAATTACAGAAAGCTAGAAACCAGGATGAACCGTAGAATAGTTTGGGTTGAAAAGAACATTAAAGACCATCTAGCTCCAATCCCCTTTGCACAGACAGGGACACCTTCCACTAGACCAGGTTGCTCAGAGCCCTGTTCAGCTTGGTCTCAAACATTTCCAGGGATGGGGCACCCACCACTTAGCTGAGTAATCAGTTCCAATCCCTCACCACTCTCACAGTAAAGGATTTCTTTTGAAATCTAATCTAAACTTATTCCTTTTCAGTTTAAAGCCATTCCCCATTCTCTTGACCATCTAACAAGTCCCTCTGCACCTGGCTGGCTGGTCCTCTTAAGGCATTGGAATGCCACAATTAGGTTACTCTGGGGCTTTCTCTTCTGCCTGAACAATCCAAATTCTCCCATCATCTCCTCACATGAGAAAAAGATCTTACACTTGTTCTTGTTACGTTCTTTGGCTAAAGGCACCACAGCAGTAAGATACCTTATCAGCCAGATTTTTGCTCTAACTGTGCCTATACTCTAACCCGGACAGTAATTCCTCATTATGATTCAAAGGAGCTGACATTTTTACTCCTCACTGCCTCTTCTCCAACGTTTTTATGACACCTTTGTGTCATTTGAGATCATTTGACTATTTGTCAATCTCTTTCCTATTCTTTCAAAGGAAGTTATGAGCAAATGTGGTAGTTCCAAGTCATCTCACTTAAATACAAAACTAATGCATTTTGAAAGCATAAAAAATATTTTAAAATAAATCTCTGTTCAGATTACATTAAAAAAAAAAATCTTTATCAGTTACCACATCTACTCATGTCTTATTAGGACCAGTAAGCTTCTCCTCTAATTCACATGTCATTTAACATGTTTCTAACCATATGTATATGCTTTGACAAGCTTGGGAAGATTTCTCACTAAATACCCTTAAAATCAACTCTCCACCTTCCCTTTGACTTCCTGACCTTATTTCTGTTGAAACAGACTTGATTTTGCTTTAGTTCTACATTCTAGAAGGCTGCATTAGAAGGAAATATACAATTATTAGAAACACAAAAAGGTTCTTAATATGTAGTCAGCCATACTAAACTCCAAAGTGAATAAAAATTCTCATACACGCCACATGGGTTTTCCTGTTTTCATTTACTGACTTTACAATAAAACAGATTTATTTGTGAACTACTTATTAAACTGCTATTCTTTCAAAGGAATGTGAAGGTCAACATAATTAAAACTATACCCCCACAAATAAAACAGAGAAATAACATGTGTGTATCAGTAACAAAAATATGATAAACCTTCCTTTCACTTCATTTTATTTTCTCCAGTCCTTAGTACAAGAAGCATGTGTATCCATATGGCTTTTAGTTCAAACAAGAGAACACAGCTGTAAAGGAGTTATATGACTGTGGAAAGCAAGAATGCAGTAAGCATAAAGAGATGGCTTATTCCCTTTCCCAGAGATTAACATACTGAAAACCTACAGCATATTTTCTCAAATATACATGACCAAATACAAAATCTTGAAAACCTTTTAACATATTTTACTTTTCAAAAAATAATGTAAGATATTCTGTATTTTAAAAAGTCTCATCCATTGTACCATACTCTCTAGTGCTACCAATCTACCCATTTTCTTTCACACTTGATGCAACTGTTTCCTGTAATCCTTGCAGAAAGTAATAGACACCCTTTGGAGGAAAAATTTGGGAGATCCTCCACTTTAAGTAATAATTTAAGGAAAAAAAACACTGAACTACTACTGCTGCTTCAGTTTAGCTAGGTGACAATATTCCTGAACTGACTGTAACACTATTCTAAAGACGTCTAAAGGGTATCTACTTTTATAATGCATAGCCAAAACAGAACCTTAGTGGGGAAAAAAGTTCTATAAGGATGATATTAGCTGAACAGAATTCAACAAATTGTGAACTGGGGACTAAAGAAGGGAACGTGGTATTTAAAAATGCTGATACCTGAAGTACATCAGACCAAAGCTTCAATATGAGGAACACCTCCATTCTGTGCTTTTACAATCCAGTTAAATAATCAGTACACAAAAACCTTTATGCACAAATAAAGGGCATAAAGCAGAGAGAACTAGTTTGGAGGCCAGCAGTGAAACACTATTCACACATTTCACTATGGTAAGTTAATTACAATGACAGTAGTAGCGCACTTATACAGAGTGTCAGGAAGAAACCCACCTGTCTGCTCCCATGTTGTCTCACACTTGGAACTGTGTAGGCATTACTGTGTTGTGGCAGGTCCCATGATAGGCCTGGCTGGAGGCTCAGCTGATCCCAGTCTCTAGCTCCCCTCCTCCCAAATGCAAGCTTTGTTTTCAACTTAATCAGCTTCCCTAAATTGTTTACAGCACAGCATGACTGTTCATAACAGTGCAGGAAAGGAGGTTGCTAGGAGGGGCCTGGATCATTAAGGGAGGTCAAGTCCATTATTTGGTGAATAATGTTACTTTCAAACCAACAACTTAAACTATTTGAAATTCCTAAATCCTACTACAGCTCACCCACTGACTTTTCAAGCAGCTCTGTGTATGGTTTGCAAAACAACTGGATTCTAGTGGGAGCTGAGCCCCAAAACAATTGCAAAACAAACACCCACATACATGCAGGTTCCTACACAGAGAAGCAAACTACACAGTGAAAAATGTCTTCATTTTAAGCTTTTGAATGCCTGCATGGCAAATGCACTGAAAAGACACTTCCCAATTTTGCCAAGTCCCACCCATTCCCCTTCTAAATGCAAAAATAATCCTAACTTTAGCAAGGAATGAATGACACACGTAGAACTGATGAAAATGCATCTAGCTAAAAAAAACACAATGCAGTTTTACTCATGAAATTGTACAATGGTATAAAAATGTCATATTCCTGCGGCCCCCCCCCCTTTTTTTTTTCTCCAGAAAGCTTTATTAGGTCTCTGAGGCAAAACATGAAAAGATTCTTGAAAATAATCTTCTCCATGCTTGGGCTTATTCATCTTTAAGATGCACAAAGTCAACACACAGGGGAAACTAAGGCAAGCTATTAGATCCAGTTCCCAAGATGAAGCCACACATTTGCATGAGATGCAATACCTGTATAAAGATTTTCTAACCATCTCACACTTATCTTAAGAAGTAATTCAATGTTTTAAACCAGCATAAGTTGAAAGATGTTAACACACTGCACTTTTGTCATGCACTTGGAGTTTAGTCAAAGTATGAGAATAATTAATCCTAAATTTGCTGTGGTTTTCAGGTTGGAATTCTATGACAAAGGACCACTTTTCCATTTAACTGGAATTTTGAAAGATTTTCTAATCCTATTTGGGAGGTAAAAATAAACACAGGACACTTATGCATACAGAAGCCTGTTTAGAATGATAACTTGATCTTTATTCTAAACCTAAATGAAGAAAAGAATGTATGAAAAACTGCTTAAGTGACCAAACTACTTTGTAAAACTAAATAAACAAGGAGTCCTCCCTTACTACTTTGTAAAACTAAATAAACAAGGAGTCCTCCCTTACTGAGAGCTAGAATAAAAGGAGCTACAAGCCAAGAGGATAAATGAAAAACTGAGGTATGAAGCACTATCAGTAAATTCAGAGATTAAAACTCACCAGGAGTTCTACTTTCCTTAGATCTACCTCTATTTCATTTCACATGGTTTGACAATATTTGAAGTGGGACTGAAGACAGATAGGGAACCCCTCAGAGAAGAGGAGTAGCTTTATTTTTTACAAGGAAGGCTAGATTGAAATAGTTCTGATCACAGAACAAAAATGTGTTTCGAAAAATCTTACAAGATATAGTCTAAATTACAACCTAAGGCTATAAAAAAAAACCCCAAAAACCCAAAGGAAAATAAAAAGCAAGGGAATAAAACAAAGAGGGCTTATTAGGCATTTGCATGATGATAATTTTTGTTTCCCATCAGTACTGTTCAAAGGCCATGAGCTGCAGAGTCCCCACAAATCTAACTTCACCTGAAAATACAACCAAAGACTATGGAGCAGAGAACAGTAAACCAGCTGGAACTGCAGCAAGAGCTTCCAGTTCCTTTTATAAAAACACTATAATTTATCTTGGAGATTAATAAATTCAGACAGACTGGAGCCAACAAAAAAACCCACTAAAACCAACAATTAAAGCTGACATTAAAATCTCACCTGAGAGATAACATTCTTTTTAACATTCATGAATAACATTGGTATATACTGACAAATGTGCTCATATACACAGACACAACATATATTCTTCTCATGTAATCCAGGAAACATGCTTGCTAAGTACTCATATTTGGAAAATTAAGACATAAGAAAGACTCTAAACTTTCACTTATAATTGTCTTCTAGCTAGCAGCAGAACAACTGGAAAACCTGAGCTAGATTCCAGGACATGTAACCTTTTATAAAGGAATTCAGTAAAGAATTTATTGAATAAACAAACAAATAACTGAATTGTTTTCCTATAGGGACTAAAAGATTGGAAGAGTTCTAAGAACTCATGCAACTATGGCAATCCACAGCAGTTAAAGAGAAAATTTTAGCAAGAAACAAGTCCTTTTCCATCACATTCACTTAAAATATATCAGTACACAGTAGCCCATAACAGTTTGCACAATTAGCATTGTTTTGCAAGCCCCTCCTTGCTCTAAAAGGATTGTGACCAAAATATTGCATTTGCTTGAAAATATCATTATGAAAACCATAGAAATAAAAGAGGCAGTATTAAAAAACACCTGACCAAAACAAACCATCACAGCTACTTCTACAGAGTATTAAGATCAATGAAGAACAGAACAAGATAAACTACACTGATCTAAAAAAAGAAACTGCTACTCCTACATCAGGAGGATGTAAAATTGAAGCTGTACAAAAGTACCACAGTAACGAATTAATAAACATGACAGATTTAATGAGAGTAGTTAAGGAGAACAGATTTTACTGCTAGTGTTTCTATGTCACAAGATGAGTTTTATAAAACTTCCTTGTCAGTAACAGACACATGAAACTCTGGCTCACATACATTACATCGGCCATAAAATCAAAACACACCATGTAGTTCAACTGCACAGAAAAGTCAGAGTTTGAATAACAGCAATATCCAACATACTCCTTAATGGCAGCACCACAGCTGTCCATGAGCTGGTGTGTCACCACAGAAGCATTAAAAGCAGGCAGAAGAAATTCTGCTTGCTCCTCCTTCCCATTTGGTATTTGCCAGGACAAGCAGCCATAAAGGCATGGTGAAAACAACAGCCAGCTCCTTCTTGTGAGAGTCAACACGCAGCTTCATTCCCAGGTCAGCCACCCATGCTGTGACATGCTCATAGGGACGTGCCACCTGCAGAATGAGACACCACATGGCCCCACCAGTATCCCAGCGTAAAGAATAAGAGGGAGTGAAGGTCCATCTGTTGACCAGGTGCTAACCTCCTAACAGTTGAACTACTCCCACCCCACACATCATGCCTCACCCAACATAGGTGGATCACAAACCAGCTGTACTTTCTGTGAGGTTAGCAATATTCTTGCAGTTTTAGGAGACCTGTAAAATGACCTGGTTATTTCAATACCTATAATGAGAACTAGAACTACAAAAACTATTATAAAAACACTTCCACTGTTGTTAAAAATAACAGCAGAAGTGTATTAAGTAATTATGGAAAAACTATGCATCTGCAAAGCAGATCTGCAGTACTGCATCTAACCAAACCGGTGCTGCTACAAACAATTAACAGGAAGGTCTTGCCATTACTTGTTCTGAAGCCTCTTTTGCCCGCACCCGTTGAGCTTCATACGCTTTGTTTATCACTCCGATAAAACTGGAGCAATGAACAGGTTCCAGTGAAGACTGGCAAAATCACACCTGATTAAAACAAATACCATTCAATAACATTTAAAAAAAAAAAAATTAGGTGTATTAAAAGCCAACTTTCATTTCCATAAAATGTCAAGAGTGTCTTCCTAGATATTTCAATATAGAAATGTACATTTCTGTCTTAAGTACATATACATGTAAATGGTTTCACATGTCACATAAACAGTAAAATGAAAAAGTAGTCCTGAGCTGAAAGTATCTTCACTCTCCAATTATACTTTGAATCCACAAGTGTCATACAGTCACCAACCTTTTCATGTAATACTCCAATTTAAGTGGCTTCAGATACCAAGACTGTATGTCAAAACAATCCAGTAGTTCACATAACCATAGATCTTTTAAAACAAGTAATTTTCACGATTTTCTTGGATTTTTCATATTTATGTAAATATGAAATAAAATTTTATTTTAATACTATGAGTATCACATATATGTTTGCACACATACACAAATATACCTTCCTAAAGGTATCTGGAATGTCTCATAATGCTTTAAAGCTGACAGTTTTCCCAAGTCACTTAAGCTTCTGTGATGTTTTCTAAAACTTAAACAGTTTAATACTGGATGAATCAACTGCAAATAAAATGTGTTTCAAGAAAATAGCACAGAAACATAGCTTATGAAGCCTGATACCAGCCTGAAATCTTTTATCTGCCTACACCCAGAGTCAATTTGACTAATCTTTATCAAGGCTAATTCCTGATTCCAGATTCTTAAGCTTACACAGAAGATCTCAGCAAGTTGTAAAAAACATCCTCAAAAGAAAGTTTATGGAACAGAGTCAAGTCTCACTGTGACTGCCCTGGTAAGTAATTAGTCTAGAGGCAAATAAATAACCCAAGCTTGTAAGCATTTTAAAAAATAACAGTTTACTAAACCATGCAGCAAATTTACAAATTCACTGTCTAGGGGGCAAAAGCAAAAGTTTTTGACCACCCAAACACTCACATGCATTCTTTTTAGATTGCATCTGGATGAGTATATATTTCATCTATTTTAGGTACCAAACATACTAACTCTAAAGACTCACTGAACTACTTGCTGTGGGCCCAGAGGCAGGAGAAAGGCAAACTTTGTAGCTACTGGTCCTGACTCTAGCAAGGGCAAAATTTCTGGACTTGAAAATCAGAAAAACTCCACTTTGTCAGAGAAAGCTAAGGCCTGTGATGCCTCAAGACCGATGCAGACACTTTGGAAATCTGTCATCATTAGAGAAAATGCTTTTCTAATATAAATGAGGTGAACCAGCCTACTGTATCTAAAACTGATCTGTTAGCTGTGGCTACAGCTGCACTGAGTCACGTTGTACCCTGACTTAAAAGTAATTTTAAAACTGACCCATGCTCTACATACAACATACTTCTGCTTTCCCCTCTCACATACTCCTCCATGTCAGGGGCCAAAACCCAAATGTTTCTGGAGCTAGACAAAGTATAGTCACGACTAGGCAAAATTAAACCAAACAAAGACTATAAATTAAAACTTTGGTGATAATACTGTTCAACAGGTAAAGAAACTAAGCATTTAACTGCTATGACCAGCTCAGTCAGTGCAGCTTTAAATTGCACTGAGTGGGAAAAACAGATGAAAAGTGTCTTACTACTCAGAGAAAAAAAAAAAATAGTAGATTGGCAGCAGTACATCCAACATTTGAAACATCCAACAACCTAGAAACTTTATGTCTGGTGTATCCAGATGCTCTACTTACAAGAAACATCAAATGGAGTAAAGAGAAAAGACTGAAGAGTTTTGTTGTTATTTTTAATGGAATAAGGGTTACATGTCACTTTTTAATAAAAGAATGTTTGCAATCAAGATTGACTTGCACACAAAGCAAGCAAGTGAATATACTCTCATCTTCTAAATGTGCTTCTCACAGGACGACCCAGGATGTTCTGAAGTGAACCTCCTGAAATAGCATTAATAAATTATACTCTACTGTACTCTTGTGCATACATAGTTGTTGGGAGATTTTAACAGTATTCAGCATGGAAAGCAGGTATACTGCCACAAAGAGCTCTAGCATCTTCTGTGCTAGAAGAAATATATAAATTTACAATAGCATGATTTCTCTCACAATGCAATTGGCCTAACATTTCATTCTAAGATTGGAATCAAGTATGCAACAGTTCCTAACTTATGTTACTCTTACTCTCACGAAATTGGCAAAGTGGTAAGTAAATGCAAAAGGTTATTTCATAGACTAATGAACGAAATTTGCTTAGCCTTTTACAAATGTTGTATTTCTTAACCTTTCTGAAAAGTCTTCTTTATTATTATAAATGCTGCAACTTAATATGATAGTCTACAAATGTTATAAAGGCACTCTTAATTAAAAAAAAAATATATACATGACCATTGTTTGATTCCACTTCTCTTTTGTTTCAAAAACAAAAACCTTTCACTGAATTCAAGGAAAATATATTACTTGAGCTCTATTTCACCAGCTAAGGGTTAACTTTTTAATGTACATTTGCTATAAATATTCCATGAGCACAGACACGCTAAGGGCTACTCAGAGTTATGTACAAATCTACAAGTTGTACTGCAGGTTCTGTGATGCTCTTCCTCGGTAAGTCAGTTCTGATCCTATGTCTGCATTGGGCTTCACAGGCAAGACATAGTGGGTAATTTATTTGGGGAAAAACCCCACCCTGTATCTCTGCACTTTTTCAAAGAAATGGCACTTGCCTCTATAGCTAAAGATAAAATAAAACACAAAAAACCCAGAGCATTAAGTTCTACATAATGCAGGCTCGGCACTATCAAACGGATACAATGTAATTCAGGATCCATGCGTACACTAACACATGCTATTAAGCACCTAAATTTAATTTCTACTGCAACTGAGAGTATTATTCACACAGTAAAAATCAACACAAAACTTATTAAGTTTTGAAAGTGTTTTTCACTAATAGAAGGAAAAAAAAAGAAAAAAAAAACCACCAGCTGTATTAACAAATATCTCAACAGAATTTTCAGTTATTACAACAACAGAATTCTAGCTACGATGTATGTGCACTACAATTTTAGCAGGCATACTAAGAAGTGCCTGCATACACAGGGTATTAGTGCAATGAGGAAACATCAATTTTAAAACTCGCTTTCTTTCAGAAGGCCTAAGGTGGCCCTGTCTGGGTCACCTATTTGCAATATCAATCTAAATACGAGCAAATAAATAAGACAAAAACCACTTGCACTTGAGCAGAGCTGAGGTCCCACAGCTACTGAGAAGAACAGTCACACTGTGATGGTGTAACCTTCAGATTTTACACAGCACAGAAAAACATAAACAAAATTTTGTACAACATTTACAGGACACCAAAATTTAAGCAAAAACTGTGCTGGATGTTAGGAATCAACAAAAAACAGGCAAATTGCTAACACACAGCTACTTATTTGTTCATGATGAAGACTAAAATGGCAACCTACATGGTATTTTATTTCTGTGAGACTGAGAAATATGTTCTGGAAATGAGAATTATATACTGTATTTTACCTAAGGTACTCCCAAGAAGCCTGTTAAGGCAACACCAGTAGTTTAGACAACTGAGGTGAATTAGTGCCTAACACCAAAAAAAAAAAAAACGCCAAAAAAACCACCAAAAAAAAAAAACCAAAAAACAAAAAACCCCTCCACAAAAAAAATTTAGATCTTATTACTGAAATATTTCAATTAATTAATGCTGGAAGGAAAGGCCAGAAAATTTCCTTAAATACTTAGAAAACACAGTCACAGAAAGACTTCAAATACTGAGGTATCTGAAATCTCAAGACCTGGAACACATGTAAAAAGCTAACAAAATAAAAAAAAAAAATCCTATCAACTGTCTATATTTGCTAACACAGGTTACAGAGATCCATGTTTGTATACTGTTACCAGTATAATTAACTATAAGCATAGTTCTCAATTTTGGAAAAAAAATACTTAAATGAATGTTTAAACCTGTTCCTTCTACACGGATCTCATACCAGATATTTGTTAAAAAAACCTTAAGAAAACTTTTACGTCAAAATTTATATTCCTGTAGTCTCAAACCCTCCTTTAATTTAATACCTTGAACAGACTGCTAAATATAAAATGACAAACAATGGTTTAAAAAAGCAACTTAGAATCATTTAACTTGAGAACAAACAAGGTTGCCAAATAATACAAATTATCTATGGATGTTACATTTTTGTTCTTAGAACAGTAAGTCTGTTCCCTGGAGTATTTTCTGCTGAACTGTCATACTCATGTTCAAAATGCTTCTATTAAAAAAGAAACACCTTATCACCTGATAATATTTCAGTAAGTACTACCTAGTCTGACTACCTGTTTAAAAATCCTAAAAAATTCACTCTGATTTATGTGCCAGTGGGGCCATATACACATGTATTTTAAGGTCCTTGTATATATTTTAGAGTAACTTTTTCTGTTTATACTGCTAGAAGATGACTGGGCAAGAAGTAGAAGTATGCCATACTTTAAAGAACTCAATCACAGTACACTAATGAGTATAACCAGCATGTAAAGGTTAATCAACAAAACTCGCTCTATCGTTCCTGCAGAACATGGAATCCTTTTTTTCGTGCAGTAGTAACCTAAACAGAATTTAAATGCCTCTCTTCTGTGAACGTGTTGAATAACACACCCTAACTGCAACAAATTTGCATGTTCTGGTCTTTTCAGAAGGGTCTAGAGAATATTTAAACTCTTACACTGTTTGGGACATCAATTTTAATTATTCTACTAAGATTTTACAAGAGGAAAACCGACTTTTAGAGGAACCTGGATTAAAGCCAACTAATATGACAAGTAAACAGATCACAGGTCATGCTATTCATGCTCTGGCACAGTAAAACAGTAGTTATCACACCTGAAACTTTAAATATTAATAGTCACTTCCACAAATTCCAGAAGTACATATGAAGAACAAGCTAAAACATTAGTTTTTTCTTTCTAGATTTTAGAAAGTTAGCTACTAACATCTGACTATATTTAACTGCATGCTGTATTACATAGTTGCTACATGAACAAATAACTACTGGCAGGTTTAAACAGGCAAGAGAGCAGGAAAAAGTAAAGGGATAGTAAAACTTCAGAGAAAAACAGTCCCAACAGAAACCTGAACAGACTTACCATGGATTCTGTTCTTCCAACAACAGAAAACCACATTTTGATCTCCGGGACTACAGATCCTTGAAAGAAAAAAAACAATTCTCCACTTCTCTTCCAGCCCTCAACAGCAACCACCAGCTCTAGTCTGCTGGATTTTCCAAGATACCCATCAAGATAACTCAGAGCTCGATGCTATGACACAGTGTAGCATTTATCAACACCAGCTATAACCAATACAATATTCAGACTCTTACGTAATCAGTTATGCTGTTCTGACTTCCATTTGCTTTAGAGGCTTTATTAAACTCTGAAAACTGCTAGAAAAAACAAAAAGGGAGCCTTTTTGTACTAAAGACAAAAAACCTCCAAATTAAACAGGAAGTAATGTGCTGGCCCACAGATGGCTAAGAAGTCACATGCAAAAGCCCCCAAAAAAGTGATATATTTTTAAAGTAAACTGCATGCACACGCAGCTTCCAAATCATCTGGATTTCATAAAAACTTAACCACAATGTGGTTGAGAGTCTGGCAGCTTTTAACATCAAAACATCTTTCAGTGTTAGAGCAACCAAAGTCTGCACACAACCTCAAAAAGCAACACTGTTCCCTATGCCCAACCCCTCCTACCAACTACATTTCCATATAGCTATTACAAAAGCTATTGCAAATAAAGCTACAGAGTATTACTGTAAGAAAGCATGCAATATACACCAGAGGGAAGAAAAAGAAGTTATTCTTCTGGATCACATATGAAGTTATACAGTTTAATTTTAATTAAAAATAAAAATTGGTTTAAAGCATTCAGTTTAAGAATTGCTTTTATGTACTTTCCCAATTTATAAAAAAAAACAAAACCCAAACAAGCAAAACACTGTTTACACTGCTCTGGAAGCTAACAGCTGTTTCATAAGTAAACTCGTTTTCTCTGCTATGTTTGCATATAGCATATGCACTTACTACACGCTTGCTCAAAGAGGCTGCCATGCCTCAGATAACACCAAAGTGAGGTGAATTAGGTGATGCACTGAATTTCTGCTCTCTCTGGCACTCCTGGCAGGCCTTTAAAACTTCTAATTAAATAAAATATGAGTAGTTGTGATTAGAAAGTTAAAGAAGTAATGCACTTAAACATTTCACTTATCTTTAGGTGGGAAGAAGATCTAATACAGGGTTCCCCAGGGACTTAACACTTATATACTCCTTGACTCACCTCTTCAGGTACTGTTTTGGTTTCAAAACAAAATGCTTGATGTTTGCAATCACCTAATATCCCAAGGTGATACTTCTATTATAAGAATGAACAAGTGCACAGCATTTCAATGCAAGTTGCATCCCTTCGCTGCTTGTACAAGCTTTGCTTCAACTTCAATCCTTGTTTTTTGATTGCAGAAGAGAATGTGTAACCATCACTTGATAATTAGGAACATTTGGCGTAAAGGTATTATAGAAGATATGATTTCTAATTTCATCCTTAGAAACTCTTAATTGGCACAGACTTAAAGCTAATAGAACCTTAAAACTAATGAAAACCCAAAGAATTATTACAAATTTTTTAGATGTTTCCTCAGAGATGAGCACAGATTTACTAGGAAAGCACACGTTTTTTTGCAATGGGTAGAAAGAAGAAAAGCAGTCCATTGGCATTATTTCTGTTTATGATCTCCTGAGAATCTGCCCGTTTTGTCCACCTCTAGAATATGACCAAGCTGCATGTTAAACTTCATCCAAAGCCCATGACAAGTATGAGAAGCCCCATAACGCATAACAAGAAAGGCAGGTCAGCACTGACATGCAAATGTATTCTCACAACATGTTGCTGAAAGCAAGTATTTTGTCACATGACAGGAAAAGAACTGTTTTCCTAACAAAAGATAAACAGATTCAGGGTTGTCCTTCACTGGTTGGAGCAGGGCCTGTTGACCAGCTGCATTTTCTACTGCTACAGCCCTTTCGAAGCACCATAGAAACCAAAAGTTTAATAAACACAACTGGGTCAGCAATCAGACTGGGCTCCTGTGCAGGGCAGTAGCAACTAGGAATTTCTGAAAGTATGAGCTTTCATTTTTTCAACTTTATGAGCACTGAATAGTCAACCTTTTACTATTAGAAAGTTTAGAAAAATCTGAATCTATTCTCATACTTCCCTCTCCCTCTCATTTCAGGTATTTCATCCGGTTAATGTTTAGAGAATTTTAACAAATAGTCCATTTGGCTTCTTCCTGCATTTCACAAGTTAAAAATGAGAATTTTAACTTTTATGCTGTTAGAAGATACATTACTTGAAAGAAAAAAAATGCTAGTAAATATCAACAATATAAGGAATAGAAAGAAAAAATGCACCAACCCTTGCTAGCTTCTCAGTCACACTCAGTTCTCTAAACTGTTCTGCTCTGACTAGATTGAGAAAATTAATGCTTGTGTATTCTTGGTATTCTTCTCTACTATTTTTTTTAATGAAGCCTATTAACAGGAAAAACATGCTGACAATTACTCACAGTAAGCAACTTTGAACCTCTTGAAAATAATCCTACTTAACTACTACAGCAACTTGCTTCAAACAATGCATACAATCATTGCTATCCAATGAACATTCTGATGACTTCATATTAAGCAGAAGTTTCTACTGTACATACACCAAAACTAAAACAATCTGTTTCTTGCTTATTTCAGACCAAAATTTAAAACATAACTGTTTTCATATCAGAATTCCAATATTAGGGCAGCACACAGCAGTAAGATGAAATATGACTGCCTGAACCAGTGTTTCTGCAACTGTGCAGATGAAAACTGTTCCTTCCATGACTGATCATGATAAAGAAATCATGAAATGTATTAAATAACTTGTAAAAAAATTTCAGATAAATCTTACACACTGACCAGTAGCACTGTTACGTACTGCTAATGGAAGCTAAATGTCAGTTGCTAAATCAATGTCTAGAAGCCAGCCAGCCAGCTCCAATGAAAAAGGAAACTTTTCCCCCTCTAATATGCTGCTTCACTCTAGATGAAAAATTAATTTCACAGACTAAAGTGAAAAATAAAATTACTTCCATGGCACATTTTGAAACATTCAACAGAAATACAAACGGTAGTAAGAAGTCTGATACATATTTAATCCAGTGTCAAGATCAAGTATTTGCTTCTCAAATTATTAACCCACTAAATCACTAAATTAAATTATTAATCCACTAAAATCAGAACAGAATATTGAGTTATATTTTTCAGATCCTGAACTGTTTCCTCAATAATTGCTGATTGTTTAGCACTATGTACCTGACACCAGTTTTTCCTTTACAGATGTCAGAAATAATTCTTAAAAGCTGATACCATGCAAGATTACCATTTCAAGAACAGACTCTGAAATGAGTGAAGGTTGTGAAAAAAAACAAACAGTGCTGTTCAGAAGCAGTTATCCATGTGAGGTAACTTAGAAGTAAAACAATCATGTTTTCAGCTCATGCACTGAGTGCCAAGGAGTACCACAGTATTCTGAAGTTTCACGTACTACACAGTGAAGAGACATTAGGAAAGACTTGTTCCATCTATTGTACGCCATGTAATCACAACACAGATTTTGAGTATCACTGCTGCATAATTTATAACAAATTTTAAACTCAAAAGATTATGTCTCCTATTTGATTCAGTTAATAACACAAAACCAACCAACTAGTGGAGTCTTCCATCTGGTGGCTGGAGCTGTATGTGCATTCTATACATTACTATGTGGTGCTACTAGCTACAGCATATACCCACAATTTTGGCTATTATGCTGTAGGTCTCTACTGTAAAGGAACAAAACTGAAGCCATTCTTGCACCTCTACACTGTGCAAAAGAAAAGGTGTTGTCTTCATGGCAGAAAGTAGTCAAACTTTTATGTATACATTTGAATTGTTTTGTTTATTCATCAATTAACCCACACACATGTTGTGTTTACTTCTTCACTTTCAGCAGAAGTGCTAAATACACCTGCTTATTAATTCCATTTAATAACACTGCTAATTTTTGGCTCTAAAAGAACTGAATAAACCTGTAGCAGAGGTTTGAATTGAAATGTCATAATAACTACATCCATATTATGTTTCCATTTGCACTACCCACATCTGTGTATTTTACAGCAACATTTCCCAATCAGAATAAAAGCATGATCAACACAATGTGCCCTACCAACTTAAGAGAAATAGACTTTTCCCATTAACATTTTCCACAGTAGGCTGATAAAAACAGAAACTTTCTTCAGTAAGACTTAAACAAACTGATTTCCATACCTTGGCAGCAACAATGCTCAGTCCCATTCCATTTTGTTTTTTTAGTGTTACAGTGATAATTTCAGGTTCTTTTCTCAAAGGCTGAGCCTATCAAACAGCAAAGGGGAAAGAAGAAGAAATTCAGAAGTTCATATTCACTGCCAGACTAGGGAAGTAACTAAGCAAAATAGGTCATTAAAAACAAAACTACTTTGTTAGAGCAGCAGATCTCACATCCTAAATACTATATCTGGCACCTATTTTACAAGTAGAATATACAACATTTAATTAATACAAATTCATATTAAATACTACACCTGTCTTATACTATACTGTTGAAACTCTGAAGTCTACTCATTGTTTCTCCTTCTTTAATTCAGTAAAGAAATTATTAATGAATCACAAATTGAAATGTAACAGTTCTATAAAATTGTAGTAACTTTTAACAAAAACTCAAGTTCAGACCCCATAGGCCCCTATTACAAAGGTGAGGGTGATCTACATAGAGAGCACAATTTTTAGTGCTGGATCTAGAAGATGGTTATCACATTTACAGAATTTTTAAGAAGGCAATTAATTTCAAAGGCAGAGTTAAAGCTTTGAAATAAAATTACAAAAAATTTTAGTTCTGAATAATCTTGAATACAGCCAGAGTCCCCAAACATGTTCAGTATTTTTTTTTTTATATCTTTCAACATTGCCATTCCTCAGCTCAAGAAGCTGTCATCACAACCTTCATTAGCTGAAGCATGTCAGTTGGAGCACATTAGCTTGTATTCATCCTGAAACGTAACTGAAAGTTCCACAAGACCCATGACAAATAAAAATATAAGCCAAGGAGAGTAATTAAAAAAAAAAATTAGTGCTTTCTGACTGAGTTCAAGTATTAAGAAATGCAAGTGGTTTTTAAGCTGAAAATACTAATTTAAAATATGACACTATTCCTGTTTAGTTGCTCTAAAAATTATTTCACATACAGCCACCATTTTTCCAAAACCATGCTGTTCTGTAACTTTGATATTCAAACAGCGAAGCAGAAAAAAATCACCACAAAGCAAACAAATGAAAAAACAAACCCTTACAAGAGAAAAGAAAAACACCCTCAACTTGCACTGAAGTGAGACCCTTTTTAGTAAGCATAATGTAAAGCAAAACAAATGATTTTTTTCTTTTTTCAGGAAAAAGCCCCAGACTAGAACTTAATACTATATATTTGGTTGGTAACTGCCAATTTATAAATAAAAGTAGCCTGCAGTTCCATAAGTTACTTATAGATCCATGTCCATATATATTTTTGCCTGTGTTTAGAAAAAATTTCTTCACTGTTTATTCTCAGACTGGGGGAATATGACAAAGTTTGATTCTGTGAAAATTATAATCATGCTACAGCCTAGAAAAACAGTGACTTAAAAAATTCTCCAAACAGTTCCTTAAATGCAACAATTCACTGACGAACTACATGTTTAACAACGAAGCCTATTCTTCCTAATAAGGACTAAAAATCACATAAAACTCAATGCCTTGCCAAGATTGCATTGGATAATTATTCCCTGGATCAATATTTACCAGCTCAGCATTCTCATGGGACAGGTGACTTTCATAATCTGCACCTTCAAAGTATATTGTCCATGTCCCTGGTGACCGTGGATGAGGTGTTAGTCTACAGAAACCTAAAAGAAAAAGTAACATCAATATAGTCATAGTATTTTCTCAAGGGTTCAATTAAAATAAAATAGTATTAATCTTTTTATACTCATTAATGTGTCAAATCTTGTATCTTAAATGCCATTATGGGCTTTGCTGCAATTGTAGGCTACTAGCTACGAAATCCTATCATTTTATAGCTGTTGTTTTTGAGAAACATATTTATTTAAAAACACTGCAGGCTCACAGAAAACTCTGGGGCTGCAAAATATTGCTTTTACCAAGCAGATTCAGAAGAGACATGAAACACCAAATCATCTTTTAGAATACAAACCACCAAAACTCTCGTTAAAACAGTGCTACAGATACCTGCTTTGCAGAAGGTCTAGCTAACGAGTCTCAGCATAGATTTAGTAGAGGAGAAGCTTCGCATGCACACATTATGGTTTTAAATGCAGCACTGCAATTAACAGGTATTCAGTTTTATTTACTTTTTGTTATTTGAAAAACTCCTAGAATTTTGAAAAAGACACCACAGCAGTTCAGAAATATCCATTTTCTCCTAAATCAGGGACATTGAGAATACACATCACCAAAAAAATTATTAATCACTCCATCCAAATATATCATATTCTCCTCCTCATCAAGACCATTTTTCAGCAATTCAAGTTTATACTGTTTCACTCCAAAAAGTCCCTCAGCATAATTTAAGGCATACCCAAAAAATAAAATTTTGAATACATGCATTAAAAGAGCCTTACTTATAATGAATATACCACCACTTGTATAGCAACTGAATTATACTTACTAATTAAAGAATTTATACTACTAGTCTCCTTTAGTCTCAAAACTATATCCTCTCTTACTCACTGACCTTTCAAAACAGTCAGTTTCCTACTTTTCTTTTAAATGCAAGAATATAGCTTTTCTATAAGTTGGAAACAATTGCAAAGGTTCACTGTAGCATGGAGCAAATCTGCCTTTTCAATAGCCTCTTTTGCTACAGCCACTTATTTACCTTGACATTTGTGTAGCAGTTTTTTAAACAACTGCTTTTAAGCAGAAAATTAAGAAATTCTAATAAAATTGAGTAGCACCAAATAAAGATTATGACTTGTTCATTTACTGCAAATGCTCAGACAGACCCCCTGCTTTACTTTCAAAAGTTTAAAGTCCGTTTCATGCAACCACAAGATCTGTCATCTACTTGTCATCTGAAGTTCTGTCAGACTACAAGTGCCCAAACCATAAGTTCTTTAAACTGATCAACCGTGAATGAACTATTTAAAGCTCATGGGATTTTTCAATGTTACATGGAAGCAGCTGATAAGTAAAAAAAAAAAAAGGGACAAGGACACACGGTAAGGATTAAAAAGCCTTAATTTTAACAGCTTGCAAAAGCAAAGAAGAACACAGTATAGACAGACTGAATCACACACAAAGAAAAGTTGCTTACACTTAGCTAAAATATATTCTGCATTCTGTGTTTGCTACACTGATCATTGTAAAACAACAAAAAGAACTAACCTCTTTGACAGAGTGGATCTAAAAATTCTTGTAAACCACTTGGAACATTCCTGACAACGTCACAAGAATAGCCATCTTCTGGTAAAAGGAAAGGTAGCTGTAAGTCAGGATCCTCTTCCAGCTGGACTTCTCGACCATCACTGCGAGCAAGTTCATCAGCCGTATTTTCTGCAACAGTTACTACATTCTCTATCAATTCCTGGACAGAAGGCAGAAAGACATTGTTACTACGAAGGAATAATATCATTAAGTTAAAAAACTTTACATTAAGAAGATGCTAAGAGTGAAAGAAAAATCAATTTGAAAAACTAATTACCAGATATAAAACTTCTTTGGCTCTGCTATGTACAGTCACTACCCTGCATTGTTTTATTTTATGAAATCCCATAGCTAACTGTATTAGCAAATGTGACAGAAGCTCTTATTGTTATTTCAGTATTTTTCAAACTTGTGGTGTATGTTTTTAATATAAAAGTAATATTAATAAAGATAAAAATAATAATAAACCAAGCAACTATGGAATTGTAATATAGGTTATATTCTTCAGCAAAAGACTGTTCTTTGGTAGCCAATACATAAAAACATCTCCAAGCTACAAATCCTTCTTCCTCCCACTCCCACAACACCTTTTGAGCTGTTGTATTAGTACTTCTGACTTAATAAACAAATGTATCCAAAGTTAATAAAAGATGGACTTTGTAGACAATACTATATAAATATTAGACTGCCTCTGGCTTTTCGTTTTTGTTGGTTTTTGGTTTTTTTTTAAGATCAGTGAACTTTCAGAGTTTACCCAAAGAATGATTTATATTTTTTTTTAATTCTGCAAGGAACACAGATGTTTTTTGAATTTTGCCATGGTAAAACTTAGAATATTCAGTCGTCTTAAATATCAGTATAAAAGCACAGTCCCAAAAGCAACATTATACATATACATACATAAAAATTCCAGGTATGTTAATCAAAGGACAATTTGTCCGCTGCTTGTATAAAGGAATTCAAGATCCCATCTCGCATGTCAAAAAGTGTAGTGTTTCTGATGCTTTCCTTTGATTTATACAAATTATCAAACTTTTGTTCCTTCTGGTTACACACAGAACCAGATTTTAGGGTTCTCTCCTAGCACCTTTCTAAATTTCCAGACAAATGGCGTAAGATGCAGTGACACCTCTCTGAATATGTGCAACATGGAATGGTACCTTCCTTTCCAATTCAGTGTGAGAGACTCTTGTTAACACCCTGGTCAAGCCAGTGAAGTACATCCACCAAAGATAAGATAGCTATTCACTGATAAGAGGGTTTTTTTTTAATCTCAGGCATGTTAAAACTGCACAATGAGCAATAGAAGAGACTTACTGTTGGGATGAGTGGTTCATCTGGAGCACAGTGATAATTCTGCAACAAAGCTTGTAGCTGCAGAGAATTCAGCTTAAAGCAAGTACTATTAATATTTGGAACATCTGCATGTGAGTATTTGTCCATGGTAAGCAATGTGGTTGCCTAGAGGGGAGAAAAAATTCCCAGATGACAAATTCAAACCAGAATAAAATTTTGAGCCTGGTGTCTAAATGTTCTTTAGATAAGAGATAGGGAAAGAGAAAGCAAGAAGACAGAAGTGTAACAGAAGCAACATAAATAGCTCCCGAAACAAACGCTAAATACATCTCCTGCACCAAAATATGAATTAATACTAAATCTGTTGTAAGTGAAGCATATCAACTTTTCAGCTACTCTTCTTGTCTCTGTTCAGTATAGTTACTGCTCAGTCTTACAAATGGAAATTTAACAGTCATGTTCACTATTAATTTCACTTGTAACTTAAGCATTAACATTACTGAAAACATTCTGTGTCTTTACCTCAATGCTACCTTAACGTTCCAGGATTGATTCACACAAGCTATATGCTATATTATTTCTAGGAACACAGCATAGGCAAATATTCTCTTTGAATACATGTGAGAAGCATTAATCACAAATACACTCACCTGTACTATTCTGCTCAGGTGGCAATCAGCAGCCAATTCTAAACCTTGTTTTTCTGCCCAGGCTTCAATGTGGCCGAGCTGTTGGCGAACGATAGCTCCCCAGTAATGTGAACATAACCCTGAATCTGGGGCTGTAACTAATCTGTTGAAAAGCCACATGTTGATAAAATGAAACAGCTGGGAGAAGAGCTGTATGGTCAGAGCAGCATTCACTCTACATCGTCGCAACAGGGACATGGCTCCTGTCAAGGTATGCAGCACATCATCTAAAGAGATAAAACAAAAAGTCACTCATGTTCACAAACTGCAGGGTACACCTAGTTTAGGCAATAACACAAAGACACTCAAGTCAGGCTGGTGAATGCTAGGTGGAACCTACATCTATTTAAGTTACACTGTCTTTCAGAAATGGATTTACTGCTCCATGATTTTAAAGACTGAGCAACATTAAAATGCTAGGTAGAATGTAACCCCTGAAATGAAAATAAATTCTTGCGGAAAATATTTATCATACAAGTAAAAAACTGGCTATACCCAACATTTAAATCACATCTTCACTTGAGTGAACTGTTTTTCCTATTAGTTTTTATAACAAGTTTCAACCTTCATATTCTACTGTTTCAAATGCATATTCCAATTATTCCATAACTTCTTCTAAGTATTAAGTTGTACTCATAAATTTCAGCAGAAGTTATTTGCATTGCATGATGCACTTAAACTATACAATGCACCTTCTGTTTCTACATCAGATTTTTAAAACATTATTCAAAGTCCCATTTTCCAATTACTCCATTGCAGTATTATCTAACAAGCAACATGGACTTCTAATAGCATCACCAACAGCAAACATCCCCATATGCTTCCTAGTGGAAGCAACACATTGATCTCCACATCTTCTTTAAAGCAATACTTTTAACCAGAAATCTCTTTTAAAGAGACCATTAGTTTTTTTAAAATTGAAACTCAGGATTGTGTCTGAAAAAAATATCTCTAGATTATAAGAAATCTATAAGGCAAAAATAACTGAAATAAAAACAGCATCTGCTTTTATTCTAGCATCAGTTTGCTACATTTTCTGGGTTTGTGTCCCCAGAAGTACTCTCACAGTACAGGGCACTACAAAACACAGCACTGCATCTTCAGTCTTCCTTAAAGACTTAATGCAGGAGAAAAAGCAAGAAGAGAAAGCTTAATATGTAAAGTACCCAAAAGCATCTATGACACTTGTATAAATACTCCTTGTAGTTCAACAGACTGCTCTGTTTAAATGCTCTGCAGATCACTTCTTCAATTACTGAGGCATTAAAAGTCTGAGCAGAGTCACTGAGCCAGGATTACAGACACAGTGTGATAGCACACATTTGAGCAAGGTGCTCTGGTGGACAGGAAAACCCAGAAAGGTTCATTGTTGTGAAGCATCATGTTTCAAGTATTATGGAAGGGAACTGTGGCAGGAACCTACAGGGCCAGTCAGCCTGACCTTAACAGCTGGAGGTTCTTGATCAAGTTCTCCCATAACATCTCTACAGTGAAACTGCCAAGGTGAGGACTGGATAAACTGACGGCAACAGCAACACACTGAGAGAACTGGCTGGACCATAGACTTAGTGGATTTGCAGACACAGTCCAGTTGGCAATCACAGGTTAGTGGCTTCCCTCATGTTCTGAGGTGAGACTGATACTGTTTAATTAATGACTTTAATTAATGATCTGAGCAATATGATGGAGCACATTCTCAGCAAGTTCACAGATGATACCAAGAGGGAGCAAAATACTTATACAATAAAGAGCAGCAGTATTTTTCAGAAGGGCCTCAGTAGGCTGGAGAAATGGGCTGACAGGGACTTCATGAAGGTGAAAGGCAACTGCCAATTCCTGCACGCGGGACAAAGTCTGTGCAACAGCACAGGACAGGTGCCACCTGGACAGAAAGCAACCCTGATGAAAATTACAGAGAGATCCTAGTAAACATCAAGTTGAATGAGAATTAACAGTGTGTGGTTGCTTGAAAAGTATTCAGTTGCACATTAAGCTGTTTAGTCAGCTGCAGAGCAGCTAACAGGAAGGAAAGAGGGAAGCAATCCTTCCGATGCATTCAGCATTGCAAGACTGCATCTGGGGCACAGCATCCAGTTTCAGAATCCCCTGCACTAGAAGGATACATATTTTTTCAGCAGAAAGCTGAAAATCCATTCAAAATTGATCCAAATAATTCTCAGGGGTTAAAGTAACTTGTAAATCTAATACCATGAGTAATAAATAGATTTTTCTCATAACAATTAATGGTATATTTTGGAAGACACAAAGATCAAGTAGTCTAACCTATTTTAGGCCTCTGAGGATTATTTTCTTCTGGATCATCAAGGAATGCTGGCATGTAGTTATTAAGCTCTGACTGCAGACAATGAACCAGGTACCTGGAAGGGAATGGGGAAAAAAGTGAATTTTAAATCCTCTATGTGTTCATTACAAGTGGTTCAAAATAAAAGGGTTCTATCAAATTACAAGATTCCTGAAATTTCTGTGTTATGAATATGATTACAGGAAACCCAATAATACTTTTAAAAAGGCCCGAGAGACCAATTTTCCCATAAATTTCCTAGAAACAATGAACAAAGACAATTGGTCTTTGGTAGTCTGGGAACAAGCACAGACATTTACATGCAATATTGTTACCACACTGGTAAGAGAGTATCATATGCTACATGAAGAGATACTGTCAGGCCAATCTTGGATTCCAGAAGTTTGCAAAAATATTTTTTTCTAAATAGAAATAGACGTTTCTTTGTTTAAAATCTAGCAAGAGTAGTACTTAAAAAAAAAATTCATGTTGTGACCCCACACACAAAATCCTGAAATGGCCCTATGGCTTTGTGTGAGAAATTTTTTCATTCTTTTATTTCTTTTACCTTTAACTACCCTGAAATGAAAATAATTTCTTTCTCTTCAAATAATTAAACATTCTCTTTAACTCTATTTTTGCTAATTCATTTATATATTTTCTGTTAAGAACTGAAACTAAAAAGGAATCTGATTGTAAACACACGTATACAAGAAAACATTCCATGGCTTTCTAAAACTCCCCTTTCATTTCACTGGAAACATTTTTAATGAAATCCCCACAATTGCTAGAAATTAAATCCATGGCCATTTAAACCAGTCCTGGAGTATGACAGTTACCATCAAATGACATTTTCACAGCAGACTTCTTTCTGTTCATGCTTCAGTTGTGCTTTTTTATTTGCCTTCTACGTATATAGTCCAGGGTTCTCCAGAAGTTTAATACATGCATTTGGAATCTGCCATGTTACATTATACTTAGGGAAATTCTACACAGCTAAAATTCAAGAATAATTTTGCATCCAGACTGCTCATAATGTGGAGAGAGAAATACAGCACCATTCCTTCCTAGCCACAGTAATATTCTGTCTTTGGTGACTACCTGGCCAATTACAGCAGCAAGAAGTTATTTTAACACTCTGATTCAAGACACTGAGCTAGAGCAAAAGGCACAGCTTCATTAACAACTAGTGATTTAGAGATGCTATAAAAATCGAAACTCTCTCAAAATAGCTACTTGCTATACCATACTTGCCCAAATTTTACCCCCAGGAAAAAAAAAAATAAATCTATGGGAATCCATACAAAAGGGTCTGATGCTCCCCTGAAACCTTCTGTAAGTTCAGAAAGCAATAACAAGGTTTCACAAATGACACATACTGCTCTTCTGAGAAACACGGTCCCTGAAAGCTAAACCATTCAATTGTGGTTAGGTCTCCCAGTCATGTTATAATATAAAAACAGCACACAATACAGTATTTCTTATTACAGAAAAAAAGAAAATGCTATGTTTAAAATAGTCATCCTACAAGTGAGAGTAGCCTGGGTCTAAGTCACCCAAGGTACACTGGGGGACTTCTCTAAACATTAATTTCTGATTTGCGAATTTGGTAAGAAATACTTGTTCAGTAGTGGATCAGGAAGAAGAAAAAATCTGACTATGGAATAAAATTAAGCCTTTTTATTAATGCTGTGCTCAGCCAATATTGTTATCTTTATTCAAGGACATTTTCCTCTGAGGGTTTCCCTTCCCATTTGGCTATTTCATTCAATTTTTCCTTCCATCAGTTTTCTAATTGCCTGAGCTGACAAGTATAGAATGATTTTTATACAAGCCAAAACCTGTCCTTCCTTTTTTAAGAAAAATCTGTGCAAAAAAAGCCATTGTGCAATTGGTTATTTATGAGAATTATGAATATAGATTATATTTAGAAACCCTTAAAGAGAACACGATTCATTACTTTAAAGACCCAGGAATATTTAACCCTATGTATTTACATACTAACAGCATAACTAACTTTTCCTCACAATTTCACATTAAACTAAGAGGAAGTAATCAACACAAACTAAATTTCCCTAAAATTTTCATTAGCAGCCTCAAGTATCACAAAATCATCTAACGGATGAAACCTGTGCACAAATCAGTGATACATATTCACAAAACAGAGCATCTGTCTAAAGAAAGTGTAGGACATTCTTTTATGTTTTCCTCTCAGATTTTTAACAATACACAAAGGACATTATTGCAATATCTAAAATTTGGCAGAAATGCAAAGTTGTTCTATAAATCACAGAAACAAAGAAAATGGTAATTGAAACAGAAGTTTGATAGCCTTACTTGAATGCCATTTGAACCAAGTGTGCCAAAACATCTTGTGCATCCACAGTAATTCGGCTAAGATCTCTGTCTTGCTTTATGAAATTGAGTAGTTCAGATGCATTTGCCATCCAAAAGGCAAGGGCCCCAGCAATATTCTTCTGTTTCTGTAAGAGGAAAGAAGCAAGAAATAATACAGGGAAATAATTTTCTGATAAAGCATGGCAGCTTAAAAAGTCTCCAAAAGATAGACCAGTACCTCTTTCCCATTTCACCAAACACCTCTCAGATACCAGATAGTTGCAAAATGTTTGTACGCAATTGCTGTAACTACCAAGTCCAATTTTAACATGTTCACTGAACACATGAAATGCTAATAAATTGCCAGTAGCCATATCAATGAAAGCCACGGTGTAAGCATCTAATTACACAGTGCTAAGAGCTTAGCAGATGCAGTATCTGGTAATCTGTGCACTTTTAAGCGCATATTCACTACTACCCACTGCCACGCTGATACTGCGCTCACTGGCTTTGATACCACGTGATTCAGTATCAAGTACTGATCTATCTCACCATCTCCCGACCACAAATGCCAGGCCAGGCAACCTCAGATGAAATCCAAAGAATAGGAACCACAAACAACAAAAAAAGAAAATAAAGGGAAGAAAAAGAACTTTGGTCATTTCATATCCACATTGAAGTGCGTTAAGCAGAAATTATGGAATGCCGTAAAAGTTGCAAAGTCAAAAAAGGATTTTAGTACTGCATGTTCCAGTTGCTGAATGAGTGTTATGAACTGTTCAAGTCCAGCTGTTTGAGTATTGTATTTTGATATGGAAGCAGCATGAGAAACTGAGCTAAGCCAACATAGCTAGGATCAGTTCCCAGCAAATATATCCTACCTGATCAACCTGGTCTACCTCCTGGAGAAAAACGGACGAAGGAAATCAAACAGAATAGAAGAAAGAAACTTGTGAACAATCATGAAAGCTTTAGAAATCAAACACTAAATATGAAGGTACAACACATGTTCACAGTTATACACAGATGCATTAATCAGTAGCTATGATACAACTGAGCTCCTTCTAAAAAATTATTTATTTTGTTAGGACCAGTAGCACAACAGCAAAAAACTGAAGTGCCTACATGTCTCGATGAATTCAAAGAATTAATGCTTTAAACTAGTTGCCATCCCAGACTGGTTATTCCATGCTCAGTGTGCCAGAGAAACCTTACAAAAATTTTTGCAGGCAGTTGGGTAACTAGCCATCCAAACAACAGATCCTGGGAACCATTTGCCCACACTGCTGCAACAGAGACAATATACAAACACACACAAAGAGGGAATAAAAAACCCCCATCCAAAAGGAAAAAACAAAACAAACAAACAAAAAAAACCCCAACCAAATAACATTTAAAAGCAAACAAAATACACAGAACACCTAGGACAGATTTAATACATGACTTCTCAATTAAAGAACAAAAAGATTGTTTTAAACAACAGAAGAGTCAAATGAAATACCACATTAAGTTTCTCAAATGTTGATAAATATAAAGCTACACTGAGCTAAAAGAAAAAAGCAACCACCAGATGTTTTTCTGATTATTTAGAACTGAGCACTTTATTATTTTTTTGCTCTGCTCAGATCACTCTCCCCCACCAGCAACACAGTGAGATTAGATGCAAATATCTGAGGTGTTACTACTATAATTTTAGTTAGAGCTCAAAACACCAAATCTCTTCTTTTTTGTTTCCCCCATCTTTCCAACCAAAGCAGTCTTAACTGACTGAAGATGTGTTGGCACAGAACAAAAGGAAATGCTCCTTCTAAAAACAAATGTTAAAATTTAAAAAGGATGAAAAATGCCACAGAATGATTTGTAAAAAAAAAAAAAAAAGAGAAAAAAAGGAAAAAAACCAAAAAAAACCCAAAAAACAAAACAAACAAAAAGGCTTTTTAATATGAACTAAATTTCTAGTCCTACTTTTTTTATTGAAAGCACTGAGCCCTCTCATAGATCTCTCCTACTTTATACCTACCTCATACCAAGTCATCTATATTATTTGGATACAAATATTACATATGAAGTCACAGATTTAATTTGTTAACAAACACTTCTTGAGTAACTTCACAAGGATGCTTGACAGCTTTCTGATCTAGGCGGGCAAAATTAGAATCTCAGCCATTAATTTATTCCTACAATACAGCACAGGAGTTTGTGCACCTACTCACTACTGTTTCAGGTGCTTTTCTTCCCTTGCGTCTCATTTGTTTTCTCTGTCTTTCACACCCAGATCCCCTTCAGTGCAGGAATGCTTTACATTTGAGATACACAAAAAAGCTATTGTGATACAACTTATTACATGGTAATTTGACTGTGACAGCCATAAATACAAGCCACTTATGTTACCTTTGATTAAGTCATTTGACTTAGCTTAGCTTGTACTGTTTCTACTCCACTAAGACAGGCCCAAGCTAAAGACATTTTGCTGGTCATTCATTAGAATCAATGTATTTCTTTGCCTTCAGCCTATTAACCTTGAAATTCACTGAAGTTTTAATCTTTTGCCCCAGGTGTACTTTCCCCCCTTCTGGTTCCTTCACCACAACATTTAAATGAACCTCTTCCCAATTTTTATGCAACCTTGACTCCTTTCAGTTTATTTCTTGCAACTAGGCAACATCTTTCACAAACCACAAATACTGCTTCCTTGCTGATGTGTTCCTTAAAATTTAGGTTGAAGATTGGATTGAAGCTGAAGTTACAAGGCTGTAGGAATGGCCTTTCACAAAGGACAGTCCAGACAAACAGTTTGGTTTAACAGTTTTGTAATAGTATTAGCAGGATTACAGAAAATACATTTGCTTACAACCACAAGGCTGCATGTGACTTGGGAAGGCTTTTCTCAGTGTGGTAAATTAACATTTTCACAGGATAATCTACTTTCTAGCTTTGATCTGTTTTCAAGTCAAACTGATGTTTGAGTCTACCCCACTAGTATCTTCTAGCAGCCACCTTGTTAGCCATTCAACACTAAGAACAGAAATCTTATCTCTGCTTTCCCACTGCACCCGCCTCTGTCACTACAAGTGTTTTTAGGTTCATTATAACTAGTATACATGAGTTATATAAACTGAGTAACTTTCTTTGATTCATACTTGTAACTTCCAGTTTATATTTGAAGCCTACCCTTCTCTGTTTACTTTCCATTCTAGCTGCTGAATTGCAGGCTCTTGCCAGTTCATGTTCTCCCCTATAGTCACAGTCTCCTGTCTCCCATAGCCAGATTAAATTTAATTTTTTTTTAATAAAAGAGTCTGAATATAAATTGTTGATACCATTTCATCATCAATTTTATCAACTAGCCATTGACTGCGACATCAATATTCAAATGACTGTGACATCAAGACTCATAATAAGCAACATACTAGTTCTTCACTTCAGAAGCAAGCTGTTCAGTCTCTGATCAACTTTGGAATGTACACAGAAGGCAAATCTTACTTTCTTATTGCAAAGTGTCCTCAACGCCAGAATTTCCTCCCAATCTTTCTTGTGAAAGGTGGGAGCCTGTTCTGTAAGATTACACAGGTGTCTAGAGCTAACATTCCCCTGCTGAAAACTTCACTAAATCTTTCCAAAACCTGAACAGAAGCTGAACAATTTTGATTTGCTATGTTTCATGCCACTCCTGTTGTTTACTCTCCTATTCTCTTTTAATCAAGCTGTTGTGTAACATTTGCATTGTAAATTCTCTAAGGCAAGACTGACACATTTATTATGCCTGTGTAGCACTTTGTGCAGCAGGGTCCTTGCTGCTACTCTAGCAGCACTATTTGCATCAAATACACCTGTTTTAATAAATATAAAAACATATTTCAATTTTTCTTCTGAGAAAAACCTGAAGACAAAGTAGTTTAATTAATTAATTAATTATTGAGGATACATGAAATAGCACTCCTTTTAGAGAAGATGACCAGTCTGTTTTATCAATGTGAGGTACACAATGCAAGGTGTTGTCTAATATCACAGACAACCCAGTGGATCTGATCCTGCATTTCTACACAAAACAGAATTCCCTGGGATTCTGTAGAAGTCTTGCACATATAGTAGCAAGACTGTTAGACTACATATAAAATATTGGAACATTTGAGAACTTCTATTTCTCTTTACAAAGCAGTTGTCTCAGCTTGGTTCAAGATGTCCAAGTTTTATGTCCAGTTTTATGTTCAAGATATCTGACCATTTTCTTGGTTACAAAAGTTGCAAAAATAACAGGGTCAAAATTTAAAAGTCATGTTTAATATGTTCAAGTATCAATCAGTGCAAACAAATGCTACCTATATGGTGTTCTTTAAGAAGCCAATCCAACTTGTTTTACAAGGGTTCACAGCCAGAAACATTTGCAAAGATCTTACCTTCTAGAAAAGAGTCACCTCTTGTCGGAGAACACAATCTTCAGAGCAACAGCCACTCCCTAACTTCCCACAGTGCTCAGGAGAGAGTTTCTTACCACTGACATTATTCACTGACACAAAAGCAGTGGCTGCCCTTCATAAGGGCAGTCAATGCAGGTATTATTGTATAATCAGCTACTGTTAAGGGTCCAACTAAGAAAAAGGCTAAGAAGTTTGCTAGATTATCAACAAAATGCAGGTAATTCTCTTGACATATTTTGGCAGAGTAACTCACCTGTATCACTCCTTCCATCATGTTCACCATCTTGTTGACTATTGCAATGACTTTGTGAGTACGCTCAGCAGGAGTGATGTCAGGTCTGTATTGGCTGGACAATACATACCGACATGTCATATACAAAACGTATGTTGGTGACAGCTTAAAATGAACTGTTGAGCTATTTGTGTAGTTTATAATGGCAGATAAGAAGGCATCTTCAGCTGTAGATGAAAAGAAACAGCATGTCATAAATCCAAAGACAGAAAGAAAATGAAAGAAAACAATTTCCTAACTTGAGGCATAAAGGATTTTCTTTGGGAGAAAGAGGAAGGGGGAGCAACTTACAGGAATTAGAACTCTACGTTGTCTATTATGTACTGCAGTTAGTTAGACACACTAACAAAACACTTCTATATAAAATCAGAAAACCTGATCATTGGGAAACATTTCTGTACTATTTCCTATCTACTGAAAATCTGCATCTTCAAGGGAACAGGAAACAGCAAGATTTCTCTTGCACATTTTACTCCAACAAAACTCTCATATTAATAAAAATCAGTCTTTGCTTGCTCACAAATCTATTTAGTTTCAAATATTTGAAGGATGGACAATCATCCAGTATGTTATTTTTTCTACCAGATCTGAAGCCTTAAAAACCTGGGGACCAAGATAGTAAAAACTTAAACCCTACATGACAATGTAAACCTAATCAGATTTTATAGAAAATGGATTTTCACCATGATTTAATCTTGGTGACACACAGCATAGAAAACAATGAATCCAAGGTACTGTTGAGGAGGTGGCATAATTTTTTTTTTCACATTTAATCTGAATATCTGAATATAGAGTTGAAATGCAATCAGAATTGAGATATGCATGAACATGCCTCAATATCTAAAGTACCTGTTCACCCTCCCAACAAAACTAGCTATACTACTAGACTGTCTAGCATCTCTATCATCATCGTTTCTTTCAACATTTACTTAAGTTTTCAATCTGACTGAAATATTACAGTAGAGAAGAAAGCATTAACAGGTTAGTATTGTAACTTCACAATTTACTCACAGCTTTCCCTGAATTCAATACTGGCAGGCAATATCAGTTCTGGTCCATGACTATCCTGAGATCTAAAGAAAGATAAGAAAAATTGAAACAAATAATCCACATGGGTGATATTAACTACTGTAAAATTACGTATTTCTCCAAATACATTGGTTCCAAATATTGACACCACAACCTTCCACAGAATGACCCTTTCTTTACCTTTCCTCCAGAATCATTCAAGCTGTATTTGCCAGCAACACAACAGATAAAAAAACAGACCTGAACTGTGGAGTCTGCGATATTAATGAACACCCTCTTGTGCGCTGCACAGCAGACCGATAGGATCAGTTTGCCATCTGCCATTGACAGGATTCAAATAACAAATTATTCATGGACACATGAAAGAAATTGAATGAAGCTTTGCCTGACACATCAGCTTAGTTACAACAAATGTACTTTGCTGCCTTTCATGCTCTCAAAATTTATGAAGACTTAGTCAACCTATTTGTCCTTTTTTCTGGTAAAGAGGAAAAGGAGGTCAAACACAGTCCCTACCCCCACCTAGCTGTTGCCACACTACACTAAGAAACAGCAGTCAGCCCCAGAATTGTCTTCACTGCAACTGACTGCAGAGCTATTTCTTACCAGAACCTATCAGAGAAATCAGAGAGTAGAAAACTGATCAGAGAGTTGACTTTTCTGGTGCCTGCAAAAAGTTAAGTATGTATTTCACAGAATATCCTGAGAGGAAGGGACCCATCAGAATCATTGAGTCCAACTCCTGGCCCTACATATGACACCCCAAGAGTCACAGTATGTGTGTGAGAGCATTGTTCAAACACTTCTTGAACTCTGCCAGGCTGGTGCTGTGACCACTTCCCTGAGGAATTGTTCCACTGTTCCAGTGCCCAACCACCCCCGGGTGAAAAACCTTTTCTTAATTTCCATCCTTTCATTACTGCCTCAAGTGGAGGCATCACCTGAGCTGTTCTCTGCAGCTGGGCACCCATTTTTAGGAAATGCATAAAAGCTTAACATCTTCTGCAAGCAATAACCATTTTAACCACATGTAACACAACAGGCAGCTTTCTACTTTCCCCAACAACTTTGATAAAGAAAGGAATGTAATATAACTATATTAATCTCATTCTCCTGAAGATTATTAGTTATGCCACAAAGCAGAGATACATCACTGAAAGCTTTTATTCAGTTACCTCCTGTAGTAAAAATCCACAATACAATTTTGATGATGTTAAAAGATCTAAAACTAAATTTTAGCATATTGAATCTAAAAATCTGGGGTACCTTTGGGTTTTGGTGGGGGGTTTGTTTGGTTACTTGTTTTTTTACGAACTTGGAAAACCTCAAACCAGCAGAGAACTCAGGTTATGCCACCTACATAATGCCTTATTATAAGAAGTGCTCAGCAAATCAAATTTCTGGGGAGTTGAAAGTTAAGGAATAGTAGGCAGTATGTACACAAATTTCTGCCATTTCAGTTATATTTCAAACATGACAGCATGCTGTCTTTATGAAAAGCACCCAGCTGGTGTGTAAATTGTAATATTTTGTGTCTTTATTGCTATAAATTAAAAATGAACTAATTTGCCACTACTTGCACACTGTCAAAAGTGTACCATCTTCACTGAGAACTTAATTACTTCCATAGAAAAATTACTAATACACAGCGTTATAAAACAGAACTATAAGGACAACTCCAAAGCAATTTTTAATCTTTCATTATAGGAAGAATAATAAGAGATAGAAATATTTTAACAAACTGGCTAGTAAACCAGTGACAGATTTCAGCTGATGATTTATTTTATTTTCCTTAAAACAAAATGATATTGATCAGTTTCAGCAGAAACATAGGAACTGGATTGCCAGCCAATGAGAGAAAATGTGTCATGAATGATGAGACCTGATATTAATGCAAGATTGCCTACAGACTACTGGAAATTTGCCGTAAGAGACAAATTAATATGAAGTATTCTTTAAAAATTGTTAATTTATTTTAACTGTAAATTAGTTGTCTAGGAACTGATGCAGTAATCAATTATTTAACCATCCTAATAGGAGCTCCCTTCAAGAAACCATGGAGTCACAGGATGGTCTGTGTTGAAAGGGGCTCTGGAAGGTCATCTAGTTCCAAACCCTGTACTATCTTCCTCCTTCCCCTAAGGACACACAATATAAATACTCTCTAATTAAGCTTTGCACATTAGAGATCCAAGTTGAAGTAATTCTCTGTGATTCTAATATGATAACACATTTTAATGGATACATTTCTAAGTGTATATTGTCTTTATGCTATTGCTCTTAGAGATAAAGCCTCTCTGTGGTAATGAAATTCTTTGAGCTAAACCAGTCTGAAAGTCTAGTTAGGTTTAGAAGGGCCATAAAATATTGATTAGGGGTTGCCTCATCTCTTAGAATAGGGTAAGGTAATATTACACTTTAAAATTGCAATAAACACAATAATGCAGTCTCCTGATATTTCTGTATTTTCAATTGTCTCTCAAACTGCATAAAAAATGGAAACACCCTTGTGTGATTATTTAAGTCAGTATACTAGCTATGTATAAATTTTTAAGGCATGTTAAAGCAAGGAATTAGGTAAGCATCTGCATTCACTTAACACCACTTACATATCATCCTACTTTTTCCAACCAAACACATCTTGAAGGACTCCTGAAAGGTATCCAAGGCAAAAAATTATCTTTTCTCATTTTTATTGTATGTTTGCTCATGTTAATTGTAATCAGCTATCTAATGAGCATGTATGACCACAATCCTTAACTAAATAGTCTTTATGTTTGATTTCCAAGAATCACATGACAATCAGAACAACGATACCCAGTAAGTAAAGTGGAGTTATGTTTTCAGATCTCAATTATTTTTCTTTCTAGAAATGAAAAAAAACCATGGCAGCCAAGTTCTAATCTTTGGTCTTCAACCCAGTCCGTGAGTTATTGGAAGAAAGTATTATTTGTCTTATTATTCACCTTTATAGAGCAGTGATGAACAGACAGAGTACCCACAAGCACATTCAGTGTGGGGTGGAAGTTGTACAGTAACAAGAACCTGAAACTTGCCAGTGACGAATTTTTGATTTTTTAAACTAATAAATCAGTTCACAATTACTGTCCTTACAGTTCACAAAATGAGACCAGAGTATCCCGGAGGAAACCCAACTAAAGGCCCACAAAATATATCCATGCATATTCCATGTATTCAGACAAATTCACTGCCCAATTTGTCAAGTCCTGACATCCTAATCTGACATCCTGACGTTGCTAATTTGTTATTCTCATGAACACAGTGAATGTATCTGAGAAAGAGCACATGACAGAAGTGCTGTATTTAGACAAATAATACACAACACATACTACAGACATGTAAGACATATACTGAAATAAAACATCAATGTCAGGGCTGATAATGAAGATCTCTGAGGCTGTAGTTATCGCAAATTTAAATGTGATCTAGATGCCTCTGAAAATATTTTCTGCACACAGGAACAATGGTGAAAAAAACCTTTGTAAAAACTAGCATATGAATACTCCCTTTAGAAGGAATTTAAGAAGTTAAAAAAACCCCAACAAATGAAGCCAAGATACAGCTCACAGATGGCTCTGTGTTTTTGAAATACAGACCTACAGCACAAGATAATCCTCTTCATAGGAATTTAATAAACTTCATACAGAGGCATAGATCAAGAAATATTAGCAGGAGAAGCCTCAGTAACTTCTGACAGGATATAAAAAGTTCAAAAAGAGGCTTTGTTATCTTTTATGAGGAAAATTACAATTAAAATTCTAGTAATTCAAGAAGGAGTTAAATCTTCACAACCCTAATAAAATTCTAAAAAGAATCTGAAGATGACCAGGCAGTCTAACAAGAGAGTAGAACCGAGTTGTATTCTAGCCTAACTTCACTGAAAGTATTAAAAAAATGCCCCTGCTATAGGACCCTTGAACATTCAAGTTCAAGTGGAAGCACAGTTTTCTGCCCTTTTTTGGTTGTATTTATTTCCTGCCCCTCCCATCTTGGAACTCTCTTTTCTGTCTAGTGAATAATATATCAATTTAAAGGTACAGAAAGCTTCATACTGCAAGCTTTACAACTTGGATCACTGCACATTTTAACCCTGCAGCACATTTACCTTACCTTTCATCCATTTATCACCGCTGTTCATCTAAATTTAAAAGTTGATTTATGTAGACAGCAATAAATCTTGTATTTTTTGAAAGATTCGAAAAAAATTCTATTCACATTCTCACTGATTTGCTGAGGTGTGATAGGAGACCCTTGAAATCATCTGATCCAACTTCCCTGCTCAAAAGAGGGTCAACAATAGCAAGTTGTCCACTACCCTGTCCAGTCAGGTTTTAAGTATCTTCAAGGACAGAGACTCCACACCCGCTGACAACAGCACAGTAGACATAGCAATGACCTGGTTATTTCACTCTCCAGAGTAAATCACATCATCTTGCCACTGACAAATGAAAATTATAAGTAAGTGTACTTTTCATTTCATATGACATGCCTAACCACAAATCAACAATGATGTGACAGGACTATCAGCCTGACTTTACAAAAGGAAAACCACAAATAACAGAATACTGAAGCAAAGGATTAGTTTTTTTGGATTTTTTAAGTATTGTGAAGTTTTTTGCTTTGGTTGTTAACCCTGGGGTTTATCTGGAGAGAGATCTCAAAAGAAATATCATTCTCTTTACAGAAAACCAGATCATTTAAAATACTTTAACACAGCACTTGATCTACTGGAAAAACACATCAATTTTTTCCATTCTGAGAAGTAATGGATCCCACGTTTCCTACCTGCTGTCCTGTCTGCGGTAATCCTGCTGGTCTATTCTAATCATCGGCTTCACCATTCCTCGCTCGGCTGTGCTGGATGCGGATGATGTCCTGTCACCGTCCAGCCTGCTGGTGCTCTAATTCAAAACAGCGGGACAGGTGCTTAGCATGCAAGCACTGCATGAGCCAGTGTTTGTGCCTAGCAGCACTAAAATGAAGCTGAGGTCTGAGGCTTGAAAAGAGACGGGGAAACAGAAGAAGGGAGTATGGCACAGAGAGCGACAGCTCAGCAGGCGTATTCACCACAGTGAAGCACTGAAGAGCCTGCTTCCAATTCAACAGACAGCAACAGCCAGCTAGGAGCAGCTCTTTGTTAATGCACTGCTAGAATTTATAATGCAGCTTTCAAACATCTTTAATTAAAAGCTACATCACTATCAGTACAAGGTCAGAATAAGTTGGGAACTTTAGATTAGAGACAAAGTTAAATGTGATTACAAATTTAAAACTGGTCATGTTCCTTCCCTCTGCTTCTGCAATAGCTACAAGTGTTTGCACTACTGACCCATAATATAAATTATCCTGATCTCAAAACAAGTCTGATCTGGCAGGCAGTACAAAATTTCCAAGACAAGAAGGGGCAATTCAGACGGTGTTATTTTTTTTTTATGTACCATTTAATTTGTTTTCTTTTGGTGTCTCATGCTCCTTAGTAGGAAGCTTTTAATTTATTTTTTAATTTATGATTTCTAATTCAATCAAAACCTATCAGGAATGTGACAAATACAGTGCTTTAGGCAGCAAAATAAATACAAATTCTTTTCAGCATGAAGAGTAGAAAACAAGACAAAATATAAAGTATTTCAACATTTCATTAAGAAATTTCTAGGACTAAATAATTTGCTTCAACATCGGAAAACCTGCCAACAAGTGCATCTCAAAGCAGGAGTTTGAACTAAATCACTTTTCACCACCACATCTCAGAGAACTTTAATTAAACTTACTGTTATCCCTTTTCCAAACAGAAAAGCAAACTTAGAAGAGAGCAAACGTTAGTAAATGAGTGATTAATCAGTGCTTTAACAAGATGTTGTACACAGTCTCAAACAGTACAACTAAAAAAGAAACTAAACTTTCCCACTAACCCCTAGGTCCACTAGAAGTACTTTTCTAATGACTGTGAATTAGATAGGATATATAGTTCATAGGGTAAGAAGTATTCTATATAATAAAGCCAGAAATTCTTATTATTAGAAATTTTAAGACATTTTATTAGTCTACAAAATTTCTGTTCTTCCTTCTAAAATATCACTGAAATTCCTATCAGAAGTAGGTAAAGAACACATGTAAGATAAAAGAAAGCACTATCTGTTGCTACAAAGAAAGCAGAGAAACTGAATTAAAAGACTGGTAAGAAAACAAATAAGACTAAAAATACATTCAAAGCCATCAGAGTTATTAATACCTACACTGCTGCATTAATATCACTAAATATTTACAAGTATTTCAGTTTTGCAGAAGTAGAAATAAATCATAAAAGGGAATGCAGTTCTGGGAAGATTACTCCATTTCATACTGCTGAAATAATTCATTCTCTCATTTCATCTGAGGCATGTGATCATAGCAAGTAAGGCATTAACCATTGTGTCATTTACTCTGTTTGTTTGCTCTTGGAAAATGCAATTCTGACAGAAAATCTATTAACAGAAAGTGCAGAAAGAAAGCAAGAAAATATTATCACCTCATAAAATGTTTATAATTGTGACTGCAGAGACAGTTTGTTTAGTCAATGTGTGTACAGGAGCTCTATTGAAGTCTAAAGTCACATCCATTAAATTTTAAAAGCCTAGTTAAATTAAAATTGAACACCCTTTCACATTTTATATAAAACATTTATTTACCCCATCACAAATGACAACAGCCATATGCTACATACACAAGGTAACAATGTACCAGTTACAAGAATCAATACCTGCATGTAATCTGCTTTCTGTAAGTCAATTTGGGGAGAAACTACTTCAGGTTTGGAGTTCCCCTTCCTAAAAAATGTTACTAGTCTCGGCATTAGATGCATGCCCAATGCCAAAAAAAATTAAACAAAAGGGTTTTAGGGGGAAAAAAGAAATATAAAATAATAATTTTATAATTATTAAAAAATATAAAATAATAATGCACATAATATCTGACCCCATCCACAATGAAAACAGCTGGGGAGACTGATAAATGGGCCACACTACCCCAAATATTACTGATGTTGTAATTTTGATTTAACTTACACATGCTCTTTTTTATTGCTAACTCAGTCATAATACAATACCTTGCTTGCTGGTAATGCTGTTCCACTGTGAATATCTCCCTCCAGATCAAATGTGGTTTCCTGGACAGCTCTATAAGCAAGATAATACAATTTCTAAAACACACTGGAAATGTTCTTAAACATTTAACAAACAAGGAACAGAGTAACTAAAGTTAGTGAATTAAAATTCAAGGGTTATACCATGAGTCCAGTTAATATTACCTTTTTTAATACTGTATTAGTTCTTAATATTAATAACATCTAAAAATATTTATATATATAATTTCATTTTCAAAAGCAGATTCTTAGCTGATTTCTTCAAGTCAAGTGAGAAAATATAAATACACATTTACATAATACACATAAAACATGTTCATGACATCACATTCACTACAGAAGACTAGCTACAATTTTTTACTCAACTCCTCAGTATTAAACATACAGCATAATGTAAATAACTCATAAATCATAGTAATGCATATTATTATCTCCTTATTCTAAAGATTAAAAAAAAAAAATTTGATTGTTCAAGCTGCAACAGCCCTTTGCCATAGATCTTATTGTCCAGATAAAGCTCCGCAGCAATACAGTGCTTTCCAGCTGACTGTAAATCTGCAAGAGCACTTATTTATTGATCTGCAGAGTAAATGCAAAATGAACTCAAGATTTAAGCAGGAATATTACATGACAGCCACATGGCTGGAGGTCTTACTGCAGACAGGGCCTACAAAAAGCATAGTGCCCTTCCGTAAGAAAATACAGCGGAGAAAAAATAAAAGTGGTTAAAGCATATATCTATATTAACTCAGCAGATAAGCTTCTTTTCCTAGGTATTTTTCACTCATCTCCAAGCCAATTTGTTACTTTTCTAAATGACATTATATTATACAACAATGTGTATATTAACAATAGTAGGCTCATTTGGACCCAGAGAAGATGGAAAACAGGATGTTGGGTTTTTTTCCCCTACTACACAAACTGATTTTAAAATTGTTTCTTCTGAGTCTTTCTATAGCCACTGAACAAAACCCCTATGAGTCATAGCATCTATGATCAGTGTTTTTATTATGCACCTATCAAAAATATGAATGAGAAACTGCAGGGTAGACTTCTGTACTGTCAGTCCTTGCAACACAGAAACTAGTGGGTAAGTAATCACACTATAAAAAGTAGTTTTCATATTGAGACATGTAGTCCCCTATCTTAACAGACTCATTAAATATGATTACTTCATTTCAAACTCCTTTTAGTGGAATTTTGAAAGTTATTATCTGAGAAGAAACAAAAACCAGACTCTCTGAGAACATTCAGCAATTTCCTGACTTTTCCTGGATCTTGGATGAACTGTGAAATACATGAAAATGAGGCATTATAGTGTTTTTCACACAGAAGTGAGCATGAGGAAAACTTGAATACTTCATAATGAAAAAGACACTTGCTAAGCCTACATAAAATCACAAGGTGGAGCTCAAGTATTAAAATTATATACTTAATGCTTTAAATGAGTTCACACACCAGTCCCTGCCCATTTATAATGCTCTGACTCTGTATTTTTTCCCCAAGACTCCCCTTCTAACCTCAGAAGAATGAAAATCAATTTTACTCACCCAGTTTTGTGTCTCGGACCTTTGACCATAAGACTTGTGTCAGTAGATCTTTTGGAAATAATATGGTCCTGAGTAGGATCCACAAACTTAAATACGTGAGAAGACCCAAACTGAACCTTCATTCCACTTTGCAGCATGGTGGTTTCTGAAATACGCTGACCTTCCACATATGTTTCAGCATCAATGCTTCTTGGGGTTACAGTGACAACTCCATCCATATTAGTGAGGTCACAGTGATGAGGCTGAATTCCTGGACCAAATAACTAGGAATAAAATTAACATAGAATAAATTAAATTATACACCAGCAGAAATAAAAAAACAAAGACTAAGATGTAGCTTCCCCTATTTACAAACTAGTTATTTAACGTTGCTTGATTATGAATTTACAAAGATGAGGGGTACAAAATCAGTGAGTTTCACCTAATTTTTCAATGCAACAAGAATAATAAAACACACATTTAACTAACATATGCAGCAGACATCCCTCAATGAAATATTTTTCACTGTTTTGGTCATATACTGTTTACTTCCACTTGCTGCTTTATACAAACTCTCACTATGCAAATAATTGAAAATCAAGTAAATGCGCTGCTACGGACCCAGGGTACTGTAAGAGACTCCCCAGCATGAATTTCATACTAATATGCTTGTTTTATGCTCTTAAAAAATCTTACCTCAATGGGATTAAGAAAGCCATTACACAGTTACAATAACATTGATACACACTATTTGACCCCATGACAAAAAAGAAAACTCCATTTTAAATAACAAACCCCTTCAATAATAAAAACTTGACTTAAAATAATAAAACCCTTCACTTAGATCATGAGTAGAAGTAAATTAAAACACAGTAATGATCATTAATACAAAATTTCAGCAATATATTGCCCTTCAAGCTTTGAAGGGTTTTTAAAGCATATTTTATTACATTCCACAATGACGCATAACACACCAAAGATCAGATCAGTGCTGTAAAATGAGTCTGCTTTTCTCCATACCTGAATGGAATTGTCATCAAATTTTTCGGTTCCAACTTCAGTGACACTTAATTGTAGACGATAGAGCTTTGGCTTATCTCTGGAATCAGAACCATCTGTACAGCAAGCGACAAATATTAATTTGCAAGTTAATAAAGTTCAAATAGTCACACAGTATTTCTACATTTACTGCAACTTAGTTCAGAATAACAAGGTTCACAAAAAAAGAAAACCCGAGTGATGTTCTTTCAAGATTGCTGGGAACTTGGTTGTTCCTCTCAATGTAAGAACCTTGAAAGCAGAGAAAGCATACTTGGAGCAGCTGTTTACTACAAATGCAAAGAACAAAGTAATCAAGAACTACTATTCTGAACACATAGTGAAAAATCTTTTCTATTTCCTTAGTAATTTAAGCAATACAACAGTTTTTGTAAATCTTTAAGTTTTTATATGGGTATGTGTTTAGAAGATAAGGAAAATAAAATACCTGCAGATCCCCACATTAATAGTATGTACTCATATTACTAAAGCACACATTATCAGCAATATCTGTTATCAACTCATCCACTGTACCAAACTGGTTTTAATTCATCAGATACTGAACTACAGCAATACTGAAAAACAACCCTACAAAACATTTACCTTTGACAGCTTTAGTCTTAATCTATAGGACTTTAGCACATCTGGCCTTATCTTTATAGTTCCATCAACCTATATTTTCATCTCACAGAAAATGAGGCAAAAAATAAAGTCCAACTTCCTACTCCCCTCAGAAATACATACTGTCCAAATTAAAATTTCAGAAGATCCACTGGACATACGAAGCGTACACAATTTAGCTGGTGCCTTCACAGGCTAACACAAATGGGCTTTGGCATACATATAAATCCTCCCCACTTCCCAGAAAATCCTATAACTTTAAATATGAGCAGAAACTGAAGTAATACTGTCATTTCTAACTTCTCTCCAATCTCTGCTCCAAAGCAAAGTTGTAAAAAAGAGAGGCTGCAAGATAAAATGTGGAAATGAACACCGATTTCAAGTCATCTCCAAAAAAGCATTAGGGACTATTATCAAAACCATGGCATATACATTGATACTGTCTGCAGTAAGCTACTAGTTATCCTCAAATTTATAACTGAAAGTCAATATAATCAGAAGCTCCATATATCTAGTTGTAAATTCCCAGAATCTGTTTATTAAAAACAGAATGCACACCAATTAACCCTAAAATGGTAGTTATTAATAAGCTTCTCCTGGGGCTGTTGCGATGTTATTGGGACATAAAGACACCAGGCACAGTTAGTCCATAGACTGGTACTGTAAATACTAAAGTTAAGTGCTGATACTATAGCAATATGCCATCCATCACAAAAGAAGCATTAATCATAAGACCACTCATCCCTCCAAACATCTTCCAGGTAGAAGGATAAACCTTTTATAAAATCTCTGTATTTGAGTCTAGAGAGGCACATATTTAATGTCACAGTAGCCCCAAAAAGATAATGCTAGTACAATGTCTTCAGCAATTTGAATTGTGTGCAATTTTACATACTTAACAATGCTAAATCAGAAATTATATGGCTGCATCTTCGGTATCACTAAATGCAGACATGTAATACATTACTGAATGCATCTGAATGTTTACACCAAATTCCATTAGTTTTTATTATGTCTCCCCACAACTTACACATCAAAACCTAGAGTAGCTCCTTCATTTATTTATTTATGAATCCAAAAGTCAAGTATTTACTCCTCCTACCCACATCCTAGTTCGGTAAAACTGGCACCCACATGTGTGTGGTTTCAAGCAACAATTACTCAAGAAATGTATATTAGTATCACAATGTTTCTGCTAACACAAATTAAGACCTTCGTTTCTCTGCAGTGTCCATTATAGCAAGGAAAACACCTTGTATTAAAACCACAGGACTAGATACAAACGCAACTTTTGTCTTCCACAAAAAATAAGAAAATTTTAAGGAGTTATTTAAAGTTATTTGGGTTATTTGTTATACTCCATCAGTTTTAAGAGCCAATTTCTACAGTAAAAGACATCTTAATCTTGCAGATTACTACAAATCCTGATAAGGATGAAAGGCCTTTTTGTTCTAGGGGGGGGACACATAAGGGAAGGACAGTTGTGTTATACTACAATGTGAAGTGTATTTCCTGTTTTTTAACAGCTGGAACTTCCCCTAAATGGTATTTTGAATGAATCCCCTATAACTCACTGCAGTAGGATACCTATTCTGCTATACGTATGGCAAAGGCTCTACTCCCCAGGCCATGACAGTCCACAAAGGCTGATCTTAGCAAAGGACGCAATACAAAGATTTCATTGTTTGGTTTCTGCACTTAGGAGTCACCATTTACACTTCAAATAGTAATTTCATTCTGTAGTGAACAGACATGAATAGTCATCGTAAGGACATCAAGTCAGTGGTCTGTAACACAAACGTGTATTTTTTAAACAATAGAAAAAAAAAACCAACACAGGCTGCCCTTCATGGATATATATTTGAAATGTGTTACTTCACCACTAAAAGGTGAATCCTACTCCACTTTGAAAATCATAACTTCACTTGATTTCATTAGTCCAATGCTTAAAAGAATGCTGGGAAATAGGACTGACTTAGCACCAGATCAAACAAAATTATGAATATTAGCTCAAAGAAAACAAGTAAGCCCAAAGTTGAACAAAAACAATCACACAATGGACTTTACCTATTGAGTTAAAATTAGTCAAGTCTACACTTGAAAAGCATATTTCCTGTACAAGTTCCTAACTACTAAGGGTTTAAAGCACTAATAAGCTTAGGAGATGGTTGGGCAGATCTGAAATACCATATCAAATTCAGGAGGTAATTCTACTATTAAATTTCAGACTAGCTGTGCACTTCCAGCAGAAGAAGCCAATAGTAAACTTTTTTTTTACTGTAGAGCTCCTGTAAAGCTCCTTCAAACTCATGCACAAACATGTTACACATGCCATACTGCAGTTCTGTTCTCAGAAAGGAGGTTGGCCAGGAAAACATCCCGGCCAAGGCTTTCCACTTCTCCAACCTTCTGCAATTCTTCTTTCCAAACTGTTATACCTCCATGTCCTCTGTATCTCCCACTGCTATCTGTTCTACAACTCAAGGTTGCTCTTTTTTGTGATGATGCAAGGAAAAAAGCCTTATGGGTTTGCCTTTTTATTTCTTATTTATGCTTTGTAATTTTAATTTCAGGCTTGTAGGACCTGAGGCTAACATCTGAAAAAATGGGAAGGAGTTTGCCATTTTTCTCAGCCTTTAAATTCTATGATTGTACAACTGAAGTTATTAACATCCCTGAACTCATCAAAAGTCATATTCACAGATAATACAGATGGAATCAGCTATTCAAAGTGCTGCTGAATGTCATTTCAGTCCATCCAGTCTATTTTTATTACTATCAGATTCATCTCAGTTTACTGGTTCATTCACATGACTTGGATACAGAGACAATTGCTGACTCCCACATGTACAGCCAGAAGCTACTGTAGTGCATCCTCTACCATACAGAATCTAATCTTCAGTCAATGAAACAATCGTACAAACAGCAACATCAGCAGCTGTGGAGAAGTGGAAAAACTGGACATACTTCACTAGCAAACTTACTGAATTTGTGCAATTGCACACGGCATGAAAGTGAGTCTGCTAGGCTCTTCTGCAAAAATATAAACAGCCTCTGTTTTGACAGGAGGACATTTCTACTGGAGTTATTTCTGTAATAAATACAAGTATTCTAAAGTGCTTTCTTTTTCCAAAGACACAGTCTGACTCTAGAGTAGATTGTTTTTCACACAGTGAGATAAAGATTTTAATTTTTTTTTTTTTTCCCAGTGACATGCAACCAAATTTCAATCTTTCTAGCTAATGGTCAAGTGTTCCTGCAGAGCCCATCCATGACTTTTTGATTTTTGGTTCAGCTCACTCTATGAAACCTTTCTGCTCTCTGGAATAACAATGTTAACAAAATTGAAGTCTGAATTCCATTCTCATAATTGAGCGCAGGAGACAAGCTTGAAGACAGTTCTTTAAACCCCAGTATTGCACTCCACAACCATAAAGGAAAAGGTGAGCAACACTGACTACCACATGTAGTTCTTCTATAGCAGTCTAGAAAATAAAGTGAGGGAACAGGAAAAAAAGAAAAGAAAAAATATTTTGGTAGACATTTCACAACGAAAAGAAAATGGCTTTGTATTCTTGTCTATTTGGTCAAACCAGAACACATCTGTACGTTACTCTAAACTCTGAGGAGGAGAATTAAAGATCCAAAATGATTTGTACATTAGGCTACCAATTTCAAACACTATAAAAAAAACTGAACAAGTCTCTAAAGTCTACATCTTTGATATACACCACTAAATGTCAGACAAAGCAGGCAGCAGAAATACCAAAGGATGCTATGGAACACCACAGAGTAGAAAGTGAAGTCATTTTCCCAGGGTCCAAACACTATTTCACATAAAAATCATCACAGATTTCATCCACTGCATCAACACAGTCAAATACTGAAAAGGACAGTTAAGTTCCATATTATTATTTATTCAGTAACCATTTTAACTATGAATTCTGCAAGCAGATGGATCAAAGAACTTTTAGTTCTATTACAACACTGCTCGTAAACCCCGCTCTGAAATGTAGCTGTTAACCGTAGCTGGAAGGTTGAACTCTTTGGTTAACAGCATATTCATGATCTATCTGATGTTTGTTCACAGACCAAATAATTAAATGGCAGCTGACAAAACCTAACTACTTCACAGAAGCAGTCCCTTGGAAAAAAACACTTGAGATAAATAAGACAGTCCTTCGTTTGTCATAAAGAAACACCAGATTTACAGTTGGAGAAGTTTTTAGTGACTAATGAGAAAACAGTATCAAATTCAGTGTTACCTTCGTAAGCGTGATAGTTGTAGTAGGCAAAGTGATTCCTTCTCCCTGGGGTTAGAAACACATGCAGAGGACCCAGGTGAAGGCAGCACCAGCAGGACAGATACCATGCAGAACATGCGGAGGAGGGCAAGAAAAGAAAAGACAGGAAAGGGTGAAACCATAGCCAGACAACACCTATTCAATTTATAAGGATGAAGTTCATTAAACTCTTTCAATTTTAGGAACTGTGTAGAATATAAAGGCATCAGTACTACAAAACTACTGAATGAAACAATCCTTATTGTTTAGAGAAGTGACAACAAGCTGTTAGAAGAAAAACACGGACAACAGGTCAGTCCCACAGGCCATGTGTGAAGCTCAGCACAAGGCACTGACACCTGTGGCATTTCAGACTAGGTTTACTCTCTCCATTAACAGGTGCCTCGCGCTGCTACCCAAGCACAACATTTTAATGATAAAGCACTAAATCCCATGAAGAGTAAGAGAACAAGAAAAGAAATCAACAGTACTATTAAAAGAACCCAAAATATTAATATGCAAACCAAACCTCAACCTGTAGAACATGACAGTACGTTTCATATATTCTGTGCACTGATAATTTAATCTGGATTTAAAACTAACAAAAAAACCCCCACACTATTTGACCACAAATGTAACCTTTTTTTTTGCAGTTCTGATCCAGCAAAAGTTTCAGCACTGATTTTCAACCTTGCTTCCCAAAAGGTACGCAACCGACTTCAAACTGCAACATTCACTTTTATTCATTTATTCACCTGAGTGTACTCAAGTTATCTTTAACAGGAAAAGGAGCTGTACGTAACTCAATCACCAGAAATGAAAGTCCATATCCAAATCCATGAACATGAGTACGACAGAAATTAAGAGCGTAAGTTGTGTATGTTTTATTGGTAGTTGTGCTATACACAATCAATCCCTCCTGGCTGTTCCTAGGTCATAAAATTAATTACTAAAACCCAGCAAGTTCTAATCATGCCAAAATAAAACTTTACCTTGCTAGTGATTTGAAAGTTCCATATAGGCTGAAAAATGTTTAACATCCAAGTTTGATTTAAAAATTCATGTTCTTGTCCTGTTAAAAAATGTGATTTTTCCACATATGGCACTGTCAAATACCAGGTATGCTATAGTGTACTTATGAATGTAAAGCTGATCAGATTTAAGCTTAATAAATAATTTCTCCCCTTTTTTTCACTGCCAACATTTGCTGCTAAGATTTTGGTATTACAGCAATATGCATCTCTAGCTTTAGAATTGTTACCTCCAATTCAGAATCTGATGTCAGAAGAAGAACTCATCTGGCATAGACTCCCTGCCACACAGAGTTCCTTGTGCTTAAAAAGAATGTCTTATTTTTGAAAACTCCAAAGTACTATATAATAATGTAATTTAGCCTATTAGATAACCAGAATTCTTACCTGGGCTTAATTCTACCAGGTATGGTAGTTTCTCAGGAGGAAGGCAAGAGCCATAGCCAGACCCATCAATTCTTTCCTTCCCCTTTAAAGGCTTTCCATCAGTTATCTTCCTGGTTTTCTTTGGGACATAATCAGGAGGCCGTCTTTTCAACTGAAAGACCAGTATTCCTAAAACACAGTATTATACATGCTTTGAGTCACACTACCAGTGAATAAGCCCACAGCCAATATCTATTAATCTGCAAGTGTCCCATAAGATTACTTTCAGTTTACTAGGTTCCTGTCCTTTCTTTAGAAAAGTTTTAACTTAAAAATAACTACACACAGATTAAAAGCGTACTTCAGTATAGTGAATAATTTAGAAACTTCAGGATAAAATGCAAAACCTTTCTACTACCTAATGATGCAATACTACAAACAGTGCATAATGACACAGTAAATAACTCTAATACCTCTCTGTAGCATTTTAAGTGCCCAAAACCAAAACACACTAAAATATAACTAACAATTTCTTCCTTTACAGAGGTTCCACAACATGCATAACAAGCCAAGCACAAAGATATCTTGAAGGTTTTCTGACATACCTTTATCACTAGGCCACTCCCTGAATATTTGCAGTGGACACTCATCATCATCAAGGATAGTTTCTTTAGCACCTTTATCATCAGAGTGCTGAGCACCAGGAGGCAGCATGACCTAAAAAAGAATTATCAGTTTTCAGAGCTGTGAGTGGACAATTAGAACATTCAGGGGTATTATTCTCTGATAACTTTTTTGTATGTGTTGTTTATAACAAGAGATGAGACCTTGTAAGTAAGTAAATTGTAAATAAAGAATTCAGTAACTTGGAATGCATTTTGCTTTCCAAGATTTTCTAACACTCCTCTCTTGCCTCTTGCTACAGTTAAATCACACTTCCCAGAACACCAAATAAGTCTAAAAAGCAAAGAAAAGCAAGTTACACTTCAGGTAGGCAAGATCTTCTTTCAGTAAAAAGAAAAAAATATTTTAATTTCTCATCAGCTAAGACAAAAAAGGAAAAAAAAAATCTCTGGAGATGATAGTCAAAAAAACAAACCTGAACTTTCCATTATTATTTCACACACTGGAATTAGCCTTTCATTTTGCTAATGCCATTCTGCTAACATAACATATACATAGCTTTAGAAGAGACACAACAAGCTGGCAAAGACTATCTCATACCCGCTGTATCCTTGTCTTACACAAAATTTACCTGATCTACACAAGGTACTAAGGGCACAACTGGAGCACTTCACACAACTGCTTCATGCTGCCTAGCTTTTAAAAAGAAACAAAACCAAGCATACTTTTGGACTACAGACCTTTCCTACTTTTTACAGCTGCATCCTTACAAGGCAGAGGAAGGGGGAGACCTTGGTTAATGAAAACTGATTTTGGAGAAGAGACAGCTTGTAATTTCATGTATTACTGCTCCCCACAGAGATCGAGAACAAGTAACAATGACAGGCAGTATTACAGTTATTAAGACAGATCTTTCAAAGCTGAATCAAAAAATAAAATAAAATACATTGTACTCCCACATTTATAATCCTAACAATGTTATTTAAATTCATAGACAGTTCTATTTTAAACTACTCCAAATTATTCCCATCTCTGAACTATGACCAAGGTAAGACCTTCTGAAGTGATGCAGTCATTGGCTACAGCACTCTACTATGCTGCAGCCCTTTAGAGACTTTCCACTCTCATTTGTTCCCTCCTTTCCACACCCATTTCTGCGTTAACCAAGTTCTCACAGATCCACCTCAAACATCCTTTCATCTTCTTCCAAGCAGGAAACAATTACATTTAAGATCAAAAGTATGTAATCCCTAAACCATTTTCTATGCAAAACTTGGCTAAACATAGGACTAATTAAATTATCTTTAATTAAATTTTCAAATAGACAAGATATTATAAAAGAAGGAAAACATTAAAATGTATAAACCAGAGGGAAGCAGAAACACATCTACACTCAAATCTTATCTTGCCAAACTACTCTATTTCACATCTCAGATTTTAAAATCAACTACACATACAGGATAATTAGGGAAACGCTATTTCAAGCTATGTTCAACAAGCAACAATCCTAAAATTCCAAAGCCCTTGAGACAGAAAGTAACTAGTTACAAAGCACAAAATATATACAATTCCAGGACCTGATATTGGACTGGGGAGGAAACCAAAGAAAAACCAAATGCAGTGAAACCAGAGGAACAGATGTGCTACAAATGCATAGGTGCTACTTGAATCTGTAAGTACTTCTACCATGGAACTTGGATAAGCATCCATACTCACTATTGGGTTTAAGGGCAGCAGTGGTGAACTAGACAAGGTAGAGAAGAGGGGTCACAAAAGCACTGCTCCCTTAATCCTCACAGTCAGTTACCATTCACCTCATCTCCCAGGAAGCATGAGCTGATTACTTAGACATCCCTCACTTTAAAAAGTATCTTTCTAACCTGTAGAAAGATACAGAACACCAGATAGCTGAGCTCCTGTGGGCCAGAAGGCTTCTAATTGTTATGATGCCATTTTAGAAAATGCCTCTGGGTTTAGGCAAACGCTGCCTCAGTGCCACCCACAAAACTGAAATGCCTACATTTTAGAATAATGGAAAAGCATAGGAATAAGTCTGTATAATGATTAGGTTTTGGCTAATGGGTTCAGATTTGCCTGAGTTTTTAGAAACAGATGCACTTAAATAAGTCTTGTGAATTTTCATCTCTACAGGCTGCTGATATCAAGTACAGACATTTCCCCAATTTCTCCAACAGCACAGGAAATAGAGATGGGTCAAACCAGCCTAATACCTCGAGCTTTGGAAGCAGTCTATAAACAGAAACAAACACAAAATTGAGATTTGGAAAAATACACTCTGCTTCATCATGAATGTATTCACAACCATACATAAATTATCATAGAGTCATTCCATTCTATTATTTATTCATTTAAAAAGCAGTGAAACATGAAGAAAATACAAAGTAAGAAATTTAAATGAAGAGCATAGCAACTTCAGCCTTAACTTTCAAAGCCTTTGTTGAAATAAACAAGTAAGAGAAGCTAAGTATTTGGAGTATTAAGCCCCCTGTGATAATTAATAAATAGAGATCAAGTTATCAGACCCATCCTTAATAAAAGTCTCACATGAGAACACCCCATGCTGCAACAGGTCTTCAATAAATTCTTCTGTCATTTTAATGTTTTTTAAGTAAAAACTATCATATATACTGTATGTTTGAGTATATCTACTTGATGTGATTCATTAATCTACAATTTTCTTTACAAGCTGGGAAGACAGGCTCTGCACATGTCCCTACTAAAACAAACAACAACAAAAAAAAAAAACAAGAAAACAACACCACCACAAAAAAACCCACAAAACCCCTTCAACAAATCTTGCTAAAATACTTAATGCCTTATGTCTGTAATAACTACTTCTTAAAAAACCAATAAAACTACTCACCATGAAATGCATATTTTTGCTTGACATTACCAAAAGTTATTTATGTCTTACCCTCAAGTAAAAAATAAGTACATGCTAAAAACAAAAGTCTAATCAAGATTCTACTTTCAAGAGTTAAGTGGTTTGCTGCATGCCTGAAGTCTAATGCCCTGAGTGAATATGCACAGGTAGCTTGGAAGATTGTCTAATTAATTTGACATCTTCAGAGATGTGCAGTGAACCCCACATTACTCAGGGAAATTCAAACCAAGCAAACAAAACACACATTGGAATGAACTGGTGTTTATTTGCTTACACAGAAAAGCAGTTTAGAACCAGGCATAAAGGCACAACTTGATGCACTGCAAACCAATGTATGAAAGCAAACAACCAATAGAGAAATGCTATTTAAAATAAAAGTTGTCAAATGCGTTATGAAAAAGTCTTACAATATTTATCTTTCAACTGAAACTTCAGGAGTGATCTTTACTACAGGTACTTAAGCCTTACAATGGTCTTATCCTATAACTTAAAATTCATCTTAATTGTTAAGTAAATGTCAACTGCTTAAATCTTCAAAGAAGATACTGCACCTGGCACTCAAAGAGAAAAAAAACATTTCAAAATCCCAGATAGTAAGAAACTGAAGTTGCATGTTCCACTGATAGCAGTTGAACTTAACGAAGTGTAACAACAGGAATAGTACAGGACCTGTCTTATACAGAGTACTGTAAAGTGCCAGAACAACAGGAGAAAAAGCAAAACCAGGGACAGAGAACAGCTATGAGACTTCAGTATAAAGGAGTGCCATTGGACAAATTTAGTGGTGCATTTGTGAGTTTCCAAAAAAAAGTAACATTGATTAAAGACACATCAGGCTAATTCTTGGCTATTTTAATGTTTCAAACAAGGAAAGTAACTTTATAAAATATCTGGAAAAAAGTAGATTTAAAATCTAGATTCAAAATACTCAATTTCATCAATAAAAGAATCAACATATTAAAAGCCAAGCACTGTATCAGCAGAGGATGGCCAAGCAGATTTTAGCTTATTACAACAACTTACTGTGAGCAAATAAGGCCTGCTACACTTAAGAGTTATAAAAACAGATCTGCTCTTAGTCAGTGAAGACCAGTCATGTATGTCAAATTTAAACATAAGCACACAACTTTTATCAATCAGTTCAGGAACTTAATGTATGAAGATGTGTTAAGCAGAAAACATGAAATATTTTCCAGAAGTACTTCCCAAAAAACTGACATAAAACAATTTCTTTTGCAGCAATAACTTCATTAACCTTTCCAAAGATCAAAGCAACATTTTCCAGACTATTTTCTACGTTAAACATCCACACACAAGATCAGAAAATAGGATGCAAGGGGAACACCACCACTGTGAAAAGAGTAACTTGAACAGTTTCCTGGGTAAAGGTGCAAGTAGTCCAGTAAATTCCATAATACTCAAAGATTTTTTAATACATCACAGGAAGTCTGAACTAAGCAGAATGAAGTAAAACTACCTTCCAAATTCAAATTCAGTCTCAGTGCCTCTGCTGTAGTCCATGATACTCTCAAACCAACAATATCATGAGAACTTTTTCCATTTTTTCAACATTTTAAGGAGTAAAAAATTCAAGTTTATTAGACAAGTCATAGCCAAAAATGCAGTTAAACACTGGATTCAAACAAGGATCAATATTTTTAAGCCTCACTGTCCTCCCTGAGAAGACAACATAGTCAGAAGTTTGTGATCTTTAATCAGTACTGCCCATGGGATTTCTTGATTAAAGCTATGCCTCTAAGAAAGAATTCTATGCAATTCCTTTGGAATTTCTAAAATAATTAAATTCTGAAGAGGGTCACTTTAATCTTTCCTGTTTTTTTTGTGATGAGTTTGTAATGAGAGTCAGCTAGCACTGCAAGGTTTAAGGAAACAGCACACAACATACACCTTTTACAATGGAGCTTGCCTCAGCATTTCCACTCCAGAGCGAACACTCTTGGTTCAGGGAAATAGTTTTGGGCACAAATTTAGGTATCCACAGGATGAACTATTAGTTTATACATCTGTGAATCACCAGCACACTTAGTGGTCTAAAACCACAGTGCCAAATGAAGAAATACGCCATTTTCAGCATTAATGTTTTTCTATATACAAGCAGTAATTTAGTATGATTGGAAGACTGAAGTTTTAAAAACAAAAAACCTGACATGTCACTTCACAACTCCTGGGGCTCCTAGATTTAGGGGTGGGGAGGGGGGAAGAGAGGGAGTTAGTTACAGAACTGAGTCATTCTACTTAGCTTGGAAGCTACTGCAAGAAAAATAACCCAACCAAATATGAAACGTGAGAAGATTGTGTTTTAGTGACTTACACGAGCAATACAATAATCCTTGGGATTTTCTTTTTCCAGGCCATATTTTTCCAGTGCTTCAATAACTGCAAAGTCTGCAGTATCTGTAGTGGACAGCAGGATTGTCTTGTACGGTATATTTGGTTTTAAACTGTCTGCATAAATTCTCAGCGTCCCACCTTGGAAACCAAATGGAATTAACAATGCAACCAGAGAATAAGAAGACAGACGTGTGGCAATTTATTATATTTCTAACAGAATATAAGAACAAAGCCCTTCAGAAATAATTTCATTACTCTACTAATACAAGAAAAATTACATAACGTCACCAAAATAGATTTATCTCTGCCATTGGTAAAAATCTCCATTGATATTTCTGTAATTTATCTAATGAAGTCATTTTCCCAGTGCTTCACCATGCTTAACAAGAAGGTAAAATTAAATAGTGGCAATGACTGCTTGAAGAACAGACCTTCCCAATCTTGACAGGAAGTCTGTGCTTACCTCCCCTTATTTTAACAAGTCCATTTAAGATTTCTCTCAAGACAATGTTTTTAAACCTCTAAATCTTTCTTCACTACTCTTCCATGAACAGAATACATAATTTGTGATTTTATCAGTTCTAACATTGCTTCACTTGTTCTTTTCTAATGGTGTCTAAACAATCACTGTTGTTATGTCCCCACCCCATGAATGAGAAATACTTAACCACTATTATTCACAAGATCTACCAGAATCCTTTATGCAGAACAATCAGTCCTTCACATCCTTTATTTATGCTACTGATTGAATTTTGTCTCAGGTCATTCAGCTTCTTCTTAGTACAATGACTATCAGTTATCTCAGCCAACCTCCTCAGCTTGCCAAAGTCCATCCTTCCTTTTTCCCTAGTTTAGCACTGTTAGCAAGCTCAATGAGCATACTCTCATCAGTCTGCCCACCACTGAAAGCTTTGACTCCCACTCATCACGGAACACCCTCCTGTTGAATCCTACCTTTACAAATCCTTCATTCAGTTAAACCACAGATAAACTAGCCATGTGTAAAAAAACGTTGGAGAAAGCAAAAGTCAAATTTACAGGAATTGCTGGCCATAAGAATGTTCTCCTGGTAAAAAGTTTACTGCTTGTAACTTAACCAGAAGACCTTCAAGTACCTGAGTCTGGTCTGCCATCAGAACTGCGGAATTCCTGCATTCTCTTCTCTAGTTTTTGCTGTCGCCGCCGTTTCATAACCACCTCAGGATTGGATATTGTGCGAGTGAAGCTGGTCTCAGGCATATCTTTGTAAACCTCAGCTGCGAGGCGAAAATTCTCACTGTCAAGTTAGTTTAAATAAAAAGAATGTCATTAAGAGCTTAAAATACATATAATCCTTATTACTTCACATAGGACAAAAAAGCATTAGAATTCATAAACACAGGAGCTCATTTAAGTTATTGTAAGATGGTTTTAACATGAATTTCACTTTTGCTAAGGTTAATGCTGTTCATATACCCATGCTTACCTGATATAAAAAAAATAATTTAAGGACTGCTAGTTGCTAGTTTTCCAAGAAAACAAGAGATCTTCCACCTCTTAAACATGGGGGAAGGGGAAAAGGCATTAAAAAAACTTTAAATTATACCCCTAACTTTATTATGATTTCAAATATTGCAAAGCATGGGAAAGCCAAAGTGGCATGTGCTTTCAAGTCATACTTTTTCTTTTGCGAATACACTTAAAAACAACTATCGTTTAAGTTTCAAAAAAAAAAGTTTAAACCACTTACATATCATCCCCGTGAAGAAGTCTATCATCTTTATCTGACGCTTGTCGCAATGCCTCTTTTTCACGCCTCTTTTTTTCTTTTTTTTCTTTTTTTGACAGAGTTCGCTTGAAATTCTGAATTACTCCCTCTTTTTCCTGTTTTTCAGGGCCATTACTCTGAGCTTTCTGAAATAAATGAGTTTAAAACAGCTCCCATCAATTTCAATGCAAAGAAAAGTTAGCATTGGTTTTAACTTTACAGATGAATCTGTTTAAGACACAGTATCACTGACGCAAAACCAACACTCAAGGCAACAACATTCCATTACACAGTGATGGGACTAAAGCTCTTGAGGAAAACACAGAGAAGACAAATGTAATCTCATGTTCCAAAGATGGAATGAACTGATTCTACTCAACAAAGTGCAGAATTTTACTTGAGTAATGCCTGCTATCTACTTGGCCTCAAAAGATTAACTGAAGGCTGCAAAACAAATTTTTGCTTCTGAGTAAAAATATTCTGTAACAACACTGTGCTTAATTTGCTTTCAAGGCAACTCTGTTAGAGCACCAGATAATCAACTGCAGAAGAAAAAACATTACAGAGGACTTTTCCCCAATGGTCTATTTTTCCAAGTTGTCATTCCAGTGTTCTCTTCTTCAATTCCTGCTCCTTGCTTACACAAGATACCTGTAATCCTCCACTCATTTGCCTTCTGTAGAGAAGATTACAGAGCATGAGAGAAAGAAGATGCAGATTTTCTCACTTCTATCAGGAAGTGAAGAACATGGAGAAGGAAGATTGCAAATCACTTAATTCAATTAATAGGAATAGCAGGTTTGGTATGTGTAGTGCAAGATATCATTAACTTCCTCTTCTGCCCTGTAACATGGATGTATCCTGTAGTCAAAAGCCCAGTGCAAGCTCACGTACCTATACCCAAAGCACTTCTAAAATTAACAAGCTCTAATTCCAAAAGCAAAGGAAATTTAGCGCTCAGCACAAGATTAAAAATTTGCCTTAAGATAGCCCACACTGAACAGCATGTTTTCCATAGCTACAGGACACCAAGCTACATATAATATACGTAATTACATGATTTCAGGAGCCAAAGACTAATCTAATTTAATGTTTAAATTGCTAATATTAAAGCAAAGTTTTGTACAGCTGATGTTGGCAGCTCATTCATTTTGCATTTGTAAGAGAAAAAAATAATCAATGCCCAAAAAAGCAAAACCAAAACAAAACAAAAAACCCTGTACAAAAGGAAAGAGTCTTCCATCAATTTTCTAGAAACAGAGTGTTACCTAAGGAGGTAATAATTTTTAGCTCTTTAACTCCCCCTGGCATTCCCTTTTAAAAGTTTTGCAAGAGGCAAGATTACCTCCTGGTATTTGGCACCGTACACTGAGGAAATTTTCAAGTCATCATAATAGAACAAAGCTAGGCATTACATGCTCCAGGTACTAGACAGCTACATGGATGACAGCATCATCAGCCATAGAAAGATAAAAAAAATGCAGTGTTGCAAAGATGCACTTTAAGTATTTAAAAATACTTGTTCCAGATACTGAAGGTCACGAGCAGCAGCTGTTTCCAGGAATTAAAAAAAGTAAAAGTTATGTTTTCTTATATAAGCAAACCCCAGAGATTTCATGCTGTTACCACTAGCATGCTCTGTAAAGACTCACCTTTGGAGGAAGTGTATCATTTTCATTCTTGAGGACAAACCTTCCTTCCCGATCATCTTTGTTCCAGTTTAACTGTACAACAAGAGGCTTCTCATCCACATCTAATCTTCTTTCTTCTTCAAAAAAATGAAAAGCAGTAACAGTTACTTGGTATCTCAAGAGCAAAGATATTTAGAAATAAGTTAAACTTTAAAAAAAACCAAAAGGTTGGCTTAACAGAACACATCTGTTGATGTTTTCCTGTTAATTATAGGGACAGAAAGAAAGCTGGGGAATGCAGAATTAATTACATGTCCCCTTTCTAGCAACAAGCCCAAGTGCATTCCATCTATACAGATGTTAAAAGCTAAAGGTCCCCATAAGGCAGTCTTGCCTTACTCCTTTGTCAAACTCCTTTGTTAGAACTAAGTCTCAGAACACATTACCAGTCTGGAGGAGAAGTTAGATCTACAGTTGAAATGTTTAAAACTTTTTAACATCTTGGGATTTCCAAATACTCATTTGTCATATTTTAAATTTACTTTAAAGTTGACAGCCTGGTTGCAGCCCAAGAAATACTATTCTAAAAAGACTGCACGAAAGTAAACAAGATTACAAAATTTAAACAAAAGAAAAACAAAATAAAACAAACCAAAAACCCCCACAACATTATGCAGATCCAAGACAAAATTTCATTTAGTGTATTACATCTATTTTAAGTATATGGAAAAACAACTGACAGAATGGTTAAAAAACTTAAGCAAGTCTTGCCATTTGATTTTCCTTTTTAAAAGGAGACAATACATATGCCCAGGAAAACAACAATGTTTCTGTGGTTATTTTTATTTAGTGAGAAACACTCCTATCGACCTTGCATGACTCAATGATCTTTTAAAAATCATGAACTTGCTCCACAAAGAAAATTATTCCATTTTGACTATATATAAAGTCCTAACAGATTTTTCAAGAAATCTAAAGCAGAAAAAATTAAATTATTTTCAGTCTTTCAAATGCAGAATTTAAGGTTGTTCAAGCACTTGTGCAAACTTCTGAAATACAATAAAAAACACAATCAAAAGGTAGTTTCTCCTATATCTGTCTTTACCACGATCATGTTCTAATCTGAAACAGACAAATTTTAGCAGTACCAAAGGCTATTTAGATATTCAAGTTCTTCACACGTAACATTAGAGGATCTGTCTAAGAAACACAGTGGCTTCAAACAAAAGCTGAACTTCCCCAAATTTAGCAGTAAAACAACGTGAGTTATAAGGCTGCCATCAAAGGCCCACAGCTTCAAAGAACAGATGTACTCTTAACTGCTTTAATTTAACAACCTTAGTTTCCCATTAAGAATTTAGTCTTTACCTACTAATCCTAAAAATAGCAACTCGCTCACAAATGTCAACAAACTATTGGATGCCTATTACAGCATTTAATAGATCATAATCAAATCCTACATGAACTGCAGGCCTGATATGCATAATAAAGTTTTGAAAACCACTTCTAAAAAAACAAGTGGTATTTAAAAAACAACATATTTAGGAATAAAAAACCCAAGTCTCATGTGGTTCAGAAACTGGGGGCAAACCTAGTTGAGAGGTACTACTTGGCTGGGAGTAGATATGATGGTGGTGCAGATGCAGGAAGGACTTAATGAATAAATACAAACCTCCACTGACATGCACTTCATAAAGTGAGTATTTAGGGGACGACAACATTCGCATGTCTGGTCGAAACTTCTCTGCAAGAGTTTCTATCACATCTTGAGTTGTGGCGGTACTAGAGACACGGATGCATTTTGTTGCAAAATTTCCAGCTGCTTTGTCTTGAAAGTAGAATCTCATTACTCCATGAAACTCAAGATCCTGCAAAGAAATAAAAATACAAATCTGAGTGCTAGCTAACAGCTAGAAGGTTCAGAGTTCTTTTATTATTTATTACAAATTTATTATGAAAATGTCATACCTTCAAATATTACATTGGTTTCAAAATTTTCGTAACATTAGAATTAAAAACCAGGACACTATAAACTTGAAAAAAAAAAAAGGCTATCCTGTAAAAAGAAATTAAGGACTATCTATAACTGAAAATACTGAACTTGAATCTTTAAGTATCCAAATTTACAACCATTGTCAGGAGAATTAATAAAACCTCTTTTCTTAAACCTAGAGATACATCTTGAAGACTAACTAAGAACAGACCCCTGCAGCCCAAGTCTGTAAAAGTGTATGCTCAAGGAACAGCAGCGTGTCTTGAAGAGAACAGCTTGCTGTCACAGAAGTCACAGGACCATCTTTTCTCTCCTCTATTCATCCCTTCACGCACTCCTCTCTCATGCTGGCATCAGTTTGTCCCAGAAACATTCTTTTAAGGAAGTTAAACCATTTGACTTGATTGTATTTTTTATTTTAAGAAAGTTTAGTCTTTGCTACAGCTCCCTAAACACTCTGTGAAAGAAAAAAAACTCCAGCACCAACACAAGGTGAAGAAAGGGACTGCAGCTGTCAAACAGGTGGCTGCACTACAACTGCAATAGCAATTTGTTCAAACTATTTTAAATTCACATCCTCAAGTGCTTTCCTTAGCCACTGGAGCCTGTGCTCTACTGCAGCACAGCAAACTTCAGGAGACTACTGTCTACTCCACTACTGGTCTGAACAACAACTCCAAATTCAAATTTTAGTTTCCCAGTGGTCTCCACCTGGCCAACTTTTGCCCCTTACATAAATCCCAACAATCATAGGACCCTGCACTCAAGAGGAAGCAAGGATATTCAAGTCTCCAGCTGACTTTGCCAAGTTTACTCTACAGTTTAATAATCGTTCCTCCTGTCTTCATTATCCTGAGGCTTTGAAATAGGCAAATCCTTATGTGTTGGGCACAGTGGTAAATTTTATGCTAAGCACAGCCCTTTCCAGTTCTACATCTGATCACAGGACACACATCACAATGCTTCTTAGAACAGCAAAGAATCGAGATATCTACTGAAGCTATGCTATCATACAGAAGACCTCTGCGAAAAGAAAGGAAAAAATAAGAATATTTAAAAAGGAATTAAAAAGTCAAGTAACCTGCACTTAGACAAACATCTATTCACCTAGACACTTGCAGAAGTAAGCACTGTTCTTCCCACAATACTCCCAAGCCTACACCAATACAGCAGTCCAATGAAATGCACCATGGACCTCAACAATAGCCAATTGTGTTTTATTCTCTTGTTGTTATCCTAACAATTTACAGAATTAATCTGAGGCTGCACTGCTGTTCACACAACTATCTATTGTACTTCCAAACCACTGTTCCTTCCTGCAAGGAGTTAGAGTTTCCACATTCCTCCAGCTCACTCCCACTTCTGCATACACTCTGAACTTGACTGCAATTATACAACTGTGGGTATAATTCTTCAGCTGTGAACATTTTTATAACAGCTACTACTCACCTCTGAAAAGCACCCTGACTATTTCATTTATTGCCTTTAATTATATATACCAAATGATTAACTAATTATCCATATGAGGACTTACCCCTCTCATGCAGAAGGCTACCAAATGACTTCTGGAAATCTTACCTACCATAGCGAATTGGAGCTTCCTTTTATGTGTTCTTGCTAACTCTCTCAGTGAGTGCCAAAAATTCTGAAGCACAACTTCTTTTCTATGTCCTGTTGACCTTTCCACAGTCTACTACAGACACCACCATGAATTCTGTAGGCTAATGCAGCTTCTTCACTATTGATGTTATCTCTATGAGAACATCCTTTCTAATACTGGCTTCACACTGCATTTGCATCCAACGACCTGAAGGTGTCCACCTAACAGAGCCATTATAGACCACTTTGTAAAATCACTTCATCTCTCACTTCTTACACTTATTGGATGAACATTCTCTGGTTCTATTAACTTGCTTTCTTGCATTTTTCTCTCTTAACAAACGCTGGTTTGAAAGCATTCCTCTTTTATCTCATGCTTTTTATATTCTACTTGTCAGATTTTATATCCTCACAGTTTTCCAGATTTGGATACTACTTCAGCTTTCTAGTAACTATCTTCGCCTGATGTTCAGTCATGCCAGCTTCCTTTCACACTTCCCTTGATAGCTGGCATGCTTTTGGTCTGTACCTCCGGCACAGCATCTTTAACTCTCAGCTGCCGCAGGTACTTGGTTACTTACCTGCTCCTTTTAGCTTTACCAAGCTTTCCTAGGGGGCACGTATGTTGCATTTCCAACTGGGTTGGAAAGTTCTGTATTTTTTGCAAGAAAAATTAATCTAAGCATGTCATGATCTCTAGAAAGGAGAGCATTCTCATAGGTAATATTTTGAGTGACATTCCATGCATGCTTTTATGTGGATTCGGTTTAAATGGTTGCCTCTTCTGCTAATATTCCTTAACCATGATGCTTCACAAAACAGCTATAGTATTTTTATAATCAACTTTAAGTTCCCAGCCACTTGTTTGATTGCTGCAAAAAACAACACATGAGACTTCTGCAGAAGTATCATGAAGCACAATCATGTCCCATTTAGAACATTTATTTCCCTTTATACGAAGTTTTCCCCACCACTATCTCAAGGTACTGCTGAAGCACAAATTTTAAAAGAGAAAAATGAGCACATTGCTAATCTTTTCCATGCATTATGTACCATGTGAGGTACTACATAGTGATACGATTCCAGTAGCTTTTTCCAATTTTTTTTGTTTCTGTTGTTTTTTGTTAGGAAGAGGGGATTATTTTGCTGGGGACACATTCCACTGCCAACTAGCCATGCTTTTAATCTGCAGATTTTTTAACAACACAGGAAAGACTGAACAGCAAGGGAATGGAACACAGATCCATTCAGAAAAGATGTAAAAAAACAATCCAAGAAGCTTTCTAAGCTACCATGTTTGTTGTTGCTGTTAATATTAGTATTATCAATAATAACAATGCAAGTTACAACTTATTTCTGCTTCCAGGCACTAACAAAGCAGAGGAGACAAAGTACATTCTGAATTCTCAAGATACAGTATCTGTATAAGCAAGTTTTGTTTTCATTTTCCAAAAGAAGTAACATGTTTTCTAAAGTTGCCATTTGACAATCTGGCTATAAAAAAACTGAATGTACTGACCACTGTCTGTCCATTTCCCCTCTACAACCTCCTTTACAGCAGCTTCTCAAGCTGTGTCTCCACAAACCATATCCTAGTTCCCTCTCCCTACTTCTTCCCAAAGTTTTTTGTTAAAAAAAAAAAGACTGCACAAGAGCATCACAATCTTCTATCACTTCCCCATATAAAACTCCTTTTAATGTTTCATTTCCACTGTTCCAAAACTGTACCTTGGGGCACTGCTAGACTATTACATATTTAAATAAAACTGTTTGATAACATGGAAGAATTTGGCTTCACATTTCAAAAAATCAGAAAGTAGGAGACTACAAAAACAAAGCGAAAAATACTTTTTTTTTTTTTAAATCACATGTGTTTGAGTGTGTGTATAGCTCCAGTTCAAGCCATATTTAACCTTCCCACCACATGTTTAGCAGATAAATCCCAACCACACAGAGACAGATGCCACCACTCACACTCAGACAACAAGATAGGCACTGCACTTAAATTTCTACACTCCACTCTAACTCTGCATTAAAGTGTTTATTTCTCAGAGTTTTGTGCTTCACCCTCAAACTCATTCACTTCTGAATTTCTTTGTCAAGACTGCTAGGCACATTCGCTGCAGTTTATAATATGAACTCACAATAAAAGAGGCTGAAGAACAAAAAAACGCTTGTCCTAAATCAGGTAGATACAGAAGCATCTATTATTCCCTGATATATATTCTTGTAAGTGAAGGAATCTCTCCAAAACACTTATAAATCTCTTGAAACCATCTTCCTCTAAAGATGAGAATTGTCATTTATCAGTTAACAAAAAGAAATTAAAATGTTTTCTGGATTTCAAGAGCGACTAATTACTTAAGTGTATGAACACTCCTAAATTTCTCTCAGGAGGTTGTTTATATGCATCATAAGCAACATCACTGGATCATGTTTGATATTTTATGTATCTGCTGTTCAAGATCTTGGCTCATGTAGGAATGCAAGGATGCAGACCAGTCTTCAGCCACACAAGTACAGTCAATTTTCACAAAAACTTAATTCTGATCATCTAGACTACAAAACATATTTTAAAGAGCATACAGTGAAAATCAGATGTTTAGACCTTTAATAAAGGCCTATTTCCTCAAATACAAAGCATAATTTTTCCTTTTTATCACTTTCAAATGAAGTTATGGTAGTTTTCAAAAGCATATCCTACTCAAAAGGTTTCAACCTACAAAACAATTGCCAGTTAATCATCATTTCTTTGTTTTACAAACAGAAGTAAGCTGCACCACCTCTTCATTAGGCACAAAGCAAGGAGTTTATAGAAGCATTTTGAATACCTAGTTATGACTTTTTGCATAAAGGTAATGACAGGCAGTAACTGCTTCAAAATCAATGGGTTACATGTTCTGAAAGTATGTCTTCAGAAAACAAAAATAAAATCACACAAAAGCATCAGAATGAAACACCTGAAACAACACTTTCACAAAGTGAAACAACTTCGAAATTCTACAAAATCTTGTGAAAAGCTTTGATTAAACATTCTTAGAAAACATCTGCATTCTCAGTGCTATCAATCTCCTCTGACATTCTCCTTGAGTACCTCAGACCATTATGCAATTAAAAAGAGCACTACGAAAGCAAGAAGCAAATAAACTTTAATACATAACAAAGTCAGTCACACAGAACACACAAGTCAAACTTAAAACTGAAGATGTGAGGTACAAGTTATCACATCAATTATCATCAATGTTTTCCATGAGGCTTCACCAAAGTGACTCCTCTTTCTCGAAACAGTTTTAATCTAGTTCTCAGCTACTTACTGTCAAGAGTGGATTTCTGCTTTAAAGTAGTAATAATAAACAAGATCATTCATTTGAAGTTATGCTACAGAGAAATGCAAGTAAGTAAAAGATGGAGGGAAGAGCATCTCAAGCTCACGTCTCCAATTAAGAAGAGTGGTTATTAATACATATGAGAAATGATAAAAATTATGGAAAGCAAAGGTGTTTAATACTTTGCAATCTAAAACAAAGAAAATCCCCATGAAAAAAAATGTCTCCAAACTCTTTCTGTCAATCATCCCACTCTTCTTATACAAGAATATAGTAGTCAAGAAAGAATATGCGAGACAAGTAGAAAGAGAGAAAAAGACCGCCCTGTACATGAAGCTCGGAAAAGCCTGCAATGTGACATAACAGGATTTGCAGCAGGGAAACCTGGACTTCCTGAAGAATCTGAGAAGCTTCTGCAAACAAAGCAGTACTATCCAAGAGCCATAATCTACAGCCATGGGCATGGAAAGGAAACCCCTCCTTTCAAGTGTCAGAGATAATGAGAGAGTACTTATCACAACATAGGGCACAGCAATGAATGAAATCAAAACTACTATTAGCACCAACCAGCAAGGAATACCCATAGGATTTAAACTCCTATCCCACCTGTATCCATCATAAAACACCACATACTTCAGTATTTAAGAGTATTACACTACCCATTCTATAAACTATTCAGTCTCTGGAGCAGCAGAGAATATGCAACTTTCCCTTCAAAAATCCTCATCTGCACCACCTCCAAGAGGCTTTGATCTCTTTCAGCTGCATTGATAACACTGTTTGCCTTGCAAGCACATTCTGCATGACTGCATCTAGAAAATACCAAAATCCAGCACTAAGAACATCACATCTTTCTTCATGCCCCATTCAAATTCTGCAGGCAAAAACCTACAGAGAACTAAGCTGCAATTACTATTCAGGTACATGTGCTTGTTGCTCAGGAGTTTTGCTAATAGAATATAAATAACAATAAAAACAATCCACAGTACAGAAATTAGAATTAAATCACATACAAGTTGCTTTCAAATGAATTTGGGTCACAATATTGATATAACATGTCAGCAGAGCAATAGTATTATCACTGCAGAATATGCTGAAACATTCATATAACGCCTTTGTATCTGACTTGTCAGTCTACAAAGCAAAATGGAATTGCTTCCTTCTCCAAAAGCCGTATGTATGCAACATATCGATGGAATTCTAATGAGTACAAGAATATTATATTAAAAAAAAAATCCTGCAATATTTTAAAACCCACTTAAATCAGTAAGGGAATAAGCACTGTGAAATTACATGGGGGTGAGGTTTCTAGCACTCATTCCCAGTTCTAGCACTCAATTCCCATAATGACTGCTTAACTTGAAACTTGAGGACAAACAATACTATTAAAAAGGAATTCCAAATAGTTTTTTTTTTAAAAAAAAAAATCCTGGTAACTTTTATAAACTGTCTTCCATGTAGTAAAGAAACACAGTGTTCTTGTTAAGCTATAGTTTTTAAGTTTACTTCAAAAAGTGCAGCTTCATGACAAAAGGCTACCTTTAATCTAACAGAAGAAAGGAAGAACAATACAGATGAAAAAACAGCTGCTACAAAAAAAAAACATTCATCAGCTTTATTTCCTCTTCCAAACTTTTGACACCTGGATCAACAAAGACTTTCAACTACAGAATGACTCATTCTGCCACAACAGTTTAGACACCATAATGTTCACAGCAGCAGGACCAACAGCTGACCTTTCTGTCAGAGAGAATTACCAATAACCCACAACATGAAGATCATAACTAAGTGAAACCTCCTCTTTATTTTCCTGAGGAAAATTGCATCTTAGGAACCACCCCCACTACAGTACAAAATAAAACCTCAAGACCAAAAGACAAGAGGTACTACAAACATTCTCACAACATAAATGTAATGCAATCAAGTCAATGCAAAACCCACTGCAGTATATGACAAATGGTACACAAAATCTTAAAACTAATGCCAAAGTCTATAACTATCATATCCACTAAAAAAGGATTAACTTTCATAAATGCAGCTTGAATGCCCATGTGAACCTTGAATTATCATAGATGTAAATATTTTACTGTATAGGCATTGACCCTGCTTCCTGCTGCCTATCTGTCCCCAACAGCAAGACTAATTAACACAGAAAACTCTTGGGATGAAACAAACACAACTTTAATCTTCAATACTTTCCTGCTAACTTACACCTCAGAGATCAAAAAAATCAAGTTTCAAAAGAGACCCATCTACACCAGGTAGATGAGACAAGGTATTTCCTACTGGCTTCAAAACAAAACAAGTTGTTTTCAGAGTAGTCTTTTACCAGAGCTACCACATTCTGTGTGTAGCCATCAACCACACTTCATTCTGAATACACCAAAGTCTTCACAACCTTTTTACAAAAGATATTATTACAAAAGCAACATGAAGCATCTTCACATAAGATTTATGAGTCAAAAAGGAGCTACCATTAAAAATGAAAAAAAAAATTGCCAAGGGTACTCCTCAAAAGCATGACAGACATTACCTTCCAACTCTTAATTTTCAAACCTACAGTATGGGATCAGCAAAATCAGCACAGCACTTTCAACACAGCTGCTGCCTGCCCCCTGCAGGGTGTGCTTTGATAAGCTTCAGTGGACAGCATTCACACCATCAACCAGAGAACATGCAGATCTATTCTTTGTATAAATTAAACCTGCAGTTAACTGAAGAAATCAAACAAAAAATGTTTTCAACAATAAGCACTACCAACAGTTTGGTTACCATTTAATCATTCATTAGACTGACTAATTTCAAAATAAAAATAAAGCTACAGAAAATCAAATCATATTCCCAAGTTAAAAACATACCTACTTTTATAAATTATATTGATGCCAGTACCATAAAGAGACTCCCCCAACACCCTTAGACTGAGGACCATGCAGTAACTGTCAACACATATTCTGAAAAAAAATATACCAAACAAAAGCTTGTTATTATTATTATTGCTGTTATTATTATTATGTAAATTGTTTGAAGGCAGTGATATGGCAGTAATGCAATGGAAAAGTGATTGATATACATCTGGTGTATCAAAATACCCTGAAGGTCTCCAGCAACAGGAGAGAGGTACAGGCAGAGTTCAATCATACCTGGAACCAGCTAAAAAGTGAGTCAAAACCAAATAAAGCCTCCTTTGAATTAATCATGACATACATAAAAGAGGAAAAACAACAAATAGCAATGGGCATCAATAAAATATTGCTTATTTTTCTACTATTTATCTACAACCTGTCACTGTTGTGCAACTAAGACATTGCTAAGGAGCAGCACCAGAAAACATAGAGGAGAAGAATTAAAAGTACAGACAATCCCCTATAATATTTTTCAGATGCATCTTACAAACCCATTGAAATAAATCAGAGTTCTCCATACTATTTATTGTGTTAAAGACTGTTCCTTTTGAACAGTCCCATTTAGAGGAAAAGAAATAGGTTACTACATCCACCTCAAAACAAAATACAACAGGAAAATTGAAGGGGGAGAATGAAAGTTCAGGCACTGTGAGTGTGACTTTTCACTGTCATTGCTACTTGCAGAGCTGCAATCCCTGTATTTAAAGCATCTTCGGGCATCAGTCAGATGCACACAAAAAAGACTGCCCTTACTCACTTTAACATTAAAAGTGCAGACACACAGTCAGCAACAGAAACTCTAGTGCTGCACAAAGCACTTCCTCATACTGACACACTCATTCCCACCTCCTCTCTTATGCCAGGCACCAGCATCCTGCAGCTGTACAGCAACATGAATCGGGTTAACTCAGAAGATATTTCCCTTCCCCTCGTTCAGTGTGGAGGAAATTGTCAGTGCTAGCAGTTGGGGAAACTGTCCTTCGGCTGGCACGGTATTAACTTGAAGGAACCATGAAACAGCAACCTCTGCCAAGCCGGACACTTCATTCCTAGTTCTGCACCAGCATCAGCACATACCTGACTACAGCAGCATGAGCCAGCAGGCCCTTATTGTTTTTTGTCTCAGGCTATGGTGACTCCGCTGTGAAGTCTTGACACAGGTGAGATAAGCACCAGACCAAAGAAGGCTGCAGAAATACAGCAGCCTAGTAGAGATTGGCAGTCCTGATCAGCTAAGTGGAAGCTGTAGTTTGCTACAGGAATGGCAAATCTCTCAGATATTTTAAAGACTTAGTCCACAAACACATGGCATTTAGATAAATTAATTTTCTACAATCACAAACTAAAATTTAGAATACTGTAATCTTAAGGTCATTTCTACAACTGGCATATAAATTGTTAGATTCCAGAGTTACATGATAAATTCTCTACAACTTAAAAAGATTATAGTTTTTCCTCTATAATAAAACTCTGATAGAGGAATGTCTTAGAAATAGTCTTAAATCCATAAAATACAAGTAGTTTGCAAATTCTTCAGCTTTTAGTAGTTTCACAGATAAGATACTTCTTTTCGAGTGCAAACTCAGTATTTCTAACAGAAATGTCAATCTACTCACAGCAGAAAGCTGCATTTACTGAAAAAAACATTTCCACCAGCAACAAAACTCATGGAGCCTGGTTTCTTGTGGCTGTCTTCCCAAAGCTGATCAGTTTTATTATGGATGGCACAAATAAAATTATTCTTAACATTTCCCTCCCACATGGATTCTCTAGTGTCCAGAAGTACATACACTACTTAGTACAAACTAAATCAAGTATCTTGGCTCTTTCTGACCACTTACACTGGCAACTTCACATTCCACAGTAGGCTGAAGATTCAATCCAAGAACCAACAGACCAATGAGAACCCAAATTTGACAAGCTGGTACCCATTGATGAGCTGTCACCAGCAAATTACATAGAGCAACTCAGAAACCACACCCACTTCAACCACCTGACATTCATTGACAAAACATTCATATTTATTTGCTTTCAATATAACCTCTATATTGGAAATAAAAGAAATAAACTCTCACTACATGACAAAAAAAAAGGTGACACCAACAATTCTTTAAATTAACAGCTGTCTGGATTAAATTCTTGTAATTAGCACTGTATTTTTACTATTTTAGTATCAGGCTTTAGTATGATGAGGGTATCAAAGGAAACCACAAAAACAGAGTCATTTTTACATAATGCAACAAGGGTCATGCCATGTATTTATGCTGACACAGCCAGTAAAGTTTGAGCCAACTTCTGCTCTGTAATGATGAACTCTATTGTGGTACCCGGTTTCTCAGTCCCGTGGGATGAGCTGGAATCCGCACCATACAGGGTTAAGACACCCAGCTACACTGACTGAAGGAGAAAAACCCCAGTGCTATCTGATACTCTGCATCCAGGAGCTTTGGCAACAAGGCTAATTAGTCAGGAGTTTGAATTGAAGTAGGAATGCTAACAAGCCTAATAGAAAGCAAGCACCTGATTCTCCTAAAGCAGACAACTGCAGCCCGGAATCTACATTTAAAAAAAAAAAAAGGCAAAAAAAAAACCCCAAATCAAACAAAGAAAAAAGAAAAAACCCCAAACCACAACATTATGATTTAAATACAACCTTTGACTAGATATCAGTAAGTTATTTCCCAAATAAGTTAGGTAAATCCAGCAGGCTTGAAATAATAATATAAGGTAAAAATGTACCACTAAATGCAATTTTATTGTAACAAATTCTATCAAACTGGGGCAAAGGACCTCTTTGAACTACTACTGTTTTTCTTCCCTACCTGAAATATTTACTTTCCCCTTTCCTTTCTAAGGGTAAACCAGCCGTACTTCAGGCTATGGAATAACAAACATCTACAAAAATACTTTTGAAAAAACCCCAAACTGAAAATCTGCAGTGATGAATGAAATTTAGTGAGATAATCTGTGTCACAGCCAAAGACACACAACCATGCTGCTTTTATAAGCAGGTTTGTCTAGAGTAAACATACACAAGCTAAGACATCCTTCTGGTTACTTCTACCAGATATTCAGAAAACATGATAATCATTCACTACGGATACAACCAAACGTAGTCAAACTAAAACACGAAATTGCCACACAGTTTTTGCCATTAGAAAGCATAAAATTGAACATTTAAAAAAAAAAAATATGGGGTTGACATTGCAACTTCCAAACAGGAACATGTCCCAAAAAGAGTTGTGTTTTTGTTGTTTGTTTTGGTTTTTGGGGGGTTTTTTTTGTTTGTTTGTTTTTTGGTTTTTTTAGTTCAGTCATTCAAAAACTCCTCCAGGAAGTGTCATTTTGAATTAATTCTTTATTTTTATATTTAAAGGACTCAAGACATTTCTAGAATTTACAAAGCAGTTTATTAATGCTGTTAGTTATCCTGATGTTGGTTATCTTAATGTTGGACTATCAAGGCCACAGATAGCTTGTGAAAAATCTATACAGTAATTCTAATAGTTTAGTAAAACTCATCTGTTGATTGACTTCTCTCTGCAAATCCTACTTAATCCTGTTTTATAATCTTTGGCAATAATTTCATCAAGCTCTGTGCCTGGGGAATGACATTCAGCCTCAGTTAGTTTTATTTAAAAACAACTGCTGACAGCTAAAAAAGGGCTTTCTCTGCAGTAACACCATATACAGTGTCTTCATACTGACAGTGGTTTTGCACTCCCTGCTTTGTGATGTTTTCTTTTCACTGTTTTCATAGTACAAAATCCTCCATTCTATCAAAAAAGCTAGCTCAAAGCAGTCCCAAGCATATCAAAAGGTTTCTTCCTAAGGCACCTGCACAACTAAAACACTACTTTGCTTCTGATTTTACTCCCTCTCTGCTCTGTTTACTTTTAGATTTGAAAGAGAAGATACCATGTAGCTATCAACATAACAATGCACTTTAATGTTTTGTACTTGAGCTGGCGCCCTTGTTACTGAAGAAGCATTTTACATTCCAATTACCTACCAACTTCCTTTTCTCCAGTGGGGTTCCAGACTTGCTCACAATCTACAGAAGTGTCTATTTTTCCAGACGGAATCAAGTTTATTGGCTGAAAGGTTCTGCTCTCTAAACAGGCTTATCTAACAAGAAAATCTCTAACTTAATACTTTCTTCTTATATGCATCTTCCACATTATTGTTATTGTCATTATAGAACACAAAATGTACTAGTCACATAGACCTAGAAATAAATTCCCAAAAGAAGTCCCTAACTGTTGATTACTGGATGGCTACCTCAAAAGAAAAATTACTCTCTAAGTCCTGTTTGTGGCAGGAAGGGAAAATATGACATTAAGCTAATCCAATGGCAACTAACAGTTACACTGGAAGAGGCTTTCCCTATCCGTATCACCCCAGCTGTGTGTCATTTTAATTGTTTCAACACAAGCATTTAGATGAACTCTAATGAGCCAGTTCAGAGAGAAAAGCCCAACAAGAACTAATCTTAGTCTACCAGTTTTCCTAAGAACTTCACCATGGAGTCACATAAATCCCAATGCCAGCATAAAGGAGGGATTAAAAAAACCCAAACAAACCTGTTCAATTGAAGAAGGGGAGAAGGGAGCATTCTTGCAGCTAGAAAGCCATTTTACCAGCTTAAGCTATAAATATGAAATCTCATTCACATACTTTTTCCCTTGGGTAGCTATTGACACCCAAAATAAAAACCAACAGCAGTAGTTTACAGAGGTAAGGAATACTTCCAGAAATCTAACCAGTCAGCTGTATGATAACAGGCCAGCTTCCACAGTGGAAATAAACTGGTTATCTGTGGGAATGTGGGAATTTCATCATCCCTGTCTAAACAACGAAATCAATTTCATTTGCCTAAGGATGAACAAACAAAACATTGTGAAAGTAATACAGTATTTGAAACTCAGTATAATAGACCTAAAAAAGGCTATTAAAATAAAATCAGACCATAATTCAATTAATAAATCATTTAACTGAGAACTTAAGTCATGTTTCTGATTTAGTACTAGAGGACATAGCAACCCATGTTTTCTACACACAAATAAACACAGTTTTCTACTGCTTCAACTAAAAGTGACTAAAGGTATCAAATACCAAGGTGGTGTTATTTTCTATTATAAATAGTGTTTTCTCCAAAACATCAGGAGCCACCCAGTGCAGAGTACATTAGAGCTCCAATCACCAGTTTCTAACTCTAACCTGCAAATTTTTTTAAATGTCCTGAGCATAAAAAGGCAAGGGTTCAGCTCAAGCAGGAATGACACAAATGGTACAGGAATTACTCAGCAGTGCCAAGAGATATTCCGCAAAACCCTGCTGCATCAGATGTTGTCTCAGTTGTCCACACACAAACACTGACTGAGTTTTACAGCCCCAGAGTCTCCGAAGTCCTGCAGAGACCACAGTAGCACCATTCCAAGCTAGAGGATGAGAGTAAACAAAGAGACAATGAGATTTGAAAAAGCAGTCAATTAACAAAGTCAGTCCACAGACAAGGTGGGCTACACAGGTTTAAAAAGCTCAATCTGACCTGCTAAAGGTAACATTTCATTGTGCCACCAGTCATTAAAACAGAGAAGTACTCAAAAGTTTAACTATAGGAGTAAAAAGCTTTCTTTTTTCAGTCATGGCCACTATATTTTCTCTTTCTCCTACTACTTCACAGTCTCTTATTCCATGCTCAGGACAACAATGCAAATGCGGCGACTGTGAGTAATCGCCAACACTATTCCCGATAGAGGAAACAGCAGTTGACCAGTTGATTACATAGGAAGCTCCTCATTTCCTTTGCAGTTCTCTTCATAATAGCAGAAATAGTCTAGAGAAAAGTATCATGTGGGGGTAGCATAAAGACCAATTCCAGTGACTTTTTGTCAGAAGGAATTCAGTCAGAAACCAGCATTAGTTTTTCAAACAATAGTTGAGATATACACACCCCAGTTTAAAAAAAAAAAAAAGTTTGTCTTACTATTTTATAATTGTTGATCATAACCTCTCAAATATTTTGGAGTTGAGTCTCCCATTAGAGTAAGTGTTCTGTGCAAGACTACTCATGTCTTACGACAAATTACAATTCTCAAACAGTAGCAAGGCAGCTCTTTTCCCAGTCATAAACACTAATATATTATTACTTCTTTAAAATTATATAAGACATCTTAAATCGTAATTTTGTTGCAATATAAGGTAATGCAGAAATGTGGCTTTACTTTTAGACATGATATGGGGTTGAAAGGCAAGTATGGGATTGATTCACTTGATTAAGTGCTCAAAATTTGAAGTAGTCAAGAACCACTTGCTCACCTCTCATCTCAGCATCAGAACAAATCTAGTGCGGTAGGTCAGCAACCAAACTAATACCGTCCCCTCATTTTGTAGTGCCTTGCTCTTTGTTTCACAAAGGGTTGCCATTGCCTGCTTACAGAAGAGTGAGGAAGTTTCAGAGGGCAGGTCAGTCAGATCATCAGTTACAAGACTGGGTGTGTGGAGTTGGCAGGAGATAAGAACAACAAAAAGACAACTGAAAAGCTGAATACTTAATCATCACATAGGCATCCTTCACATTACTACTTTCTTCCTCACCCTTCCTATCCACCCTAGTCTGGAATAATGAACTTAAAAATAAACAATGCATTTCTGTATTTGTACATTGCTTAGTCTAGGCAGCAGCTTCATTCCTAAAACTGAGAGAGCAGACGATTACAGATCTTACAAAATACTACTCTCAACAGCTCTCTTCCAGAGTTTGTTCACCCAGCAGTAAGACTTCATGCTGTTATAACCTCGGCAGTCTCCCCCCACTCACATGAAGCATGACTGTCTTCAACTGAGCAGATTCCACTTGTGAAAAGAAATGATCAGAAAGATATTTTTCTTGAGGAACTCACATTCTGATCTCTGAACATGTGGGGCAAACCAGTCCTATCCAATGACTTCCCAGGGTGCGTGCAACAAACCTATTTAACCATGTTTTTTTGGAAGGAAATCCTTCCAAAATAGGGATTAACAGCTAAAGTAGTAGGTCAGCTACTTAAGAATGGCTAGCAAGTTTGCATCAATATAGATTCAAACATAACATGCAGAAAAGGTTCTTAAAACTTAAAAAGTTATTTTAACTTTTTAACTTTTAACTTAAAAAGTAAGTTAAAGCTTCTTTAAACTTAATATCAACATATACAATTTAATGCAGAGTTTCTGAGGTTCTTCTTAGTTTATTTCATCTTAAAATTCCTATTATATTAATACTGACCTAAGAATGTTTGTAGAATTAACAGATTAAAGCTTTGAAATTAAAGTTTCAAAATAGCAACTTAAATTTTAAAAGTAAAAATAGTTCATTGAAATAACAAAGTAGCTACAAATACCCATAGCCAGATGAGACTGTAGTCTATTTTCAATGTTTCTTCCATCAAAAATGGTACACTATCAGCATAACTTACTTTTCAGCATCACACAGAGACCTATATCACAATAGCAGAATTCAAAACAAAGAACATGAAGCTGAGTATGTGTAATTGACCTAGTCAACACACCATCCTGTAAAAATAGAGTTTTATACACTAACAATTATCAGGAGAGAAAGCAAATCTTTATTCCCAATAAACACAAATCAACAAAAATAATCCAGCACAGCTCATACACTGCAACTATCTATTCCAGAAACTAATACTGGCATGTGATCTGGGGAAGGAAGAAACACAGAAAAACTGTGAGCAAATTATGCAACTTGAAAACACTTCCTGTCCTGCAGCACTAGGACCTCACCATGTCTCCCCTGGGCAATCTAACACACAAGATACATTGACAGAACATAGTTCGAGTCAGTAAAATGTTACATAAAGTGATCCTGAAACAACTGAGGGACTTGCAGTCCTGAAGGTTGTGTAGGATGGGTAGAAGAATGCTGCACTCAACTTCAAGAAGAATCTAAGCATTTCAATATCCAAAGCTTTCTAGTCTATGGTTAAATGTTTTGCCAAAGGAAATTCTTCAAGCTGGGGGTTTAGGTAGGGGTTTTTTTGCTTTGCTTTTTGCTTGAGGTTTGGAGCAGCTTTTCAACTCAACAGAATTCAACAAGGGAAAAAGGAAAGTCCCGACACTGAAAGGTAAAATATCTTGCAACAACACAGACTTAAGAAATGACTGGCTGGGAAGAAGCTCTGCTAAAGAAAACCTGAGGATCTTGGTGGACAGCAAGCTGAAAATTATTCAGATGCATGCACTGGCAGCAAAGTCAACATCATGCTTAGTTGCATTAACAGGAGGAATACAAGCTTTAGGTGAAGTAAAACAATTGTATTGCTCTACCCATCACTTTGGTTTTGGGCTGTCAGTACAGAAAGAACAGAAATAAGCTGAAGTTCAGCAGAGAGTTACAGAATGATCAGGAGGTTGAAGAACCTTCTTAGGAGGTGAGACAGAAGGAACTGGGTTTCTCGCTCCTGTAGAAGAGCTGGCTTTGGGGAGATCTACAAAGCAGCTCAGAGGATCTGCAAAGAGGCCAAAAAGAAAATGCAGCAGTGACCAACAAGGTATGGTGGGAGGACAAGAAACACTGGACATAAGCTGAAACAAAAGCAGCCTTTAAACTGACCATACAGAAAACCTTTTTCAGTATTAGGACAGTCAAACCACTGAAGGAGGGTGCCCAGAGTTATTGCAGTACTTAGGCAGTTTTCAACACCTTCTAAGAAAAGCCCTCAAGGGCATCAGGACGGACCTTGCTTCAAGCAGTAGGTTGGACTAGAAATCTCCTGAGGTCTACTCCAAATCAAAGTATGCTAGGATCATATTTAAACACCTGTGGATGTTCATTTTCCAAAGCTAATTTTCCAAGACTGTTCAGCTACAGAAAACACTAATTGTTATAGCAGCCAGGCAGGCAGATATGCTTAATTTAGACAAGATGACCTCCAACCAACAGGAGAGCTCCCAATACTGAGATGTCCCAACGTGTGTCTTAAAAAGTGCCGTGACAAATGAAGGGATGAAAAAAGCTAAATAAAGTAGTTTTAGAGGCAGCATAACATTTGCGTATTTCTCTTCAGGTACAAGCCCAACTGGTAGACATTAGAGACTGTAAAGCCTATGTAAGTAGTTCTACTACACATAAGAAGAGTCATTAA